>NW_027509197.1:26147500-27347500 GCF_051911475.1 Siphateles boraxobius
CTACACACATTCATACTATATAGAACATACTTTTTTTAGCTGTCACAGAGTAATTACTCATTTAAAAAGAAAAGAAATTCAGAAGGAGAATTTTTAATTTAATATGGTAAGCCACAGGAAGCCAGTGAAGATCATCCAAAATTGGGGTGATATGTGCAGAACGCTTGGTGAGTATTCTAGCAGCAGAGTTTTGAATGTATTGCAATTTGGAAATGGAGCTAGCAGATAGGCCAATGAAGAGTGCATTGCAGTAATCAAGACGTGATGTGACAAATGCATGGATTACAGTTTCAGTGTCTGAGATACTGATGAAGGGACAGAGCTGAGCGATGCGACGTAGATGAGAGAATGCTGATTTAGTAATAGAATGAATTTATGTGAGATTGGAAAGATAAAGAGGAGTCAAAGATTACACCACGATTTTTAACAATACTAGATGGTTTGAAATGAGAGCCACCGAGCTCACAGGTTAAGTTGGAAGGGATTTTGTTAGTGAGCGATGGAGGTCCGGTAAAAATAATCTCAGGTTTGTTCATGTTACGTTTTAGAAAATTTGAATGAAGCAATCTCTTTATTTCATGCAAATAAGCAGAGATTTTGTCGGTTGTGATAGGTAGAGTCGATGTACAGGTAGTATATAATTGAATGTCGTCAGCGACAGTGTAGAAATGATAATTAAAACCATGACGGCGGAGGATCTGACCAAGAGGTATTATATAAATTATGAATAATAATGGTCCTAGAACGGATCCCTGGGGGACACCTTGCTTCAGGGGGAAAGTAGATGAGTGAAAATCTTTAACTGAAATGTAGAACTGTCTGTCAGAGAGATAGGAAGAAAACCAAGAAAGAGCAGCACCAGAAATACCCACATCCGAAAGGCGAGAAATGAGTAGTTGATGGGAGACAGTATCGAAGGCAGAGCTGAGGTCGAGCAGCAGGAGCATAGACAGAGAACCAGAGTAACCAGACAGAAGCAGATTATTCAGTACCTTAACTAGTGCAGTTTCAGTACTATGTAGAGGGTGAAAACCAGATTGAAGAGGATCAAAAAGATTATTTTCGACTAGAAAAGACTGAAGCTGGGAGGCAACAGTACTTTACAGTAATTTAGCTATGAAGGGTAGATTTGAAATAGGACGATAGTTAGATAAAACTGAGGGATCAAGGTTAGGTTTCTTGAGAACAGGGGTAACAGCAGCAGTTTTGAGTGGCAGAGGGAATGAAGCAGAGGTAATAGATGCATTAATAAAGTGAGAGATAGGTGCAGAGATAACTGAATGGAAAAGTTTCAGAAGAGGAGTAGGAGCAGGGTCAAGACGACAAGATGAAGGGCTAGATTTCAAGATTAACTCCGAGACAGAAGGAGTAGTCAGAGAAAAAAAGAGGCAGGGACTGACCAGATTGATTCAGCAGATATCTAATATTCGTAGCATCATTAGAGAGGTACTGGTTTACGGCATCTCTCTTTTCTTGCAAGTGAGTCATGAATGAACTGCAGAGTTCATCAGAAGCTAGAGCAACATGAGATGGAGGTTTGGGAAGTTTATTTATTGTGTTAAATAGTGCTTTTGGCCTGTTGCTTGATTTGTTAATTGTGGTAGATACAAAACTAGAATGAGCCAAGTTCAGGGCCGATTTGTAATTTTTGACATGTTCAATAAAAGCCAAATAGTGAACAGTCAGACCAGTGCGCAGCCCCTTCTCCAGGTGGGTTTGCGCACCAAGGCCCAGGCCGATCGCCACAGGTCGAAGCCTCCCGTCTACGTCGCTGGTCAAAAAGTGTGGCTTTCATCTACTGATATTCCGCTCCGCTCAGTTTGTAGAAAACTTGCTCCTAAATTTATTGGCCCGTTTACCATCACCAAGATCCTTAGTCCGGTGACGGTCCGCCTCAAATTTCATCCGGCGTACCGGAGAATTCATCCCGTTTTCCATGTTTCAAAGATCAAGCCCTTTTTCCGTTCTTCTACTAATCCGCCAGTCCCGGTTCCCCCACCGCCGCGAATCGTAGATGGTGAACCAGTTTATTCGGTTAACCGTATTCTGGACGCAAGGCGGAGGGGACGTGGATTCCAGTACTTGGTGGACTGGGAGGGTTACGGTCCGGAGGAGTGGAGTTGGGTTCCTGCCCGAGACATATTGGATCATTCCCTTATCGATGCTTACAATCGCCAGGTAGGTCCCTCTGTGAGCGTCAGGTGACGCTCCTAGGGGGTGGGGTAATGTCACGGTTCGCAGGTTCACTCTCTCATTCTGTGTGTTACTGCTCTGATCTGATTGCCCATGAGTGTCAGCTGTGCTGACAAGCATTCAGATCAGTCGCAGGTGTACCTCGTTTGTGAGTCCTATATGTAGTGCTGTGTTTGTCATGTTCAGTGTCAGATTGTTGTTTTCCCTGGTCCTGTTCGGGTCTCATGTTTTTGTCTGCAGTCTCATGTTTCCTGTTCTCACGGATTCCTGCATCTCTCTGCCAGCCTGTTCGGACTTTGCTTCAGTGGATTATCTGGTTCGTGTCGTTCACTCTGCTTCAGTGGATTATCTGGCTCGTGTCGATCTTATTGGTTTCCTGAACCACGCTTCACCCATTGCTGTCACCTGTGCTGCCAAGGATCTGTTTCGGACCAAGAACTTTACCAGCCTTCCTGTTTTCACTGTTCACTCTGTCTATTAATAAATAACTTTTACTTGCATTTGGATCCTGTGATTCATACCCTGACAACAAAAGTGTACATACCAAACAATCACATCCTGTTTAATTCTCGTGACTTTAAGCCAACATATAGTCACATTAAGTAAAGTATAAAAGCAGGGCTCTTTTTGGAACTTCACAAAAAAAACTTCCTCTGAGGTTCTGAACTTTAGAAACTAAAGGCAACTATCTGAAAATCAAGGTGAGTTTTTGGAACAGAAACCTACTGAAGAACTTTTTTAAAGTATCTTTGTGATTTGTCTTTAAAATGCGTTGAGAATCCACAGTGTGCAGCATATGAGTAAAGACATTTAACTGTCATTTTTAGGTTCATTTCAGGTTCAGGATGGCAATGCTGAGAAGTCTAATTTTTCTTTCCATTATCTTCTCCATGGGGAATGCAGAAGGTAATCTTTACAACCTTAAACATTTAATTGTAAAATTTAATTGGAAATGCCCAAAATCTCCAATATTCCATTTACTAATATTTGCATGATTAATGAGGGATTTACAGTGTCAAAGTACACTTAATTTAGGCACATAATCACACAAACATAAAATAAGCTACATAAAATAATAAAAAAATAAAAACATTCTTTGCTATAAGTATTACAAAAGCCCTATAACATTTATGTACTGAATGCAGTTAATTTAGTTGAAAAATGCCACTATGGATGGACAAATTTTGGACTCCGGTGCTACAAGTTCTTCTCTCAGTCGGTTACCTGGATCACAGCAGAGGTAATGTATTAGTTACAACAAGGTGATTTGGACAACACTTTTTATTAGGTGTCTTTAACTACATCTAAATAAATTAATAAATAGTTTGGTACAATGTACTAAATGTGTTGAAGTAAAACACTTTTGCTGCTATTGAGGTGGGATATGGGTAAGGTTAGGGACAGGTTTGATGGTATGGTTAGGTTTAAGGGTGGGTTAAAGCCTGTTTTATGCTTCTGCGTCGAATCGACGGCGTACCCCCTCTGCGTCGCCGCAAACCCCTCCGACGTAGCTCGACGTGCACCTCCAAAAAATTGTAACTACGCGTCGAGGCGATGCAGACCACAAGGGCTGTGATTGGTCAGATGCACCGCGATGCAACTCAACCTGACGCAGAACCATAAAACGGCCACGACGCCGTAGGAGTGACGGCGTAGCTACACCGTGGAGTTGACGTAGAAGCATAATGAGGCCTTAAGGTGTAAGGGACGGATCAACAGTGTAATCATAGATCTAATTACATAAATTAATTACAGCTGTATTAATTGGATGCAGTTTTTTTTAAAATATAAGTACAATGCAAAAACATGTATGTACACAATAAGTGCACTGAATCAAATGATTAATTGAAATGTTAGTACATATTAGATAAAGACACTTCATATAAAGTGGGAATGGTGATTTTGTTTAAAGTAAAACTTTCTTTTCTGCAAATAAATAATACAGAAAACTGATATTGAGCAAATAATCAATCAGAGCAGACTTTGTTTGCAAATGACTAAAATCTAGTTTAAAAAGTCACTTATGCTTTCTGCTAAAAAAAATATGTTGACAAAAAAAATCTTTCTCTTCAGAAAAACTGTCAAACTCTTGGTGAGAATCTCGCATCTGTGCATAGTAAAATGGAAAATGATTTCCTGCTGAGTCTGGTGCCTTCTCTTTCCACAATATTTTGGGTTGGTGCTCATGATGGTGAACAAGTAAGTTAAATTGTGTGTCCTAAAGAGACCCATTTGTTTGTCTAAACTAAAATTTCTGCTTGAAACAGTAAAGGCAATGTTTCTAATGAAGATGGTTTGACTTCAAAGCCGAACTTAATTAGCTTACTTAAGTCTGACTACAGTAGTGCACTTTTTGTATTCATTCTCTTCACTCATTAGGACGGACAGTGGTTGTGGAGTGATGGAACTGTGCTTGACTATACCAGCTGGTGCTCGACCGAACCCAACAATGCCGGTGTTCCCGAGAACTGTTTGGTGATCAACTGGACCTGTGAGAATGCACTGTTTTTTCAATTTTAATATAATTTACAGTAATATAACTTCATATCATACGGTAACATGAAATGACTCATTTGGATTTTTACAAAGTGCCTTAAGTTGAACATTCTATTTTATTTTTATTCTAACACCACTATAATGCTCAGAATAACTTATTTCATTATTCCACCCTACAGCTAACCGTTGCTGGAACGATATGCCCTGTTCATACTCAAGTAGCTATGTTTGTGTTGCGGACGTGTGAGATCATATGCAGTCATCCTGCTCCACGTGTACTTTGATTGTACTACATTTAATTTTTGTGATATCATATCTCTTCTAAACTTTAATCTATTCTCAATATTTTCTCTGTAACACTCCTCAAGTTAATAAAAGCATTGATAAAGCAATTCATGTGCATTGGGGACAATCAAATTAATGTATATAAAAATATAAGTATATTGCATAGCAAGGTTTTAGGGTATGGTTAGTGGAATGGCATTAAATGATGTCATCATCAGGGAAGGGGTTTAAGCAAGCTGCACATAGCTTACTATTTCGGTGTGAGAAACTTCTGCAAGACAATCTAACTGAATCACAAACAATTTCAGAACATTTTCTAAACCTCTTTGACCGATTAGATCAACAGTGATTCTGGCTATTTGCATTGCTATTCTGGCATTCCTAGTTCTGATTCTAAACAGCTGATAGAAAACACAGGACATGATCAGAAAAAAATATTCTCGGGTCAGAATAAAGTAATATCTGACATCAGAGAAGGATTTATCTGTGATATTTTAGTGGGGTATCACAGTGTAGCCGTATACCCTGATTTTAGCAAGGCCTATTAGAACTTGTAATTTTCACTAAAAAAAGTCTGTCAATCAAACTTAAAGTGTTTTTGTTGTTGTTTTCTGTTTAACTTTTCAATCAATATTTGAATCAAATGGCCTAGACTACTCACATAGCAACATTGTGTCGGCCCAGAGCCGGCCCAAGTCTGGCACTTGTGGAATGCGGATCTGGCCCACATACAGCGTGGAATGACGGCCCTTGGGTGGCCCACTCCTGTTTGCCAGATCTGGGCCATATGCAGGCCATAGCAATGCCACATGTCAGCCAAGAGCAAAGAAATAAACCATTACTGGACCTTATCTGACCCACAAAATCTGTGTATATTAAATATGAAGTAATTGCAGCCTTAATAAAGCCTGTTAACAAGCAGAATCACTGAAGGAAAGAAGAGAACAGAAAAAGAGACGAGCAGAAACACAAGAACTACAACTTACTTCAGACACAGTCTTAGATGAAATCCACTGAAGAGAACAGAAGACATTAAATCTGTGAAGATCTCAGCAGAGGAGGAATAAACAACTCCACAAACAGCATTACCAGCTTCACTTATTACTAACCAGACTCACTTTATTTCTGTCAGACGTCTGCAGAAGTTTTATTGAGAATTATCAGAGGCTTAACTCTGTTTAATTTGAAGTTACCATGACAGTGATCAGCGTTTCCACTAGTTGGTCTATTAACTCTTATTATGGCTTTTGTCTTTTTTGGCTTCTGTGACAGTGTGTGTGTCAAATACATTTGCAGCAGTAAAGAAAGCTAAAGTGAAATGAGATCAGGTGATGATGGCTTCCTGTTGATGGTTTCATAATCATCATTAAATAGACTGATTCACTGATGTCTTTCGCCTCTAACAATTGTGTTGTACCATTTATATAGTCATATCTTAAACCCTGTGTTTCTGCCACATGAGATTTGGCAATATTACAACAATCAGTTAGAAGATTTTAACAAAAACGAGGACAAAAATCGAATCTATCAATAACACACACAGACATCAACAATCAGCGTATGAATCTCAACAATGGTGATAATCAAAAGTACAATGCTACAATGCATGCTGGGTACCAGCATAGTACAAAACTCCCAGCATGCATTGCAACATGAATAAATTATGCAGCTGAATTGTCCTATTATTTTGTTTAATTCGAAATATTTGCTTTTATTTTTTGCTGTTGTTTTTGTTGCAAGCTTTTCAGTGATGTTCTGAATTGATCTGTTTACCTAAATATTATTGTCACCATTGTTGAGATTCATATGCTGATTTTTGATGTCTGTGTGTGTCATGGCAGATTAGTGTTTTTGTGCTCGTTGTTAAAATCTTCTAACTGATTGTTGTAATATTGATGGATCTCATGCTGCAGTAACAGTGGTTATGATATGAATATATTATTGGAACAACGCAATTGTTAGATTCAAAAGACATCAGTGATTCAGTCTATTTCATGATGATTATAAAACCATCAACAGGTAACCATCATCACCTGATTTCAGTTCACTTAAGCTTTCGTTGCTGCTGCAAATGTACTTAACACACACACTGTGGCAGCAGCCAAAAAATACAAAAGCCATAATAAGAGTTAATAGACCAACTAATGAACACACTGATCACTGTTATGGTAACTTCAATTTAAACAGAGTTAAACCTCTGTTAATTCTCAATAAAACTTCTGCAGTCGTCTGACAGAAATAAAGTCAGTCTGGTTAGTAATAAGTGAAGCTGGTAATCCTGTTTGTGGAGTTGTTTATTCCTCCTCTGCTGAGATCTTCACAGATTTAATGTCTACTTTTCTCCTTAGTGGATTTCATCTAAGACTGTGTCTGAAGTCAGTTGCAGTTCTTGTGTTTCTGCTCGTCTCTTTTTCTGTTCTCTTCTCTTGTGATACTGCTTGTTAACAGGCTTTATTAAGCCTGAAATTACTTCATATTAAATATACACATATTTTGTGGTTCAGATAAGGTCCAGTTCTGGTTTATTTCTTTGCTCTTGGCTGACATGTGGCATTGCTATGGCCTGCTTGTGGCCCAGATCTGGCAAACAGGAGTGGGCCACCCAAGGGCCGTCATTCAACGCTGTATGTGGGCCAGATCCGCATTCCACAAGTGCCAGACTTGGGCCGGCTCTGGGCCGACACAATGTTTCTCTTAGGGTATAATGTGTCTGTCTATGAGATATGTTGTTTTAGTGTTTGTAGTTTGTGATTGTGAAGCACTTTTGGCAACCAGGTCCGTGTAGGTTTTGATCATTTCATTTCCTATTCCCTTTTCAAGACCCTCCTGGTTCTTTAATTAGATCTTTAAATTTATGTTTTTTTTTTTTTTTTAAATTGGGGATTATACATTTATCCATTTCAACAAAGAAACCATAAACTAATTGAGAGAAATCACCGACAATCATTAACAATGGAGATAATATTATTGTTATTTGTTAATGTCAGCATTTAAAGACATGGCCTTCTATGACAGTGGTTTGCTTGATCCAAAAGCATTTTGCCATCATTATATGAAGATTGATACAATGAAAAAGTTTGAGTTTGAAAAAGGTATGTATTTAACAAAACATAAAATGGTGGAAGATATGCTCCATAGTCTAGGCCATTTGATTCAAATATTGATTGAAAAGTTAAACAGAAAACAACAACAAAAACACTTTAAGTTTGATGGACAGACTTTTTTTTAGTGAAAATTACAAGTGCTAATAGGCCTTGCTAAAATCAGGGTATACAGCTACACTGTGATGCCCTAGTAAAATATCACAGATAAATCCTTCTCTGATGTCAGATATTACTTTATTCTGACCAGAGAATATTTTTTTCTGATCATGTCCTGTGTTTTCTATCAGCTGTTTAGAATCAGAACTAGCAATCCCAGAATATGCAAATAGCCAGAATCACTGTTGATCTAATCGGTCAAAGAGGTTTAGAAAATGGTCTGAAATTGTTTGTGATTCAGTTAGATTCTCTTGCAGAAGTTTCTCACACCGAAATAAGTAAGACAGAAAACAAAAAGAGCCCTGGATGAAGTCAAAATTTACTTACAATCCATTGTCGGAAACAGACGTCTTCTAATGTTTGTCAATTATTAAGCAGCTATGTGCAGCTTGCTTAAACCCCTTCCCTGATGATGACATCATTTAATGCCATTCCACTAACCATACCCTCAAACCTTGCTATGCAATATACTTATATTTTTATATACATTAATTTGATTGTCCACAATGCACATGAATTGCTTTATCAATGCTTTTATTAACTTGAGGAGTGTTACAGAGAAAATATTGAGAATAGATTAAAGTTTAGAAGAGATATGATTTCAGAAAAAGTAAATGTAGTACAATCAAAGTACACGTGGAGCAGGATGACTGCATATGATCTCACACGTCCGCAACACAAACATAGCTACTTGAGTATGAACAGGGCATATCGTTCCAGCAACGGTTAGCTGTAGGGTGGAATAATGAAATAAGTTATTCTGAGCATTATAGTGGTGTTAGAATAAAAATAAAATAGAATGTTCAACTTAAGGCACTTTGTAAAATTCAAATGAGTGATTTCATGTTACCGTATGATATGAAGTTATAGTATTGTAAATTATATTAAAATTGAAAAAACAGTGCATTCTCACAGGTCCAGTTGATCACCAAACAGTTCTCGGGAACATGGAAATTGTTCGGTTCGGTCGAGCACCAGCTGGTATAGTCAAGCACAGTTCCATCACTCCACAACCACTGTCCGTCCTAATGAGTGAAGAGAATGAATACAAAAAGTGCACTACTGTAGTCAGACTTAAGTAAGCTAATTAAGTTCGGCTTTGAAGTCAAACCATCTTCATTAGAAACATTTCCTTTACTGTTTCAAGCAGAAATTTTAGTTTAGACAAACAAATGGGTCTCTTTAGGACACACAATTTAACTTACTTGTTCACCATCATGAGCACCAACCCAAAATATTGTGGAAAGAGAAGGCACCAGACTCAGCAGGAAATCATTTTCCATTTTACTATGCACAGATGCGAGATTCGCACCAAGAGTTTGACAGTTTTTCTGAAGAGAAAGATTTTTTTTGTCAATGTATTTTTTTAGCAGAAAGCATAAGTGACTTTTTAAACTAGATTTTAGTCATTTGCAAACAAAGTCTGCTCTGATTGATTATTTGCTCAATATCAGTTTTCTGTATTATTTATTTGCAGAAAAGAAAGTTTTACTTTAAACAAAATCACCATTCCCACTTTATATGAAGTGTCTTTATCTAATATGTACTAACATTTCAATTAATCATTTGATTCAGTGCACTTATTGTGTACATACATGTTTTTGCATTGTACTTATATTTAAAAAAAAACTGCATCCAATTGATACAGCTGTAATTAATTTATGTAATTAGATCTATGATTACACTGTTGATCTGTCCCTTACACCTTAACCCACCCTTAAACCTAACCATACCATCAAACCTGTCCCTAACCTTACCTATATCCCACCTCAATAGCAGCAAAAGTGTTTTACTTCAACACATTAAGTACATTGTACCACACTATTTATTTATTTATTTAGATGTAGTTAAAGACACCTAATAAAAAGTGTTGTCCAAGTCACCTTGTTGTAACTAATACATTACCTCTGCTGTGATCCAGGTAACCGACTGAGAGAAGTACTTGTAGCACCGGAGTCCAAAATTTGTCCATCCATAGGGGCATTTTACTAAATTAACTGCATTCAGTACATAAATGTTATAGGGCCTTTGTAATACTTAGAGCAAAGAATTTTTTTTTTTTTTAATTCTTTTATGTAGCTTATTTTATGTTTGTGTGATTATGTGCCTAAATTAAGTGTACTTTGACACTGTAAATCCCTCATTAATCATGCAAATATTAGTAAATGGAATATTGAAGATTTTGGGCATTTCCAATTAAATTTTACAATTAAATGTTTAAGGTTGTAAAGATTACCTTCTGCATTCCCCATGGAGAAGATAATGGAAAGAAGAATTAAACTTCTCAGCATTGCCATCCTGAACCTGAAATGAACCTAAAAATGAAAGTTAAATGTCTGTACTTATATGCTGCACACTGTGGATTCTCAACGCATTTTAAAGGCAAATCACAAATACTTTAAAAATGTTATGCAGTAGGTTTCTGTTCCAAAAACTCACCTTGATTTTCAGATAGTTGCCTTTAGTTTCTAAAGTTCAGAATCTCAGAGGAAGTTTTTTTTGTGAAGTTCCAAAAAGAGCCCTGCTTTTATACTTTACTTAATGTGACTATATGTTGGCTTAAAGTCACGAGAATTAAACATGTGATTGTTTGGTATGTACACTTATGTTCACATGAAATACATTTCAAATATTGGAGCATGAGATAAGATAAGCCTTTGGAAATTTAAATGTTAATTAACTAAATATTTATTTTTAAGTATTTTAAATATTTATAGTTGTTAAATATTAGTCATAAGGATATTTCCCAAATTAAAAAATGTAATGGTATAAATTACAAATTATAATCACTTTCTTTTGTATAAGCTTTAAAAAAACATCCAATACTTTTTTTGTGAATGGAGCCTGTTTAAGAATTCCTAATGTGTGTTTCTAATTCATTCTATGAATTAATTCTATTCTGTCTTCATTATCTCGTTAGCTCCTTTGTTTGCCAGTGTATTTAAGCCCTCGTTTCTGTCCTTGTCGTGCATTGTTTGATGTCAGTGTGTTTGTGGTTATTGTTTTGATTCTTGGATTAAAGATTTATTTTGAGTATCTCCTTCATTGTGCGCTTCATTACAGCACCGACTGTGACACCTATGAAAATATTGAACATCAAACTCTCTATCAAACACAATGGAATACAGCAACAGAAGTTAATCAGGACGAGATGTACCGAGCACTACAACAGCACACTTGTTTTCGGCCATGATTAGGGCTACAGTAAGCTACTTCGTCACTGGAATGGCCAATATACTGTTGACGATCTAACAAGTCTGCCAGTGTATGTTGGGTGCGTCTCAATCAGTTCCCTAGCTCAATAGTCAGGGCACTGATCAGGGAGTCTGTCTCAATGGCCAAATCCTTCCAGTGCACTGAAACTTTCGCTCTCTGAAAAGTCCTGCAATGCACAGTAAAAACCAGGAGCATCGATGCTTACTATGGCTGCATCCACAATCGCATACTCTCTTGAGTAAGTACTTCTGTTAAATGAGTAATTACTGTGACCGCTAAAAAAGTATGAATGTTTGTAGAATGGATACTACATCTGCCATGTTGTCATTATCATGTTGTGTTGCTTTACCATTCACAAATCATCTCCAGTATATATGCACTCTTCAGAATCTTGCCAGAAATAGTAGGTCATGTAATACTTTTTGCCTACTCTTTTATGAGTAGTGTACGGTGGCCGAGAGAGCTCAACGCGCTGCAACTGAAGAAAACACATGCAAATAAAAAAACACCCGCAAATTAAGATTGAAGAAATTAAGATTCATCAGTTTTACCACACATGTGTGCTCCAAATACTCACAACACAACCAAATACAGAAACGCGCTGCAAATAGAGACAGACCACAACAGAAATGTTTCCAAGGGACCCCGATAAGTGACGAACCCGGCTGGGACGTCTACTTTATTTATTTATTTATTTATTTATTTTTGCAAAACATACAGAGATGACATGTTTATGCCATACAAATTTGTGTACAATATCCAACGTACTAACAATATGTTTAATGTCATCAGAATACAAATGAGAAAAGAATAATGAGCTAAAAACTATCTAACTAAATAAATAAATAAAAAAGATAGTGGGTAAAAACACACAAGGGAACGATATTAATCTATGCATCAGTTACATTGTAAATTTTTTTTATATTAAGTTCAAATAATTTCATAAGAAATGATCCAAAGATGGTCCAAAGATGAGATGGCAAGATTTAAAGTTTAGACACTCACACAGATAAATACATAAATATACATCAAATTTATATTTATTTGCAACAGTAATGTTAACAGCAATGCTGCGTTGTCACGGGAATTACCCAGGGAATAACGTCACTTATTGGGGTCCTCTGGAAACATTTCCGTTGTGCTATTTGCAGCGCGTTTCTGTATTTGGTTGTGTTGTGAACTTTTGGAGCATGTTTCTGTATTTGGTTGTGTTGTGAACTTTTGCAGCGTGTTTCTGTATTTGGTTGTGTTGTGAACTTTTGCAGCGTGTTTCTGTATTTAGTTGTGTTGTGAACTTTTGCAGCATGTTTCTGTATTTGGTTGTGTTGTGAACTTTTGCAGCGTGTTTCTGTATTTGGTTGTGTTGTGAGTATTTGGAGCACACATGTGTTGTAAAACTGATGAAGATGTTTTCTTAATTTGTGGTTGTTTTTCTATTTGCATGTGTTTTCTTCAGTTGCAGCACGTTGGGCTCTCTCGGCCACCGTAGGTACTGAGAATTGAGACACTTCTTTTGTCACGTACTGTTTTTTGCCTTCCCGATAGTAGGGAAATATGCAATTTCGGATAAATGTCCCCTTAATTGAAATTCTGAAGTGCAAAACAATCACTGAAGCCAACTCAATACATGACATGCGAAAGATGTTTTAAACAAACCGTTATTTAATTATGTATTTTATTAGGTTATCAGCATAAACGTACCTAGCTAGACAGGTAATGTACATAGACCAACATTTATTTATTTATTAATTCATGGCTGAAATGTTGTAGATATATGGGTCATGGTTTGTTTTGGGGTTTTCTTTTATTTTGTAGTCCTGGTTTTGTCATGTGTCCTATGTTGTCATTAATTTATTGTCTTGATGGTGCACATGTGTATCTTGTTTAGTGATTAGTCCATGTGTATACAGCCCTCATGTTCCCATTGTCTCTTGTCTGGTATTGTTCCCTGTTACCCATGAGTTTCATCTTCATCTTCAGTTTAGTTATCGTTTTGTTCACATTCTGAATTTATTTAAATAAAGCTGCACTTGGGTTGTTCTCACTTCAACTTGCCTCAGTGGATCTCCTACAATACGCAACAATTTAAAGTATTTATAATGTACTTTTGAATAACATAAACAAATAATATCAGAAAGATGTCTGTGCTGCTGTTGTTCATAAATGCCAGTAGTGAATTTGTACAATGAGGACATTGCTATGTCACTGGAAATAGAGCCATCAGTGTCCCAGTGTGTTGTGAGCTAGTGTCAATACTAGTGCCTGAATTACTGACCTAGGGAGCTGAATGAGACCCGTGTTGCTCCATCTTCTGAGTCCAATGTGCATCAGTGATCATTCTTCACATGAAAATATTTTCTTTGCACCCAGATTGTTATTTCTGCAACTTAGAACACAATTCAAAGCAGGAATTAAAACAAATTGTTTATCATTCCAGTTCATTTTGAGGAAAAAAATGTTTTGTTCTTTTTCCCAAACTCTGAGGTCTCCTGTCCAAAAATATTACTGGTAAGAATAAAAGAAAAGAATGGTTAACATTAAAAAAAGTGGTATTGTTTCAAGATTAGAAAACTGTGCACTGTGAAATGTCCAACTTACTTTTAGTAAATGTTAATTTCAGCATTTACTAATTACAATATTAAAATCAAAATTTGAATCTCTTAACATTAGTTAATGCACTTATACTAACATGAACTAACAACGAACAATTGTATTTTCATTAACTTACATTAACAAAGATGAATAAATACTTTAACAAATGTTGGCCTATTGCTCGTTATAATTAATGCATTACATAATGTTAACTAATGGAACCTTATTGTACAGCGTTACCTATATTTGTATGTATTTTGTACCATTTTCAGTGTGAAAAATAGGCCTATAACACCGGTTAAGAACCATTTAATTATCTCTGAGGCATCATTGTTTTGAAATGAGCAGCTGTCATTTATTAACGATTAACGATGTCATATTTAACAATTCCAATCCTAGTACTTGCTCCATTCACAAGCACTGACAGCAAGAGACTGTTTAGCGCTGCATCTCATGTCAACGATGAGAAGAGGAACCGACTTTCATGTGAGAAAGCAGATCAGCTACTTTTCATAAAGAAGAACCAGACACATTTCCTGAAGAAGTAGGTTAAGTAGCCTATAGGTTTATATAGGACGATTGTTCATTTTGTTGTGGCTTCATCTATTTTTTTGAACTCTTTTCAATGCACTTTTTTAATGCACTTTTTACAGTTACAGTTACATTCTTTCAGCAGCAGAAAGGTATAAGCCTATAGGCTATTCAAGAAGGCGGGCTCGAAGATGGCCAAATAAAAATATTTTTATTATACTATACATTTATTTTAAGTCATATTGTGCTTTTTTGGTATAACGTCAACCGTAATGTAAAAAAAGAAAGAAAAAAAGTTCAGTATTAAATAATAAATTTAAAATTGTTGATTTGTAATTGATTTTTTTTTTCTTTAAAAAGCAAGACAAAATAGTAAAAAGCACATTTTGACTATTTAATTCATGCAATGGTGAAAAAATTGGCAATATAAATAAATAGGAAAAAAAATGCAAAAAAGTGTTTAATTGTCTGTCTTCGGCCAAAATTTTTAATTTTGGTGTATCCCTACCTGGTAGAGAGAGGTTAAGTTTAAGTGTTTTCTACTTGGAATTTAGGCTATCGCCACATCATGCCAATAAACGTTCATGGATTTTAAACTCATGGGGGAACACAGATTATTTCCTGCAGTTTAGCTTCTCAGCGGCTATTGGCTGCCACTATATGATATAATCTAAAAAGAGTTCGGAGATGTGTTGTCTGTTACAATACAAGGGAACTGAGAAAGGGTGTGCACAGGGAAACCATGACAAACAAAGCATTTTTATGTGTGATCCATGACAACCACTGATAATAGAGATTACGTTAGTTTACTGACATTTTAGATATTTGCAAAATGTGTCGGCACGCAAACTTTCTATCTACTATTGAGCTCCACAGACCGACTCTTAGAAAGCTCAGGGCAGAGGACATGTTTGAGACCTGGGTGAGCAATATATTTTAAATAAAACTTTGGTAACACTTTGCACATATTAATGCCTTATTCTACATGACCATATTCAAGATCCCTTAACCCTACCCCATACCTAAACATAACCAATAAAACTCACTGTAAAAAAAGATTGTTAGAAAAATAAGTTTGTGCTGCCTTAAAATTGTAAGTTCAGCCAACTCAAATATTGAAGTTGTCACTTAGTACAACTTCACATTTCAAGTTGACTAAACTTTAAATTTTAAGGCAACATGAACACTTTAAGTTGAAACAATTTTTTTTCTTGTCTCATGCTTCTCATATAACAATGTGAACTTGCACTCTCTCTTTTTTCATACAAATACCATCTTGCACCATCTCAGTTATCGATTGTAAAAAAAATTATACCAGACGACATGACTCTTAATTTTATTGTAATATTGTTGGTCTGGTTTTATGGAATGTTTTTTTTTTCTTTTTGGCAGACATCTTAGGATATGCAGTTATAAAATAATTTAAACTCAGATCAATATTTTATGTCCACGTTGCCTATATGTATTTATTTAGTGAATGGTCATGCAATAAGTGGGATAGTGAAAAGTCAGCTATATCACAAAAATGATGCCCTGACAGGGTGATCGGACCCCGATGCAGAGTGGAGGAATACATGTAAATATCATAAAGCAATGACACTGAAATAAATGTTCTCTTATGCAGGAGGATGATTTGAATGGAATTCACATTGTAGGCTTTGCAGAAGAGGAGGACCCTGGTATGTGCAGTTTCAGGACACCTCTCTTAATTCATAAGTCATAAAGCCAAATGATTTTTGTTTGGTGCAAGTATCATTGACTAAAGGAATTAATGAGATAAGGACTTGACCGTAAATTTGTTTTTTAGATGGTTTTGAATTCTTGGAGATTTTGAAGGAGGTTGCCAGAGACAACACACACAATCCAGACCTGAGTATTGTGTGGATCGACCCAGACAACTTCCCATTGGTGACTAAAATAAGTCTGGATAGATGAATATATTTAGTCAGTACTGTAATGTAAAATGGATGTCAGAAACTGAAAGAAAAATGCTTTCTTTTTTTAAACCCCTCTTCATATGCATATTTCCTATCTTAGCTCATTCCGTACTGGGAGAAGACCTTCAAGGTTGACCTCTTTAGACCACAGATTGGCATAATAAATGTTACAGATGTAAGTGCAATACTTCATTTTTTTAACCAGATCCATTAAGTTCATTATGAAGGCCATCTTTCTCATGTTTGGGTCTGTCCCACTGTCATGGTACATAATAATAAATGTATTATTATTATTATAACAAATGTTTATATTGACTCATGGCCTCTATGACAGGTGGACAGTGTCTGGTTGGAGATACCTGATGATGATGAGCTGCCGTCACCCGAAGAACTGGAAAACTGGATAGAAGATGTCCTCTCTGGAACAGTCAACACAGAGGATGATGATGAGGAGGATGACGACTACGACGATGATAATGATGACGATGATAATGATGATGATGATAATGATGGCGATGACGACGATAATGATGATGATGACGACGATGATGAATAATTCATATACTGCGAACCTCAAACAAATCTGCTGAGATAACAATTTTGTCTTTTACAGTAAAATCCTTTTGTGCATTAGTGGATAAATTGCATAGTGTTAAGTGTTCTTAATGTTAAACTGAAATTATACAAGTGCACTGTAGTAAAACTCAGCGTGGGTGTAGGAAGAAGAAGACAGGGTCGGCGGGAATAGGGACTCGCACTTTATTTATAAAGAAAACAAAAGAAAACAAAAGGTGCGCTCGTGCGCTTTCACCGTAGTGAAACACTACAGCATAAAATACAAAAACACTTCTCCACGATCACTCAGTCCGTTTCGCCCGTGTGTGCTGCGGGTCGCGTGCGAGTCCCAGCTCTCCCTCTCGCTCTCTCATTCCCGGCAGCTTATATGCGGTCTCCACGCCAATCACTGCAATCAGACACAGGTGTTCATAATCTGCACTTGACCTACTTACTCACCGCACAGCTCGCTGACTCGTCTCTCGCTACAGACTTCGCAAAACCACGCCCCCCTCGCCACATACCCCCACCGCCCGACTCAGGCCGGGGAGCCGTCCGGCCTGTAGCCTAGCCCCCCCCCCCCCCCCCCCCCCCCCCCCTCCTGGAGAGGAAGTCAGCCACAGCCATCTGTGCACCCGGCCTGTGGACCACCTGGAATTTAAAAGGCTGTAAAGCTAGATACCAACGGGTGATCCGCGCGTTGGTATCCTTCATGCGGTGGAGCCACTGCAGGGGAGCATGGTCCGAACAGAGCGGAACTCCCGCCCCAGGAGGTAGTAGCGGAGGGTGAGAACAGCCCACCTGATGGCTAAACATTCTTTTTCGATGGTGCTGTACATCGTCTCTCTCTTAGAGAGCTTCCGACTGATGTACAGCACCGGCCGTTCTTCACCCTTCACCTCCTGGGACAGGACCGCGCCCAGCCCCCTGTCCGACGCGTCCGTCTGTAGGATGAAAGGGAGAGAGAAGTCAGGAGCATGTAAAAGCGGCCCGCCACACAGAGCAGCCTTTATCTGGGTGAAAGCCTGCTGACACTGCTCCGTCCACTGGACCGTATCTGGTGCTTCCTTTTTAGTTAGATCAGTCAGCGGGCTAGCGATGTCCGAATAATTAGGTACAAACCTCCTGTAATATCCCGCTAGCCCCAGGAACTGTCTAACCTCCTTTTTGGTCTTAGGCCTCGGACAGGTCGCAACCGCTGCCGTCTTATCAATTTGGGGACGCACCTGTCCGTGACCCAAGTGGAAGCCCAGATACCTTACTTCCACACGCCCAATCGCACACTTCTTTGGGTTGGCCGTGAGCCCAGCCCTTCTCAGCGTCTTCAGGACAGCCCGCAAATGCTGCATATGACGCTGCCAATCGTTACTATAGATGATAATATCATCCAAGTAGGCACGGGCATATGCAGCATGCGGCCGGAGAATTTTGTCCATCAGACGCTGAAAAGTCGCCGGAGCCCCGAACAAGCCGAAAGGAAGGGTGACAAATTGGTGTAATCCAAACGGCGTTGTGAAAGCTGACTTTTCTTTGGACATGGGAGACAAGGGGATCTGCCAATAACCCTTTGTTAAGTCCAGTGTCGAATAGAAACGAGCAGTACCCAGCCGATCAAGCAATTCGTCAACCCTCGGCATTGGATAAGCATCAAACTTAGACACCGCGTTCACCTTTCTATAGTCCACACAGAAACGGATCGAGCCGTCGGTTTTAGGAACTAAAACTATCGGGCTCGCCCAGTCACTGCTGGACTCTTCTATTACCCCCATATCCAGCATAGCCTCTAATTCGTTCTGAACTACCTTTTTTTTGTGTTCAGGTAAACGATACGGGCGGCAGCGCACCACCACCCCCGGATCCGTCTCAATGTGGTGCTGAATGAGGTCCGTTCGACCAGGCAGGGGAGAGAACACATCAGCAAATTCAGCTTGTAAATTTTTAATGTCAGTGAGCTGGGAGGGTGAGAGGTGATCTCCGCCAAGAGCCAGCGCGAGAGATTGTGGTTTTGTGTTCGCTTCTGGCCCGAGATCCTCCTCTCCGCTCACTACCGTCGCCAGCATCACTGACTCTGCCTCAACCCACTTTTTGAGGAGGTTGAGGTGATAAATTTGATGTGCCCCGCCCCTATCTGTTTGAACTACCTCATAGTTGAGATCGTTAACCCGCCGTGTGACCTCAAAAGGTCCTTGCCACTTTGCGAGTAATTTAGAGCTAGAAGTAGGGAGTAATACAAGCACTTTATCTCCCGGTGGAAATTGACGAAGTCTAGCCCCCCTGTTGTACAGCTGACTCTGTCTGTCCTGGGCCTGTAACAAATTCTCCATTGATAGCCGCCCCAAAGTGTGGAGTTTTGTTCTCAGGTCCAAGACATACTGAATTTCGTTCTTACTAGCGGACGGTCCGTCCTCCCAAACCTCTCTAAGAACGTCCAACACCCCGCGGGGCTGACGCCCATAGAGAAGCTCAAAGGGGGAAAACCCCGTGGAGGCTTGGGGAACCTCGCGTACAGCGAACAAGAGGGGTTCTAGCCACTTATCCCAATTTTTGGCGTCTTCGTGAACGAACTTTCGAATCATGGACTTTAAAGTGCGATTAAACCGTTCCACTAATCCGTCTGTCTGTGGGTGGTAGACGCTAGTGCGAATCGATTTAATGCCCAATAATTCATAGAGTTCGCGAATAGTTCGTGACATAAACGCCGTGCCCTGATCGGTGAGAATCTCCTTGGGGATTCCCACCCGGGAGATTAATGAAAAGAGCGCGCTCGCAACACTTTTGGCAGAAATGTTACGGAGCGGGACTGCTTCAGGATACCGCGTTGCGTAATCCACCAGGACTAACGCAAAGCGGTGCCCACGTGCTGACCGTTCCAATGGCCCGATGAGGTCCATACCAATTCGTTCGAAGGGGACCTGCATTAGCGGAAGCAGGCACAATGGTGCTTTTGGATTGGCCGGTGGATTCACCAACTGACATTCACGACAAGACGCGCACCACTTGCGCACATTCTCGTGAATGCCCGGCCAGAAGAACCGGGCCATGAGACGGTTTAGTGTCGCCGTTTGACCTAAATGCCCGGCCATTGGATTACAGTGAGCCGCCTGAAAAACCATTTCCCGGCGGCTTTTAGGAACTAACAACTGCGTTGTATCCTCCTTTGACTGGGTGTCCTGGGTCGCCCGATACAACTTATCTTTTAAAATAGCAAAATAGGGATAAGAGAGCGGTTGGTCTGGGTGGAGTGTCTGGCCGTCGATAGAACGGACCTGATTAAACGCATGTTTTAACGTCTCGTCCTGGGACTGCTCCAGGGGAAAATCATCGCGCTCTGTGAGGATAGTTCTCTCCAGAGTACTCCGTTCCCCTGCAGCAGGCGCCAGAGGTCCCGGCTCAGCATCTCCCACCTGAACAACCGCTGTCTTTCCCTTGCTTTTCTTTTCCCAAGAGGCATCCGCACATAAAGACCCCAATAATTTACTAAAAGCAGGCCAATTTGTTCCCAGAATTAGCGGATGCCGGAGGTGCGGGTTAACTGCTACCTCTACGCTATGCTTTTGTCCCCTAAATTGAATTACCACAGGCATTATAGGATAACTTACCACCACCCCGTGCACACACCGCACCTTAACCATGCGGCTGTAATCCAATGCCCCAGGTTGAATCAGGCTTTGATGAATGGAGGTTTGGTTGCAGCCTGAATCCACCAAAGCCTGATAAGTACCCCCCTTGATACTCACTGGTATCTGGTACAGGCCAGCTTGATCGGGGGCAGCCTGTGGCGCGTCGGGAACCCGGATCAGTGTCCCCACCTCCATCACCGGACACCGGTCGATAAAGTGTCCCGGGTCCCCGCAGCGCCAACAGGCCGGCCCAGGCCTCCCCGCCGCCCCAATGGTGGGAAGCGGGTCAAGGGATTGGCGTGGAGAGCGCAGGGCCGCCGGAATCGGGGCGGAGTGGTCGCCGGACGCAGCCCCCCTGGGTGGGGCCCTGAATGCGGGGACAGGCTCCGCCGGAGCCCCCGTTCTCCACCTCGGCGCCGGCCGGGGCATCAGCCCCCCACGACCTGGGAAGGGGGACAGGTTTGGGGAGAGAAGGAGACGAGAGAGAGAGAGAGGGGGAGAGAGAGGCAGATGGAAGGGGCTCGCCGACCCCTGGGCACGCCACCATGTGATCCTCCGCCAGGTGGATGGCCTGGTCCAGCGACGTCGGGCGGTGGCACTGGACCCACTGTGCGGTCTTCTTGGGCAGTTTGGAAATAAATTGTTCCAGTACCACCTTGTTGATCACGTCCTCGACGTCGCCTCCGTCGGCCATCAGCCATCTGCGGCAGGAGTCCCGGAGCTGTTGCGCCATGACGAAGGGTCGGCCGGACTCTTCCAGGCTCAGGGATCTGAACCGCTGGCGATGTTGTTCAGGGGTCCGGCCGACCCACTGAAGAATGGCGCGCCTCAGGTCTTCATAGACCAGGAGATTCTGGACTGGCAGTTGGTGGGCGGCTATCTGCGACTCTCCCGATAGCAGTGGGATGAGTCGCATGGGCCAGTCCGCTCGGGGCCATCCCCGGGCCTCGGCCGACCTCTCAAAAAGGGGACGGCCCGAATCTCCCGGTCGAGCCAGCTCCGGAACAGCTCGCGGTCTTCTTGCTGGCCTTGGAGAAGCATCTGGAACCGGTGGTCTTGCTCCTCCTTTACGGCCAGCAGGGCGTGGTGTTGTTCCCTGTGAAGACCCGCGAGCGTTTGGATGAGGTCCGCAAATGGCGTTCCTGGCGGGTTCTGCATGGCGGCGGCAGTCTTCTTCTTCCCGGGTTTCGGCTCCAGTGTAGTAAAACTCAGCGTGGGTGTAAGAAGAAGAAGACAGGGTCGGCGGGAATAGGGACTCGCACTTTATTTATAAAGAAAACAAAAGAAAACAAAAGGTGCGCTTGTGCGCTTTCACCGTAGTGAAACACTACAGCATAAAATACAAAAACACTTCTCCACGATCACTCAGTCCGTTTCGCCCGTGTGTGCTGCGGGTCGCGTGCGAGTCCCAGCTCTCCCTCTCGCTCTCTCATTCCCGGCAGCTTATATGCGGTCTCCACGCCAATCACTGCAATCAGACACAGGTGTTCATCATCTGCACTTGACCTACTTACTCACCGCACAGCTCGCTGACTCGTCTCTCGCTACAGACTTCGCAAAACCACGCCCCCCTCGCCACATGCACATATCTCTTATTTTATAGGTGAAAATCATTTATTTTAATCAGATCTAAACTGAAAATTGATAAAGGGATTCAAATTAAATTTTGCAGTTTAATTTTACCTCTGTAAATATTTTACTCTTCTGAACATTTTCTACTGTAATTACTCATTCACAATAATAAAACTTTACAAGTCATTAGGAAAGTGTGTTCTTATTTAAATTTGTAAGGCCTTATTAGCTTTCACATTTATATGAATTGTCACAAATCTACAAAATATATTCTGTGCTAAATTATGATTGTGACTTTATCAATGATCAATTAACAGTTTTTTTTAAAGAAATGCAAAATTACTTTTTTTTAAAGTAAAACGAGCTTGTTAAAGAATTTGGTTCTAATGTCAGGTTTCAATAAGCTCTCACATGATGACATATATGGTGGATTTTAAAAAATGTACTTATTTGAAAAATAAACAGTATACGCACACTGTTGTCCACTCTATACTGTAGAAACTTAAAGGGTTAGTTCGCCCAAAAATAAAAATTCTGTCAGTAATTACTCACGGTCATGTTGTTCCAACCCCGTAAGACTTTTGTTCATCTTCGGAACACAAATTAAGATATTTTTGGGACTTCCGGTAGCGCGCGAACACTGATGGCAGCGTGAGTGAATTGCTCTCCCGACAGATACTTGTAAAAGCCCCCGAAATATTTAAATATTCAGTTAATTTTTATATAAAACATAACAATGGAGTGTGGGGCAGGGATGGAAACAAGGGCGAAACAAAAGAAAGTTCCAGGACGCGAAGAAAAGACTGGAGAAGAAAAGGGAGAAAAAGAGCCGACAGCTCGCAGTAATGCTAACGCTGAGGGGGAAATTAACCTGGAAAAGATACTCGTTGAGTTAAGAGAATTCAGAAAGGAAATTATTAAAAACTAGCGGATAGAAAGGAGGATTTGAACACTACAAACAAGAGAATTGAAGATGCTGAGAATCGTATTGTGGAAGCCGAGGAACAAATTCAACACACGGGTGAGGTGCTGTCTGAACTGCTGAAACTCCAGGCTCAGCTCGAAGCGAAGTTAACTGACCAAGAAGGCAGGTCGAGGCGAGACAACATTCGAATATACGGAATTCCAGAGGGCAGCAAAAATGGCTCATCGACGATCAAGTTTATTGAAGACTTGCTGAAGGATGGGTTGGGGCTTGACCCAACGACGGATCTCCATATTCAGAGGGCTCATAGAGCTTTAGCGCCAAAGCCAACGGACAATACGAGACCACGCTCCGTTATAGCTAAATTCCTGAGCTCCAAGACGAAAGAAGAGATCTTGGGACAGGTGTGGAAAAAAGGAGGGCTGAAATGGAACAATGCAAGAATTACATGTGACCACGATTACCCCCCTGATATCCTAAAGAAACGAAAAGAATATGCACAACCAAAATCAGTGTTAAAGGAAAAAAAGATCAGGTTCCAAACTCCATATCCAGCAAAACTTCAGGTGTTCTACGAAGGCGAGACAGTGCTCTATAATTCTGCGGAAGAGGCGACAAAGGACATGAAGGACAGAGGCCTTCAGGTGGACATCATCCGACCACAACAGACGCCACTGGAACGCCTTCAGCGCCGAGCTTGGTCGATGAAAAGGGGGCGAGGAGGTAGTCAAGTGGAAACCTCTACAACACCGGACTACGTGGAGCGACTGAAAACTTTCAGACGAAAATAATTAGAAAGTGAGCTCGCACACAGACCTGTACAACGGATGTAACTTAAATGACAGGAAAATGACGGGTCGGCATTAATGCAGGTCAGGGGATGTGTTTATTTGGAACTTTTTGGAATAAACCTTTGCAGAATAAGCTAACTATACGAGAAGATCGGTAGCCCTTTCCAAGTGCTAGTTATTCATAGTTTAATGTTGGGAGACCTAAAATTGTATCACAAGGTGCCATTATATGACAATGTGCCATCGAGGGCCCTCACTTCAACTCGCAGGTGTGAGGCTTTTCCCTCAGAGCCAAATTTTCATTCAGGCTCGAATAGGATCCATAGATTGGGGATCTCTTCTATGGAAGTCACTTTATACGATACTTGTTCTTGTTCATGTTTTTGTGTTTTGTTTTACATTGTTCAAAGCCCTGAGGTTCTATTACAGGGTAAATGGAAGTACAGTTGCGTTTATGTGTATGAAGGTGTTAATAATAATTATACATAATACATGGTTGGCATAGAGCAAGTGTTTAAATTAGTAACATATAATATAAATGGAGTCCATAATCCTATTAAGAGAACTAGAATTTTATCAAAATTAAAAAAATAAAAGGTTCAGGTAGCGTTTTTGCAAGAGACCCATTTAGATCAGGCAGAACACTCTAAATTGGCCCGAAATGGATTTAAATATGTATTTTCATCATCACATCCTTCTGGTAGAAGGAGGGGAGTGGCTATTTTAATATCAAACAAGCTTGGGTATGACCATAGGTCTGAAGTTAAGGATAAAGAAGGACGCTATATTTTAATTAAAGGACAAATTGAAGGGGCTCCAGTTACATTTATCAATGTTTATGTCCCCCCAGGTAGCAAATTTAAGTTCTATCAAAAAATCTTTGAGATGATCACAACTGAGTCACAAGGAACCTTAATTTGCGGTGGAGACTTTAATATAATTTTCAATTCGAAAATGGATACCTCAACAAAAGAGAAACCGATTACTTCTACAGCAAGGAAATTTAAAGCTCTATTAAGAGATGTAGGATTGATAGACCTTTGGAGGGATTTTTTTCCTAAAGGACGAGATTATACTCACTACTCGTTTGCACACTCCAAATACTCGAGAATAGACTATCTATTTCTGTTCAGAAAAGATAGACATAAGATAAACAAATGTATCATAGGAACAATGGACCTGTCTGACCATGCACCAGTATATGCCTCAGTGAGTCTAAATAAAATTCATAGAAATACATTATGGAGACTAAACTCTAGTATTCTAAATAACGAGCAGTTCATAGAACGGATGAAAACTGAAATTAAATACAATCTAGAGGAGAATGACAATGGAGAAGTTTCCCCAGCAGTACTGTGGGATGCCTGCAAAGCAGTCTTGAGAGGGAAAATAATTGTAGAAACAGCATTAGGTAAGAAATTAAGACAGGAGAAGCTCATTAAACTACAAGTACAACTAAAAGAGCTAGAAAGGGAACATAAAAGTACACAAGCGCATAGACCAGGCTTAATGCAAGAGATTGGAAAAGTAAAAGAAGAAATCACTGAGGTACATAATGCAGAAATAGAAAAGAATCTCACATTTCTGAAACAACGCTATTACGAGTCTGGAAGTAAATCATTAAAACTTCTAGCTAGTAAACTCCGAAAACAACAAGCTGACAACACAATTTACAAAATTAGAGATCCTAAAATGAAAAAGGCTAAATTTAGATTAACAGAAATTCATGAACAATTTGAAAAGTTTTATAAAAAACTATATACAGAAAATATATCTAGTCAAGAAACGGGTATTAATGCATTTCTGAGTTCATTAAAATTACCCAAATTAACTGAAGAACAAAATGAAAGTTTAATAAAGGACATAACTTCACAAGAACTGTCAGCAGAGATCACTAAATTAAAACTAAATAAATCACCAGGCACAGATGGGTTTACGGCTGAATGGTACAAGAAATTCAGGGAACAACTTGTCCCTATCCTCCTTCCAGCCTGCAATGCTGCATTTCATGGAAGCGAGATTCCCATTTCATGGAATGAAGCGATTATCTCCCCTATTCCTAAGGAAGGAAAAGATAAATTAGAATGTGCTTCCTATAGGCCCATCTCAGTCTTGAATGTTGATTATAAGCTATATGCAGCAATATTGACTAGGAGGATAGAAAAATTACTTCCAGAACTGATCCACAACGATCAGACAGGATTCATTCAACAAAGACAAACAAAGGACAATGTTAGACGCACCCTACACATAATGAAACACATTCAAGAGAGTAACATCCCAGCAATGATAGTGAGTCTAGATGCCGAGAAAGCCTTTGATTCTGTCAGATGGTTATACCTATATAGAACATTCGAAATATTTGGTTTTCATGAAAACATTATTAAAGCCATTCAATTAATATATTCGAGACCACGAGCCAGAATAAAAGTAAACGGGAGTCTATCTAATTTATTTAATCTGGAGAGAGGCACAAGAGAGGGGTGCCCTCTCTCCCCCCTTCTTTTTGCCCTCTACATTGAACCCCTTAGTCAAAGGATACGGCAAAATCATTATATTAGCGGGATAAAGATGGGTGAAGATGAACATAAAATATCGCTATTTGCAGACGATGTTATGATATACTTGAGAGACCCGCAATATCATTTACAACCCTTATGTCAACACTAGATAAATTTAGCACTCTATCAGGATACAGACTAAATGTTAAAAAAACACAAGTCATTTGCTATAATTTTATTCCATCTGAAGAAATAAAGACCAAATATAGGATCAATTATAATGTAGATGTAATTAAATATTTGGGAATTTACCTGCCAAAAGATACTAACACCCTGCTAGATGTAAATTATAGACATTTAAATAGTAAGCTTCATGCAGATATCCAGAGGTGGAGTGTTATCCCTTTTTTGAATTTGGGGGAGAGAGTGGATATTATTAAAATGAATATGCTCCCGAGGCTTTTATATCTTTTTCAGACACTTCCAGTAAAGGTCTCAGAAGAACAATTTAAACATTGGGATAAATGGATTATAAGGTTTATTTGGGAAGGTAAAAAATCTAGAATTCGTTATAAAACACTCCAGATACCTAAAGAAAGAGGTGGCTTAGCCCTCCCCTCCTTAAAAGACTATTACATAGCTGCCCAGTTAAGAGCCTTAGTTTGCTGGTGCAATCCAAGCTATAAAGCTAGATGGAAACAAATTGAACTTTCCTCTTTCTCTGAAGTACCAATCCAAGCAGTAATCGCTGATGACAAACTACTAAGAGCCCATATAAGTAAAGAATATCCATGGATTACTATCACACTAGAAATATGGGTCACAATAATAAAAAAATGTGAATTGAAAGACACTTTGAAAATAATTAGATGGTGAGCGTACGATACAGAATTTACCCCTAATACTTTAGATGAAGTTTTTAAGAAATGGATTAAGAAAGGAGTTACGTCATATTATTCTATCACAAACAACAATATTTTCTTAACCTTTCAAGAATTTAAGTTTGGAGTAATCAAGATTTGTACAGATACTTTCAAATAAGACACCACTTCAACACAACAGTAAATAAAACCGGGAATTAGAAACAAAATGATTTTGTGAAGATACTCTTGTCTACATTTAAGGCTACTACAATTAGTAAGGTTATTTCTAAACTCTATCTTTGTCTCCAACACCATAGACCAGAATCCACCTCATATATCAAAATTAAATGGGAGAAAGAAGTAAATATCACTATATCAGAAGAGGCTTGGTTAGAAACATGTAAATACCAATGGAAAACTACAGGCTCCCATCAATGGAGGCTATTCGCCTGGAAAAATATAAGTAGATTCTTTATTTCACCTACTCAAAAGAGCCATAGTGAAGTAGGATCAGGGTGTTGGAGAAACGTCCCGGGTTACGTATGTAACCCTAGTTCCCCGAAGGGACGGACGCTGCGTGAAATCGCAGTGGGAACGCCCTCAGCGTGACGCGTCTGAAGCATGAATGAAATCAGTCAATGGAGAGAATGAGCGTACGGCGAGTGACGTCATCGACCAGGAAGCTATAAATATCCCCTGAGTACACAACACGCCAGCTTAAAAGTTACTGAAGCAGCGACCCAAGGGGATGCCGAGAGTATGGCAGGACACGAAGTGTCCGTCCCTTCGGGGAACTAGGGTTACATACGTAACCCGGGACGTTCCCCTTCAGGGACTACCGCTGCGTGAAATCGCAGTGGGAACGCAATACCCACATCCCCATACGACCAAATCCCCGTCGTGTGTCATTAGGAGACACAAACCGACGAGAGAACCTGAGCCCCGGGAGTGGAGCTAAGATCGAGGGAATAAAATCTAACGAAAGTGTGCGGTGAGGACCAGCCTGCCGCATCACAAACGTCCTGAAGAGAAGCTCCTGAAAGAAGAGCTGTAGAAGCAGCCATACTCCGGGTGGAATGAGCCCTTACAGCCAAAGTGAAGGCTGATGGGCCGAACCATAAGCAAGTGGGATGGCCTCAACCACCCACTTGCTCATCCTTTTTCTAGATGCAGGACACCCTTTCTTAGGTGACCCAAACAGACGAACATTTGTTCCGATCTCCTCCACAGGGCAGCTCTGTGGACGTAAGCATCAAAACCAAACTGGGCACAGCAAATTAATTTTCTCCTGGTCTGACGTCAGAAAAGGCGGAGGACAGAAAACCTGCAGAACTATAGGTCTAACTGAAACAGTTGGAACCTTAGGAACATAACCTGGTCTCGGAAAGAGAAAGGCCTTAACCAACCAGGAGCAAATTCCAGGCACGAGGGAGCCACCGAAAGTGCTTGAATATCTCCAATTCTTTTTAGAGATGAGATAGCGAGAAGAAGGATAGTCTTTAGAGTAAGAAACTTTTCCGAAACTTCCTCGATGGGCTCGAAAGGAGCAAGGGAGAGACCTTCTAAGATGACGGCCAGATCCCAAGCTGGTACCCTTGTGCGAACTGCAGGCCTCAGCCTCAAGGTGACACGAAGGAAGCGAGACATAAGCGGGTGTTTCCCGAGGGAACCTCCACTTGAAGGGGTGTGGTAAGCAGCTAAGGCCGCCACATACACCTTCAGTGTGGAGTGGGATAACCCTGTGGAGAGACGGTCCTGCAGGAAATCCAGGACTGTACCAACCGGGCAGTTAACTGGGTCCTGCTGGCGCTCTCCACACCAAGAGGTGAAAAGTTTCCACCTCGCGGCATATAACTCCCTCGTGGAGGGAGCTCTGGATCGGAGGATGGTCTCAACGACCTCAGCCGAGAGACCAGAATCTATGAGCTGGGCCCCCTCAGAGGCCAAGCCCACAGCCTCCATAGCTCTAGACGGGGGTGAAGGATCGACCCACTCGCCTGAGAGAGCAGATCTCTCCTGATCGGTATCTCTAGGGGAGAGCCGTTGAGGAGAGACACTAGGTCCGCAAACCATACCCGGGCCGACCAGAACGGGGCTATTAGCAGGAGACTGAGCCCGTCCCGGCGAACCCTCTCCAGAACTCCTGGGAGCAGAGCGATCGGGGGAAAAGCGTACAAGCGTGACCTCGGCCACGGATGTACCATCGCATCCAACCCCAGCGGGGCTGGATGGCTGAGAGAGAACCACAGCGGGCAGTGTGATGTTTCTCGAGAAGCAAATAGGTCTACCTCGGCAAGACCGAAATGTTTCCATAGGAGTTCCACCACCTCGGGGTGAAGACTCCATTCCCCGGGCCTCGGCCCCTGTCTTAACAGGATGTCTGCCCCCTGATTTAAATACCCCGGGAGATAAAAGCTCTCAGAGAAAGAATTTTCCCCTGGGACCATAGAAGGATCTGACGTGCCAGTTTGTAAAGCGGGCGAGAACGCAAACCCCCCTGATGGTTGATATAAGAAACCACCGATGTGTTGTCTGTCTGGACAAGAACATGGTGGCCCCTTAGGTCTGGGAGGAAGTGTTTCAGAGCCTGAAACACCGCCAACATCTCTAGGCAGTTTAAGTGCCACAGACGATGATGGTCCTCCCACAGACCCTGAGCCCACCTGTGAGAGAGGCATCTGTCATTAGCATAACGCGACGACAAGGAGCTCCTAACACAGGGCCTTGGGACAGAAACCAAGGATCTTTCCACATGATCAGGGCGTGATGACACCGTCGCAAACTCACGATCATGCGAAGCGGATTTCCCCTCGGGGAGAATCCCTTGGTCCTGAGCCACCACTGTAACAGTCTCATGTGCAAGAGGCCAAGAGGTATCACGTTGGACGCAGCTGCCATGAGACCTAGCAGTCTCTGGAACTGTTTTACAGTGGATGACTGGCCTAGCTTGACCTGATCTACTGCAGCGAGAATCAAAGCAATACGAGCAGGTGACAATCGTGCCTGCATCGTCGTTGAATCCCACACTACACCTAGAAAAGTGGTTCTCTGTAATGGAGAAAGAACACTCTTTTTGGCGTTGAGCCTCAGCCCCAGTCACTTGATATGAGCAAGAACGACATCTCGGTGCCGAACCGCCTGTTGTTCCGATTGAGCTAGAATCAAGCAATCGTCTATATAGTACAGAAAGCGGATGCCCTGTAACCTCAGCGGGGCTATAGCAGCATCCGTACACTTCGTGAATGTTCGGGGTGACAGTGCTGGGCCGAACGGAAGAACCCGATATTGGTACGCTTCGCCCCCGAAAGCGAACCTCAGGAACTTCCTGTGTTGAGGGAGGATAGATACATGGAAGTAAACGTCCTTTAGATCTATCATGACAAACCAGTCCTCGGATCTGATTTGAACATCCCCAGTGACAGACACAGCGCCCTGTAACGTACTGGCAGGGAACAGCTGGTCTGGGCACTCCACAACCCTCCTCGGAGGGGGCGAGCGTCCCTCGGGAAATCGCTCGCCGAGTCTCTCTACGCCCTGTGAAGGCAGGGTTAGTAGAGCAGACCACTGAGGGCATCGGAAAAGACAGGGCACCGTGTTCTTGTGCAGTGAACTCAGGTCTTTCACGATAGGGACCACCCTCAGAACCCTGACGTTCAGCACGTCAGGATTTTTTTTTTTTTTTCGATGAAGTAGTATCCTAACTCCCTGCTGGGTGGGGGACCCATTCCGCCAGGAACTCTACTAAGGGAACCAGCCTCTCGAGGCTGGCCTCCGGATGAACATCCCGAGTGACAGACACAGCGCCCTGTAACATACTGGCAGGAAACAGCTGGTCTGAGCACTCCTCAACCCTCCTTGGAGGGGGCGAGCGTCCCTCGGGAAATCGCTCGCCGAGTCTCTCTACGCCCTGTATAGGCAGGGTTAGTAGAACAGACCCCTGAGGGCATCGAGAAAGACAGGGCACCGTGTTTTTGTGCGGTGAACTCAAGTTTTTCCCGATGGGGACCACCCTCAGAGTCCTGACGTTCAGCCCGTCAGGACTTTTTCGACGCGGCCTTTCTGGCGACAATGACTGTCCTCAGATCAGTCCTGCCCCGAGAAGGCCGCGCCGGAGAGCACCCCGCCTCGTCCCTCCAGTTTCTCTGCAGGGGGGCACGAGACGTGACACTCCGCTTCTGCTGTGCTCTTTTTGAAGACGAACTCGACGAAAGATTTTGCTCTGGTTGAACATTCTGCGTGACAGACACAGTGCCCTGTAACGGCGCACCGGCAGGGAACGACTGGTCTGAACACACTAGAACCCTCCTTAGAGGCGGCAAGCGTCCCTCGGGAAAGCACTCGCCAGACCCTTCTACGCCCTGTTTCGGCAGGGTTAGTAGGACGGGCCCCTGAGGGCGCCGGGAGAGACAGGGCACCCTTAAGGGAGGTGAACGCAAGTCTCTCTCGGCGGGGACCCCCCTCAGATTTCCTTTGAGCAGGTCGGCCTGAAAAGCCTGCATAAAAGTCATCGTATGCAAACATGCAGCCGCCTGCCGAGCCACCGAGTAAGCCTTCCCCACCAGCACAGAGGTATATATATTTATTTATTTATTTATTTTTTGGTGGAAGAGCCGGTGCTTTAAGTGAAGACGATGAAGCAGGAGAGAGATAGCTCGCAAGCGTCTCCTCCGCCTACAGTATCGTCACATAACCAGCAGATTTAGCACCAACAAATCATCATGTGCCTCCACCCGGGCAGAAGTAACCGCCGCAGCGCGTGCTTCCAGAGCCGGGTGAGAGGCACTAGATCTCGTCGGAGATAGCTGAGATAGGGCGGAGCCCGTCTCAACGTCGCCAGCGAGATCCATCTGCGAGCCCCAAGACAAGCGCCGCCGCTCTGCCTCAACAGAAGCGGGACCCGAGCCTCGGGGAGCTCGCAGCAAATCACTCTCCTCGAAGAGCGATCGCCGCGAGCGCAGAGTTCTCAAGGGAAAACGCTCGCAATGCTGACAATCGACTCCCTCGAGAGCCGACTGGGCATTGCTGCACTCCCAAACAAGCCACACTTAGCTCGTGTGAATCCCCACCCGTGATGTGCCGAGTACAGGGGGGAACACACTTCTTATACTGCTCGCTCATATTGGTTTTTTTATATAAAATATATATAGTGAAAACTCCTGACAAAACAGACAAACACAATCGACAGATTCAGACACACACAGAGCTGCTGAAGTAACTAAAAGCTGGCGTGTTGTGTACTCAGGGGATATTTATAGCTTCCTGGTCGATGACGTCACTCGCCGTACGCTCATTCTCTCCATTGACTGATTTCATTCATGCTTCAGACGCGTCACGCTGAGGGCGTTCCCACTGCGATTTCACGCAGCGGTAGTCCCTGAAGGGGAACTGTAATTCAGAGGTAGCAAATCACCACCACATATTCTGGGCGTGTCCAGTTATCCACTTATTTTGGAAGGATGTTCACAGGACTGTAGAGGCTATATTAAGGATAAAAATTCCATTCCAATGGTATACCCTCTTTCTGGGAAATCTGGATTTACAAGAAACCGATTATATATACCTATGGAGAATATTCCTGGTGGCAGCTAAAAAGGCTCTCACTCGTAAATGGCTCCAACCTACCTCACCCACTATAGAAGACTGGAAAGCAATTGTTAGTGAAATATATAGGATGGAAATCCTTACCTTTTCTTTGAGATTAAAAAAACAAAAAGGGGCTCTCTAGTGGAAGAGATGGAAGGAATTTGTAGGAAATTGAGTAATTACATAACAGATGTAATCATAGTCTATTATTGGAAATAAAACACCAATGATGCAAAGGTGCCACTAGACTGCACTGTACCCCATTTTTGTTTTGTTTTTTCTGTTTGCTATTGTTCTTTTTTGTTCTTTTTTTATATTATACAGAAATGGACATTTTTGTATGTATATATATATATATTCTTTTGTTTGTAATCAAAAAAATACAATAAAAAAAAAAGATATTTTTGGATGAAATCTGAAAGCTGTCTCACTCCTTCATAGGCTGCTAGGTAAATTATTTACCGGCCCAGAAAAGTTATTAAAGACATCGTTAAAATAGTCCAAGTGACTACAGTGGCTCAACATTATGTTTATCAAGAGAATACTTTTTGTGTGCAAAAAACAAACAAAAATAACGACTTTATTCAACTATTCATTTTCTTCTGTGTGGACCTCTGACGTGAGTTCACGATAGCGCCACAACGCATGCGGGAGACCTGAGAAGATGACGCTCACGATTATTTGATGGGAAAGTGTGATAGGTAAGCCGTTCATTTTGGAGCATTGGTAAGGTAACTTTTTTCTCGTTGGTTTCTCACGATTCGGACATTCAGGAAATGCACCCTTTAGAACCAATTTAAAAACACTACATTGATACCCATCTGAGTCATCTTCTCAGTTCTGCCTGGCTGCCGAGACGCTCAAATTACTGCATTGGATCGGGGCGAACTAATATCAAGTAGATGAATGGACTTGACTGGAGGAAGGCCATTGTTCGATGTCTGGAGAGGCTCTACCTCCGATCCATACAACCTGCAGATCCAATAACCAGCCAGAAACCCATCGACTGCAAGGAGAGGCAACACGTGCCCACCGCAGATGGAGAGAATTACTCAGGCGTGATAATGGAGCCTGCACTATGAGGAGCGACTGAGCCTGAAATCACACCGGAGCCTGAGTGGAGCCCTTCTGACCAGATGTGCGAGCTGGCTGTCCCATCTATCGCCAAGAGAGTATGTGTTGAAGTCGAGGGTTTGGTTAGAAGATTATTCTGTATTGGACTCACTGGTCCAACCCAGCCTCCCTCTCCCACCTAATTTTCTGAATGTTCCTATGGATAATTGTATTGCCACGTATACTGCCCTGCTCAAGTTGTCTCCAATCAGTCCCAGTGTGCCTCTGAACCTTCACCAACCTGTGGGCCGTCTGCTGCTCTTCGGCCCTCTACCCCAACGGCTCCGGCTAGCTCCACCCTCCCTCAGGCTCCCACTCCATCCTCGGTCACTCCAGCTCCACCTCAGCCCTTCGGATCCCTGCTTTCATCTCGGTGGGGTAAATAGAGTGGTGCAGGTATGACGTCACTTTGTAGGCCAATCGGCAGTTAGTATCACACTGGTTCCCTTGACAAAAACCCAATAGGATTTTCACATAGGCTTTTGGATTATCGCTAAAAATAAGCACTGTGGTCAACAAAAGTTTGATATTTGCACGTTTTGTCCATCAAGATAATTATCACAGATGATAATATGAATCAACATAAAAAACATTAAGTCACGTTACTGACCTGGTGCCAGCTAGCGCTTCCTGTTCCTGAAATGGTGAAATGATGCTGTACCCTGAGCTTCGGAAGCCTTCCTAGTCAGGGAAAGAAAGGAAGAGAAGGGGGCCCTAAAAAGGACTTGCGTACTTCTTCCAGCCCCCTTTTCAATTCAGGCGGCTGGAAATGTTCTAATTGCAGCCCTTGCAAACAAATGCTGTTTCAACAGCGACAAAAATAAAGCACAAAAATTATCAGAAAAAGAGCGCTATTCCTCTTCAAAATGCCCCCAGACTTTATTTAGTCCTCCCTCTATACCCTCAGGGGACCTATACACGGTCCTCAGGGCCCTTAGGGGACCCCCTTTTGAGCCGCTTCAGTCAGCTGACTTAAAGCTACTTTGCTCAAAACCGTACTCCTGCTAGCCCTAGCATCGGTCAAGCGAGTGGCAGATTTACAAGTGCTCTCCATGAACGCTTCCTGCCTTGAGTTTGGGCCCAACGTCTCCAAAGTCGTCCTCAAACTGAGACGTGGCTATGTACCCAAGGTGCTCTAAACAGCACAGTTCAGAGGCCAGGTCGTTTCACTATCTGCCCTTCCTCTGTCGGAAGATGATAGAGAATTAAGTCTACTCTTCCCCGTCAGGGCTCTGAGAGTTTATTTAGAGCATTCTGCCCCGTTTAGGCAGTCTGAACAGCTCTTCGTATGCTTCGGCAGCCGCACCAAAGGGCTCCCTGTCATGAAACAAAAATTGTTACTTTGGATAGTAGACGCTATATCTTTGGCCTACGCCTCAATGGGCCTTCAATGCCGCATAGGCGTCAGGGCTCATTCCAGGGGCATGGCCTCTTCATGGGCATGGTCAAGTGGTGTACCAATTAAAGGCATTTGTGCCGTGTCCGGCTGATCTTCGCCGTCCACATTTGTAAGATTTTACAACTTGGAAGTGCCTGTCCTGCAGGCACGCGTCCTTTCTATATAGGAGGTCTTGGCCCCTGTTGGACCCAAGCCCCTACATATCCCTTCGAGTGCCCAGCCTCATCCGATCCCCGCTTGATTCTGACTTTAGTTCTACTATGAATCTTGGGCTTTTCAGCTCCAGGCGGTAGTCAGAGCGAAGTCATCAGCTAATAGCATGGCGTTTTAAAATGGGTTCCCATAGCGTATAGCTACGCAATACGAGTGAACCTCGGTTCCCTGCGAGATAAGGGAACGAGTAGCCACGCCCATTCTGGAGCGCGAGGTGGGAAGCGCCCTCATAGGTTCGGGTGTCCTCGCTGCTTTGAACTGAACTGTTCATGAACTGCCTGAGACACAATGGTTGAGGATCCAAATGCAGTTTATTTGAAAGGGTAATCCACAATCGTAGTCGAAAACAGGCAAAGGTCATAATCAGTCCAAACAATAACAAACACAACAAGGCTGGGAACAAGGGCAAAGGAGTAATCCACGGAACAGGGAAGAAATCCAAAAACCAAGAATCACCCATGATGTCCAGTCCATCCGATCATATTACTCAAAGATCAACCCCTACCATTTATGGCATTAGTGGTGCAGCTGCAGGAATGACATATTACTTTGTAGGCCAAAACGCGGAAGCGAATTAGCATTTTAACACTTTCTGTTCAATTATCCCAAAGAGTAGACAATGGTCAAATGCCTGAAAAAAGGTCAGTGGTGAACATAAGCTCAAGACACTTTCACTTTTTTTTCTACAACATAAAAAACATCATCTTTACCCCACTCATGTTTTTTTAAGCCGTTATGTGTATTTAAAAAGGCGGTTGCTAACAAGTGGCTGAATGGGACTACAAAGGCTTTCAAGGAGATTAAAGGTCATCACACTGAACAGGTAAACTCAGTCCGCTTTTGTTGTCCGCTTTTCACTTTTCAGGCTCGTTTTGTTTATAATTGTGCTCTTATAAACTTTCAACTTCAACGTTCTAGGAAAGTTTGTAGATAAAAACTGAAAGAGTTGTCGGAAGCTTAGTTATGGTGACGTTAAATTCCAGGAGCGCAGGTGGAGGTGTCAGGGTGACAGGTCGAGGTGGAACGACACGATCTGAGGCTTGAAGCGGAGCCACGGGATCCCCATGCCCTGGTGGTGGCTCACAGTGGGCCTACGGTGTAACCATGTCACTGAGAGGAGGCAACAGAGGCACACTGGGACTGATGGGAGACAACTTGAGCAGGGCAGTATAGGTGGCAATACAATTATCCATAGGAACATTCAGAAAATGAGGTGGGAGAGGGAGGCTGGGTTGGACCAGTGAGTCCAATACAGAATAATCTTCTAACCAAACCCTCGACTTCAACACATACTCTCTTGGCGATAGATGGGACAGCCAGCTCGCACATCTGGTCAGAAGGGCTCCACTCATTCTCCGGTGTGATTTCAGGCTCAGTCGCTCCTCATAGTGCAGGCTCCATTATCACGCCTGAGTAATTCTCTCCATCTGCGGTGGGCACGTGTTGCCTCTCCTCGCAGTCGATGGGTTTCTGGCTGGTTATTGGGTCCGCAGGTTGTATGGATCGGAGGTAGAGCCTCTCCAGACATCGAACAATGGCCTTCCTCCAGTCAAGTCCTTTCATCTACTTAATGATATTAGTTCGCCCCGATCCAATGCAGTAATTTGAGCGTCTCGGCAGCCAGGCAGAACTGAGAAGATGACTCAGATGGGTATCAATGTAGTGTTTTTAAATTGGTTCTAAAGGGTGCATTTCCTGAATGTCCGAATCGTGAGAAACCAACGAGAAAAAAGTTGCCTTACCAATGCTCCAAAATGAACGGCTTACCTTTCACACTTTCCCATCAAATAATCGTAAGCGTCATCTTCTCAGGTCTCCCGCATGCGTTGTGGCGCTATCGTGAACTCACGTCAGAGGTCCACACAGAAGAAAATGAATAGTTGAATAAAGTCGTTATTTTTGTTTGTTTTTTTGCACACAAAAAGTATTCTCTTGATAAACTTAATGTTGAGCCACTGTAGTCACTTGGACTATTTTAACGATGTCTTTAATAACTTTTCTGGGCCGGCAAATAATTTACCTAGCAGCCTATGAAGGAGTGAGACAGCTTTCAGATTTCATCCAAAAATATCTTAATTTGTGTTCCGAAGATGAACAAAAGTCTTACGGGGTTGGAACAACATGACCGTGAGTAATTACTGACAGAATTTTTATTTTTGGGCGAACTAACCCTTTAAGTTTCTACAGTATAGAGTGGACAACAGTGTGCGTATACTGTTTATTTTTCAAATAAGTACATTTTTTAAAATCCACCATATATGTCATCATGTGAGAGCTTATTGAAACCTGACATTAGAACCAAATTCTTTAACAAGCTCGTTTTACTTTAAAAAAAAGTAATTTTGCATTTCTTTAAAAAAAACTATTAATTGATCATTGATAAAGTCACAATCATAATTTAGCACAGAATATATTTTGTAGATTTGTGACAAATCATATAAATGTGAAAGCTAATAAGGCCTTACATATTTAAATAAGAACACACTTTCCTAATGACTTGTAAAGTTTTATTATTGTGAATGAGTAATTACAGTAGAAAATGTTCAGAAGAGTAAAATATTTACAGAGGTAAAATTAAACTGCAAAATTTAATTTGAATCCCTTTATCAATTTTCATTTTAGATCTGATTAAAATAAATGATTTTTACCTATAAAATAAGAGACATGTGCACTTGTATAATTTCAGTTTAACATTAAGAACACTTAACACTATGCAATTTATCCACTAATGTACAAAATGATTTTACTGTAAAAGACAAAATTGTTATCTCAGCAGATTTGTTTGAGGTTCACAGTATATGAATTATTCATCATCGTCGTCATCATCATCATTATCGTCGTCATCGCCATCATTATCATCGTCATCATCATCATCGTCGTAGTCGTCATCCTCCTCATCATCATCCTCTGTGTTGACTGTTCCAGAGAGGACATCTTCTATCCAGTTTTCCAGTTCTTCGGGTGACGGCAGCTCATCATCATCAGGTATTTCCAACCAGACACTGTCCGCCTGTCATAGAGGCCATGAGTCAATATAAACATTTGTTATAATAATAATAATACATTTATTATTATGTACCATGACAGTGGGACAGATCCAAACATGAGAAAGATGGCCTTCATAATGAACTTAATGGATCTGGTTAAAAAAATTAAGTATTGCACTTACATCTGTAACATTTACTATTCCAATCTGTGGTCTAAAGAGGTCAACCTTGAAGCTCTTCTCCCAGTACGGAATGAGCTAAGATAGGAAATATGCATATGAAGAGGGGTTTAAAAAAAGAAAGCATTTTTCTTTCAGTTTCTGACATCCATTTTACATTACAGTACTGACTCAATATATTCATATCCGGACTTATTTTTAGTCACCAATGGGAAGTTGTCTGGGTCGATCCACACAATACTCAGGTCTGGATTGTGTGTGTTGTCTCTGGCAACCTCCTTCAAAATCTCCAAGAATTCAAAACCATCTAAAAAACAAATTTACGGTCAAGTCCTTATCTCATTAATTCCTTTAGTCAATCATGCTTGCACCAAACAAAAATCATTTGGCTTTATGACTTATGAATTAAGAGAGGTGTCCTGAAACTGCACATACCAGGGTCCTCCTCTTCTGCAAAGCCTACAATGTGAATTCCATTCAAATCATCCTCCTGCATAAGAGAACATTTATTTCAGTGTCATTGCTTTATGATATTTACATGTATTCCTCCACTCTGCATCGGGGTCCGATCACCCTCTGTCAGGGCATCATTTTTGTGATATAGCTGACTTTTCACTATCCCACTTATTGCATGACCATTCACTAAATAAATACATATAGGCAACGTGGACATAAAATATTGATTTGAGTTTAAATTATTTTATAACTGCATATCCTAAAATGTCTGCCAAAAAGAAAAGAAAAACATTGCATAAAACCAGACCAACAATATTACAATAAAATTAAGAGTCATGTCGTCTGGGATCAATTTTTTTACAATCGATAACTGAGATGGTGCAAGATAGTATTTGTATAAAAAAAAGAGAGAGTGCAAGTTCACATTGTTATATGAGAGGCATGAGACAAGAAACATTTTTTTTCAACTTAAAGTGTTCATGTTGCCTTAAAATTTAAAGTTTAGTCAACTTGAAATGTGAAGTTGTACTATGTGACAACTTCGATATTTGAGTTGGCTGAACTTACAATTTTAAGGCAGCACAAACTTATTTTTCTAACAATCTTTTTTTACAGTGAGTTTTATTGGTTATGTTTAGGTATGGGGTAGGGTTAAGGGATCTTGAATATGGTCATGTAGAATAAGGCATTAATATGTGCAAAGTGTTACCAAAGTTTTATTTAAAATATATTGCTCACCCAGGTCTCAAACATGTCCTCTGCCCTGAGCTTTCTAAGAGTTGGTCTGTGGAGGTCATTAGAAGATAGAAAGTTTGCGTGCCGAAACATTTTGCAAATATTTAAACTGTCAGTAAACTAATGTAATCTCTATTATCAGTGGTTGTCATGGATCACACATAAAAATGCTTTGTTTGTCATGGTTTCCCTGTGCACACCCTTTCTCAGTTCCCTTGTATTGTAACAGACAACACATCTCCGAACTCTTTTTAGATTATATCATATAGTGGCAGCCAATAGCCGCTGAGAAGCTAAACTGCAGGAAATAATCTGTGTTCCCCCATGCGTTTAAAATCCATGAACGTTTATTGGCATGATGTGGCGATAGCCTAAATTCCAAGTAGAAAACACTTAAACTTAACCTCTCTCTACCAGGTAGGGATACACCAAAATTAACATTTTTGGCCGAAGACAGACAATTAAACACTTTTTGCATTTTTTTTCCTATTTATTTATATTGCCAATTGTTTCACCATTGCATGAATTAAATAGTCAAAATGTGCTTTTTACTATTTTGTCTTGCTTTTTAAAGAAAAAAAAACAATTACAAATCAACAATTTTAAATTTATTATTTAATACTGAACTTTTTTTCTTTCTTTTTTACCAACAAAGCACAATATGACTTAAAATAAATGTATAGTATAATAAAAATATTTTTATTTGGCCATCTTCGAGCCCGCCTTCTTGAATAGCCTATAGGCTTATACCTTTCTGCTGCTGAAAGAATGTAACTGTAACTGTAAAAAGTGCATTAAAAAAGTGCATTGAAAAGAGTTCAAAAAAATAGATGAAGCCACAACAAAATGAACAATCGTCCTATATAAACCTATAGGCTACTTAACCTACTTCTTCAGGAAATGTGTCAGGTTCTTCTTTATGAAAAGTAGCTGATCTGCTTTCTCACATGAAAGTCGGTTCCTCTTCTCATCGTTGACATGAGATGCAGCGCTAAACAGTCTCTTGCTGTCAGTGCTTGTGAATGGAGCAAGTACTAGGATTGGAATTGTTAAATATGACATCGTTAATCGTTAATAAATGACAGCTGCTCATTTCAAAACAATGATGCCTCAGAGATAATTAAATGGTTCTAAACCGGTGTTAAAGGCCTATTTTTCACACTGAAAATGGTACAAAATACATACAAATATAGGTAACGCTGTACAATAAGGTTCCATTAGTTAACATTATGTAATGCATTAATTATAACGAGCAATAGGCCAACATTTGTTACAGTATTTATTCATCTTTGTTAATGTAAGTTAATGAAAATACAATTGTTCGTTCTTAGTTCATGTTAGTATAAGTGCATTAACTAATGTTAAGAGATTCAAATTTTGATTTTAATATTGTATTAGTAAATGCTGAAATTAACATTTACTAAAAGTAAGTTGGACATTTCACAGTGCACATTCTCTAATCTTGAAACAATACCACTTTTTTTAATGTTAACCATTCTTTTCTTTTATTCTTACCAGTTATATTTTTGGACAGTGGACCTCAGAGTTTGGGAAAAAGAACAAAAAAAAATTTTCCTCAAAATGAACTGGAATGATAAACAATTTGTTTTAATTCCTGCTTTGAATTGTGTTCTAAGTTGCAGAAATAACAATCTGGGTGCAAAGAAATATTTTCATGCGAAGAATGATCACTGATGCACATTGGACTCAGAAGATGGAGCAACACGGGTCTCATTCAGCTCCCTAGGTCAGTAATTCAGGCACTAGTATTGACACTAACTCACAACACACTGGGACACTGATGGCTCTATTTCCAGTGACATAGCAATGTCCTCATTGTACAAATTCACTACTGGCATTTATGAACAACAGCAGCACAGACATCTTTCTGATATTATTTGTTTATTTTATTCAAAAGTACATTATAAATACTTTAAATTGACATTTCAGCCATGAATTAATAAATAAATAAATGTTGGTCTATGTTCATTACCTGTCTAGCTAGGTACGTTTATGCTGATAACCTAATAAAATACATAATTAAATAACGGTTTGTTTAAAACATCTTTCGCATGTCATGTATTGAGTTGGCTTCAGTGATTGTTTCGCACTTTAGAATTTCAATTAAGGGGACATTTATCCGAAATTGCATATTTCCCTACTATATGGAAGGCAAAAAACAGTACGTGACAAAAGAAGTGTCTCAATTCTCACTCAGTACCTACGGTGGCCGAGAGAGCCCAACGTGCTGCAACTGAAGAAAACACATGCAAATAGAAAAACACCCGCAAATTAAGAAAACATCTTCATCAGTTTTACAACACATGTGTGCTCCAAATACTCACAACACAACCAAATACAGAAACACACTGCAAAAGTTCACAACACAACCAAATACAGAAACATGCTGCAAAAGTTCACAACACAACTAAATACAGAAACACGCTGCAAAAGTTCACAACACAACCAAATACAGAAACACGCTGCAAAAGTTCACAACACAACCAAATACAGAAACGCGCTGCAAATAGCACAACGGAAATGTTTCCAGAGGACCCCAATAAGTGACGTTATTCCCTGGGTAATTACCGTGACAATGCAGCATTGCTGTTAACATTACTGTTGCAAATAAATATAAATTTGATGTATATTTATGTATTTATCTGTGTGAGTGTCTAAACTTTAAATCTTGCCATCTCATCTTTTGACCATCTTTGGATCATTTCTTATGAAACTTATTTGAACTTAATATGAAAAAAAATTTACAATGTAACTGATGTATAGATTAATATCGTTCCCTTGTGTGTTTTTACCCACTATCTTTTTTATTTATTTATTTAGTTAGATAGATTTTAGCTCATTATTCTTTTCTTATTTGTATTCTGATGACATTAAACATATTGTTAGTACGTTGGATATTGTACACAAATTTGTATGTCATAAACATGTCATCTCTGTATGTTTTGCAAAAATAAATAAATAAATAAAGTAGACGTCCCAGCCGGGTTCGTCACTTATCGGGGTCCCTTGGAAACATTTCTGTTGTGGTCTGTCTCTATTTGCAGCGCGTTTCTGTATTTGGTTGTGTTGTGAGTATTTGGAGCACACATGTGTGGTAAAACTGATGAATCTTAATTTCTTCAATCTTAATTTGCGGGTGTTTTTTTATTTGCATGTGTTTTCTTCAGTTGCAGCGCGTTGAGCTCTCTCGGCCACCGTACACTACTCATAAAAGAGTAGGCAAAAAGTATTACATGACCTACTATTTCTGGCAAGATTCTGAAGAGTGCATATATACTGGAGATGATTTGTGAATGGTAAAGCAACACAACATGATAATGACAACATGGCAGATGTAGTATCCATTCTACAAACATTCATACTTTTTTAGCGGTCACAGTAATTACTCATTTAACAGAAGTACTTACTCAAGAGAGTATGCGATTGTGGATGCAGCCATAGTAAGCATCGATGCTCCTGGTTTTTACTGTGCATTGTAGGACTTTTCAGAGAGCGAAAGTTTCAGTGCACTGGAAGGATTTGGCCATTGAGACAGACTCCCTGATCAGTGCCCTGACTATTGAACTAGGGAACTGATTGAGACGCACCCAACATACACTGGCAGACTTGTTAGATCGTCTCTCGGTATACTGGCAAGGTTAAATATAGTTCCAGTGACGAAGTAGCTTACTGTAGCCCTAATCATGGCCGAAAACAAGTGTGCTGTTGTAGTGCTCGGTACATCTCGTCCTGATTAACTTCTGTTGCTGTATTCCATTGTGTTTGATAGAGAGTTTGATGTTCAATATTTTCATAGGTGTCACAGTCGGTGCTGTAATGAAGCGCACAATGAAGGAGATACTCAAAATAAATCTTTAATCCAAGAATCAAAACAATAACCACAAACACACTGACATCAAACAATGCACGACAAGGACAGAAACGAGGGCTTAAATACACTGGGAAACAAAGGAGCTAACGAGATAATGAAGACAGAATAGAATTAATTCATAGAATAAATTAGAAACACACATTAGGAATTCTTAAACAGGCTCCATTCACAAAAAAGTATTGGATGTTTTTTTAAAGCGTATACAAAAGAAAGTGATTATAATTTGTAATTTATACCATTTAATTTTTTTAATTTGGGAAATATCCTTATGACTAATATTTAACAACTATAAATATTTAAAATACTTAAAAATAAATATTTAGTTAATTAACATTTAAATTTCTACAGGCTTATCTTATCTCATGCTCCAATATTTGAAATGTATTTCATGTGAACATAAGTGTACATACCAAACAATCACATCCTGTTTAATTCTCGTGACTTTAAGCCAACATATAGTCACATTAAGTAAAGTATAAAAGCAGGGCTCTTTTTGGAACTTCACAAAAAAACTTCCTCTGAGATTCTGAACTTTAGAAACTAAAGGCAACTATCTGAAAATCAAGGTGAGTTTTTGGAACAGAAACCTACTGCATAACATTTTTAAAGTATCTTTGTGATTTGCCTTTAAAATGCGTTGAGAATCCACAGTGTGCAGCATATGAGTACAGACATTTAACTTTCATTTTTAGGTTCATTTCAGGTTCAGGATGGCAATGCTGAGAAGTCTAATTCTTCTTTCCATTATCTTCTCCATGGGGAATGCAGAAGGTAATCTTTACAACCTTAAACATTTAATTGGAAAATTTAATTGGAAATGCCCAAAATCTCCAATATTCCATTTACTAATATTTGCATGATTAATGAGGGATTTACAGTGTCAAAGTACACTTAATTTAGGCACATAATCACACAAACATAAAATAAGCTACATAAAAGTATAAAATAATTAAAACATTCTTTGCTCTAAGTATTACAAAGGCCCTATAACATTAATGTACTGAATGCAGTTAATTTAGTAAAATGCCCCTATGGATGGACAAATTTTGGACTCCGGTGCTACAAGTACTTCTCTCAGTCGGTTACCTGGATCACAGCAGAGGTAATGTATTAGTTACAACAAGGTGATTTGGACAACACTTTTTATTAGGTGTCTTTAACTACATCTAAATAAATAAATAAATAGTTTGGTACAATGTACTTAATGTGTTGAAGTAAAACACTTTTGCTGCTATTGAGGTGGGATATAGGTAAGGTTAGGGACAGGTTTGATGGTATGGTTAGGTTTAAGGGTGGGTTAAGGTGTAAGGGACAGATCAACAGTGTAATCATAGATCTAATTACATAAATTAATTACAGCTGTATTTATTGGATGCAGTTTTTTTTAAATATAAGTACAATGCAAAAACATGTATGTACACAATAAGTGCACTGAATCAAATGATTAATTTAAATGTTAGTACATATTAGTTAAAGACACTTCATATAAAGTGGGAATGGTGATTTTGTTTAAAGTAAAACTTTTTTTCTGCAAATAAATAATACAGAAAACTGATATTGAGCAAATAATCAATCAGAGCAGACTTTGTTTGCAAATTACTAAAATCTAGTTTAAAAAGTCACTTAAAAAATCTTTCTCTTCAGAAAAACTGTCAAACTCTTGGTGCGAATCTCGCATCTGTGCATAGTAAAATGGAAAATGATTTCCTGCTGAGTCTGGTGCCTTCTCTTTCCACAATATTTTGGGTTGGTGCTCATGATGGTGAACAAGTAAGTTAAATTGTGTGTCCTAAAGAGACCCATTTGTTTGTCTAAACTAAAATTTCTGCTTGAAACAGTAAGGGCAATGTTTCAAATGAAGATGGTTTGACTTCAAAGCCAAACTTAATTAGCTTACTTAAGTCTGACTACAGTAGTGCGCTTTTTGTATTCATTGTCTTCACTCATTAGGACGGACAGTGGTTGTGGAGTGATGGAACTGTGCTTGACTATACCAGCTGGTGCTCGACCGAACCCAACAATTTCCATGTTCCCGAGAACTGTTTGGTGATCAACTGGACCTGTGAGAATGCACTGTTTTTTCAATTTTAATATAATTTACAATACTGTAACTTCATATCATACGGTAACATGAAATGACTCATTTGGATTTTACAAAGTGCCTTAAGTTGAACATTCTATTTTATTTTTATTCTAACACCACTATAATGCTCAGAATAACTTATTTCATTATTCCACCCTACAGCTAACCGTTGCTGGAACGATATGCCCTGTTCATACTCAAGTAGCTATGTTTGTGTTGCGGACATGTGAGATCATATGCAGTCATCCTGCTCCACATGTACTTTGATTGTACTACTTTTTCTGATCTTTTATTTACAAAAATGTTATTTTGAAATCATATCTCTTCTAAACTTTAATCTATTCTCAATATTTTCTCTGTAACACTCCTCAAATTAATAAAAGCATTGATAAAGCAAATCATGTGCATTGTGAACAATCAAATTAATGTATATAAAAATATAAGTATATTGCATAGCAAGGTTTGAGGGTATGGTTAGTGGAATGGCATTAAATGATGTCATCATCAGGGAAGGGGTTTAAGCAAGCTGCACATAGCTGCTTAATAATTGACAAACACTAGAAGACGTCTGTTTCCGACAATGTAAGTAAATTTTGACTTCATCCAGGACTCTTTTTGTTTTCTGTCTTACTTATTTCGGTGTGAAAAACTTCTGCAAAAGAATCTAACAGAATCACAAACAATTTCAGACCATTTTCAAAAACCAAAAAATTTTTGTTGTTGTTTTCTGTTTAACTTTTCAATCAACATTTGAATCAAATGGCCTAGACTATAGAGCATATTTTCCACCATTTTATATTTTATCAAAAACATACCTTTTTCAAACTCAATGCCTTCATTGTATCTTCACCAAATCTTCATATAATGATGGCAAAAAGCTTTTGGACAAAGCAAAAGAAGGTCAATGTCTTTAAATGCTGACATTAACAAAAATTAATTATCTCCATTATTAATGATTGTCAGTGATTTCTCTCAATTAGTTTATGGTTTCTTTGTTGAAAGTCATAAATGCATAATCCCCCAATTTTTTAAAAAAAAAACATTAATTTAAAGATCTCATGATGATACTCGAATTAAAGAACCAGGAGGGTCTTGAAAAGGAAATGGAAATGAAATGATCAAAACCTACACAGACCATGTTGCCAAAAGTGCTTCACAATCACAAAACAATAAAACAACATATCTCATAGACAGACACATTATAGCGATCAAAACCTCTTCATGGATATTCCCAAATAGTATTCAAAAGATGTGATTTAACATGACTTTAAGATGATTTGGCTAACTTAACAAAGAGAGGGAGGTCATTGCAGAGTTTAGGGCCCACATGAGAGAAAGCCCCGTCACCCTTATACTTGATCTCAGGAGTCTATAGTGTACTGTAGTAGAGTGTACTGACAACAGGGCCAGGTTGTGTAGAGCCTTGAAGACAAGTATGAGAATCTTGTAATTAATTATATACCGGACAGGCATCCATTTCAGTGAAATTGGTAACAGATTCATGTTTCTTGGCAGACTTAAGCATTCTAGCTGCTGCATTCTGTTCCCTTTCGAGATTGGTTCACTCGTATTGCGTAGCTATACGCTATGGGAAAACTTCTTTTCTCGAGAATATTGAAGACTTTATTTTAAAACGCAGTGCAGCTGCACAGAAAGCACAATGCAGGCTGTTTAAGCGCACACTGATTGGCTGGGCTGTGGCAACTGCACGAACCTATGGCGAAGCAGCAAACCTATGAGGGCGCTTCCTGCCTCGCGCACGCCCAAAGTGCGCCAGAATGGTGTGGCTGCTGAATATATACTGACCCAGCAGCGGAACGCAGCGAAATCTGCAGCAGCAGTTCAGCGGACGGCGGCCTCCTGTTCAGCGATTCTGACTTGATGCCGTCACCTGCTGATTCTCCATTTCCTTGTGGCCATCCGGCGAGAGTTAGTTTTATCGAAAGCTTGGAGTGAGATCACATGCGGTTAGGGGAGGAGCCCTAATGGAGCCCCGCCCCATCCCGCTCCCCAGTTTTACCCATTCTTCATAATTAACCAGCACAAATTGAAATTATAACAATTGGTAAATCTGATAAATGACAGAGCAATTCATCACATCAAATACACTCTTTAATGTTATCTATCTATAAATTACAGGAACGTCTGCCTGTCTGTCTATCTGTCTGTCTGTCTGTTAATCGCATGTCTCTCGAACCGTTAGTCCGATGGATTTCAAACTTGACAGGTGTCTTCCTACGGGCAGTGCAGTGCTGAGTTTGAGGTTGTTTGGATTAGAAATGGAAAAGATATCGGTAAATATATCGGTAAAAGAAGCACACATTGAAGTTGTGGTTTAAAAATAAACATTCTGACATTAGAGAGGGTTGTGGTTTAAAAATTGTGGTTTAAAAAAATACATATTCTGACATTAGAGAGGGTTGTGGTTTAAAAATTGTGGTTTAAAAAAATAAACATTCTGACATAAACTCTGTCAGCTAAACATTAAGTCAGCTACAGTGTCTACTTCTGAATATTGTAGTTATTCAGAAGTAGTTAGTTAGGGCCCGAGCACCGATGGTGAGAGGACCCTATTGTTTTTGCTCCGTTTATTATTATTCCGCTTCTTCTTCTCCTAAATGAAACGCTTTTTAGAGGGCCTAAACATGCACGAAAACTCATGAAACTTTGCACACGCTTCAGAAGTGGTGAAAATTTACGTGTGATATGGGTTTCAGAATTGGGTGGGGGAAAATGGCTTAATTGCCCCCCCTAAATTATTGCCCCGGCTCTAGCTTTCACATACAGGTATGAAATTCGGTACATACATGTAATGACCCAATATCTACAAAAAAGTCTCTTGGAACGTAGCCCTAAACAACACTGGAAGTCAGGTATTTTTAACTTTTTGTGCTGTTTTGTACTTTAACAAACTCCTCATACAGTTTTGATCTGATCCTCTTCAAATTTGGTGAGTGTAATCTTAAGGCCTTTGCGACGTTAAATTTCGAAGATCTTGAGTTTTCGTCGCAGGATGTGCCCTCGGCGGCCTGACAAATATAGATGTGCAAACCCAATTTCAGCCTCTGGTTGAAATATGCATCATCAGAGAAGTTCTCTGTAAATTTTGCTTGCAGTTCCGATGTTGCTAGTCAACCACAAACAGCCTGCAGTAACTCAGGCATACAATGTCCGATCTGCCCCAAACTTCACATGTTTGATAAGAGTCTTGTCCTGAACACATGACCATGCTCATATTCGGTTATAGCAATAGCGCCACCTGCTGGTAGTGTGGCAAATACAAATTACTAAACATAGTTCCCTTTCGAGAGGTCTCTCCTATTGCGTAAGTAGCTTACGCTATGGGAAAACTCCTTTTCTCGAGAATATTGAAGTCTTTATGTAAAACGCATTGCAGCTGCACAGCAGACAGCAATGAGCGAAGGAGCTCGGTCATTGGCTGTGCTGCGGCAACTTGCTCGAACCAATGACGGGGCGTCTCTGAATGCGCGACCAATGAGCGCGCCTCGCGCCCGCGCGTCAGAGCCCGCCAAGATGGGCGTGGCCAAGAGCTATATATTGGGCGCCCCGTCATGAGAGTTCTTTAGATTTAATCTACTTCAGCGAACACCTTCTTCGCTGGATCCTCCGGATTATTGAAAGCCTTTGCCGCCGTGGAAAAGCATACCAGCGGGATTGCTACGAGGACGTCGGCATCTTCAGCCGCCTTCGAACGCCATCCTACTGAGCCATCCGGCGCGCTACACGCAAGTATTTACATCTGTTCACCCCGCGACATTTGTAAAAGAGCAATTTTCTGAGGCGTTGTTTCAAATGCCTTCCTGCGCGTCGTGCAGAGACCTTCTTCCAGACGGGGATCGTCACATCATCTCCGCTCGCTGCCTGGGCCGGGGCCACGCAGAAGCTGCTTTGACCAAGGGCGGATCCCCGGAATGTGACGACCTGGGTCTCTCCGCACTGCAGGCTCGCTTCGCCGCTTTCGCCACGAGCGAGCCCATCGCCGACACCCCTCTGTTTGAGCCGCGTGTTAAGAAAAAGCGCCGCTCACAGAGGCTTCCTGAACCTGAGCTCAGTGACGTCACGCCGAGCCAGTCTCCGCATGCTTCACCGCCGCTCTTGTCTTCCCCACCGCCGGTTCAGTTCACTCAGCCGGACCCACACCCCTCTAGCAGAGCGGTGGGCCTTGTGACTTTCGGCGCGTCCGAGGACGACGGGGGAGTAGATGACTCTTTGTCCATCGACGCTGCATCTGAGGACTGGCCGGGCTCCACTTTCGACCCCGCCCCGTCGACGCTAACTAACACGAGTGGGGGCTCCACTATGGATACAGAGATTGTCCGCATCCTCTCGAAGGCCGTGGAGGACCTCGGGCTTGATTGATCTTCTCCCGAAGAACCAACCCGAAGCCGACTGGACGAGTGGTTTCTGCAGGGGCGCCAGCAGGCCCCTCGGCAAAGGCCTTCTCCTTTCTTCCCGGAAGTGCACGACGAACTCACCAAGTCATGGAAAGCCCCCCACTCTGCGCGTCTGAAGCCTTCTTTTTCTTCGTCGCTCTCCTCTGTGGACGGCGCGAAGGAAAGAGGCTACGAGGGAACGCCGCCCCTCGAGGAGGCCGTGGCCAATCATCTCTGCCCGCCCTCCACCACCGGATGGAAAGCCAAGGCTTCCCACCCCTCGAAGCCCTGCCGCACTACTTCGGCTCTCGCTGGTCGCGCCTACGCCGCCGCCGGCCAAGCTGCGTCAGCGCTTCACTCAATGGCGGTACTTCAAGTGTTCCAAGCCAAGCTTCTCCGCTCCCTGGACGAGTCTGGCCCCGAACCCGAAGCCTTCATGGACCTACGCAGCGCGAATGACATAGCCCTGCGAGCCACGAAGGCCACCGCCCAGTCTATTGGCCCGCGCCATGGCTAATTTGACTGTTTTCGAGCGCCATTTGTGGCTGACTCTGACGGAGATGAAGGACGCGGATAAGGCCCCGTTTCTCGACGCGCCTATCTCCACCAGCGGGCTGTTTGAACCGGCAGTTAAAGGTTTAGCCGAACCCTTCACTGAGGCCCAGAACGCTTCACAAGCTATGCGCCATTTCCTGCCTAAACGCTCCAGCTCATCGCAGAGCAGACAGAGGCCGCCACAGCCGCAGCGGGCTAGAGCAACCCCCACCGCCTCTCAGCCCGCACCTCAGACTGACGCTCGACGCTCGACATTATAAAAGTGACGCGTGTGCCTACCACTGTCTATGCACCCCCACTTAAAAAAACACTGTCCCTACAGTGTCAAACACAACCCCAGCTCAGGCTGCGAGTCTTACAGACATAGTGCGCGCTGTTGTAATCACACACGCGCCCATTCACTCAGCTGCTCAGCGCGCGCCCGTGCCTCTGAGAGCTACGAGCTCAGGCGATTCGCTGGCCGGGTCCCTACGTCACAGCGGCCCGCCCCTAGCTTGTATTCAGCCCATATCTGTACACGCAGCGGCATGGGAAAACATTCCAGATATGCCGAAATGGGTGTTGAATATAATAAAGTACGGATACTCGCTCCAGTTCGCTCGCAGACCACCACGTTTTACGACTGTGGTCGAGACGAAAGTGAGAAAGGAGTGTTCGCATGTTCTACGCACCGAGGTGCGCAAATTAATAGAAAAGGGCGCTGTGGAAACTGTTTCCCCCTCTATGAGCGGGGCAGGTTTTTACAGCCGCTATTTTCTCGTCCCGAAAAAGGATGCAAATGACAGCTCGTCTCTCATTAGAGCGCGCGCTCACCATCCGGCGCCTTGCAACATCATTCAGGGCGGGTGCGCGCGCCCCCGTCAAGCGGTTTCAGAGGATGCTAGGTCTCATGGCTCACGGTAGTGTCGTACATAAATCGCCAGGGTGGACTCAGGTCGAGCTCCATGCATTCAATGGCCAGGAGACTCATCTTATGGTCCCAGCACAACTTGCGCTCGCTGAGAGCAGCGCATGTGCCAGGCGCGCTGAACCAAGGGGCAGACATGCTATCCAGAGACAAGATTCTCCCAGGAGAATGGGCTCTCAACCCGCTAACGATTCAGTGGTTATGAAAAATCTTTGGCGAGGCGGAGGTCGACCTCTTCGCGGAGGTCGAACACTCATGACGGGGCGCCCAATATATAGCTCTTGGCCAGGCCCATCTTGGCGGGCTCTGACGCATGCGGGCGCGAGGCGCGCTCATTGGTCGCGCATTCAGAGTCGCCCCGTCATTGGTTCGAGCAAGTTGCCGCAGCACAGCCAATGACTGAGCTCCTTCGCTCATTGCTGTCTGCTGTGCAGCTGCAATGCGTTTTACATAAAGACAATATTCTCGAGAAAAGGAGTTTTCCCATAGCGTAAGCTACTTACGCAATACTCGTTCCCTCCTCTCAGGGAACCGAGGTTACGTTAGTAACCGAGTCGTTCTTAACATAGTTACTTCTTAACATAATTACTTAACATAGTCCTCCTATATTTACATACTGCCCACCGTGCTCTGTTTTTCCTAAAGGGGCAAACAAATATTTTGACTAATTGCCCCTGGCGCTACGTTTCACGTACGTGGACAAAATGTAATACATGGTACATACATGTAATGATCCAATACCTACTAAAAAGAATCTTGTAGCCTAGCCCTAAACAACCAGAAGTCTGACATTTTGAATTTCTTCTCCTATTTTTGTGCAGATTTTGCCATTTTCAGACTTTGTACTTTAACAAGCTCCTACTACAGTTTTGATATGATCCTCTTCAAATTTGTCCTGTCCTGTCCTGAACACATGACAATGCTCATATTCGGTTATAGTAATAACGCCACCTGCTCGTAGCAGAAAGTGTGGCAAATACAAATTACTTTAACATAGTCCTCCTATATTTACGTACAGCCCACCGTACTTTGTTTTCCTAAAGCCGCCGGCTGGCTGTGGCACGGGTGCGAGGGCCATTTTCATCGCTCCTTGCAGCTTTAATTATATATGTAGTTCAATTTTCCATATTTATTGTATGTCATTATGGCAGTATCAGTATTTGCTTTCAACCATGCACGAATAAAAATGTCACTGAACTTTTGCTGTGGAATTGTAACAATGAGCACTCAAACACACTAACAATTACTAAAAACACACACAAAAACTGATTTTGCACATACATACTGTAAAATCTATTAATCTATTAAAAACACAAAATACAGTACACACACACACACACACACACAGGTATAATATACTGTATATATAAATATAATATAGCCTATACACAAACACACATACATCTATCTATAAATTACAGAAACATCTGTCTTTGTGTCTGTTATTCACATACCTTTGTAAAAGAAGCACACATTGAAGATGTTTAGATGATGTTTAGAAGGTTGTGGTTTAAAAATAAACATTCTGACATTAGAGGGTTGTGGTTTAAAAATATCTGAATATTATATTTTATTCACGGCCATCATTTGTTGTAGCCTATTCACAAACTGTTTGCTCAAGCATAGCGTTTTCTCGGAGTTCACTCTGTAGCTGCTCCAGCCAAGGTCTGAACCTCCCCTGAATCGTCGCGCTTATTCATTTGTGGATGTTAACTGAATCTGTAAGTCAGCTGAACTGTTTAAAGGTGCTCTAAGCAATGTCATAACTTTTTTAGGCCAAACATTTTTTGTCACATACAGCAAACATCTCATTTTACAATCCGCTAGCTGCCTGTGCCTTGAACACACTGTAAAAAAAGTGTCTGCCGACACCCCAAGCTCCACAAACGGCAACAAAAACAAAGTGGCCCTGGGCTAACCCACAACACGAAACATAACAAACTGTTCCAGCCAATAACCGACAAGAAGGATTTAGGGGTGCGGTTTTGGGGGTTAGTGCATGGATGACTATGCGTTCACACCACCGCCGACGAGAGCGTCAAAGTGGCCGGAAGTCATTCATTTTCAATGAGAGCCGGCGGCGAGCTCTGGCGAGAGCGGCACAGCGCATCTTGGGCGGCGAGAGCGACGAGTAGAAGTTGAAATCTGGTCAACTTTATGGTAATGAGCTATGATGCGGTTCGGTGGCAACGAATCGGAATGTGGAAGTGCTCCGTTTGAGAGGATTCCAGGGAACGCAGTCTGTAAACTTTGGTTCCGACCACATTAGTTCCCAAGCAAAATAGAGGCCAGGTTGATCATTTGAATTTAATAAGAAGGCGCGCAACAATATTTATAGGCAAGATTTTAACCAGGCAACTTAACCATGAACACAAAAGTCACACCACACACATGGCTTTTAATTGGTTTATTTCGTTAGAAAACATGTCACTGTAATTGTTAAGTTCTTTACATCGATCAATTTTTTGCAAAAATAACGATCGACATGCTTGTTTGCTTTGCTGCCCCTTTAAATTAAGTTTTAAAAAAGACCAAGCATTCGATCTACGTCAGAGCATCAGAGCGTCCAAGAATCTTTCCACGGCGTCGCTGGCAGGGCGGCGAGAGCGAATTTTGCCGCTCTCGCCGGTGGCAGTGTGAACGCACAGTGAGGAGGAGGGAGGGTCTAGCTAGCCTCCATTTTGTTTGACAATACTTTAAACGTAAACAAGAAGTGACATCACCCAACATCACTTAGAGCACATTTAATTCTGAATTTTAGATTTTATTCTGGTGCGCTTAACGTTATCGTTTTCTCAGAGTTTAGGCTAATGTGTAATAGTAGCCTAGGCTATTCAGCAACTCAAACATACCAATCCAACAATTACTAAAAACACACAAAAAAAGATTTTGCACGGGCATTGCACTAGTATTTCAAAATTACAAATATACAAAAATTACGAAAAATAACAAACTGCTCCAAACAGTTTGGAAAAACAAATCTTTTTGCTTTTTCCATGACATCTTTGAAAAATACAAATGCAATGGCAATGATTAATGTATGTTTTGACAGGATATAAAATATTACCCAGAGCACACTTCTTTAATATGTAGCCTTAATGTAACCAGAAAGACTATTAATACATTATAATATAAAATAAAATGAAGAAATACATCTTCATTCCTTCCCATACCCACTAACATTTCCCTTAGTTTCTGATAATGTAAGCTAGCCAAACTGAGCCAAAGCTTCTGGCCTGGTTGCAAAGTACTTGTAGAGTTTTTGACTGCATCAATAATAATGTATACGATGTATGGAAGAAGATTAGTCTTAAATATAATTCACGCAAAAAACATGATTCACACATGCGTAGACAATTTCACATGCATGAAACCTAATTCACATACACACAAAAAAAATCACGTGCGTGAAAAAAAAATAATATTCACAAAAAGCAATTCACATGCGCAAAATAAAATTATATATTCATAAAATACATTTCACAAATGCAAAACACAATTCGTAGATATACAACTGTGCACAAAAACATTTGAATGTTTAAAATGTACGATTGTGTCCTTGAATTTGAATGTGCAAATCGTCATTCGCGTACGAATCGCCTTGCATCTGTGTGTGTGTGTGTGTGTGTGTGTGTGTTTTTGAGACTTTCCTGACAGCGCTTTACTCGTAACACAGAGCAGTCATACTCTTTAGCCAATCAGATTTAAGCTTATCAATCGACCAATCAGTATCACGTGAGGGCGGGCCATCAGCTTTCGACTAGTTCATGGCTGAGCAGAGGTAAGTGTAGTTAATCGTTAATTTCTGTGTTAACTGAAGTTAGAGATCAGTTGAAGAGTTGTTTCAGATTTCCGAGACAGATGATGTATGAAGTTGCAGACAAACAGTACTGTGATCTTACCATTCCTACTGTAATTCTTTGAAAATAGTCATGTTGCAAGCCATCCATTTTGACAGTTGTTTCAACAAGAGGTTTAAAGTGATGCAATGTTACTGTATCCATTTGTCTCCTGCGGACTATATGTACACGCTCTAGGAATACAGCCCTGCTATGCATGCATTATTAAATGTTCTTGTCATGATTTCCATTACACGAGAGTAGATGTTAAAACTTCATGCTGATTTGTACTCGGCTTTCGCCAATATAAGCACCAACTAAGACATAGCTTTACAGTAACCTATGCTTCTCCATCCATTTACGCTTCTTTCCATATGGTGATGTAAATCTCCTTCTGTCTAGTGTTAACACGCGTCAGCACACACAACGGCTGCAACCACAGTGCGGTCCCCCCATGACAACCGTCTGGATTGAGCTGAGTAGGGGACATCTCTAGGGTCTTCAAGTGGGCACCTTCCGTCCTCAGTGTTTCATCGACTAGCCCACGACACCTCAAGAGGGCTCGACAGTGACTCTGGCGTCCCAGAGTCACCCGCCTCCGTCCCCCACTCAACTCAGCCCAGCTTACTGACCTCTACATCCCTCCTGCTGCTGAGACCTAACCACAATCTCACAATCTCTCCGCAACCCAACCATACACGCCAACCCGTTTGACTAAGGCTGTCGAGCCCCACTGGTGCGTTAATATGCAGTTTCAGTGGCAACGGTTCCGTATGGCATACCACCTACCGCAAAACACAATATCTGCCCAACCACCCGTCATTCACGCAATATACACAGAAACGTAATGACTGTAAATACTATACAACCTATACAAATAAACCAACAGACTCTTCAAGTTTTCAAGAATTCTACGAAACCGTAGCATGGCGGCCTGTACACAGCCAGCTAGAATCTTTCCGTCTCAAACACAGCCAGTTGCTGCTCCTTTCTGCTGCTTCAGATAAGTTCTTTACTGTGCGACGCAACTCTTGGCCACTGAATCCGACGTCTCTGAGGAACCGGGTTGTAGAGTGTGCCACAAAACCTCGACAACCCACTTCCACTGGATAAACCTGGACTCTCCATCCTCGCTGTTCTGCTTCAGTGGCCAGATGAGCATACCGCAGTTTCTTCGTCTCATATGCCTCATCTACCGCATCCTCCCATGGCACTGTTAACTCTATCAGTTGAACAATGCGTGCTGATCCAGACCACAAAACAATATCTGGTCGTAGGTTAGTGGTGGCAATCTCAGGTGGAAAAATAAGCCGTTGATCAAGATCAGCCAGCATCTTCCAGTCCCTAGCAGCTTCCAGTTGTCCTGGGCGAGAATTGGTGTTAGCACCTTTTCTTGGTGGTTGCTCGCCTGGGCGGAATTGTGTCAGAATTAAAAGATTCAAAGACATAGTTCAATTTGATGTACACGTTTTATTAATTTGAAAGTTTCCGAAATCCTTTGGGAATAAAATATATATAAAATTAATTGATCATGATTAATGTTCCTGTTACATATGAAGATCATGAACTGACAGTTTTAAGTATGAAGCACAACATTCAGTACAGAGAAATATACGTCACTTCCAGAGTTGTGAGATCCAGTCAGTCTACTTTGCTTTTAAAGTATATAAATATAAGTGCAATATATCAAGTGCAAAGTGAACAAATGAATTGTGTTCAATCCAGTCATCAATAGACCTCTCTGTTAGGACCTACTGTATACGATTTTGTCCTGATATTTAAAATAGTAAAAACCTATAGTACGAGAGGTGCAGACAGAGGACGTCGGAGATTAAGTGATGGTATTTGAATAGAGTTTACTGAGTTATCTTAGTCGCATAATCTTAATTGCCTCTCTATGATAAGTACCTTTGTCTTATCAGCATAAAATCATATTTGCCTATTTTACTAGGCAAAGTAAAATTAATGCTTCACAATATTTTACTGTGAGACCTTATGATGACAATAAAAAACCTTATTTAAAAATCTTGAGATGACAATACAGCACAAAACAAAGAAATGCATGTGGAATATATTGGTAACAGTCTACAATATGGTACAATAACTAAGTTAACATTAGTTAATGTATTAACTAACCACGAGGAATACATTTGTTGCGGTGTTTGTTAATCTTTGTTAACATTAGTTAAAGATACAGCTGTTTATTGTTAGTTTACAGTGAATTAACTAATGTTAACAAGATTTTAATGAAGTATTAGTAAATGTTGAAATTAACATTAACAAAAAATAATAAAGGCTGTTTACGTGTAGTTCATTATTAGTTCATATTAACTAATGAAAAATTATTGTAAAGTGTTACCAATTAAGACATTAATACAAAAAAAGAATAAAGAAATAACATGAATTAAGATGTTTGTGACTGCTATCCAGATGTCACACCAAAGGTGAGTAATCCTGAAAAATAGAGAGAAACAAGTGTTAATAATAATTTAACAACATACACAAATGGCAAATAAACACTGTGTGCTCATTAAAATAGGTGTATTCACCATTTAAAGAACAATCTCGATGAGGCCAGTGCTAAGAGAGCTATAGGGTGGGGTATTGAGGTTGTTGTGGGTGTGAAAGCTGTCTGTACCTGCAGCTAAAATACAACAAAACAAGCATCATTCTTCTTCATTTTTGACACAAAAATGGGGCATTTTGACACATTTGTGGTATGCAGTCAGGTTTTTAAGCCTGCCTCAGAGAAAAGGACGCCTCTGCCATGCATAGTCCACAAAAGGCACCGTTGGAGGTGCGACAGGCCTAAGGCCCAGCAGAAAGACCATCTTGCTGTAATGAGTAATTGCTTCAACTGATCTCTAACTTCAGTTAACACAGAAATGAACGATTAACTGCACTTACCTCTGCTCAGCCATAAACTGGTCGAAAGCTGATGACGTAATGCAGGTATGGCCCGCCCTCACGTAATACTGATTGGTCGATTGATAAGCTTAAATCTGCTAAGCTTAAATATGCTTAAATCGACGGCATACCCCCGCAGACCCCTCTGCGTCGCCGCGAACCCCTCCACCGTAGCTCGACGTGCACCTCCAAAAAATTGTAACTACGCGTCGAGGCGACGCAGACCACAAGGGCTGTGATTGGTCAGATGCACCGCGATGCAACTCAACCTGACGCAGAACCATAAAACGGCCACGACGCCGTAGGAGTGACAGCGTAGCTACGCCGTGGAGTTGACGCAGAAGCATAATGAGGCCTTAAAGCGCTGCCAGGAAAGTCTCAAAAACACACACACACATGCAAGGCGATTCGTACGTGAATGACGATTTGAACATTCAAATTCAAGGACACACTCGTACATTTTAAACATTCAAAGGTTTTTGTGCACAGTTGTATATCTATGAATTGTGTTTTGCATTTGTGAAATGTATTTTATGAATATATAATTTTATTTTGCGCATGTGAATTGCTTTGGGTGAATTTTTTGTGTGTGTACGTGAATTAGGTTTCATGCATGTGAAATTGTCCAAGCATGTGTGAATCATGTTTTTTGCGTGAATTCATTTGAGACTAATCTGCTTCCATAGATGGGCTATATATTAAAAGTTCTAGCCTAAAAATGTCAGACAAGCTTTCTTCCAACTTACCTTCTCCATCACGACGTGTGTTCGCGCGATGTTGTTGGTTACCTAGTAACGAATATACGTTGGCCGAGAATGTTCCGTCAACTTTTGTGTGTTCGCTCATCTATGTTGCCTAGTAACGAACGCAATCTGGCCGAGATATGTGCTGGCGGCAGGAAACTTCACTTTGTGTGCCTGCGCCTCGTATACAACGTTATATATAAAGCTTGCAGGACAACTTGGTTGGCATTGCCTTTTCAGTGAGAGAAATACAGGTCCTTCTCAAAAAATTAGCATATTGTGATAAAGTTCATTATTTTCCATAATGTAATGATAAAAAATAAACTTTCATATATATTTAGATTCATTGCACACCAACTGAAATATTTCAGGTATTTTATTGTTTTAATACTGATGATTTTGACATACAGCTCATGAAAACCCAAAATTCCTATCTCAAAAAATTAGCATATCATGAAAAGGGTCTCTAAACGAGCTATTAACCTAATCATCTGAATCAACTAATTAACTTTAAACACATGATGCTTTGCATTATTTTAATAATTGATAATTATTTCGTTTTGCTCAAAACTTCCTCATGAATAAACTTCTTAGGTTAATAACAACCAGGAGCATTTAAAAAATGTTTTAATACGTTTATTTATTTATTTTTTGCATCTGTCAGAGAGTGCTGTAATGTCTGCATTTTCCAACAGGGGGTGCTGCAGCACATGCAGTACCCCTACTTCCCACGGCCCTGCACACAGGGCGGCTGTTCTCATTGCGAGAACATGCCGCTCTCCTGTCTGCGTTCGCGGCTAGCTTTCTTTTCAGAGAGTGACCCCGCCCCTCGCACTTCATGCCCAGAAGCTCCAGTTCTGCTTCAGGTCACCCCAGGAATGCACCGACCCAGCAGCCAGCCAAACCAGCACCGCCAGTCTTTCAAATTTTACAACTTGGAAGTGCCGGCACTGCAGGTACGAATCCTTTCTATATAGGAGGTCTTGGCCCCTGTTGGACCCAAGCCTCTACATATCCCTTCGAGTGCCCCGTCTCATCCGGTCCCCGTTGGATTCTGACTTTAATTCTACTATGAATCTTGGGCTTCTCAGCTCAAGGCGGTAGTCAGAGCGAAGTCATCAGCTAATAGCATGGCGTTTTAAAATGGGTACCCATAGTGTATAGCTACGCAATACGAGTGAACCGTTCTCGAAAGGGAACGTACTCGGTTCCCTGCGAGATAAGGGAACGAGTAGCCACGGCCATTCTGGTGCGTGAGGCGGGAAGCGCCCTCATAGGTTCGGGCGTCCTCGCTGCTTTGAACATAACTGTTCACGAACTGCTCTGAGACACAAAGGTTGAGGATCCAAATGCAGTTTATTTGAAAGGGTAATCCACAATCGTAGTCGAAAACAGGCAAAGGTCATAAACACCGGGTAATCAGTCCAAACAATAACAAACACAACAAAGCAGGGAACACGGGCAAAAGAGTAATCCACGGAACAGGCAAGAAATCCAAAAACCAAGAATGTCCAGTCCATCCGATCATATTACTCAAAGATCAACCCCTACCATTTATGGCATATTAGTGCTGCAGCTGCATGAATGACTTATTACTTTGTAGGCCAAAACGCGGAAGCGATTTAGCATTTTAGCACTTTCTGTTCAATCGTCCCGAAGAGTAGACAATGGTCAAATGCCTGAAAAAAGGTCAGTGGTGAACATAAGTTCAAGACACTTTCACGTTTTATTACAACATAAAAAACATCAACTTTACCCCACTCATGATTTTTTTAAGCCGTTAAGTGTATTGAAAAAGGCGGTTGCTAACAAGTGGCTGAATGGGACTACAAAGGCTGTCAAGGAGATTAAAGGTCATATAGGGTCTGGACCCATCATACACACACTAATTATTCATTATATACAAAGGTTTATGAAACTCCAAAACTAAAATCAGGAACACAATGACAGGAACACAAGGGCAGAAACAGTGTCATGTTACAGGGCTGATAAGGAGATTTTACGACCTACACAGGAATGTGGCCACGTGCACAAGAGAGAGACAATGGAAGACAGAAACCCTCTTTAAAACAAACTTTGCTGCATTAATCATAGACTAACTGATCTATAAATGAACATGCATAAAACGGTGAAAGAAACAGTGTAAATGGTTTACTGTCTCATGTACTATTATGTATATATTATGGTATGTACCTTGGTATACAACCAACTGATGATCAATGTAACCTCACCTGTATCATGCCTCTTACCTAATTAATCCTCATTTAATGACTCACACTTTGATGTACATCACCTTCTTCTAGAATGCAGTGTGTATGTGTTATATCTATCTGAGCATTAATGAAGGTATAACCAAGCTTGGGACAAAGACTCGTAAATGAACTAGAGCAACCTTCCCACTCAGACATTTCACCTTGCTTATTGGTCCACTCAACCCTTAGGGGTTGGATCTTTCTCAGGCTTTATTAGAGACAGTCCACATGTGACCTCCCTCTCTTAGTTTTTCATCCAGCCACAACACTGTTTCTGGTGATACTGGGGAACCCCTCCCCCTCCACGGGGGCCCCAGGGCTCAGCAGGCCTTGATCCAACCAGATATGGGCTCATGCAGGAGAGAGAAGACTCTCTCACAAAGAACCAAGGACAATCTCAACAGGACCCAAACCTTGACCAAACCAGCCATGTGCTCCTGGAGAAAGATAACTTTAAAACAACTTCCACTTGCCACTGCCGGAACCCTCAACGACTTCAATTTTCCACAACTTCAAGAATTATTCCCACTACAATGCAAGTATTCAATTCAATAGAAATGTGAAAATGAAATGCTGTTGGTTCTTCTTATAGTTAGATGGATCTTCTCCATCGTTACATCATTCCATCTCTCACTCCTTTTTCCTACACCTGTATTTATGTATTTATGTATGTTTGTTTAGTTTATTCATGTTTATGATTTAGTTAATAAAACTTATGCAGTTTATGTATTTGATTCTGATTTACTGCTTGCAGCAAAGTCTCTTTTACGATCTTGATCTTGCTACATGCTCAAAGCTCTGTACATGCTAAGAAATAATTATTCTTCTGTGGCCATGGAAGATACCCTTTTCTTAGAATAAATTAATAATCAAAAGAGTTCGTTGGACGAACTGAGTAATTGATTGTAATATTAATTTAGCCATGTCAAGTTAATCCAATTAACTGACCCAAATATTCATAATTTATCATAATAAGTTATTATTGATTATTAATATTTCCTAGAGCTAAGTTCCTTACAGTCATCACACTGAACAGGTAAACTCAGTCCGCTTTTGTTGTCCGCTTTTCGCTTTTCAGGCTTGTTTTGTTTATAATTGTGCTCTTATAAACTTTTAACTTTAACGTTCTAGGAAAGTTTGTAGATAAAAACTGAAAGAGTTGTCGGAAGCTTAGTTATGGTGACGTTGAATTCCTGGAACCGTGGTGTAGTTTAGCTTATAGCCTACCCTTAGCTTTTTACTTCTGGCTACTGCATTTAGGCTTCAAAGTTGTGATCATCTGTGATAATTATCTTGATGGAAAAAACTTGCAAATATCAAACTTTTGTTGACCACAGTGCCTATTTTTAGCGATAATCCAAAAGCCTATGTGAAAATCCTATTGGGTTTTTTGTCAAGGGAACCAGTGTGATACTAACTGCCGATTGGCCTACAAAGTGATGTCATACCTGCACCACTCTATTTAGCAGGGCAGTATACGTGGCAATACAACTATCCATAGGGACATTCATAAATGAGGTGGGAGAGGGGTGCTGGGTTGGACCAGTGTGTCCAATACAGAATAAACTTCTAACCAGACCCTCGACTTCCACACATACTCTCTCGGCAATAGATGGGACAGCCAGCTCGCACATCTGGTCAGAAGGGCTTCACTCAGTGTGATTTCAGGCTCAGTCGCTCCTCATAGTGCAGGCTCCATTATCACGGTTGAGTAATTCTCTCCATCTGCCGTGGCACATGTTGCCTCTCCTCGCAGTCGATGGGTTTCTGGCTAGTTATTGGGTCCGCAGGTTGTATGGATCAGAGGTAGAGCCTCTCCAGACATCGAACAATGGCCTTCCTCCAGTCAAGTCCTTTCATCTACTTGATGATATTAGTTCGCCCCGATCCGATACAATAATTTGAGCGTCTCGGTATGGAGCTAGAATTCTGAGAGAAAAAAAAAAATTGAGAGAAAAAGTTATCACACTGATAGCAAAAAAGCATTTCATGAGAGAAAAAAGAATATTTGAGAGAAAAGGTTTTAATACCAAAAGCAAAAAATAATAATATTTGAGACTAAAAAAAGTTTTGAGAGAAAGTATTTTCTCATAGAACATAAAAAAATATAAATTTTAATTTTTTTTAATTATTTCTAAGAAAAAATATCTTTTGAAAAAAATCTCAAATATATATTTTTTCCTATCAGTGTGAAAACATTTTCTCTAAAATAAAAAGTGTTTCTCTCAAAACGCTTTTCTTTGCTCTCGATCAGACTGTAAAAAAAATGGACAAAGCGTCTGTGACGTCACCCATAGACTTTTTTTTATTTTTTTTTATTGAAAATGTTTCTAATTACAATAAACAATCAAGACGTCTGACAAAGAAGAAAAAAATTACATCCTCAAAATGTACAATATAACCTTAATGTATTATAAACTAAGAGTCACACCTCATGCAAATCATCTGAAATGACATTTTCTATACTGTTCACATGACAAGGGAGAACAAACTAGATTGAAAGAACTCAAAACAATAAAAATAAACTAAAACAAAATAATAACATAAACAAACCAAAAAAGAGGGACTCAGCTCATCTGAAGTGTTATTAAACGATTACACAGTTCCCTTTCGTTGTCACTCCGAGTTACGTCGGATGACGACGAATGGGGTTTCGCTTAGAACGCCTATCGACTTCGAGTATTACAAAACGAGCCAATGGCAAAGAAATGCCATGGGTCTGCGTAATTTGCATAGCGTATCTCCGCCTTACCTCATGGGTATAAAAGGAGGACGCCGGCAACAGGCAGATATGTTTTCGCTTCGGAGCCAAGAGTATTTCTTCACTCCACAGTCATCTCTGACTTCGCTCTACGAGACGAGCTTCTCTCTCCGGTGTTGGTGTGATGGCGATCTGCAGCGAGCTCACAGTGCCTGCTGATCTGTGCAGTGATCTGCCAGTGTGTGTGTGTGTGTCTCCCTGTGTGCTTCAACATCGCAGAGTTTTTTTCTCCTCTCATAAAAGAGCTCGCACGCGGCACGTCTTTTTAAAGACAGCTCACCCGTGCATTTCTGGTTGCAGCGGACTGGTATCGGACTCTGATGGGCACGAGCGCTGTCTAGTGTGTTTGGGCTTTGATCATGCTTGAACAGCGCTCGTGGGTGACTCATGTTCTCGCTGGGAACGTGATCATCGCGTCATATATAGGTCAAGACACGGTGAACTCGCAAGAGTGAGAGTCCCCTCATCCACCCCCCGATCTTCGGCTGGTGGCCAGGGTGACCTGAGGGTTACGGTCTGGATCAAGGGGCCGACTATGTGTACGTGACCCCAGCCCCCCTCTTCAATGACGGTGCCCGCTAGTGAACTGCTGATTCCCGCGAGTCTACCCTCTGGTGGCCCGCGTGTTTCAGTTGAAGCTACAGAGATGCCATGTCTGTTGCAGCATCACTAGGTGGGTTTGAGTCTTCTGGAAGTGAGGGCTCGTCACAGCTGCCACCTTCCGGTGTGAATACGGCTGTGCCTGAGTCTGATCCGGAGATGACGACCATGCTTTCCTGGGACGATGGGTTTTCAGAATCAGAATCAGAATCAGAAAGAGCTTTATTGCCAAGTGTGCTTGCACACACAAGGAATTTGTTTTGGTACTGAGGCTTCCAGTGGACATATACAAATACAACATGAAACATAATACTACAAATTATAAGAATAAAAAATAAAAATAAAAATATATGAGAATAAAACTATCACAGTTGGGTTTAGTCAGAATAGACATTTTCAGATTTACAGATTATGAACCTATTTACAGTGTTTTGAATATTATAAATAAATAAATCTACATATAAGTATCACCTGAGTTGCGGGATATTGCACTAAACAGTGGGAGTATTGCACTTACAGGCATATGCCTTGGGAGGAGTGTTAACTGTTCAGGAGGGAAATGGCCTGTGGGAAGAAACTGTTCCTGTGCCGAGATGTTCTTGTGGCCAGTGATCTGAGTCTCCGTCTTGACGGTAACAGTTCAAACAGGTGGTGTCCAGGGTGAGTGGAGTCTGTGATGATTTTACCTGCTCTCTTCCTCACTCTGGAAGAGTACAGGTCCTGGAGGTTTGGCAGGGGGGCACCAATAATCCTCTCCGCAGTCCGGACTGTCCGTTGTAGTCTCCTGATGTCTGATTTGGTAGCTGAACCAAACCAGACAGTGATGGAAGCGCACAAGACAGACTCAATGACGGCTGAGTAGAACTGAATCAGCAGATCCTGTGGCAGGTTGAACTTCCTCAGCTGGCGAAGGAAGTACAGTCTCTGCTGGGCCTTTTTCACAGTGGAGTCAATGTGATTGTCCCACTTCAGGTCCTAAGAGATGATAGTGCCCAGGAACCTGAATGACTCCACTGCTTCCACAGTGCTGTTCATGATGGTGAGTGGGAGGAGTGCTGAGCTGTTCCTCCTGAAGTCCACGATCATCTCCACTGTTTTGAGCGTGTTCAGCTCAAGGTTGTTATAACTGCACCAGGCAGCCAGCTGTTCAACCTCCAGTCTGTAAGCAGACTCGTCACCGTTTCGGATGAGACCGATGACAGTGGTGTCGTCTGCAAATTTCAGGAGCTTGACAGTGGGGTCTTTAGAAGTGCAGTCATTAGTGTACAGGGAGAAGAGCAGTGGGGAGAGAACGCACCCTTGGGGAGCACCAGTGCTGATTGTGAGTGTCTTGGATGTGTGTTTCCCCAGTCTCACTCGCTGCTGCCGGTCCGTCAGGAAGCTGGTGATCCACTGACAGATCGAGGATGGTATGGAGAGCTGGGTCAGTTTGGCTGTGAGAAGACCAGGCATGATGGTATTGAAGGCCGAACTGAAGTCCACAAAGAGGATCCTTGCATAAGTCCCTGGTCTGTCGAGATGTTGCAGGATATAATGCAGTCCCATGTTGACTGCATCATCCACAGACCTGTTTGCTCTGTAAGCAAACTGAAAGGGATCCAGCAGGGGTCCAGTGATGTCCTTCAGGTGGGCCAGCACCAGTCTTTCAAACGACTTCATGACCACAGACGTGAGAGCGACAGGTCTTTAGTCATTAAGTCCAGTGATTTTGGGTTTTTTGGGGACAGGAATGATAGTGGAGCGTTTGAAGCAGCAGGGAACTTCACACTGCTCCAATGATCTGTTGAAGATCTGCGTGAAGACCGGGGCCAGTTGGTCAGCGCAGGCTTTTAAACAAGCAGATGAGATGCCGTCTGGGCCTGAGGCTTTCCTAGTCTTCTGTTTTTTGAAGACTCGGCTCACGTCCTCCACACAGACCTTAAGCTCAGGTTGGATGGCAGGAGGGGGGAGTGATAATTGGAGAACAGGAGGTGATGCTGAATGTGTGAAGTGCAGATCAGACCGGGTGTGTGGTGTGAATGAGGGCTTTTCAAACCGGCAGTAAAATGAATTTAAATCGTCAGCCAGGTGTTGATTGTCCACAGATCGAGGGGATGGTGACTTGTAGTTGGTAATGTTCCTCAGGCCATTCCAGACTGATGATGGGTCGTTGGATGAAAACTGGTTTTTCAGTTTATCAGAGTAGTTCCTTTTAGCAACTCTGATCTCCTTTGTCAATCTGTTTCTGGCCTGGTTATACAAGATTTTATCCCCACTTCTGTAAGCATCCTCTTTGGCATGACGAAGGTGTTTGAGTTTCCCAGTAAACCATGGTTTATCATTAGTGAATGATAAGAATGTCCTGGTAGGAATGCATGTATCCTCACAGAAACTTATATATGATGTTACAGTATCTGTGAGCTCATCCAGATCATTGGTAGCAGCTTCAAAAACAGTCCAATCAGTGCAATCAAAGCAGGCCTGTAGATTCTGCTCTGCTTCATTAGTCCATCTTTTTACATTCCTTATTCCAGGTTTAGCTGATTTCAGTTTCTGCCTGTAGGTCGGTATGAGATGAACCAAACAATGATCAGAGAGCCCCAAAGCTGCCTGTGGGACGGAGTGATATGCATTTCTTATTGTGGTGTAACAGTGGTCCAGTATATTACTGTCTCTGGTGGGACATGTAACGTGCTGTCTGTATTTTGGTAGTTCACGGGAAAGATTTGCTTTGTTAAAATCCCCAAGAATGATTAAAAGAGAGTCTGGGTACCTTTGTTCCGTTTCAGATATTTGTTCAGCCAGCTGTTGTAGCGCCGCGCTCACGCACGCGTCTGGAGGGATGTAAACATTTTGGGAAAGGCCGCCGACCCTCGTCCACGGCAAACCCCAATACCTCTCTTCCCGGACGTGCATGATGAGATCTCGAAGTCCAAGAAGACCCCCTTGTCTTCTCGGGACTGCTCGCTGATCTCATCCGCCTTTCCTCCCCTCGATGGGGCCGCTGCCCATGGGTACACTGGGGTCCCCCCGGCTGAACGCTCTGTTGCGATGCTATGTGTCCTCAGAGTGCTTCTTCTCGGCGCAATCCTAAGCACCCGCCCGTGGCCTGTAGTTTTTCGTCTACGCTTGTGGCGAGATCCTATAGCGCCACCGGACTGGCAGCCGCCTCACTGCATGCCATGGTCATTCTGCTGGTCCACCTGACCCAGATGCTCATGGACCTGCACGAGGGCTGGACTGACCCAGGGCTCTTCAGTGAGCTGCGCGCCGCCACTGACCTTGCTCTCTGAGCGACGAAAGTGGCCGTACGCTCCCTGGGTCAGGTGATGCTCACCATTCTGTGGCTGAACCTGTCTGATGTGCTGGATGTCGCGCGGACCCGTCTGTCCGACATTCCCATATCCCAGGTCGGCCTCTTCGGCGGTGCGGTTGAGGGCTTGCCCAACAGCTCTCAGCCGTCCATGAGCAGACTGAGGTTGATTCTGTCCCGACGGCCCCGCCGTCCGCTCAGATCCCTTGGTCTGCCCACCGCCGAAGGCGCCCTCCCGCGGCTCCCACCCCGCCCGTTCACCCGGGTCGGCTCTGGAGGCCGCGGGCGGACGCCACAGTCCTCTCCAGCCCCGCACCCCGCTACACGCCGGGTTAAGCGGCGCTCTTGAGATGGGCTCCTCAGAGATGGGACTCAGTTCTTTCCAGGAGTTGGTAGCAGGACCACTCCTTTCCCCGGGGGAGGGCCGGGGAAGAATCCTTATTCTCCAAAGAGCTGACTCTCCCGTCTCTGAGCACAGAGTTCTCGGACGTCACAGAGCGCCGCCCACAAGCCGTGCTCTCCTCGTCCCCCTCTGTCCCAGAGGTGGTTGACATGGCGTGCCGTCCACGGACCGCTTCGCCCCTGTCCCCCTCTGTCGCCAGACCCCTGGCAGAGCAGGCCCCCGCGGGACGACCAGCCTGGTCCTCCCCTGGCCCCTCTGCCAGGGCGCGGTTGCTAACTGTGCCCCCACATCGGGCCGCTATGCCGTCCACGTCTGGGCCAGTTACTCCGCTTCGCTGCCCCTCCGGGGGGACGCCTGTGGTTCGCATGATCCCGCTGGTTCATTTCCTGGGAGCCTGGTTAGAGCTTCCCCGTCTGTCCCGCTGGGTCGCGCGGACCATCAGGCTCGGCTATGCGATTCAGTTCGCACGGTCTCCTCCCCGCTTGGGGAGTCCGCTCCAATTTTGTCGGTGGCTATGCCCCCATCAGGAGAGCAGAGATTGCCACCCTGCTGGCGAAGGGTGCAATCAAGACTGTCCCTCCAGCCGAGATGAGGTCCGGCTTCTACAGCCCCTACTTCATTGTCCCCAAGAAAACCGGTGGGTTACGGCCAATCCTGGACTTGCGCGTGCTGAACCGCTCCCTTCACAGGATGCCGTTCAAGATGCTCAAACGCATTTTCGAATGCATACGGCCCAGGATTGGTTTGCAGCGATCGACCTGAAGGACGCCTACTTCATGTCTCTATTCTCCTTGACACAGACCGTTCCTTCGGTTTTCTTTCGAGGGGCAGGCATCCAGTACGCGGTTTTCCCTTTCGGGTTAGCCCTGTCTCCTCGCATCTTCACGAAGGTCGTCGAGGCTGCCCTTGTTCCCCTTCGGGAACACGGGGTTCGCATCCTGAGTTATATCGACGACTGGCTGATCATAGCTCACTCTCGAGTTCAGGTTGCGAACACAGGGACCTAGTGCTTCGGCACCTAGCTCGTCTGGGCCTTCGGGTCAACTGGGAGAAGAGCAAACTTTGCCCTGTGCAGAGGATCTCTTTTCTCGGTATGGATATCGATGGATGGATATCGGTCGCCATGTCCGCGCAGCTTACGAGCTAGCCCGCGCGCAGTCACTGCTGACTTGCCTGAGACAGTTCGAGGGCAAAAGTGCGGTTCCACTGAAACTTTTTCAGAGGCTCCTGGGGCATATGGCTTCTGCAGCCGCGGCAACGCCGCTCGGATTGCTTCATATGAGACCGCTTCAGCTTTGGCTTCGCGACCGAGTCCCGAGGTGGGCATGGCAACACGGCACCCTCCGAGTAACAGTTCCTCCGACCTGCCGTCAGACCTTCACCCCGTGGTCGAACCTCAGTTTTCTACGGGCCGGAGTGCCCCTGGAACGAGCTTCGCGGCATGTTGTTGTAACGCCAGATGCCTCCTCCACGTGCTGAGGTGCCATGTGCAATGGACGTGCTGCCGCGGGCTCCTGGACAGGACCCCGTCGCCTCTGGCATGTCCATTGCCTCGAGTTGCTGGCCGTACGTCTTGCTTTGCGCCGCTTCCGGGCCGTGCTCAAGAACCAACACGTACTAGTCCGCTCAGACAATACCGCCACTGTAGCGTACATCAACCATCAAGATGGTCTTCGCTCCCGCCGTATGTCGCAACTCGCTCGCCACCTCCCCATATGGAGTCAGAAGCATCTGAGGTCGCTTCATGCCATTTATATCCCCGGAGCCCTGAACTGTGCAGCCTACGAGCTCTCACGGCTTCAGCCACTCCCTGGAGAATGGCGACTCCATCCCCAGTCGGTCCAGCTGATTTGGGACCAGTTCGGGGACGCACAGATAGATCTGTTTGCCTCCCACGACTCGACCCATTGCGCCCAGTTTTATTCCCTGACCGAGGGCACGCTCGGCACGGATCCTCTGGCGCACAGCTGGCCGCAGGGCCGCAAGTATGCGTTTCCCCCAGTGAGCCTTCTTGCGCAGACCTTGTGCAAGGTCAGGGAGGACGAGGAGCAGGTCATTCTGGTCGCGCCGTACTGGCCCGCCCGGACCTGGTTCTCCGAACTAGTACTCCTCGCGACAGCACCTCCCTGGCCGATCCCTCTGAGGAAGAACCTTCTTCCTCAGGGACGGGGCCACTTATGGCACCCTCGTCCCGATCTCTGGAACCTCCACGTGTGGCTCCTCGATGGGACGAGGCAGGTTTGAGTACCCTACCACCAGCGGTGGTGGCTACCATCACTTCCGCTAGGGCGTCGTCCACGTGACACGTCTATGCGTTGAAGTGGAACCTCTTCGTCAGCTGGTGCTCTTCTCACCGAGAAGACCCCCGGAGATGCTCGATCAGCGTTGTGCTTTTCTTCTTTCAACAGGGGCTGGAGCGAAGGCTGTCTCCCTCCACCCTGAAGGTCTACGTTGCCGCTATTACCGCACACCATGACCTCATCGAAGGTAAGTCGGTGGGGAAGCACGACCTGGTTATCAGGTTTCTGAGAGGAGCGAGGAGACTAAATCCGCCTCGCCCTCCTCTCGTTCCCTCTTCGGACCTCTCAGTGGTTCTAACTGAAGAGTGCTCCATTTGAGCCCCTGCAATCAGTTGAGCTTAAATTCCTGTCTATGAAGACAGCGCTCCTGGTTGCACTGGCCTCCATCAAGAGGGTAGGGGACCTGCACGCATTCTCCGTTGACGAAGCGTGCCTGGAGTTCGGGCCGGCTTACTGTCACGTGATCCTGAGACCCCGGCCTGGATACGTGCCCAAGGTTCCTACCACTCCCTTCCGGGACCAGGTGGTGAACCTGCAAGCGCTGCCCCTGGAGGAGGCAGACCCAGCCTTGCACTGCTCTGTCCAGTACGCGCTCTCCGCGCCTATGTAGACAGGACGCAGTGTTTCAGGACCTCAGACCAGCTCTTTGTCTGTTATGGTGGGAAGCTGAAGGTAAAGGCTCTCTCAAAGCAAAGGTTGTCTCACTGGATAGTGGACGCCATTGCTTTGGCATACTAGCAGCAAGGTCGACCGTGCCCCCTTGGTGTGACTGCCCACTCCACCCGGAGTGTGGCATCCTCTTGGGCTCTAGCGCATGGCACCTCGCTAACAGACATCTGCAGAGCTGCAGGCTGGGCGACACCTAACACATTCGCCAGATTCTATAGTCTCCGAGTGGAGCCAGTGTCCTCTCGTGTACTCGTTTCAACCAGCTAGTACCGGACCCGCTCAGGTGTCTTCGCTTGCTCACCATTCCACTCCACGGACTGGATACGTGCGATATTCTCCTCAGGTGAGCTTCCCCAAAAGCCCTGAGCTCCTCCAGCACTCCTGACGTCGGCGCCAGTGTCTATTGCCTGCACGTCGGCTAGGTGCCTCCCGTGTGCATGGTCCCTCCTCTGAGCGATCCCCACATGTGTATTTCCACTGTAAGCCTCTTTGAGCATGTGTCTTTCCCTTGGCAAGCCACCTTGCCACCCCTGGGGTTGAAATATTCCACCTGCGGCTGAACACCCCAGTGTTCTCCATATGTCTCCTTCGGGTCATATGTGTATTCTCTAAGTCCCCCCCTCTAGGTTGGCAGTAATTGCATATTTCCCCTAAACTTTGGGATATGCTCCCCAGTGTACCTTGGTATTCCTGTGCTAAATAGGAGTCCTTCGTCCGTGCCAGTCTCACGACAGGGATCTCAGATTTACGCAGGGCACTGGAAGACAGCTGAGAAGGTGGCGTGATTAGACTGGTAACCCCATTCGTCGTCATCCGACGTAACTCGGAGTGACAACGAAAGGGAACGTCTCGGTTACGTATGTAACTCTCGTTCCCTGAGTAGGGAACGGAGACGTTACGTCTTCCTGCCACTCTCCGCGGTACCGCGGGGATCGCCTGAGCTCAGTCTTGGCTCCTCAGCGAAGAAACATATCTGCCTGTTGCCGGCGTCCTCCTTTTATACCCACGAGGTAAGGCGGAGATACGCTATGCAAATTCCGCAGACCCATGGCATTTCTTTGCCATTGGCTCGTTTTGTAATACTCAAAGTCGATAGGCGTTCTAAGCGAAACCCCATTCGTCCTCATCCGACGTAACGTCTCCGTTCCCTTCTCAGGGAACAAGGGTTACATACGTAACCGAGACGTTTTTTAGCCTGGGCATTCTCAACCTTTATAAGACAGTTTTGAAACAGCAAAAAATCATTTTTAAATGCAGACCATGTGGGGGAGGACTTAGTGAATCGACATTTATATATATAATATTTTGTAGCAATAATTAGATTATTGACCAAAAATTCATCATTTTTATTTTGTAGAATTACACCCATCTGAATATTTTGATATGAAAAGAAATCTATGTTTATAGATCTGGAGGACAACATGCTGTGAAGAGATTTCCATAAATTCTGAGCCATATGACATTCATAAAACAGGTGTTCAGTTGTTTCAACATTAAAGTTGCAGATATGACAATTGTCTACCTCAAACTTAAATCTTTTCTTTACAAACTCATTAGAGGGATATATATTATTTATTGTTTTAAAATGTACTTCCTTAAATTTAGGAGGAATTGGATATCTTAAGAATTTTTTTCTAATTGAAGATATTTTTGTTATAACCAAGAAAGAAGAGAGTACTCCTTGTTCTACCCGGGTACAGAAAGTTAACCAGAGTTTGCTTAAGGAATTTATTATTAGATTTTGTATCTACCAGGTCCACATAATCGATTTTAATTTTGTGTAGTCTTGGTGATGCAATGTTCATAATATTATTCCTTATTGCTTGAATAAGGACCTTTGGAATGTTCTGTGTTACTTTGTTGTAATCTACAATTGAGCAGTTAATATTATATTTAGAATTAAATTCCTCCAGTTCAAGAATTACCATTTTCATCCAATATGTGAACAATTGACCATATTTGCTTTTCCCACCAGTCTTTCAGAAACATAGATTTTCTTCTACACAAAATAACTCTGTTGTTCCATAATGGAACATTTTGGGGACTGAAATTATGTTTGAACATCAGTTTCCACTGTAACAAAACCTGTTGATGAAAAGTTGAAAGTTTTATAGGCAATTTAGATATTTCAAAGTCACATGTTATTAAAAATGTAATACTTCCAACTTTATCAAAGATATATGCCGGTAAGGAGAACCATATCTCTTCACGGTTCCTCAAAAAGGATTGGAGCCATTTAACTTTCAATATTCCATTCATAATTTCAAAGTCGATTGCCTTTATGCCACCTTCCTCATAATCTTTCAACAGATCTCCTTTTTTAATGTAGTGATGTTTATTTTTCCAAATAAAATTAAAATAGATTCTCTTAATTTCTTTAATTAACTTTGGATAAATAGCAAGAGAGTAGGATGGATATATTAGTCTGGAAATAGATTCAATCTTAGTCAACATCGTTCTTCCAAATAATGTTAAATCTCTTTGTAGCCAACTGTTTAATGTTTTTCCACATTTATCAATATTATCTTGGATATTCTTTTTTTCACTTGTATCTGATGATTTGGAAATCCAAATACCTAGACATTTTTGACTGGTATATTATATAGTGAGGATTCAGAGCAGTTATGAATGCTCATCAGTTCACATTTACTCAGATTCAGATATAGACCCGATGCTAGTGAAAACCGCTCTATTACTTTTACAGCTACTGGTATTTGTTCCTTATTTTGTAAAAACAGAGTTGTATCGTCAGCGAGCTGACTTATGTGTAACTTGTGGTTGTTTATCTCTAAACCTTTAATATTTGAATTTTTAACCGCAATTGCTAGTAGTTCAGTCACAGCAATGAATAAAAGAGGAGAAATACTACAGCCCTGTCTTATTCCTCGTTCAACCATAAATCTAGGACATGTACCTTCTGAGAGGGAAACACAGCTATTAATATCCGTATGCAACATAATGATCATATCAAGAAATGTATTTCCAAAGCCAAAGTGTCTCAGTGTGTTAACAATAAATAAGTGTTCCACTGAATCAAATGCTTTCTGGAAATCCAAAAAAAAGATAAAACCATCTTCCTTAATTAAATAATTATAATCAATAAGATCCAGGACCAGGCGGATGTTATTATGGATGGATCTTCCTTTAAAAAAACCAGATTGTGTTGGGCTGATTAATTTAGATATACCCGTCTTTAATCTTGCTGCCAAAACTGTTGTTAGAATCTTGTAGTCTGTATTCAACAGTGTAATAGGTCTTAGATTGCTTAATTTTCTTTTATCTTTTCCAGGTTTTGGGATCCATTTTATTATTCCTTGTTTCATAGTTTGCATCAGTTCTTTTTGATTAATACATTCCTTTATAGCCTGAAACAATAGGTGGTTTAAGTCTTCCCAAAAGTGTTTATAAAAGTTAGATGTAATATTATCTGGACCTGGCGAACGATCAGATGCCATTTTTTATAGCATAATCATATTCTACAATTCTTAGTTCCTCGTCACAAACACAAAATTTTCATCAATAACATCAATCAAGTTGTTAATTTTATCAAAAAAAGATGAGGCATCTTGTTCTGAGTAGGAAGATTTAAAAAGATTCCTATAAAAATTGAAAACTTCTTTTTCAATGCGTTTGGGTTCTGTACATTGTTCTTCATCAACTATAAGACTTCAAATCGTATTATATTCTTGTCTGCGTTTTTCTAATTTGCAAAAGTATGCAGTATTCTTTTCTCCTTCAATCCACCGGGCCCTGGATCTAATATATGCACCTTTAGCTTTATCTATATACATTCTATCCAATTTGGATTGCAAATTACTTATTTTTTCTTTGTCCTCTTCACTCCAATCTGATTTACTATAAAGTGTCATGAGTTCTTTAACCACTGTTACTTCATGAGCTCTCTTTTCTTTATTCACTTTTTTACCAAACGTTATTGAATGCTTTCTAATACTAAATTTCAAAAATTCCCATTTTAGTATAGATGTGTCTAGTGTATTGTCATTTTTTATATCAAAAATATTTTTTTTAATGGAATGACAAAACTCTGAGTTTTTTTGTAACTGCGAGTTAAATTTCCAATAATCTTTTGGTTTGTTATTTTTATTACTGTTCCGAATTTTCAGGTTAATAATACAATGATCACTTAAAGGACAGCTAGCAATTTCTCTTTCTGTGACATGCTCTGAAATTGAGTTTGATATCAACCAATAATCAATTCGAGATTTGTTTTGACCATTAGGTTTATGCCTGGTAAACTGTTTCACTCCACTATGTAAACTTCTCCAGATGTCTATCAATTGGTTACTATTAGCAAAAGCTTCCAAAATTGTGTTTCTATGTTCACTCAATAACTTGGAAGGCCATCTATCCATCCACTCAACAGGAGATAAATTGAAATCCCCTCCAACAATAATATTTTCACAGTGTTGGGTTTGTGTTCCCCAGGTGTCCACTAGATGTCCTCCTTCCCCACGGTGTCATCCACTTTATGAACTGCATTCCCCACAATCCTTGTCTGTACCCATCACTGCATCATTGCACTCAGCTGTTCCCCATCTTCATTGCACTCAGCTGTTCCCCATTTTCATTGTTAGTTCTGTGTTATATATACCTTGCCTGTTTAGTGTTTGTTTTGGAGTCCTTGTTGTTGTTTATCACGCCACTTCTGATACCCGATGTTGACTGTGTGTTCTTGTATTTGGATTGCCTTATGGATTACAACCTATTGCCTGGATTGGATGTATGATTACGGAGTTGCCCAATAAATATACCGCCATTGGATCTACCTGTTTCATTTGTGTGTGGACCGTGACAGAAGGACTCCGTCACAAACAGATCCAGCGGTATGTTTTGCAACATCTCTTCCCCAGCCACCGAGCGGGAGAGAAGGGAGTTGTTTAAGGGGACCCGGTTGGTAAAGTTCCGCGGGACCCGTGGAGGTCGCTGTAGAGGAGGTGATAGAGAGATGTATCACGTCCCGTTTGCCCGGTCAGAGACTGTTCACGTCCCGTCTGCCCAGTCAGAGACTGTTCACGTTCCGTCTGCCCAGTCAGAGACTGTCCGCGTCCCGTCTGCCCAGTCAGAGACCTTTCACGTCCCGTCTGCCCAGTCAGAGACTGTTCACTTCCCCAGTCAGAGACTGTTCACGTCCCGTCTGCCCAGTCAGAGACTGTTCACGTCCCGTCTGCCCAGTCAGAGACTGTTCACGTCCCGTCTGCCCAGTCAGTGACTGTTCAGGTCCCGTCTGCCCAGTCAGAGATTGTTCACGTCACGTCTGTCAAGTCAGAGACTGTTCACGTCGCGTCTGCCCAGCGAGAGATTGTTCACGTCGCGTCTGCCCAGTGAGAGACTGTTCACGTCACGTCTGCCCAGCGAGAGACTGTTCACGTTCCGTCCGCCTTCCTGGACCTGGATTATCTGGAGCGTCTGGCTCGGATCCTGGACATGCCCGTGTCTGCTGTTCCAGAGCCGGAACCAGTGTCTGCTGTTCCAGAGCCGGAGCCGGAGGCAGAGCCCATGGCCGTTCCAGAGCCGGAGGCAGAGCCCATGGCCGTTCCAGAGCCGGAGGCAGAGCCAATGCCTGTTCCAGAGCCGGAGGCAGAGCCAATGCCTGTTCCAGAGCCGGAGGCAGAGCCAATGCCTGTTGCAGAGCCGGAGGCAGAGCCAATGCCTGTTCCAGAGCCGGAGGCTGAGCCAATGCCTGTTCCAGAGCCGGAGGCTGAGCCAATGCCTGTTCCAGAGCCGGAGGCTGAGCCAATGCCTGTTCCAGAGCCGGAGGCTGAGCCAATGCCTGTTCCAGAGCCGGAGGCAGAGCCAGTGCCTGTTCCAGAGCCAGTGCCTGTTCCAGTGCCAGAGCCAGTGTTTGTTTCTGTGTTTGTGTCTGTTTTTTGTGACTGTTACAGTTCTTGGAGCTGTTCCCGAGCCGGTGTCTGCTGTTCCCGAGCCGGTGTCTGCTGTTCCCGAGCCGGTGTCTGCTGTTCCCGAGCCGGTGTCTGCTGTTCCCGAGCCGGTGTCTGCTGTTCCCGAGCCGGTGTCTGCTGTTCCCGAGCCGGTGTCTGCTGTTCCCGAGCCGGTGTCTGCTGTTCCCGAGCCGGTGTCTGCTGTTCCCGAGCCGGTGTCTGCTGTTCCCGAGCCGGTGTCTGCTGTTCCCGAGCCGGTGTCTGCTGTTCCCGAGCCGGTGTCTGCTGTTCCCGAGACGGTGTCTGCTGTTCCTCTGCCTTCACCGCCCTGGCCGCCCGAGGGGCCTTCACCGCCCTGGCCGCCCGAGGGGCCTTCACCGCCCTGGCCGCCCGAGGGGCCTTCACCGCCCTGGCCGCCCGAGGGGCCTTCACCGCCCTGGCCGCCCGAGGGGCCTTCACCGCCCTGGCCGCCCGAGGGGCCTTCACCGCCCTGGCCGCCCGAGGGGTCTTCACCGCCCTGGCCGCCCGAGGGGTCTTCACCGCCCTGGCCGCCCGAGGGGTCTTCACCGCCCTGGCCGCCCGAGGGGTCTTCACCGCCCTGGCCGCCCGAGGGGTCCGTCTTCTCCGCCCTGGCCGCCCGATGGACTGTCTTCTCCGCCCTGGCCGCCCGATGGACTGTCTTCTCCGCCCTGGCCGCCCGATGGACTGTCTTCTCCGCCCTGGCCGCCCGATGGACTGTCTTCTCCGCCCTGGCCGCCCGATGGACTGTCTTCTCCGCCCTGGCCGCCCGATGGACTGTCCGCTTCGCCCTGGCCGCCAGCTAAACCATCACCCCCTGTTCTTGTTCCCCTCCACGGACCTGGCCCCCCATCCCTCCCCCTGAGCCTTTACTGTTCTGCCTCCCATCCTGGACTCTTGTTTTGTTTTGTGGTCTTTGTTGTCTTGGAGCGTCTGGTAGCCGCTCCGTAGAGGGGGGGTTATGTCACAGTGTTGGGTTTGTGTTCCCCAGGTGTTCACTAGATGTCCTGTTATATATACCTTGCCTGTTTAGTGTTTGTTACGGAGTCCTTTTTGTTGTTTATCACGCCACTTCTGATACCCGATGTTGCCTGTGTGTTCTTGTATTTGGATTGCCTTATGGATTATGACCTATTGCCTGGACTGGATGTATGATTACGGAGTTGCCCAATAAATATACCGCCATTGGATCTACCTGTTTCATTTGTGTGTGGACCGTGACAAATATGATCTGTGGGGAATTTTGCTTTTAGTTCTATGATAACTTCTGATATTTGATGTAACAGATTTCTATTTTTGGTATCGTTGTTATAACCATATATGTTAATCAGAATAACAAGATTAGCATCAATTTCCAAAACACAGGCTACCCAGTGTCCCTCCATGTCTGCTTTTCCACCCAGAATCTTACCAGGGCATCTGTTGAAACATATGGCAACTCCAGCCGACCCATTTGTCCCATGACTGAAGAGAATTTTATCTCCCCATTGTTGTGACCAAAACTTAACATCAGATATATCAGAGTGAGTCTCTTGAAGAAAGGTGCAATGTGCTTGTTGCCCTTTGCAAAACAAAAAGACTTTAAGTCCCCTTGTATTAAAGGAAATAAAAGAAAGGTCAGTATTTAACTGAAATACAGAACACATGAACAAATGAACTTTTTGTGAAGAGAGAAGAAAAAAAAATGACAAAAAATAGGGAGGTGGAGTAAAAACGTTGAGATAGAAGTCCCATCACCCGAACTGATTCACTATGTATTCCTTTTAAGCACTAGTTTCATCCCCTAACTTAAGTGTCCTCCATAATACGCTTGCCTTTGATGAATCCAAACGGGTCCCTGTAGCCTGCAGCCTTTCCTTCCTTTCTAGCCTGGTCGATTTTGGGCCAGAGAGCCTATCTGGAACGCCAGTCCACTTGAGTCAGATCTTCAGTAAAACGAATCCCCTGTTCTTTGCAGATTGGAGAAGTTTCTGTTCGCCTCCAGATGTCATCTCTCACTGCTCGTCACACAAATAAAATGATTATTTGCCGTTGCCGGTTGTCCATCATTCTTCCCACTCTGTGGACAACGTCAACTGCTTCATCCAACTTTACCGCCAGGTCCGGTGCAATCCTGCTAATAAGCTCCACCACCTCCTCTCTTATGTTTTCATTAGCCGTTTCTTTTTTCCCTTTGATGCGCAAGCACCACCGTCTTTTGTATCTGTCATTATTCAGTACTCGACCCCTCATGTCTTCATTTTCTTTAGTCAGTGTCTCCACTTTCTTTTCCAGGTGTTTTATTTTCGTTTTACACTCTTTTAGCTCTTCTGCGTTGAACTGCACCGATTTAGCAATAGAAGCTAGCATGGAGCTGTGCTGTTGCAACTGCGTGCTAAATTCTTCCATGCGGTCGTCTACACGTTGACCGAGAGAGTTGATAGCATTCAGTATGGTTTCGGTGTTTGTTTCTTCTTGAGACAAAACTTTCGTTTTCTTCTCCAGGTGTGTTTTGTTGGGGGTTTCCGCTGGAATTGTCGGCCCTCGTTTGTTCTTGCTAGCGTTAGCCATACCTGCATAGTCGTGTACACTCATCATCCCACAGCTTTCAAATGGGAGACTTTTTTGCACCGGAGGCTTTCCGCTGTTATGTTTCTTCATTTTCGTGCTGAGAACTGGACAAATGGCAATTAATAGTGGATATGTATTTTTAATTAACTATAACATCGGGACTTCTCGAGGAGCTCAGTGAGATGCGACTGCACGGACCGCCATCTTTCACGCGCCCCCTCACCCATAGACTCTCTGAATAACGTTTTTTTAGGCCGTTTATGGGGGATATGGGCGGCGCCATCTTTGAAAAGCTTGGGAAATCCACCCCCCGGCTTTGTGTGAGACTGGCCGGCCGGTGGACGCGCCTTTTCAGCCAAGCTGCGGCAGCCTCAGCTATCTGTAACGTTATAAGATCGACTGGCAGACTAGGCTACTTTTTACAGTCTATGGCTACTACATTCACTGCAAAGCTGCTGAAGAGTACAACCCATCTGAATGAAGAAGCGCGCGGGCAGATGTTCGCGCGGCTAGCTCTCTTTACAGCACAAGAGAGCTAAAGTTACCCCGCCCTAAAAGTACATTATGCGCTCGCGACTAGCTCTCCTTTCGGACGGCGAACCGCCTCTCACTCTGCCACGTTTCTTCCCTCGTTAGCCTCGACGGAAGAAGCACGCGGGTGGATGTTCGTGTTTCACAGAACTGTTTCACAGGAACAGTGTTTCAAACGTCAGTTATAACCATAGGTAAAGTACCTCGGACGCTAACTTATCTGAGGCGATTTAATGTTAACTGTTGCAGTGCCACTGCCCACAAACATTGATGCTAAATAGTGCTAACTACGTGAAATAGTAGTGGATTGTCACTTACCGGAAAAAATGTAGCGAAGTACTCCTACAGTGTCGGTTAGTGCAGTTTATAGCAGAGCAACCCATTTTATGTACAATATTTCAATACAAATGTTCAGAAAGGATAGAGAGGTCAGGTGGTATGATGTGTTGTGTCCATAGACTGTAAAAAAAGATGGACGACGCCCCTTCGTTCTCTTCCATTGGCGAGAAGTGAAGCCGCCATTGTCCCGATATGGCGCTGACATCTTGGGACTTGAGTCTGCGCAGTTGCGATTTCGGTACCAGACATGCGCAGCAGTGAGCAGGAAGTAAAGCCGCGAAATCAACGTCCCGCTCTGGTCCCGCCCTCACTCCCGCTGAATCAAGCGTAAGCACAAGCCTCTGCTACAGAGCAAACCATTATGTCGGTGTGAAATAATTAATTATAGAAATTTAGATATTAAATTTAAAGATCCAATCTCCTCAGTCCTCCAAAGATCCCGAAAAAAAGTCTGTTGCTGCTTCAGTGACTACTTTGCTCAGAGAACCTGTCAATCACAGCTGTCAATCATGTACGCCACAGCACCGTTTTTATAGCATCAAATAACTAACTAAAAACAAACTTATTTTAAAAACAAACACTTGAAATTACATCATCGTGATGAAAACTACAGTAAATGACAGAAACTATCTTTGGAAAAAAAAAGATATGTGTAGTGTAATTTAATTGTTTAGTTGGTCTCACGTCCCATTGAATAACACAGGGAGGCGGGGTTTATGAGCTATACTAGGACCAGTCACCGGGGGCGATCGAGACGCTTTGGCTTCACTTTTCAGGGCTTGTGCGGCACGCTTGGTTGTGTCAGATCATGGCCGAGACATCAAATTTCATGAATTCCACTCGGCGCAGCCCGTTATCAGCTGTCAATCAAGCTTTCAATCAAAGTTAACCACGCCCTTATTTGTCATAGATTTTATATCTAAATACGATCTAAACTAACGAGTTAGAAAAAAAATTCACCCCCCTCACAGTTGTCAAGCACTCAGAGCCTATCGAAAAATACAATAAAAGTCCATGGGACCAACCTGTAAAAACATGAATTTATGCTGTGAAAACGGACATTTTAACATGTGGTCTATGGACATTTGCTCCCTTTTGGGACCTGCCCCTAGCGGATTTTCGATGTATTGCAGTTTTTTTTTCCCACTTCCGGGTAGGCAAAGAGTGGGGCGCGGGACTAGATTTGATGGCCGAGCGCGGGCGTGGGGTCGGTAATGCACTCACTCTGTGTGTGCGGGTTGCGGGAGAATAAAACGATTCGTGGGACTCCCGGAAACTAGAAATATCTATGAATAAAACATAAAAACGAATACATTTTTATTCATCTGTTGCAGAAAAGCAACAAGAACAACTAAAAATAGAAATGATTTAAAGGCTAGAGTTTCTTTTTATAACATGTTTGCAGCGTTGAACGATGTAGCCAATCACAGACATATGTGTTGATTTCTTGAACGCAATGGCCAATCAGAAGCATTGATGATAGACTCCCTCACTGCTCAAAACAGACTTTTTGTTCAGAGCTGAATTCTGTATGCTGGCAAATAATTATATTTATAATATATCCTCTAATTATAACAAACAAAGTGTATATATTATGAACGATTCATTGTGCAGTCAGCTTCATTGATTGAGATCGCGATTGTGTGAGATCGCGATGAACTGATGTCAGCTTTTTAGGAATTATTAAAGGTCAACTAAACCCCTGGTCAGAGCCTGACTCCACCCACTGGCAATATTTGAAAAATGCTGTAAAAGAGGGCAGAGCCCAGCGGAGGGGGGTGGGGGGGGGGGGGGTGCACCTGAGACGCATCTCTCTGTAGGCAAGGGCAGGGTTACCTGTTACCCTCTGACGTCAGAGGGTACCACAACTTCCAATAGGAAAGTAGTAGCCACCATTCAACCTGAAGAGGGCAGCACTCAGACGTTTTTACACCATATATTGTGGAATTAAAACACTTTAAACCCAAATGTCAAAAAAATTACTCGAATCAATGAACAGCATTTATGAAGCTCCATTCTTACAGATCATTAACTAAAAAAAATTGTTTTAGTGTTTAGTTACCCTTTAAGGGAGCGCACTTTGGCGCGCATTCAGTCATGCCAAACCATGTTATAACAGTGGTTTGTGTGTCAATGCTTTAATAACAAATAATTTATCAGGAGAATCTATGCTGATGTGTATGATGGCGACACATAGGCTAACTTGAAAGTATTTGGAGGTACAGAAAAAAAGTATTTTTTGCGGGCGGTAGCGGGACAAAACATAAATGTTGCGGACGGGAGAAAGTAACATAGAAAGTAGATGAGAACGTAAGTTATAACGACCCACGTATTAAAAAATGGTCGGGTTTAAATCAGGCTCGGGCTCATAATAACAGTTAATGTGTCGGGCCGGGCCGGGCTCGGACACAACGTGCACAGGCTCGGGTAGGGTCGGGCTTGATTTTTTGGGCCCGATCTAACTTAAGCTCTAAGTTGAGCACGGACACTCCAATGTTTGAGTAAGACGATGACACACACAACTCGATGTTAGCTAGCTGAGCAAGTTCAGCATCACTGAAGATTAAACAAAAAATAGCACTCATATTCATGAATGAATGTGTATTATATTATTAGCTTGCTAATCGCAAGTAAAGCTAATCGCTAATTAGCCATCATGCTAGGTAAACTTGTATGAGTTTTAATGTTTAATCTTCAGTGATGCTGAACTTGCTCAGCCAGCTACCCATCGAGTTGTGTGTGTCGTCATCTTACCCAAACATTGGAGTGTCCGTGCTCAACTAAGGCAGAGGCGGCATCTATCTAGGTGAACCGAACAATGGTGTAATGATCCAGTTCGACTCCCAAGACAAGACGATGCTCAACCGACTGGCCAATAGGAACGTGGCCCCGCCCATGACACAATTTTCACAGTGAAAGCAAAATCCTGACAGGAGAGCAAGAAATTGCTAGCCTGGCTCCGCCCTCCTACGCACTTCAACTCAATTTCATTTTCCTTCAGTACTACGTCTGGGATTGCGCTGTAGACTTTGGTTTTCTCCAATCAATTTTTTACCGGGCCAATCAGCGAACAGAGGGAGTGGCTGAGAACGATGACGTTGATGTCGACTCGTGCGTTATTTTGAGTTGTAGTTCAAAATAAGAAAGATGCGAGCGAAGCCATTCGGTCCGTTGTGGCAACGCTGCCGAATATCAAGAAGTTAAAGCCGGAGCAAGAACAATCTTTGCTTAGTTTTGTGTTTATGGCCATCCTCCACGGGGTTCGGGAAAAGACATATGTCACGACCAAACGTCAGCGATTGGTTATGGCAGATAGAGTGACTCTGGGCAGATCCAATAGTTTTAGACTTCAATAGAATACCCCCCTACAAGGAAGTTAACGCTTGTCAATGGAGCGGTGCCAGACTCTCTGTACAAATGAAATGTACGAGAGTCTGGTAGAACCAGGCTAAGAAATTGCATCGAGAGCAAAGAAAACCGTTTTGAGAGAAACACTTTTTTTTTGAGAAAATGTTTTCACACTGTTAGCAAAAAATACATATTTGAGAATTTTTTTCAAAGTATTTTGAGAGAGATTCTTTTTCTCAGAAATAATTTTAAAAATTTCAAATTTATATTTTTTTATGTTCTATTAGAAATTACTTTCTCTCAAAACATTTTTTAGTCTCAAATATTATTCTTTTTTGCTATTGTTATGAAAACTTTTTCTCTCAAATATTATTTTTCTCTCATGAAATGCTTTTTTGCTATCAGTGTGATAACTTTTTCTCTCAAACTTTTTTTTTTCTCTCAGATCATTTATTTCTCGCATGTAATAAAGACACAATTCTAGCTCCATATCTCGGCAGCCAGGCAGAACTGAGAAGATGACTCAGATGGGTCTCGATGTAGTGTTTTTAAATTGGTTTGCATTTCCTGAATGACCGAATCGTGAGAAACCAACGAGAAAAAGTGAAAGTGCCTTACCAATGCTGCAAAATGAATGGCTTACCTTTCACACTTTCTCATCAAATGATCGTGAGCGTCATCTTGTCAGTTCTCCCGCATGCGTCGTGGCGCTATCGTGAACTCACGTCAGAGGCCCACACAGAAGAAAATGAATAGTTGAATAAAGTCGTTTTGTTTGTTTTTTGCGCATAAAAAGTATTCTCTTGATAAACTTAATGTTGAGCCACTGTAGTCACTTGGACTATTTTAACGATGTCTTTACTAATTTTTTTAGGCCGGCAGATGCAATTACCTAGCAGCCTATGAAGGAGTGAGACAGCTTTCAGATTTCATCAAAAATATCTTAATATGTGTTCCGAAGATGAACAAAAGTCTTACGGGGTTGGAACAACATGACGGTGAGTAATAATTGACAGAATTTTTATTTTTGGGTGAACTAACCCTTTAACTGTACGTTCACACCGCCGCCGGCAAGAGCGGCAAAATTCGCTCTCGCCGCCCTGCCAGCGACGCCGTGGAAAGATTCGTGGACGCTCTGATGCTCTGACGTAGATCGAACGCGTGGTCATTTTTACAACTGTATTTAAAGGGGCCACAAAGCATCAATCATGTCGATCGTTATTTTTGCAGAAAATTGATCGATGGAAAAAACGTAACAATTATAGTGACATGTTTGCTAATGAAATAAACAAATTAAAAGCCATTTGTCTGGTGTGGCTTTTATGTTCATGGTTAAGTGCTATTATAATTTACATTCCCGCTGAAAAACAAGCGTTCTAGCGCGAAAATATTGCCTATAAATAGTGTTGCGCGCCTTCTTATCAAATTCAAATGATCAACCTCCTCAATTTTGCTTGGGAACTAATGTGGTCGGAACCAAAGTTTACAGGACTGCGTTCTCTGGACTCCTCTCAAACGAGGCACTTCTATATTCCGATTGGTTGCCGTCGAACCGCGTCATTGCTTATTACCATAAAGTTGACCTGAATTCAACACTCCTCGCCGCTCTCACCGTCCAAGACGCGTGATTTTTTTTCCCAAACCACTTCAGCGGAAATCCCGCCCTGCAGCCGATTTCATTGGTTTAGGTTACAGTGACGGGTAGGTTTAGGGATCAGTGTTTGGTGTAGGCAATCAGTACAGTGATTGACATGACCAATGAAAACTTTAGAATCGGCTGCAGGGCGGGATTTCCGCTGAAGTGGTTTGGGAAAAAAAATCACGCGTCCAAGACGCGCCGCGCCGCTCTCGCCGGAGCTCGCCGCCGGCTCTCATTAAAAATGAATGACTTCCGGCCACTATGACGCTCTCACCAGCGGCGGTGTGAACGCACAGTAAGTTTCTACAGTATAGAGTGAACAACAGTGTGCGTATACTGTTTATTTTTCAAATAAGTACATTTTTTTAATCCACCCTATGTCATCATGTAAGAGCTTATTGAAACCTGACATTAGAACCAAATTCTTTAACAAGCTCGTTTTACTTTAAAAAAAAAGTCATTTCGCATTTCTTTAAAAAAAACTGTTAATTGATCATTCATAAAGTCAAAATCATAATTTAGCACAGAATTTATTTTGTATTAGATTTATGACAAATCATATAAATGTGAAAGCTAATAAGGCCTTACATTATTTAAATAAGAACACACTTTCCTAATTACTTGTAAAGTTTTATTATTGTGAATGAGTAATTACAGTAGAAAATGTTCAGAAGAGTAAAATAATTCCATAGGTAAAATTACACTGCAAAATTTAATTCAAATCCCTTTATCAATTTTCAGTTTAGATCTGATTAAAATAAATGATTTTCACCTATAAAATAAGAGACATGTGCACTTGTATCATTTCAATTTAACATTAGGAACACTTAACACTATGCAATTTATCCACTGATGTACAAAATGATTTTACTGTAAAAGACAAAATTGTTATCTCAGCAGATTTGTTTGAGGTTCACAGTATATGAATTATTCATCATCGTCGTCATCATCATCATTATCGTCGTCATCATTGTCATCGTCATCATCATCATCATCATCATCATCATCATCATCATCGTCATAGTCGTCATCCTCCTCATCATCATCCTCTGTGTTGACTGTTCCAGAGAGGACATCTTCTATCCAGTTTTCCAGTTCTTCGGGTGACGGCAGCTCATCATCATCAGGTATTTCCAACCAGACACTGTCCGCCTGTCAAATGAGTCAATTTAAAAGTTTCTTTATAATAATAATAATAAATTTATTATTATGTACCATGACAGTGGGACAGATCCAAACATGAGAAAGATGGCCTTCATAATGAACTTAATGGATCTAGTTGAAAAAATTAAGTATTGCACTTACATCTGTAACATTTACTATTCCAATCTGTGGTCTAAAGAGGTCAACCTTGAAGGTCTTCTCCCAGTACGGAATGAGCTAAGATAGGAAATATGCATATGAAGAGGGGTTTAAAAAAAGAAAGCATTTTTCTTTCAGTTTCTGACATCCATTTTACATTACAGTACTGACTAAATATATTCATCTATCCAGACTTATTTTAGTCACCAATGGGAAGTTGTCTGGGTCGATCCACACAATACTCAGGTCTGGATTGTGTGTGTTGTCTCTGGCAACCTCCTTCAAAATCTCCAAGAATTCAAAACCATCTAAAAAACAAATTTACGGTCAAGTCCTTATCTCATTAATTCCTTTAGTCAATGATACTTGCACCAAACAAAAATCATTTGGCTTTATGACTTATGAATTAAGAGAGGTGTCCTGAAACTGCACATACCAGGGTCCTCCTCTTCTGCAAAGGCTACAATGTGAATTCCATTCAAATCATCCTCCTGCATAAGAGAACATTTATTTCAGTGTCATTGCTTTATGATATTTACATGTATTCCTCCACTCTGCATCGGGGTCCGATCACCCTCTGTCAGGGCATCATTTTTGTGATATAGCTGACTTTTCACTATCCCACTTATTGCATGACCATTCACTAAATAAATACATATAGGCAACGTGGACATAAAATATTGATTTGAGTTTAAATTATTTTATAACTGCATATCTTAAAATGTCTGCCAAAAAGAAAAAAAACATTCCATTACAATAAAACCAGACCAACAATATTACAATAAAATTAAGAGTGATGTCGTCTGGGGTCAATTTTATTTTACAATCGATAACTGAGATGGTGCAAGATGGTATTTGTATGAAAAAAGAGAGAGTGCAAGTCCACATTGTTATATGAGAAGCATGAGACAAGAAAAAAAATTGTTTCATTCAACTTAAAGTGTTTGTGTTGCCTTAAAGGACAAGTTTGGTATTTTACACTTAAAGCTAGGGCTAGGCGATATGGCATAATTTTATTAAGTTTACTGGTATACTGTTTTTATTATTGCTTAACACAAATTTCACAATTTCAATTCAATTCTTGTGATTTGATTCTGATCTTGATTCAATATAAATTCCTTTGGATAAATAGGTACAGTAGATACGTTTATGTGTTAATTGTTCTCCAAAAAAAAAAAAACGAACTCAAATTAAATATAATGCGTTTTTTATAATAACAACGTTATACTATTTTAATGATATAGGTAAAAATATAATAAATGTGTTTCATAAAAATTTCAATCTTAACCGTTCTATTTCATCAGAAACGACCTTAAAACAGGGCTTTAAGTGTAAAATACCGGACTTGTCCTTTAAAATTTAAAGTTTAGTCAACTTGAAATGTGAAGTTGTACTAAGTGACAACTTAGATATTTGAGTTGGCTGAACTTACGATTTTAAGGCAGCACAAACTTATTTTTCTAACAATCTTTTTTTACAGTGAGTTTTATTGGTTATGTTTAGGTATGGGGTAGGGTTAAGGGATCTTGAATATGGTCATGTAGAATAAGGCATTAATATGTGCAAAGTGTTACCAAAGTTTTATTTAAAATATATTGCTCACCCAGGTCTCAAACATGTCCTCTGCCCTGAGCTTTCTTAGAGTTGGTCTGTGGAGGTCAATAAAAGATAGCATCATTATGTAATATGAGATTGGTATAAAATATCTGTATCCATCCTTCAGAAAATCATTAGATCAGCTTTCCTGATTACCTCCTGTGTTCAGATATGAAGGCCACCAGCTCTTCCTCTGAGTGGGGTTTGTTTGGAATGGTCACTGGTTCCTCCATGAAGGGCTCATAGAAGTCCACCTCATTCATCTTCAGAGTCAGCTCTTTTGCCACCTAAAATGCAAAAATAAGAGCAACTCATACCATCAATTGTTTTCAGATAATTACTGCTTCTCCAAAAGAAAAATAATCGCACAATGCTAAAGATCTTCTGAACATAAACAGAGCATAAAATAACATGATACTCACAGATTTCTCAAAGGTGGCAAAAAATTTGATAAAAGGCTGAAACTGTTCAGCTGCTTCTTGGAAAGCAAGATACTCTGAAGAAACCAGAGAAAAAAGAAAGAGGGAAAATGGGGAGGTGAGGCAATTAGGTGAGGTTAGGTGAAGATGTATTAATTTGATAAAAGACAAAAGGGAATCAAAACCTGTAAATTACCTTTTTATTGTAAGTGGAACCTTTCTTTGTGACAGTGTTGGCTAACAGAGTGGTGATTTGAAATAAATGACCTCTAAATGTCAACTAGCTTGAAAGAATAGTATCCTACAATGCTCAAGAGAGCTCATAAGGTTTCAATGTGCATTTAAAAAACAATCTGGAATGTACAGACATTATGTTAACGTTTATTGCATGGTATTAATTCATTGCATACTATGTATGTGTGTTTTTGAAACATGCAGAGATCAGATTACTGCAGCTGAAGGGTATATTTGTCTCTGAACATTCAGATACCTCCTGCCTCTCATAGTCTGTACATACATACTCACGTTCAGAGTCACGACTCTTGAAGAAGCCAATGAGTTTGATATCGACTTCTATACGGTCAAAAGCTCGCAACTCCAGAGCATTGTCAATTATCTCAACCGGATCTTCCAACAGCTGAAGCATGAGGGAGAGAAGGGGAGGCAGAGAGTTAAAGCGACATAGAAAAGTACTAAAACAAATGAGATGTCTGGATTTATGATAAACACAGATTCTTTACATCCAGAATGAATTCCACAAGAGTGTCTGCAGAGAGCAGTCCATCAAATTCAATCACACGGTCCTCCTTAAAGACATAGACGCTGCCCTCCTCTTGCAAACCTTTTAGTGAAACAAATACTATAGTCACTCATCATGGCAGTGTAGAGTACATTGTACAGCCTTTATAGCCTACTGTATCATTATCCATTTATGCAAATCTCCTGCAGGGATTGATGTTGTGTTAAACTATAAACTGTGATATTTAATGAGGATAATGATAATAATCATGTCTGTATCTCAATAAAAGATTTATATGAAACAAGAGAGTGCAATTCCACGGTGTCATATGGGTCACAGTGATTTTGTCAAGTAAAACATGTTCCTGACCTGGATCAACATAGTTTGTTGGTTCTGGGATCCCTACCCATAACTTATCCCTTAACTCAGAGGGAAATGAAAGGTGAATAACTCTGATATAGAAGCACCTAACCCTGGCTGAAGCCGAAACTTGACATAAACAGTAAACCCTCAAATCTGATTGTTGACCGGAATGCTTTTTCAGGATCAGCAAAGATGTTTTTCCAGGAACATGTTCCACTTGGTGAAATCACATTCACCATGTGATTTGAGAGGTATGAAAGTAGTACTACTTTGAGCGGAGTGATACACACACACACACACACACACACACACACACACACACACACACACACACACACACACACACACACACACACACACACACACACACACACACACACACACACACACACACACACACACACACACACACACACACACACACACACACACACACATATATATAGTATGTGTTTGTGTGTGTGTATATATATATAAATATATATAGTATATATACATTGTTTTTCCTCACCTAGTTTCTTGGCAACCTTAGAATCTTTTTGGGAGTCAACCATTCCAAAGCCAATATCCTTTTCCTCCAAAACTTGAGCAGCTAACTGTGGAAAAACAAATTATTTGTACTATAACAGTATTTTTTTTTTTGTTGTCTTATTTAGTATTAGTTCAGGTTCAAAGTAAAGTATATAGCATTATGCTATTCGGTCAAAGTTAGTACCAAAAATTTTCCACAAATTGTTCAAAGAGACATAGGCCTATTCAAACAAAATTAATTCTTTGCTCAGAACAAGAGGTGTTGTAGTGTGCCTACAGTTTACCCTCCAATGTGAGAGACAGACTCTCACCCAATATGATAATATGGGGAATAAATTCTGGAGGAATTGTTGGAAGGCATGAGTTGCTGAGCTGTTTATACTCAAGCATTGTAATTTAGAGGATTGTATGGACATGCTTCAGATTTTTGTTAAAAAACCTTGTATTATATTGCTGTGGATATCAGAAGTACAATGAGTACCATGCATAATAGTCTAGATAGTGAACTTTTGAGCCATACATTTAGAGTAAAGGAGAGCACACGTATGTAATCATTTTAGAAGTGATCTGGTTCCATAAATACCCTGGTGTTCTGCTTTCATTATGATGCAAGTTATTTGAATGGCTGAATTTTAAAAGCCAGTTTCCCAGAAGGCTATCAGGAGGAGTACTGAAAATGAAGTGCTTGATTAACATGCTGACTGAAGAAGTCCACTTTTAAATCCAGATAAATACATAAGTGAAAAAAGAGAGCCATGTGAAGATAGATATGTCAATCGGCTGCAGTCTGTGGACCTCTAAACTGATATTAATACATACAGCATGCAAAAAAATGTATTTGAAATTATGATGACCACCCATTTTATACAGACATAAAAAAATACCAGAAACTCCCCCACAAAAAATGAATAAATATAATGTGCTTATTTTTAATAACTACTGCACAGTTGGTGAAGGCTGTACTGTGTCTGTAGTCAATCCTATGTTGCTTTGCTCCAATAAACACTCTCTGATTTCCATTCAGCCTTACATCTACCTTATATCATGCATTCACACTTGACTTTTCCTCTCTTACCTCTAGCACTAGTTCAGTCATTTGTAACTGTTTCTGCAGCTCTTTTGCAGTTGGTGGGGGAGCGTGGTAGAACAGGCAGAGCATGTCGTATTTCTTCAGGGATTTGCGGTAGTTCTTGTCATCTATGTCCAAGACACGGTCTTTGCCATCATAACGTGGGAATTCGAGGCCTTTCTCAGCACCAGCCAGGGTAGAGACACCCAGAGAGGCAAGCAGAAGGATCCAGGTGGTCTGCATGGTCTATAGTGACTAAGACTTTTCCAAAAAAGAAACTTCATGCAGCTTTTAGCTTTCAGAAAGCTTTGGTCTAGAAGTGTGAGAAATATAAGTCAAGAGTTATTAACAGAAATAATAAGAGTGCCAACCATCCAGGCCTTCTTCCACTGTCCTTTCTGAGGCTCTGTATACCCTTCTTCTGAAAATTCAGCGTTCTTCAGCAAACCCTTGACTCTCTTCCTTCTCTCCTGACCTGAGACAAAGAGTGGCTGATGGATTGTGCTGGTAATAGGATTGGAGAGAGCAGCCAGGATACCTTACATAGCAGTGTTCCTCTAACCCTTTTTTAGGAGACCAGTTGTTTCAGAGCTAAAAATATCCCAGTTGGACAGCATAGGGACACGAGCACTGTGGAAGAGTGATTAGGCTGCAGCTAATGACATTTGATGCTGAGAGAGGGAAAGAGTGACACGAAGACTTCACAGCAACATAACACAGATGTAAACAAGAGCAAATACACTCTTTTCAGTATGTTCATTTGTGAGAGATGGAAAAGTCATTGTGCATTCGAGTGTACTTTGCTGAAACCAGACACTTGTCCACTGTAAAAAAAAAAAAAAAAAGCTCACACTTACACAGGTGGTGTGTGTGTGTGTGTGTGTGTGTGTGTGTGTGTGTGTGTGTGTGTGTGTGTGTGTGTGTGTGTGTGTGTGTGTGTGTGTGTGTGTGTGTGTGTACATACAAAATACATTTCACAAATGCAAAACACAATTCGTAGATATACAACTGTGCACAAAAACATTTGAATGTTTAAAATGTACGAGTGTGTCCTTGAATTTGATTGTGAAAATCGTCATTCACGTAAGAATCGCCTTGCGTGTGTGTGTGTGTGTGTGTGTGTGTGTGTGTGTGTGTGTGTGTGTGTGTGTGTGTGTGTGTGTGTGTGTGTGTGTGTGTGTGTGTTTTGGTAAGGTATGTCCCTCTACATTTGTGTGCAAGTTAAGATGTGACAGTGATTTGTGCTGTGAGCTCTAAAAAAAAACAGCCTTTGCACAGGGATAGATGGCCACAAGTCTTAATTGGAATCCCTAATGGAGGCAGGAACCCTGGAGCATACAATCAGTTATTCAAATTAAGGCATTATACCAGATATTTTTTCATATTTTTCCCACTAATTCCCACTTAATTCTCCATGAATTAATAAATACTGAAGAAAGTAAGGAACGAAAGAACACTGACTTACTAAAACTGCATTAAGTGACAAATTATATTCACAAGCTTCTAAATGTTCTTTAATCCCCAGTTACATTTGAATCACATTGTATAACTTGAACTTTAAGTCTGTGTGACTTTAGATATAATCTGTTGTCATAGAAATGACGCAATGTCCAAATTAGGATCAGTTGTCTCAAGGATTCCTGACTAATTGCTTTGGACATTCCTAAAAAGTATCTTTCTAATAATAACATATACAGTCTTAAAACTATAGTCTTAAAGCACACAGCATCAACGGATAAATCTTAAATCAATCTCAAATTGCAAACATGCTTTACAAATCTCTCACGATATGAGATGCAACTAATCTCAATCCTGTACTGGAATTTATTTCAGAGCTGTTTTATGTCCATAAAGATGGGTCAGGGTTCATTGAAGTTACAGATAACAAAACGCTAGAAGTATGCCTTAGTCTGGGACGACTTCATCTTGTGGTACTCTTGTAATGCTCCCTTCTCTAGGACAATGTGCTTATTGGCATTGACAACAGAGCATCACAAACAGTTAGCTGATGATGTTGCAGATATTTCCCTCAGTAAGCTAGCTATTGGATTAAGCTGTAACTGGGTGACATTAAGCTGCTAGTTCTTGAAGAGTTTACTTATGACGCTTGTGAGTGACTCGTGCAGGTTCAGGGAGGCTCAGATTTCGCCATTCAGTCATAATGAAGCAGAAAGAAATCACTGGAGAGAGAACTTGGTTGTTCCAGGTTCTCTCTTCAATTTGTCTCAATTGAAGTTGCTAATTGGAACCATTAGGTGGCATGTGTTTCACATGTTTCACTGAATACAACTCAATTTTCATAAGGTTTGGGGTGAGAAGGAAAGAAGATAATTTTAATCAAAATTACACACCATGGAGTTGGTCTAAATTTTCATGTTTACTACATTCATGAATACTTATTTCCTGTCACTCCTGAATGATTCCTTTCAATTTATCACACAATATTTGAAGTCTGTATGGTGAACAATAGTCACCCAGAAATTGCAGTTAGGCCTATAACCTAGTTTTCTCAACAACAACAAAACAAAATCCACAGTTTCTACACTTCACAAAGAAAATCACAATGTAAACATTTAGCTGGATATTTTAAATGAAACACAGCTTTGGACATAGCGAGCAGTGACATTGTAAATGAACCTTGAGTGTTTTCTGTGTTGTTAGCACACAGATAATGAGATATAAAGTTATTAATCTAACTTCACTTCTGTGGAAGATGTCATAGCTTGAGGTTGAAAGCTTGTAGTCACAATAAATGAGCACCATTCACCTGGCTCTGATGAATCACGAAAGAGGTGCATAGCCTACGTCATAAGAATTCTTTCCTTCTTTATTCATTGTGAGGTGGGTGCGTGTGCAGAGTCAATCAATTGTAACCATGGGTACACCGGTATGCCTCAAACCATCAGATCCACCCAGAAGAGAAGCACAAGAGCACAACTCGCATAATTCCAAACCAATGTTCTGCGCAACCGCAAGTAACTCCCAGTTCAATGCTTGCAAATTATGCTTCAGCAGCTAGAGCGCCAACATTTTGTTTTAATAAAAAAATAAAAAAATCTCAGTTTTGTAACAGAAAAGCAGCTTTGAGTTACATTGTGTTCCTGAAAGTTAGAATTTTGTATGTGCGTTTGCCTGAGAAACTGATAAAAAATGATGCACTGATATTAATAGGGCTCGTGCTATCTCAGGCATTCTCCTCAGTTTTATACATTCAGTACTGTTCAATTCTGAACACATATTGTCTCACTGTGGTGCAGAAGAAGATGAGGAGTCCAAAGTTCCAATGCAAAGCATTTACTCACAATATAACTCAACTAGGTACAGACAGGCAGAAGGTTCACACACTGAGTACAACAGAGAACAGACAAAGACTGACTGAACAGAAGGGAACTATATACTAACACAGATGAACATTGATTGGCCGAACACAGGTGAAACAGATGAAGATGAAGATAATTAACTAAACACAGGTGATGCAGATGAACTAAATGACAGTAACCATGGAAACGGATGAGTGGCGGGTGTAGTATATAAAGTGGATCTATTTACTTCAGCGGAACCACTCCCCTAGCTACTGAGTTTACCTATAGGTTATCCGCTGATGCATTGATACTGTGTCATTGTTTACCGATGAAGCTAAGTAAAGGCACGTTCATTTTACCTCCGAGTTGAATCCTTTATTCTAATATACTATGTTGGGGTAAAGACACAACAATTGGCGACGAGTAAACCGGACCCTAAACAACTGCACGAAATGAAAAGTTAAACCGGGGAGAAAGGAGAGGAAACGAAACCTAGCAAAGGATCCGTGAGTAACAGTGCATAGCACACAGTGAAAGGATAAACGGATAAGATCTGGATTTCATGTCCGAAATGGCTCACGTTGGAAAAATAGAGGAGTTTGATAGTTCAAGTGAAGACTGGGAATCATACATAGAGCGAGTGGAGTTATACTGCGCTGCCAATGATATCGAGGATGCAAAAAAAAGTTCCGTCCTCCTCAGTCTAATGGGAGCTAAAACTTACAGTCTGCTGCGTAATCTCCTGAGCCCTGCTAACCGTCGAGCAAGTCATATACAGACATTGTTGACACGTTACAGAAGCACTTAAATCCCGCACCACTAGTGATAGCGGAAAGATTCCGATTCCATAAGAGGAATCAAACAAAGGATGAAAGCATATCCGAGTATATGGCCGAACTGCGCAGACTCTCGCAGCATTGTGACTTTAAAGAAGGACTTGGCGATGCCTTGAGAGATCGTTTAGTATGTGGCATTCACTGTACAAGCACACAGAAAAGGCTACTGTCCGAAAAAGAGCTAGATTTGAAGAAAGCACTCGAACTAGCTATCTCAATGGAAACAGCAGCTAAGGGGGCATCAGAGCTACAGAAGAAAAGCTTAGAAGACGAAGTGCATCAAATGTCCTTGAATGGCAAAAAGCAAAAATGCTACAGGTGTGGTAAATCATCTCACAGTGCAAACGACTGCTGGTTCAAAGAAAAGACATGTAGGAAATGCCACAAACAAGGCCACATAGAAAGAGCATGCAAATCAGACCAAACCAATGCCCAAAAGGAAAAATCTGGAAAGAACAAAGGTTTTAAACCCAAATCAAAGACCAAAGCAAATGAAATGCACAAAGTAACAGAACATTCAGACAACACAAACAGCAGTGAGGAAGATGACCTGTCATGCTTAGAGCTGCATAGCATAACTGAAGAAGACAGAAAAATAATATGGGTCACAACAACAGTGTCTTGAGTGAAACTCAAAATGGAACTGGACACAGGTTCAGCTTTATCAGTGATCTCTGAGACCGACTATGACAGGCTGTTCTCCCACTTATCACTGAAAAAAACGTCAGTGATGTTAAAAACGTATACAGGTGAAAAAGTGTCACCAAAAGGGAAGCTTAATGTGGACGTGGTCTATGGTGACCAAACACACAAGTTAGAGCTCTATGTCCTGAAAACCACAGGCCCAGCACTACTGGGGCGTGAATGGCTGAGGAAAATTCAGCTTGACTGGCATGCAATAAAAGCCCTGAATATCTCAACAGGCCTCAAGAGCTCCACCTGCAGGCTTGACCAGAGACTGCCACAGTTGTTGGAGGCTAATGCACACGTGTTTGAGAAAGGCATTGGTAAACTTAAACACCTGAAAGCAAAAATTGAACTTGACAAAGATGCCAACCCGAGATTCCACAAGGCGCGCCCGGTGCCGTATGCACTACGTCCCAAGATAGACGCCGAACTGCAGAACTTGGAGGCATCCGGCATTCTCTCAAAAGTTGACTGGACTGACTGGGCTACGCCCATTGTTCCCGTGGTGAAGAAAGGGAAAAGGGAAGTGCGCATATGTTGGGACTTCAAAGTGAGCATCAACCCGGTGCTGCGCACGGTGCAGTACCCCCTTCCACGAATCGAAGACATCTTCTCAGCATTGGCTGGTGGGGAGAAGTTTTCAAAGATCGACTTGTCACAGGCCTATCTCCAGATGGAAGTGGAGGAGTCAAGCAAAAAGTTCCTAACCATCAACACGCATAAGGGACTTTACCAATACAACCGACTTGTGTTTGGTGTTGCGTCCGCCCCAGCAATTTGGCAAAGAGCCATGGACCAGGTGCTCCAGGACATCCCTGGAACACAATGCTACCTGGACGATATTATCATAACAGGAAAAGATGATGACGATCACTTCCAAAACCTGAGCAAAGTACTCACCAGGCTAAATGAGTATGGCCTACGGGCAAAGAGTGAGAAATGTGAGTTTTTCAAAAGTGAAATCTCATACTGCGGGCATGTCATTGACAAGCACGGCTTGCATAAGTCACAAGAGAAGATTGAGGCAGTGTTGAAAGCACCTAAACCTGAAAATGTGTCACAACTCAGATCGTACTTGGGTCTTGTCAACTATTACCACAAGTTTCTACCAAACCTTGCCTCAGTGCTGTATCCACTAAATGCACTACTACAGACAGGAGTGGAATGGCATTGGTCAAGAAAATGTGAAAAGGCATTCACAGAAACAAAAAGACTAATAACATCTGACGAACTACTGACCCACTATGATCCATCCAGACCCATCCGTCTAGCATGTGACACGTCCCCGTACGGCATTGGTGCAGTCCTATCGCACACAATGGATAATGGACTGGAACGCCCAATCGCATTCGCTTCAAGGTCCCTTTCAAGTGCCGAACGCAATTATGCACAGATAGACAGGGAGGCCCTTAGCCTAGTATGGGGTATCAAAAAGTTCCACCATTACCTTTATGGCCGAAGGTTTACCTTAGTAACTGATCATCAGCCCCTAGTATCAATATTCAATCCACGAAAAGGAGTCCCAGTGATGTCAGCCGCGCGACTGCAGCGATGGGCCCTGTTCTTAGGAGCACACTCATATGACATCGAGTTCAAGGGTACTAAACAACACTGTAATGCTGATGGTTTGTCACGCCTCCCACTGTCAACATCTGTGAAAGAAATTCCATCAAAGAGTGACCCCGCTGAAATGTTCCACACAACACTGGTAGACCAGTTGCCAGTTACAAATGCCATGATACGAAAAGAAACGCGGAATGACCCAACACTTTCCAAGGTGTATGACATCACAGTACAAGGTTGGCCTGCCCATGGGAATCCATGTTTTCCTGAGTTTTCAGCAAGACGTGATCAGCTGTCAGTCTGCCAGGGAACCCTGATGTGTGGATCACGTGTGGTAGTGCCCTCCAGGCTTCGCACCAGAGTGTTGGACAGTATACATGAGGGTCACGTGGGCACGGTGAAGATGAAAAGTCTGGCCCGTAGTTACGTATGGTGGCCAGGGATAGATAAACAAATCGAGGACATCACCAAAACCTGCCCAGGATGCCAGAGCATTCAAAACGCACCGTCACAGGCTCCCCTACATCCATGGGAATGGCCGTCTGCACCCTGGCAGAGAGTGCACATTGATTTTGCTGGCCCTTTCATGAACTCTATGTTTCTCATAGCTGTGGACGCTCACTCAAAATGGCCAGAAGTAGTCCCAATGAAATCAACAACATCAGAAAAGACTGTTTCTGTTCTGAGAACCATCTTCGCCAGGAATGGCCTGCCTGAGCAAATTGTGAGTGACAATGGTCCACAGTATACTTCTGAAGAGTTTCAAGATTTCATGAAAAAGAATGGTATCAAGCATTTCAAGTCAGCACCTCACCATCCAGCAACAAACGGATTAGCAGAACGGTTCGTACAAACATTCAAAAAGTCCATAAAAGCAATGACAAAAGAAGACATCTCACTTCAACACAAAATTGACAATTTCCTCCTGGTGTACCGCAATTCTGTCCATGCAACAACTAATCAGACACCTGCAATGCTGTTCCTGCAAACAGTTCAGTGGCTTTTCAAGTGAACAACCAAGGAGCTTCGATGTGGGACAGCAGGTATTGGCACGTGACTACCGAGGGGACAAGTGGACGCCTGGGAAGATTGTCACTAGGAGCGGCCCTCTGATGTACGAGGTGGACACTGGCGAGCAGACCTGGAGACGTCATGTGGATCAGCTGTTGAATGCTCAACCAAAGACACCGGAGCAACCAGGACGTCCACCTGATCCTGGAACCAACTCTGATCACAGTACAGTGACACCCACAGTTACAGAGGAATTGCCCCCTGCAGTGAGCACTCCGCAAGTGCCCAGGCGTAACCCTGAACGACTCAGGGCACCACCGAAAAGATTGGATTTATGAGTTCACTTATGAGACTTATTAAAAAAAAAAAAAAAAAAAAAAAAGGGTTTCAATATTTGTCAACTGAATAACAAATTGTGTTTAACGCATTGGCATTGTTGTATGTTACTTAGTTATGTAGCATTAATCTAAAAGGGGAGGAGTGTAGTATATAAAGTGGATCTATTTACTTCAGCGGAACCACTCCCCTAGCTACTGAGTTTACCTATAGGTTATCCGCTGATGCATTGATACTGTGTCATTGTTTACCGATGAAGCTAAGTAAAGGCACGTTCATTTTACCTCCGAGTTGAATCCTTTATTCAAATATACTATGTTGGGGTAAAGACACAACAGCGGGGAAACAGAACAAAGGAAGACATGTGTGACTAGTGACAACAAGACTCAAAAACACAACTGTGACACTGACTACGTTTACATGCAGCCAATAACCCGTTCAAAACCGGGATATTAGCACTAACCAGGTCACGCACGGCCATGTAAACACTGGCAAAAACCGGAATATGCTCATATCCCGGATTTTAAAAACCGGGATATGATACCTGGGGTACCCCTTTTCTAACCCGAATTTTTGGTCATGTAAACGCGTATCGGCATATCCCCATAATGATTTGTGTTCTGCGCATGTTCTATTCGCAAGGAATCTTGGTCTTTTGAGTAGAGGAACTTCTCGGCGCATACAAAAACCCGCATGCAGTATACCCGAAGTAAACATGGCCAGACGCAGCACAGCCAAAGAGTATAGAAGTACCAAGAGGCGAAACTCAATAGAACGTTCCATTGCAACAAACGCGTCCATGCGCAGAGCAGCAACTCCGCCATTTTGGACTGAACGCAACACAGCTGTCATAGAATTGAACGATACCGGTTCCAATTCAAAAGCGGTTAATGGAACTAAATAGTAGTTTCTAGTTTTTAATATCTCTATAGCCTAAACTAAAACGGCGTGTTGAATGATGTACAACAAAATAATGCTTATGGATCGGTTTATAATTAAACCATCTCGTCATAGAGCATGACGCTGTTAAATAGGCTATTTACCAATAACTTTTGGGGATAACTCCCGTTTTCATACACAGCACAATTTTACAACACCAGTAACAACAGCCCATGTTCCTCATGAAATGATAAACAAATTAATTGAAAAAGCCAAAACATAATGAACAGTGAGTAACGTTAGGTGAAAGGGACAACACATTAGTCAAGAGAGAATATTTAATAGTAATAGAAGATCATCACAAAATGAACAGTAATTAAATTGGTTATGGTAAGTAGATCACATCATTTCTGCCTGTATTAACTTACACACAACAAATCAAACATTGTGCAAGTAAAGTGCACACATTTACGTTACTACAAATAGAATGGCAATGGTAAGTATATTAGCTGTTCTAACGTTATATGTTTTAGTCTTTAGTTTTATTATAATTTAATTAATCTTGACTGATAAAAACTTTGTACAACATGTTACATTCGATACAGAAAGAGAGAGTTTATGTACAGATGACTTAGCTTTAAAACTTTTCTGTACCGCTTCTGTTTGGGCTGTGAGAGTTGTCGATTTTGGGTCCGTAATATATGATGGATTCTGACTCTATTGAATAGTTTCACCATGTAAACAAGAGTGTTTTTGCACATTTCCTTGTCACACACAACTTCTCTGCACTCACTGTTGTACATCCATGCCGCTATTTACGTATGGAGACGTACGTACGCTGCTCACTTTAACGTTAATAAAAACCTTTTCTACTTTACCTCTCTGGATCTTTGGGGAATCTATGAAATGCTAGTTGATTAGTTGTACACTGCAGTTGTTGCAGTTGATGGCAGAACACTGTTTTCTTAGTTTCCAATTATTTCCGGACATTATGCTGTACAGTTGTGCTAATGGTAAAACCGTTGGTTCAGTCCAAAATGGCGTCAGCGTGACAGCAGCGCCATCTAGCGATTGTTACCGAAACTGCAACGGAGTTTCGCCTCTTGTTACTTCTATACTCTTTGGCACAGCATACATTTAGAGCGAGGTCAGTACCAGCACCAAAGCGCAAACAAAGGCGATCGCTATCTGCCCCCGAACTATTCATTATCCGCGTACTGCTGCTGTTTTGTTGTTGTCTTTGGATACAGGAAGAAGAATCGCATATTGTGTCTTAAGATTGTCCGTATGTCCAGACGCTAACCGTGCGTCGCCGTTTACATCGGGATATTGCAATTCCATGTATACAGGAGTAACTCTCTCTGCTCACGCATGTAAACGGGTTATTCCTAATGTTTCAGAAACCCGAATAGTGACCTTAACCCGACCATAACCCGAAAATTGGCTGCATGTAAACGTAGTCACTCACGCACTAAAACGCTCATTCTAAATACTGTAATTTGTACTTTACAATAATTTATTTATAAGCTATGTTGTTTATATGTGTATATATAAATATATAGCCTCATTTTAGATGCTAACGCTTTCATTGTTTCTGAACTTGGACCCTTTGCCAAGTTTTTATTAAATCTAAAGTGAGATAGATTTTACTTGGATTTTATTATATATGAACAGACATAAACTTCTAAGAAGGTTAATGAAAGAAATGAAAAAGTACAAAGACTATGCATTTTTCCATGAAGTCTGTCCCTTCTGGCATCATCATGACTCACCCAGTTCCTGTCGCTGGGTGTCAAACTCTTTACCTTCCACCCTTCTGACTTTTACCATTGTACATTCTCAGAAAGAAAAGGTGTCACTGGGGTGGCACCTTTTCAAAAGGTCCATTTTTGTACCAAAAGTGTACATTAGTGCCTAAATGGTACATATTAAAACACATTAGGCAATGTTAAACTTAATATTTACTTGCTAATAGTTAATTAGCTTATAGATAATATTTTTGTTAATTATGTCACGTTTCAGTAATTAATGAAGAGAACCAGTGTAGGTGCATGCTGCTGTATTATGAATTATAATATAAGGAAGACGGATCTTATCACAAAAGTGTGGCTAATGATTAGAATGAAAAGGGCCATTTAACACGTAACACAATAAAGTGACCTGAGGGATGTGGGGTAATGTAATTTTCCAAAGTACTGGAGCAGAAAAAACAGGAGCATGAGATGGAGATTTTAAGCAAATAATAGTCATGGGCTTAACATCAGATATAAAAATGTACAATGATCCATCATTACTAATCTTGATCAGTAGTTCTGCATCTTGTGCTAAACCAGTGTGGTCCTCTGATGACTGAGCATCATTGTGGCTCCTCTTAGGTCTGTTACCACAGGCCTGAACACTCCTAAAGCCTCTTGATTAAACCAGCATCAATAAATATTTCCCTTTTCCATTCAGATGCCTTTTTGTGGAATGATTTCATTAGTGGAAGAATCTCCTGCACAGCGGAACCGCCTAACTGGCCATCTATATAAAATTTTGGGAATGTGTGGCATCCGTGTTTGTTTTGCTGTGGGTTGTGGTGGAGAAGAACAGATTCATCATATGAGATGCTGAACAATGCTGTTTTTCGTGTGTCTCTGCCCTGGTGTGTGATTGCTTGCGACAGGTTTACATTACTACATTACCTAAGCCTTGACTAGGATGTTGTTTTCGAGGAATTCAAATGTTAGGTTATATGATTCAGTTAACTAGTTATTATACCACCACAAGAATGAAGAATACCTCTCAAGTCAATGTTGAGGTTAATTGTCATTTTTATACATTGCAGAGCAATACAAAAAAAAAATTGTTTCTTCAAGAAATTTAACAAACATCCGAGCACTACTTAATGTCCCACAACATAAAACAGTTACAAACAAAAAAAAGATGGTATTTTCATAATATGAAAGTATTTACACAGTGGATATACACAATATACAGTACACAACATATGGTATTCATCACCATAACATCATCATAACTAGTTGGGAGAAACAAATTATATTACTGTAAAATTGCTGGACTTTAAAGTAATTCAATATTTAAAATATCAATATTTATGTTTTAAAAAATACTTTTATCACAATACTTTTAAATTAACCCTTAAGTTTTTTAAATATAATTTTGTTTTAATATCTTATTTTTTGTTTAAAATAATATTACTTTTTAATTATTAAAAAAAATGTCTTTTAACTAAGTTGCCAAACGTCATAAAAGGTTTAGAGTAGTATTAAAGGCACCTGAGCTAAACACAGAATCATAACCTTGAGTTTTAAATAAATGAAATGGAATTGTGGATGATACAAATATAAAATGCTTGAAAATGTTCTCAAGTACTGAAAAAAAAGAGTGAGGCATGTGCCATTATGTAATAGTAATTTCATAATCAAATTCATGAGTCATTTGCATTTTATGGTGAATCATGCCGCAGTCTAGTGGTTGTCTGATTTTTTATTTGCAAATAAAAATGATACCACATTATTAATAGTATGTGCCCCAAAGCCAGTTGAAGCAAAATCTGTAAATTAAGTAGTTGTATTTTAACATTGTAGTTTATAAAGTAGGCTAAATTGCCTAATAACTAAAATATTTAAAATTGAAGTTGGGAGGTAATTGCAGCATTTTCTTTAAAAATAACTGTGCCTTTCCTCCCAATTTCTTTTATTTAGATGATTTGTAAAAGAACAAAAGACATTGATTTGTAAAAGAACATGTTATGTTAGTTTTTGAATTGCAGTTACTAACAATCAGCATGTGTTGCACCTTATTTGCATGCAAGGTGCATTCTCATCAACTGGAGTGACGTATTCTGCCATGAGTGCACTTCCCACAGTTATGACCTTTGGTCCTGAAGATAATGGTCAAGTGGTCAGTTTAAATGCACATGCCTAATAGATGTAGAAATAGATTTGTTGTTCTTCGCTGTTGCTCTCCGACTGCAACAATGAACAAAGAGCAGCCCACAGTATTGTTTTGCCAGTACTTTTCCACTGCCAGTAGTAGCAGCACCAACCTCAGGAGGAAATACAGAGCGAGAATAAAGGGCACAGTAACAAATAAATAGGTGTTTTCACAGAACTGCTCTGTATGATGAGATGCTGTTAAGCACTGAATAGTAAAATAATGTCTATTGAATTAATGCTTTCAGACTTCCCTTTGCATGTTACAGTGCCTAGTTATGCATTTGCTCTCATCAAGCATAAAGTCTCAATAAGTCAGCCATAATACTATGTTTCTGAGGACTCTTTTTAAAATATTGCTCATTGATAAATAGCAAGTCCAAACCTTAACCTCCTTATCAATGCTGAACTCAAGGTCATCCCTTTGATTAGACATGAATGCTCTCATACAGGTCAAATGGAATAATCTGCCAAATTATGGCCAAGTATTTTGGACAAAGTCAAAACAGAGTCTCTCACTATGGATTCTTGGAACATTGTCCTTGGGTTTGTTTTGTTTTCCCAGAAAGCAACAGCAAATCCAGTAGTGACACACCCTAATAACGGCCTGCAGGGCTTTACCAAACATGTGCGAGGTGGAAGTTAGGGCAAAACAATTATTCACCTATACGCATTTTCAACCTCAAGTCACTCAGTCACCTCCATTCCAACATAAATCTAAATGGAAAACTACTGTGCAGATACAAACTGTCATGCAGTAGAGAGAGGAGAGAGAGAGAGAGAGAGAGGGGAAACAAGGTCAAGCGAAGATGCAATGAGTGTTTAAAGGACAAGTTCGGTATTTTACACTTAAAGCCCTGTTTTAAAATCGTTTCTGATGAAATAGAACGGTTAAGATTGAAATTTGGACACATGCTGCTGTCCCAATAATTTTCAGTTTCTGTATTAGCACCCCCCCACCTCCACAGTGGTTTCATAGGGGGACTGAAAGAATCATTCATAAAATGCATTAAACCTTAGTTTACAAAGACGTGAAACTCACCGAGTGGTCTGGGGTGTTCACTGATATGCTCACACAAAAATCGCTGCAAAAGATGCTTTCCAACAGGTTTTATCGTAGTTTTTGTCCAACTCCATTGACTTGTATTGGATGTTCTGTGAGGTACGGTATTACTCCGCCGCTGGAAACGGAAATGGGGTTGTTTGTATTCTTTCTGTAGTCTTAAGCAGTCGCGGTATCGTAGGCTACGCAATCCAAACATTGGCAAAGGTGCATTATCGCCACCAACTGGGCTGGAGTGTCTATTATTCAAGCTCTCAACGGAAGAATGTCCGGTTTTGAGGCGTTTGGAACAATAGGTCCACAGTTTTACAACAAATGGTAAAACATCTCTTGGAAAGCATTTTTTGCAGCGATTTTTATATCAGTGAACACCCCAGACCACTCGGTGAGTTTCACGTCTTTATAAACTGAAGTTTAATGCGTTTTATGAATGATATTGTTCCAGTGCCCCTATGAAACCATTGTGGAGGTGGGGGGGTGCTAACACAGAAACCGAAAATTCTCGGGAAAGCAGCATTTGTCCACATGGTGGGTGTGGGGGTGGGGTTGGAATTGCATAACTCCTTACACAAATAAAGACAAATACTGAAACTTGAGTCTTATATCTTTTTAATAATCATAATAATTATTCTCTCTAGGCCAATTCAATTAAGATTATGAGAAATTATTGACATTGCACTCTTTAGCAGTAGCACTTGTGCAATTCTACATATCCCTTTTCCGTAGTTCCGTGGTTCTCCAATTTTTTAGAGTGCCGTACCCCTCTTCCACTTAGACTGCAGTCACACCTTTTCCATTAAGGGACAATATTTGCCACCTTTAATCAATTTTTCCATTTCATTTTTTTTACCTTTGTAAAACCTTTAAAAAATAAATAATTCCTCAAATAAAACAATGTTCAATAAATAGGCAATGTTAAAAATCGTTTAAAAATCGTGCTTCTGCTATCAGTGGCGCGGATACAGTGTTCTGTTGTGACTCGCGCACAGTCTTCACGAATCACACGGACGCGCGCTTCAATCCGTTGCAGAGAGACTCTTTAATCGTTTAATCTGTGTTTTCAGATCACCCGCCTTCTTGAGCAGTGTAGAGAGCACGTGCGCATGGTTGCTAGCTACTATTGAAAAGACCGGGTAGAAAACAAGTTCTTTTAACAGAAAAGCTCTGATTTGGGGGTTAAATTATTGAATTCTGGCATTTGTGGCCACAGCGGATTAAACTGAAACTTTCCTATTTCAGACGACAAACTACGCTTGGCTAACATTACTATCTTGTTCTGTAACTTACTTGCCTAGTAACCATAGTAATGGTGCGCACGCTTTCGCGCTTTCTCCTATGACGTGGAGTGCGAGGTGCACTCAACGTTGCATGCATTTTTAGTAACAGTTAATTTTGTTATGGTATGAATTTAATCCTTGTAAATCCTAGTAAAGGCAAAAATATCTAATACCTTTGTATCGAAATCCAAGACTTTGTACCAAATTCAAGGCTTTTAAGGCCTTAATTTGAGATTGTTTTTCAATGCTTTTAAGATCGGTTACCCACGGTTACCCTGATTAATGTGTCTTGTCCCCTCAATGACAGTAGACTAATTATGAGGCTAACCTAACATCACATAGTGGTCTATTTTCAGCTCAAAATGGCGAAAATAGACAAAAGTGTATTAGTTTGCCTGGTTATTTTTGTGATTCGTTTAACATTTATGACCTAAAAAAACTGTCAAATAGGAAATGTTTAGTTTAGCAACTTACATATTATACACTTGACCGACCATAAACTGAAGCAAGTCGAGTCGCTCTGCTAAAATTGAGTATGGGGTCTCTACAGAACAAAAGTGGTTGTTTCTAAATTTGTGGGCGTTTTCAAACTGGTGGTTGTTTCTAAATCATGCAATGAAAATGATGCCTTTCACCTGACCCCGCCCCTAAACCTACCCTCACTGTGACATGGGCAAATCAGGTAACGCGCTTGAAAACGCCCCTTTGTCGCCCACTGATCTGGTAACTCCTATTACTGTCCTGCAGAGACCTTTATTTGGTAAAATTCGCACTGCGAACATAAAGCCCGCCTACTTTGATTTGATTGGTCATCTCAAATATTCTGACATTGACGAGCAGTGACAGACTAATGAGGCTGAGATGAACACAAACACACACACACCCACACCCTGTCTTCTGTTTGTTCTGACGTGCTTGGCGCCTCTGCGGAAGAACGCGCTGATAACAAGACTGAAGCGAACGAACACGAAGGCTTATCACATATTTAAAGATTGAAAGGGAGAAAACAAGACAGAGTAACTCGGCGGATATCGCTCATATAATTTTTTTTGACGACGTAGTTAAGGCGGCAGGTGTGTGTTGCTTAGGTGGCCGCAAGGGCGTAGATTTGGTTTGAACATTGGGGGGGTTGAAGTTTGGGTATGCCTCCTGATATTGTGATCATGGTATAAATAATGGGGGGGTTGTAATGCATAGATTTAAATATTGGGGGGGTTATACCCCCCCCCCATCCCCCCCACAAATTACGCCCCTGGGTGGCCGCCTTAGTTACAAAGTGCTGCGGGAAACCCATGATCAACATAGCCAATTATGCGTAAGAGAAAATTACTTTAAATATTAAGCCTATGTATCACAAACAAATCTACTGTAAATGTAATTCCATCTTCATATTTAGGTAACGCTTCATATTACGGGTAGGTACTGTAATATGTATACATTAACACTTTACACAGGGTCTTGGGAAGCCATATTTTAATGAAAGTCTGCTCTGCTTATGAAATCCCAGTGATACCAGCCGTTGCCACTGACACATTTAATCAAAAAAATATAATAAAATGACATTTACAACAAAGCCCGTATTATAAAATTATTAGACAGTATTAAAAGTGTCTGTTTTTGTCTGGTGTAGGGATATTTACTGGCAGAAGTGATCTTTGGAAAAGAATGGGCCTAGCTATATACATTATATTGGTTATCACATGCATAATTCATCATGGCCTGTTAAGATAATCATTCAAATATATTTAAAGTACATTAACATGTTTCCATGCATGCGTGCAATTTTGGAAACATAGAAATTCAAGTCTAGCCAGATTAGAAGTGCTTCTGCAAACTAGTAAAGTTTACTGCTGCCTTCACCACAGTAGTTTATAATTAGGCTAATATTATTATGCTACCATACATTTCGCCAGACGTTTCAGATACGATTAAAGACTTCAAGGTAAAACAGAAACATAACAAAAATAGGCTACTTAAAGGTTGGGTATGTGATTTGGAAAACGACCGGCAAATTTTGAAAATACACAATTCAAATGGTCCTACCTTCTTTCCTCCAACGCTGGCTCTGACTCCACCCATTCGAAGAATATGGACGCGCAATCATGCACGAGCGAAAACTCAGATGCGCGAGAGATTGTAATGACGATTTACTACTAATCACGGAACCGGCTTTACTGACGAGATACACACATACGCGTCACGAGCTTTGAGTATGCACACGAAGGGGGTCACGCGTGCTGGGGGGAGGGAGTACGTCCGTTTGATTGACGAACTTACTGTCCAATGATTCTAGATGGTCTTGGAAATGATTGGATGGATTTTTTCGAGTCCTGCCGTTCCACAGATGATTAAATTGCTTAGTTTTCATTTCAGCACTTCTAACTCAGTGCTGTAAGTGGGTTAGGAATAGGATTTCAAGTTATTTTGAAAAAATGGACAAAAAAGAGAATCACATATCCCACCTTTAAACTATTAGCTCGTTTAGTGTATCCTAACAACACCTCTGGCAAATCATTGGCTGTAATCATAGCAAACATAGCTAATATATTCTATATGAATGTGTAGTAAGAATGTAATTGGATGTAGGCCTACTACATTTGCATTGTTGACATTATCATGTTATCTACTAGCGTCAGTTTACTGCCATTCACAAGTTCTCTCCCTTGGCCTCATTGATTGGATAGTAAAGTGTCTATCATATGCGCACACTTCAGAATCTCACTGAAGTAGGTCATCCGGGTACTTTTTTCCTTCTCTTTTATGAGTACTGTGATTTCTGATACCTCGTTTGTCACATAGGGATACTGTTTTTCACCTATTACCCGACTGAGCCCCCCACCGATTATTTCAGAACAATCGCGCAAAGTCACATGACTTCTTTGATGTGTATTGAGGATTTTTTTCAGTAAATGTGTTTCCATCGTAGTTTATGTGCATGGCTTCTTATCGGATAAAAAATATATGACTGAATTGAGCGAGTTTTTAATAAATTTATGCTTACGGCATTTTCATCAAGTGTTTTTTTTTATGCGATATGCCAAAATGTGCATAAAAATAGGTGTATGGAAACATATATCTAGTGTGATGCACCATGTGCATAAGCCTAATATAGCCTACCAGAGAATATTAGTGCAATGGATGATTCTCATAGCATATGTGTTTAATGTGAGTAGGCCTAATTGTCTTCATATTGTAGATGGATTAGCATATTTATGCAGAATATTAATAAGCATAAACAACAGGACTAAAGTGTGCATTATGTTTACTACTTTATGCATTATGTTGATGGCAAATTAATGAATGTCATAAAACACAGGATAATCATCTCTACAAGACATTAAGGAGCCACTGATAAACAAAACTGTATAATGTCATTTTAAAACGGTGTTGTTTGGAATATGAAAGTCAGTTGTTTGGAATATGACAGATGAATTAATAAAAACATGCAAGTAAATGATACAATATATTACAAGATTTAAAGTCAAATAACCAAGCTCACGCAGTTTGTCGTTCTCAAATGAATGATCTTTTTATTAATCCACAACTTTTGATAATAAAAGTAGCAAATGTACAAATCATTTGTGTATGTCTGACTAGAACAGAGATTAAAGCAAAAAACTCCATATGCATCTTTTAAGCTTATGAAAAGTTTCACAGTGAATTGATGAAGCCCGTTTTTATGCAACATAAGGAACGTTAAGAGATGTACACACTCTATAAAGCACAAAAGAAAGATCTGGAATCTATACACCATTCAATACGAATGCAAAACAAAATCCATTAAAATCAAATAAATCACAAAACCCTTTTGTTGTCATAAAAGGCCATGTTAAAAAAGTACCTTAGAGGATGACGTTAAATGAAGTAAAGTAACAGTCTATTAAAATTCACATTATCAAACACAAACAACATAGAAGTGCCTTAAAAAAAGAGAGAAAAGAAGATAGAACCTCATCATCATTTTACTATTAAATGCATGGATAAATATTCAAAAGCTTTGGGTGTTGGTTTGAAAATCTGTGGTGTATCCAAAACCAACAATCACTTCCACCCCCTAAGCAAGTATAGTAGTTGGTATGGTATTACCAGAGATCATATCAGTTTTGGATCAATCAATTAGGCCTCAGATAATCACAGCAGATACTCCCAAATTCTGTAATTTTACATTTTAGTTAATTCATTACAGCTTAAGCAATAATATAACTATACTCACTCTGAGATTGAGGTCAACCACAGTATTGACTAAGTGATTCAGTTAGTGTAAATGCTATGAACCAGAATAAAATGAACTGATACCTGCAAAGAAATGGTAATCACGTCAGTAAGATTGACAAGGACCATAAGAGTACCAGTAACAATAAAAAAGACCATAAAAGTACCAGTAACAATAAAAAAAGACCATAAGAGTACCAAAACCAAATCAGTAATTTGGGGAAAAGAAGCATAAATGAACATGGTCTCTATTGAACTTTCTTTTGATTGATGTATCTCTTTTCCAATACAAAGATAGTATCTGTATAAAAAATTATTTAAAAATATAAATTTTTATTTTAAAATGTAAAAATAATAATCAGCCAATTTAACCCCAGTTTATTTTATTTGGGTATGATAACTTAAGGTTTTTTGAAGTCCGATAAAAAAGTAGGAGATACAAAATAAATGTTGCACCTCTTCCTAATATCTTTTTTGGCATAACTCTTCTGAATGAAGACAAAATTATTTTGTTGCACCTTTGGGATAAATTTTCATTAAAATTATGGACTTGAATGTCAAAGTATAAATACAACATTATGAGCTTGCACTTAAAAAAATCTGTTTACAAAATCTCTCACGCCCATTTCATTTCACTAAGGCCATCCACCAGTTCCCATTTATCTGAACAAATAGAGCATTCAACAGCAGATCAACAACAGATAATGCCTGTTACTGCAGCCATACTCAAATTCTTCTTCTAGAAGAACAAGATATTATTTTTGCGCAGCAATCAAAATTGGACATCCCGGTCGAAATAACCTGTTTTGGGATATCATTATATCAGATTACAACATTAATGACAGTGTTCTCTGAATCTTTCCTGTGGTGGTTCTGAGGGTCATTCAGTAACATCCACATAACCAGTTACATTTTATAGCTGATTTGTTTTGGAGCGATAACATATTGGGAGTCTTTTGCACATTAATTTTGTCATGAGGGGACCGCACTGTGGTTGCAGCCGTTGTGTGTGCAAATACACTGCAGCTATTAACACCAGACAGAAGGAGATTCACATCACCATTTGGAAAGAAGCGTAAATGGATGGAGAAGCATAGGTTACTGTAAAGCTACGTCTTAGTTGGTGCTTATCTTGGCGAAAGCCGAGTACAAATCAGCATGAAGTTTTAACATCTACTCTCGCGTAATGGAAATCATTATTCCCAAAATGAAGATAAAGCAGGGTTTTTACAGCTTATGCTCTGCACTAAAGGCATTTGGGTGTTTTTTAAAGTAGCTCTAAATACAAAGAAATTAAAGTACTCAGAAACACACAAAATTACATACAGAGTTACAGTTACAATTTACATTAATGGACCTAAATAGACTTACTTGTATTTGGGAATGTACAGCAAGGTACCAGGTTTAATCAGACGACACAACACCTTAGTGATATGGCATCTTTTTATGCAAAATATATATATTTTAAATAAAATCTTTGAATCTTGTGATAAATGTCCCCCTTTTTTTCACTTAATATTAATAATTTTCACAATTTCCATTTAACATAAAACTTTGGAAATACGATTCCAGTTACATGAGTGACAAAATTAAGGCAAAATTCACCAAGGAGAAAAACAGTAAATCCTACAGTTGCTTAACTTGACCAACCATAAACTATACAAAAGCTACTGTTTCAATAATGCATTTGGTCAACAACATACCACAAAGAAGAGTTTAAATATTTTGAAGGAGGTGTGACACAGAGCCAAGGAGAAACAATAAATAACTTCTATCAGAATTATTCAAAATGTTTAGAGTCCCTAAAAGAAATGACACTGTAAATATCACAGATCCTAAATGGCTTATAAAACAAATAGATCATAAAAATGTGCTGTCTTTCACACAGGTCTTAAGATTACAAGGAGAAGTACACAAACATGAAAACACCCAGTGAACAAACCAATACAAGGCCTAAGTTAAGTAACAGCTTGATCTTAGGGGGTTCATAAAGCATTTCACGAACAGCTCCTTCATCTTCTTCAATGACTTTAGGATTGACAACAGACATGTTCTCCTTTTGACAAATCCAGTCAAATACTTGAGGGCAGCTCTCTTCATCACGCTTGCCTTCAGCCTTCCGTTTCACAAGCTTTGCATGACCATTGCCGTACAGCTCCATTGGTGTGGATGCCTCTGTGCTGGGGGTCTCGGGATCTTGGTCACAAGGCGAGGGCATAAGGAGTTTCATGTCAACCCCATCAAGACATCTCTCCTTCTGGACATCCTCAGGCACATCCTTCTTTAGAACACCATTGCCATTAGTGAGTTTGTACATCTCTTCTCGTTCAATCACAGGAAGCCGTTTAAGTTCTCTCAAGCCCCAGATTGTGGTACGCTTGATCTTCTCCACTTCTGGCGCTGACGTGCACAGACTGACACCCACAGCCACCAGCCCAGAAATCCAAAACAGCCCAGCAGCAATGTACATGTAGTGGACATGAGTAATGAAAGCTGGACGCTCATCAGGCTGGTCACATCTTGGCTCACGATATACAAAGCCGAGGAAGAGGCGGGTGGTGCCTAGCACAAACCCAGTCATACCGCCCCAAAATGCGCCGGTCTCATTGCCACGTTTCCAGAAGACTCCGAGTAAAAAGAGGGCAGCAATGGGAGGTGTGAGGTATCCAGCAATTTCCTGGATGTACAGGTACATCTGGCCACCTTGCATCTCAATAATGACTGGCACCCAAGCGATGCTGATAGTCACCATGAAGATCACAAACAACCTGCCGACCACCACCAGTTCACGGGAGGATGCACGTATACGCAGCATTTTATAAATGTCCAATGTGAAGATGGTGCTAGCGCTGTTAAAAATCGAGTCCAGGTCGCTCATGAGGGCAGCAATCATCACAGCCATCATCAACCCTCGTAGACCCACCGGCATCACGTTCATGACCAACCGAGGGTAGGCGATGTTGGAACAGCCAGCTTGACTGCCACATACAGCCATGCAGTGCTCTGGCCCGATGCACGCCAGCTCATCTGGGAACAATATTCGTGAGACCATTCCTGGAATAACGATGATAAACATGGGAAGGACCTTAAGAATTCCTGCCATAAGTGTGGAGCCTTTAGCATGGACAATATTCTTGGCAGCTAATACTCTCTGGACGATGACTTGGTCTGCACACCAGTACCAAATGGATGAGGGTGTCTGACCCAACAGGAAGCCCGGCCAAGGGATGTCCTCATCAAGCGGTCCTCGTAGGAGCTTAAGAGAATCTGGCTTTGGATGGATTCGGCAGGAGTTTGTGTACTGGAAGCTGAAGTTGCTGTTAGCCAGGATGGCTGTGACGTTGGGGACTGCTTCCATGTATTTTTCCCGCACCCCTTCCAAACCGCCTACCTTGACCAGACTGATGATGGTAAGGGTCAATGCACCGCCAATCATGAGCACAGCCTGTAGAGTGTCTGTGTAGATCACAGCAACCAGTCCACCGGTCACTGTCAGGAAGGCAGTCATAGTGATAAGCAAGATGATTGACAGGTATAGATTCCAGCCAAGAGACTCCTGAATGAAAAGAGCTCCTGCGTACAAGTCCACTGAAAGTTTAGTAAAGACATACAGCAGAAGTGAGAGGGCAGCAAAGTAAATCTTTAGCCGCTTTCCTCCGTAGCGCTTGGAGAGGTACTCTGGCATGGTGTAAACTCCACAGTGGATGTAGACTGGGATGAACACCCAGCCGAGCAGCTGCAGAAGAAGGAGGGCATTGAACTCCCAGGCGCCCACTGCAAAACCACTTGCTGCACCAGAACCAGCGAGACCAATGAAATGCTCGCTGCCGATGTTGCTGACAAAGAGTGAGGCACCTATCACCACCCAATTCATATTTCGACCTGCCAGGAAGTAGCCACTGACAGTGCTATGGTTGGACTTCCACATGGCGAGCAGACCAATTACAAGCAAAAGTACAAAATAAAGTGCAACAACTGCAATATCTGCCGCCTCCATCATGGGTCCTGTTTGTATCATGTTTAAGTTACTATCACAGTTCAAAATTCAATTGTCTGAAAAAAATAGGTGTATTTGAGTAAAGATGCAAGCAAATGCACATAAAATCTCTTTTTCCTTTGGTTTGCTGTCTTTCTAGAAGGAAACGGAATCATTCGCCATCTGTCAGATGAATATCTATTTTGTTTGTGTTTGGTTTAGATATGATTGGTAATCCAACGATGCTCTCATGAAGCACAAGAGTTATTTTGGGGAGGATGTCTCTGGCTTCTGGTCTAGAAATGGCAAGAGTTTACATTCCTGCAAGACAGCAAACACAGAAAGAAAGAGAGAGACATGGCATGCATTAGATCAAGTGTGTAGATCATTCATTATTACTATGCACTGACTTTAATTACCACAAAAAGGGGAAAATAACATTTTGATAAAGATTTTTTTTTATAACATTGTTACAGTTGTTATTTTGTTGAACAAATATACATAGACAATATGCATACATTTATGCTCAGTTTCACGGACAAGGCATAAGCCTAGTCTCAGACTAAAATTGATGTTTGAACTGTCTTAGTGACATTATTTGGCCTCAAGATGCACACAGCAAGACAGTAATTCTTTTTTTTTCTAAGGCACGTTTATAAAAGCTATTTAAATGTCTTAATTTAACTAAGGCCTACTTTTTGCTTAATCTAAGCCCTATCTGAGAAACCAGGCCATTATTAATTTATCGGTATTGGACAATATTGGATATTTAATTGCACATGCTCATTTCACAATTTTTACATTTACAGTAGATTAATTTAGCCTCACTTAATATTTAAAACAAAACGAATAACACTGTTAAATGCAATCTTCAGTGAATTTCAAAATAAATATTTTTCATGCAGTACATTCTAATGTGGAGTTGCATTTAAAATTATGGCAATCAGTTCATAGTGTTTATCTTATTTATTTAAACAAAATAGTATTGAATTTTGGTATTAGCCAATTTATCAGTTGTCAGCCATAACATGGAAATAATTATCAGCATATCACAGTCAGGATTTTAATATCAGTGTATCTCTAAAGAAATTAATAACAGCAATAAAAAAAACAAAGACACCATTTAATAAAGTCTCCATTTTCAAATAGGGTGATCAACAATGAAACCAAATGATAAAACAAGCAAACCATCATCATAATAATCGATTTCTCCTTTCAAGCTTCATGAAAACAATTATTTTCCCCAAATTTATTTAGACCTCACTTTCAACATTTCAACAATTTTTTAGACTGGAAGTTGTTACATCTCTGTCTCCCAGTCATCATCGTCTGACTTCAATGGTTGCAACTTAGACATACGCAAATGTGCCGCATCACTCACTTCCCAATTCACTGCTCTGCCACCTGAAAACTATACCAGCTTGGACTTCAGGCACTAATTCCTTGTGAACCATAGGGCAGATTATTGCATAACACTACACTACACTGGTTATATTAATGTTGAGGTTTAAAGCGGAAATTAGAAAGAAAGATTTAAAAGTAATCCATGGTAACGCACACTACCTGATGCTTATCCCAATAAGCAAAAAATTAAGGAACGTCAACAAGAGTGACTACTGCCACTTGTTGGTATTTCTAAGAAATTTCTCCTGCAACTCATTCAGTATGCATATCACATATCAGAACAATACAAACACTTACCCATATGCAACCCTTACCAAACAAAATTGCTCTGACTGTTGCCCCTCTCACTAGCGGTCTTCATTTTACCCAATCTTGGTTAAAGCCACACGATGAAAAACAAACAAAAAAGTCCACCACTACTCCTTCCTTTACTTTTCATAGACCAGGCTTTTTATAAACCAGGTAAATTATTATGCCCTACCCTTTCTAAAATTATACACATTAAGAAATTATTACAACAGTACATTTCATTATGGCCTTATCTTTGTAACAAAGCACCACCATGACACTGTCACTGTATGACACGACTTGTGATGATGTTGTCAGGTTGCAGATGCACATCAGTGCTATAAATTTAGCCTAACTGACAACATATCACAAATTACAAAATACTGAGACAATACTGTAAACAGATGCCCTCTGAGCAGGACAGTTAACCTTAATTATTTCATCATTTACTGATCCTCACATAATTCCAAAATTAGTTTGACTCTCATTCTTAGGTGGAGACAGGCCTGGCGCCAAGACGCACGTTTTTGGGGGGCATTTATATTTCTCAGGGGGGCCAGACACTGAGTTGAAATCATGGGGTCCATTCCATGTTGGCACAGCAAACACACAAAACAGATGGTAGGCAGAATGACAAGTCTCGGCTATGAAAGTGAATTGTGACCTTGACTGCCAGTCTGTAACATTGTGCCTAACATCTCTTTTGAGTTCCACATCAGAAAAAGAGTCATAAAAAATTTGTGAATGACGACATCATTTTCATTTTTGGATGAAGGATCCCATTAAATCTAACAACAACCAACCAGACTGGGATAATCTCTGTATGGATCCTCCGGTTGGCCAAGAAAAAAGAAAGGCCAAGACATGGCCTTTAGAGGAGGGGTGAGCAAGGAGGAAAATTTCCACTGCTAGACAATTCACCTCACACCACCTTCAGATGTGCTCTTGTAACCAATGGCAACGACTTATTGAAAAAGATATATTTGAAAAAAATACATGACAGTAAACACAAAAGAGACCTACCATTTATTCAAGAATGGGTGACTAAATTTAAAAAAAAATTTAAAACAAAGACCTACAGCTGCTTATTAACATGTCCTGTTTAAAAAAATGTGATTCATTATGCGTGGAATTTTACGCTGTTGCTTAAACACCAACTACAACTCAAACACACTGCGACTCCTGCGAAATTTCTGGAAAGCAGAGTTCGCCGTACAGGACATAACGACAGAACAATATTTTTTGTTTTATAGCCTAGTAGCCTAAACAACAGTCAGACCAGTTGAAGTGCTGGTCGTTTTCGACAAACATTTGTTTTACCCATCCAAACCTGTATGACGTTCTTCCGAAAAGCCCCAGTCACATTCATTTTAATAATCTAAAATAATAAAAGTGGATGGGGACCGAGCTGTCACGCCTCCTTGCTCAATTTTAAATGAACTATCCCTTTAATTCAAGACGTAGCCTCTGCTGCGTCATGTCGTTTGGAAAACAGTAAGTTACCTTAGAAGATTTAATATTTATTGTGCATATATTGACTACTAAATGACCGAATTCTTCGAATATGAAGCATTTCTACGCCGCTACAAATACAGTCACTTTGCAATTCTGTTCGGATCATTGATTCAGTTCACTTCTCAATTCCTGTCTAATACAATGGTTACACTTGAGATGGCTACAACTTACCATTTTTAGGATAGGCTATAGTCTTGAAATAAAGAATTGATTAGCGCGTGTTCCTAGAATGAGCGAACTGCTCAAAGCGAGGTGATCCTCTCCATCAGTGTCTGACAGCTTCGACGCAGAAGGGTGCAGGATATGTTCGCTCGCACAAAAGGTCTTTAAACGTTCAGTAATGGTAGATTTCAGTCCTTAGGAATGAATGGTGCTGCAAACGCGCTTTTTATAAACATCCATCTACTCCCTTATCTTCTTCCGCTGTACACACCCTTTTACATTTGGTCTGTAGCCTATAAGTAAACGTGACGTGCCGCAAGGCGGTCACTTGCATATTAAGTCACGCCTCGCCTACTATAAATCACAAGAGCTATTGTTTCATGACGTTTCACCTCTTGTAGTCCCTTACTTTACTGGAAACTGCCAGAAATCCCCTTTCTTTAGCCAAGATCAACCCGGCTTCAGAACTAAACGAGACACAGTCTTTGGAAGGGCTCATTCTAAGCCTCTTAGGTTTTGCAGTGAAAAGAACAATCTGGAAATGCACCATACGATTCCTGAGCAGTGGGGTTTACAATGCTCATTAAGAATGTTCTTTACAAATGTTTTATTTATTTTTATTTTTTTTCCCGTAGTTTATTATTGCATACTTTCATTTCATCCAACACAGAAATCTATTTTAGCCTAAAGCCTCTTAGCTAAAGTAGCCTAAATTAATTAGCGAATTAGCTATAAGTAAATAGAATTCTAGTCTAACAGATCCAAATCCCTATCACCCCACAGGTGCACCGTGCACCTGAAGTGTCCACCTACAATTTGAAGCTGAATAAAAAACATAAGTAAACACAACTAATCATTGGTTATGTTCTATCGTTATCAAGGCCTATCCAGTGAGTGATCTGGGTAATTTAGTGACATGATGTCATATGCCGCTGAAATGCTCATGAGGAGCTGCACCGGCATATCTAAACACAAAAAAACAGATGAAAAATTGCAGTGAAATTAAATTGCAAACATAAGATATGCTATTCGAAATCAGCTGAGATTATGTTGTCATTAATGATCAAGGGCAGTCCGAGCTTTCTTTAATACCATTAGCCTATATCAGGTTTGGTAAACCTACATTTTTATTTAATTTTTATTAAGATAATTATAAGATATAATTTGGAGATTTTTACACCAAATAAGTAGACTTTATTTTACATTTCAAATAGCTCAAGGCTTTAACTGAAGACGTTTTACACATGTTGTAGATTTATATAAGGTATATTGTCCCAAAGAAAAAAAACAGTTGTATAAATATTTAAAGCTGTTTCCAAAGCGCTTTATTAGTTAACTATCCCGTGATCTTTCCGAGTAAATTTCCACTGATATGACTAACTACATTTCCCAAAATGCATAAGCGCAGCTCTTGCGTATTTCTTCCAGGACTTGCACGCATGCGCAGTGCTTTTGACCTACACAGTCGCAGGAGAAAATGGCAGCGCTTGGACTGGGCCAGCAGGTATGACATTTTAAAAACCTTGACAGTTGTATGGAAAACCACGAGCTGTTTGGCTTCGTGTAGTTAAATCTATGTGATCTTTTGAAACTGTAAATATTTGACAGGTTTAAGCCAAGATGATTTGTCTGATAACTGAACGAGGCCTTGACAGGCAGTATCTAATCCGCAACATAGACAGTGATTCAAACCCTGTGCTCTTGTGAGATCTTAATAACCCGTTATCAAGTTAATAATGTATAAATAATTAATTCATTTAAGAGTTATGCAAACTAGGACCTAACTAACGAGTTTTTGCTTTTCACATGCATGACGCATACAATGCTGAAAATGTGACTGGACATACGTTTTAAAATCTATAGAAGTTAAGTTATCATGTAGTTTAGTAGGTTTTGAGACGCAATAAATGACAATACTGAAGTGAAGAGCGTTTATTTATATTTAGGACCAGGTCGTGTCATTGAAAGTCTGTTATATTTGTCAAATCTGCCTTCAAGTTATTCTGTTTCTCTACAGGTGCGTCATTTTAGCACGTCTGTGATCCGACCAGTAGCAAAACTTATCAAGGTAAAAAGTTATTGATTTCATACCAAAAGAACAAATGCATCATTTTTCCAATGCCTATAAAAGTTACCATGGTAACCACAGTTTCACCTAAAATACCCAAACCATATATTAACTATCAATGTCATAAAATAAAAGAACAAATATTCTAAAAGTGTCTTACACAGTATATGTGTTGTGTAGAATTTTTCAGTACTGATATTAGTAATCATGGTGTTTTAGTGAAATAGTGGTGTTGTAATAGTATTCCATTTGTTATTTAGCTGTTGATTTAACTCGATAGTTTAATACTAATGCATTAACTGTATATATACCATGATATAGAGCCATAGTAGTTACAGGCTTTTTTTGATAACAATACTTACTGTAGTGTGTTTCTTCAGCCTCCTATCCAGGTCTATGGGGTTGAGGGACGCTATGCTACTGCCCTGTTCTCTGCTGCCAGCAAGCAGAAGAACCTTGATAAGGTTGAACAGGAACTTGGACGTGTGACTGTGAGTTTCCCTTTAAATTTCTCTTTGTTTCTGCTTGCTTTACACAGTGCTTCAATAAGTTCTGGATTTGTCATTTTCCCTCTTCCTAGAGCCTGATTAAGGATCCTAAGCTGTCTGGTATTGTGATGAACCCCCATATCAAGCGCAGTGTCAAACAGAAGACTTTCGTTGATTTCTTGATCAAGGCAAAACTCTCCCCCATCACCATTAACTTCATCAGTGAGTTTTCTGTTCAGCCATTTCATTGATTCACTGAAAAGTACTGTTATTTTAATCACATTGTAGAAGTCTGGAAGAGGGAGTGTCCTATACTGTTAAAAAAAGACATACACACTGAAATTAATATTTGTTGCATTTATAAGTTCAAGAACAAATTGTATTATATATCTGCATATTTTTCTATTATTTTGATTTACAGATGTCCTGGCAGAAAATGGCCGCTTGACCTTGACCCCTGATGTCATTGCAGCCTTTGGCAAAATGATGAGTGCCCACAGAGGAGAGGTCACATGCTCAGTCACCACTGCTCAGGTAAGCTGTGCATACATGTATGGTTGTTTGCTTGCTTTGTACATATTACTTTTTTTTTTTTACCTTAATATTACTTCTAAATTAAATGTTTTGTTTTAAATATTTCTGCTCTGCATAATGTGTTTGATTCATTTTGAATAAAATCTTTATTTTAGTGTCTTTATTGTGTGTTTTTATGCTGAATGTCTGAACAGCCTCTGGATGAAGCTAATCTTGCAGAGCTGAAGGTGGCACTGAATGGTTTCATCACAAAGGGAGAAACTATTAAGCTTGAGACCAAGGTAGGAAGGCTTGTTCCAGAGGGAGGGCTTCTTTAAAATCGGCACTTCAAAATTAAAAATTAAGATGAGTAGGTTTTTAAAGGGGGTATTCGGGTTAGCATAATGTTTTGTTTTTTTCTAAAGTTTAAAAGAAAATGAGTGTGAAACTTTGACAAACATTGAATGTTTTGTCTTGTCATCTGCTCGCATGTTTTTTCGTCTGCTCATCCTTGTGAAAAAGAACACGTGCAATAAATTGCTTCTATCAAAGTGATTTCTTATATTTATTATAATACATGGGTTTAATATGCGTTGAAATTTCACATGCGTGTTTTTCTCTTCCTCCTTCCCTCAGTCTGATCCCTCTATTCTTGGGGGCATGATCGTGAGCATTGGTGATAAGTATGTGGACATGTCTACCAAGACAAAGATCCAGAAGCTCACCAAGCTGATCAGGGAGACCTAAGTCCTGTGGACTGTCCAGACCTACTCTAATAAGATTCAGGAGTTGAAGAAAGAGTGACCTCTCTGCTATTGTGTAGTTGAATGATCTTGTCCAGTTGTGTTCCAAATAAATATTATGTAACATTTAAGCTGTGTGGTGTTGGGGTTTTTTTTCTTTTCTTTTTTTCCTGAGGGGGTTTAGTATGAAATTAAAGTAATTATATTTACAATGTGTCTTTAGTGAAAATGCAATTTGGAATCTTTTCAATCTTACTGCATTTGCGATTGAGGAAAACGCTACCACAATACCTAAACTAAAGTGTGTGGCTGCTAATGCATTAAATTGTAATTTCTGCTCTAAATGGGTTGGGGGAAACATTGTTGAAGGTAAAATACTAAACTGTTTTTCTCAAATAAATGCTGTCTTTGTAAGTTTTTAATTATCAGGAGTCCTGTAAAAACAAAACAAAATCATAGTTTACATAAAACTATTTTGCAGTAGAACCATTTTCATTCAGCATATCGCAATGATTTTGCAAGGATTGTGATACTGCAAATTGAGTAATGACTAATAAAATAAACAAAATGAAAGTAATTATTCTGCCTTGATCCCTTAAACAGAGCCTAATATGTACTATGTTTTATAAAGCAGATTTTGATTATTTTAATGGCTTAAAGCCTATTCACTCAGCAATTTTAAGCTGGGGTTTCAAATATTTCTTTCACTTATTACAAAGTTTATAGGTGTCTTTTTAAATTAATCTTTATCTAAAATATATCGTGTATCTTTTATATTCACTATTATTTGAATTATAGGTTCATGAAGGTAAGATTCCTGATTTAAATTTCCTTTCACTGTCATACCCAGTATTATCTGATGGTCAAAATGTTGTGATCATAATAAACACAAGAGGGCACTAGCAACGCACAATTTGTTCATGGAAGTTTGTCTACACAAATGGTACCCCGTTAGGGGTAAATATTGTTTTTGTTCTCAATCTCCTTTGTCATGTGCTTCACTACATCCACACGTGACAGAATTCCGCTCCAAACCTGTATGAACACACAAAAATTTATTTTAAAGAATGTTGGCAATCAAACAGTGCATGGTAGCCATTGAAAAATACTATGGAAGTCAATGCTGGTTTCCAACATTCTTTAAAATATCTTCTTTTGTGTTTCTCAGCAGTCATACAGGTTTGGAGAGTAGATGATGACAACATTTTCATTTTTGGGTGAATTATCACTTTTTTTTTTCTTTTTTTCTTTTTTTTGCAGGTTTCTGTGATGGGTAAGTTTAGACGTAAGGGTTGGGTTAGGCCATAAAAATATAATTAACCTAATATAAGATCAATGAAAGTATATGCAATGTCCTCACTAGTAGTAGATAAGACTATATAGTTTGTAATGCCACCTTTACTGGGATGATGAGGAACATGAGGCAGAACTATGATGATACATTAAACTATAGGCTACTATGCTGAAAAAAAACAGGACGTATAATAATAGGCTGATTCCAACAAGGTAGTCTACAAGTTACAAAAGGTATTTGTCTGACAGTCTCTCTCTATTCATCCATCCATGTTTTCAGATGATGGTTATTGCTGCTCTACAACTCACATTAAAAGCTATTTATGGTGTAACGATGCCTAGGCAAACTAAGCGCTGTTATCACTAAATGCACCGATGGTCAGCCGCTGTAAAATGTGACATCTTGGTGCGAGAAATGTAAACAGACGACATCCTGGAAGATACCAAAGAATAGGGGTAAAGCTGACAAGGGATATAGCTGTCTATATAGCTGTCTAATAAATACCGTATTTTTGAGCAAAACTAAAACGCATACTAAGATCAATATTAGGTCTAATAACTAATGTGTATTGATATGAACACAAAATAAACTAAGAGTGCAATAAAAGTTTAAAATAATATATTCCAAAAACACCTCTTGTCATCGCCACATGGTTTGTCCCCCTCCGCCCATCAGGAAGTGTACGCAAATGACTGTTTGTTTGGTGGAAATCAGCTGAGCGATCCAATTCTAGGGTAGCTGGTTGAAGCTTTGAATATTAGTGTTCCGTACCTGTCCTCTCTTACGCTCGCTTTTTACTGTTTCCAAACTGTCGATTTATCGTTATTTGGCACGAGACCCTGTGATCTGTCGACCATCCTATTTTGCTGCATTGGGTGAGTCATTCTGGTCTTACAATATCATGACATGTCTTAATTGATGTAATAAAATATTAATGGGGAGTTTATTGTTAACAATCACTAATAGTACCTCTGTAATCATGACTTTAGTTCAAAGAGTAGATAGCTTTCATATGTATAATGCTGGTTGTCCTAACAGTAGGTGAGACAAATATAGTTTAAAAATATTATTTATTCATTCATTCATTCATTTTATAATTTATTATTTTTATTGAAATGCATTGAACCATCCAGCATAATGGCACGTGTTTCACTATGTAAAATGTGGATTGAGGATGGACAGTAATTAACGGTCAAACCAATCATATTTAGGATGAAAATGCACAGAATTGATATGATGTTCTGTGTGCCAGAAAGTCAATGGATGTAACAACAAGGACATATTTTAGTTACATAACATGGTCTCTGTTTGTTGTGTTGCTTTGCCTCACTGCTGCTTGAATGAATCTGTTGCTCAAACATTGTGAAAGGGGTATATCAGAGATCCAGCTTCCATAACCGCTGAAATGAAGGTCTATGTATTTATCACATACACACGCATATCCATTTGCTGTACATTTCTCCAGCACCCAGTGCACTGTTTTCTCTGGTATGCTGCTAAGAGAAGCACTATTAATGGCCAGATCAATAGACCAATATTATTATGTGCAACCTTGTAGACTAAATACATGGCCTAGGGAGAGCTGACTTTGTATTTGCTTTGTAGAGTGACTGAAAAATCAATCCTTTAGAAAATGGAGATTGTTCACAATATGTGGTGCATAAACGGATTACTGTAATCTGGAAATGAAAATTATAGATGACATTTACACTACAATTAAAACGGTTTTTTTTTTTAGAATTTCCTTTTAAAAGGAAATTAATTTTATCCAGCAACAAGGAGGCATTCAACTGATCAAATGTTCTTTTGTACTTTCTATTAATTAATAATAACATTATTCATCAAAGAATCATGAAAAAATATATTATGGTTTCCACAAAAATGTTGAGCAGCACAACTGTTTGCAACATTGAAAATAATAAGAAATGATACTTGAGCACCAAATCATATTATAATGATTTTTGAAGGATCATGTAAAGACTGCAGTAATAATACTCAATATTAAGCTTTGCCATTACAGGAAAAAAATACATTTTAAAATATATTAAAATAGAAAGCGACTATTTTAAATTATAAAAATATTTTACTGTATTTTTGAACCAAACAAATGCAGCATTGGTCAGCATAAGACACTTCAAAAACATTTTTAAATTATACTTAACCCAAACTTTTAAATAGTAGTGTACATGCACAGGAATATCCTGATTTTATTTCAGAATTTAGAACCACAACACGTTAACCTGATTGCTGTAAGCCAATGTTTAAGCCATGTTCCATTTTCTAAAAAATCTGAATAAGATGAACACCTTATGTACACCATGTGAACAGAACACCCTATAAGCAATAAACATTAAAATCTGCTCATTTTCAATCAAAGGTAATTCTAGTTTATTTATCACTAAAATAAACTACTATAAGGATCTCTTTACCTCCATTTTTAAATTATCATGCTCTTGTCTTTTATTCTTTAGGACATTAGTCAGAATTCATTCATTGGGTTCAATGAGTTACTGACCAAAATGTGCATCTCCAGTATTTACAGGAGAGAACACAGCAAAATAATGTACATATCTTCATTTACTTATTCAAATATTTACTTATTTTATTGAGCTGCTATTGTAATGACTGTAAGCTGCTGATGGTATTAAGAACATAAGCTAGGATAATTGTGTGAGTGTTTGTGTTTGCTATGCTGGCTTTTTAATCCTCCCCCTGCCAGACACTGAATCTATTTAATGTGTGAATAAAAGTGTACACTATAAAAAATCTTTGTAATTTTTACAGAAAAATGTTAATTGGTTAACTGTGAGTTACCTTAACCACATACAGTGAAAAACTGTAAATGTTAACATCATATTATATGTAATTTTCTTGTATCATACTGTAAAAGTTATGGTTTTTGCCAGTAAAAACTATGAATTACCATATAATTTACGGAAAAACAGTAAAAGAATATTCCCAGAATTCCCTGCATTACACATCACATAGGCTATGATTATATTATCTATACGTAATTTTGTTTTCTCTTATTTTTGTTATCAGTAATGCACATTAGGGTTTTTTGTTTTAATTTTTTTTGTTGTTCAATTTGTTTATTGCATTATATTAGTGTCATGTGTGTTACCCATGGTGTTTTTGTCTTTGTATGACCCTGTGCACCGTCTATGAATGAGTTTTGACCATGTTTTATAAACAGGTCACTTACGATGAACTCTGATTCATCATGTGGCTTTCTATTGTGCCACCTGTATTATTGTGGTGGTTATCGGGACATCTTAAGGTAAAAAGGCCGATTTTGGTTGTTAAAGTAGGTATATTACAATTATTTATATCACTTAACTAAATATATCATTATAAGTTGTAAAGTATACAGCCATTTTATAAAACTGTCAACAACAGCTGCAGTTTTTTACCGTAAAATTAACAGAATATTTTTTACAGTGCAGGAATGAAAATTAGTACTTAATATTCAGAAGCATATCAACTAGTTGGACTGGAGTTGTTGTGTATATTTCTGGGTGGTGGTAAAACTGAGAACGAAAAGATGAGAGAGCTTGGAGTAGTTGTTTAAGTAGACATAGATCATCAGATTGTTTGGGTGGGTTTGTGTTCAACAGGCACGTGTTTTGGGGCTTGCTTCTGTCTCTTAAATCCTCTGTAAATCTCTAGATGCTCATTTGATGCTCATAACGTCAGATTGTGTGTGTGTGTGTGTGTGTGTGTGTGTGTGTGTGTGTGTGTGTGTGTGTGTGTGTGTGTGTGTGTGAGAGAGAGAGAGAGAGAGAGAGAGAGAGAGAGAGAGAGAGAGATCAGGGCTTTTATCACCGGAGAGCTAACAGATGTCACCATATATAAGCAGAGACCAGTATTCTTCTACTTGTCTGTTGTTTTTTGTTCGTAGCCTATATATTTGTAATGTCTGCTTATGAGCTGGCCCACACAGAATAGACAGACATTTTTTCCTTTTTTTCTCTAATTTTGTCAGTATGTCATTTGACATAATTGGATATGTTGTTGTTATGAGTTGTTGCTCTGCAATTAATCCGTCCATTTTCCACCAGTTTGACCCATTCAGGCCGGTTTGCGAATATGATTGCATTGGACTGATTCCTCTCAAGTGACTTTTCGCCTGTATTTTGTTGTTCCCCCTGGCAAGTTTTAGAACAATGAGCTCAAGGGAGGAAAAGAGACACTGTGTCCATCTGTAATCCATTGATGTCTCTGTTGGACACTTGGACAGTATTAAAATTATTATTTATATGCTACTTATTGTCCTATTTCGTCTGGGTTTTGGTTTAAGTACTGTGCTTTTTTTAAGGAAAGTTTTAAGAAATTGAGTACTGGAGATGAAATAATATGCCATTTACACTATCATATAAAAGTTTGGGGTCAGTAAGTTTAAAAAAGGTTTTATTCAACAAGGATGCATTAAACTGAACAAAGATGACAGTACAGACTTGTACATTGAAAACAAACAAAAAAAAATTCATATAAATACTGTTCTTCCTTTGCTCTTGGTTTTTTTATCCTTTTTTTGTTGAAGGAATGTAAACTGCGATGGCCTGCTACATTATAGGTGGTGGCTGGGGTTGCCTACGCTCCTTACTCTCAATCCCAGTCTTTGTGATTATTCTGGTAACTAAAATATGACTTGGTTCAATGGGATGGGATGTAAAAGGGATAGCAGACATCTCTTTAATAAACCACACATGATTTGAGGTCATTGTATGCAGCAAACAGTTTAATACTTGGGGTTAGAGGTTTGTTCAAATCCCTAACCCTAAGCATGATCTACTTGCCTTAACATGCACCTCTATTTTACCAGCTATTTGCCTTTTGTACATTTCTCGATCAGAAATCGATTGTCATTAGCAGGATTTCACCTCACTTCATGATGCATTTCTTGTCTTTGTGTAATCATGAGTTGTAATACAGGATTTCTCTGTTTTGTCTCATAGACAGATACTGAGCATGCTGGGACATGACTGAGGCATGATGGATCCTGAGGAAGCCGAGCTTCAGAATGACTACCGTTACCGTAGTTACGGAGCTGTCATTGAGAAGGCGCTGCGGAACTTTGAATCATCTAGTGAATGGGCCGATCTCATCTCCTCACTAGGAAAACTCAACAAGGTACTTTAAAGCCTGGAGAAAACAAATCCATACATTTACTTAGATATTCAGGTTATCAGTTGCTTTGAAAAACTCTTTAAAACTTCTTTCAGCTATTAACTGATTTATGTTTTTAAAAGAGAGAATTTTGAAGAGATCCTGCCTTCTTTGTCAAATTTGTCTCCTCAACTTGCCTAGGTCAAAAACAATGGGGGAAAAAAACACCACTGAGACAGTTTTTACATCTTTCTGGGAGATATACTTATAATTGTGGCTGCACATTAAACCGTGAGAGAAGTATTTTAAAATAAAAAACAAAATGTACAGTTTGGGACACTTTACCTCCCTCTGCAAGTAGACGATGAAGTTTGCTTGGTTCAGTTCAAGATCGGTTTTCAGTTAGTTTTTTAGAGAAGTGAGAGACTTCACTTTATGATCTTCAGTCCTGTTGAATGAAGGCATTGGTTAAAACATTACTGCTTGACCTCAAACATTATGTTCAAAGTGCAGCTGATTTGAATAAGCTGAACAGGACTTGTGTACACTGTGCTTAAGTTTAGACAAGTAGTCTTCGTCTCAACCTTCCTCTCCACTTTTTAAAAAAACATTTTCATGTTAATGTGCAGATGTAAAAAAAAAACTGTTGTCTTATTTAAATTTCTTTCTTTCTCTCTATATCCCTTTATATGGCATGTGATTTTCTTGTTTGCTCAATGGGACTTTCCGGATATTATGCGAGTTACAAGACAACCTGTGTGAATATAAAAGGATTTTGTGTATTTGTTTAGATATTTGATATTTAACATGACGCTATTATCTATAATCTCTTTTATTACACACTTGAAGTATTTTCACTTTGTATAGTGAGTGACATTTTTGACGGCATGTCTTGTAAAACATGTTTCAGGTGCTGTGCAATAGCAAACTAAACCCTCTCTCTCGGTTCCTCCTCTGAGCTATTGTTGATAGTTTGTTTGAAACCTGTTCAGCAAATGTGATTGCTGAGTGAGATACGTGTTGAAGAGTGGAAAGCTAGTGACTTATGACACAAGTCTCTAGCAAGGTGCATAAGATTTTTAGATCATTTTGAAAGAAGTCTCTCACACTCACCAAGGGTGCATTTACTTGATCAAATCAATAAAAACAGTAATATTGTGAAATATTATTAAAATATTAACTTTTTATGATTTTCTATTTTAATATATTTTTAAATTAAATTTATCCGTGTGATGCAAAGCTGAATTTTCAGCATTGTTACTCTAGTCTTCAGTGTCACATGATCCTTCAGAAATCATTATAATTTAATATGATGATTTGCTGCTCAAGAAACATTTATTATTATTATTATCAATGTGGTTCTTTATATCTTTATATGTAGACATCTATGTATGTATATATATATATTGATACCGAAAAAATCATTAAAAAATGTTTTACTTTTTATTTTATTTTTGTTAAACCGTCCATCCTGCTCTCCTCTCCTGCTCACTGCATTTCTCAGGCTCTCCAGAGTAATCTGAAGTATTCTCTGTTACCACGGCGGTTGATCATCGGGAAGCGTCTGGCTCAGTGTTTGCATCCTGCCCTACCCAGTGGCGTCCATCTCAAAGCACTTGAGACCTATGAGGTCATTTTCAAAATCATCGGCACAAAATGGCTAGCAAAGGATCTCTTCATATACAGGTTGGTGTCATTGACTAATACTGAGTGAATATCACATAGAATTGTCCAGGTCATTGATCAAATCACTTGTGCGTGTGTGTACACTTCAGCTCAGGACTCTTCCCATTGCTGGGTCATGCAGCGATGTCAGTGAAGCCGGTTCTGTTGACGCTGTACGAGCGGTACTTCCTGCCCCTTCAGAAGGCACTGTTACCCAGCCTGCAAGCTTTTATAATGGGCCTGCTGCCTGGACTGGAGGAGGGCGCTGAGGTCTATGACAGGTACAACTTAACACCAATCATCAATAAATGATTCACAAGTTGACACTTCAGAGATGTGACCCTAAACTTTCCACAACATACTCACTATGGTACCAGGAACTCCTTTGCCACTCTCACTACAACTGTGCCTCAATTAATACGTAACCAATTTAACCTTAAGTGAGATTACCTTGATTATATTGGAGAAAAAGTATGTGTCCTTGTTCATTTAAACATGGGTCTTCCATAGACTTACATTAGACGAGAGCTAAAACTTATCAGAGAATATGGCCGATTTAATTTTTCCTAGGCCAAAAATCACTTTTGGCCACTACTGTATTTCCTGATAAGGCTTTGATTTCAATGTTACAAAACCCACTTCATCTTTCTTCCTGTCTAAGGACGGATGCGTTGCTTGTGAAGTTGTCGGTGTTGGTGGGTCAGTCTGTGTTTTATGGATCGCTGTGGGGTTCAGTGCTTATATGTCCTCTGGTACGGCTCCCAGCCTCACTCTTCATCGTCGCACACTTTGACCACTCAGTCACTGCTCGAGAACAGAAGTATATGCTTGGAACAGACCAGAGACTAGTGGTAAGTGTGTGTATGTGTTTGGAGATAATTCTATAACATAAAAATTGTGCATCTAAACTAAAAAGATTATTTGCATGAAAATATATACAAAAATGGACCTCTGTCAGGGTAGACAGAGTACACATTAATTTGACTTAAATGAACACAAAACTGTGATGGAAAACGTATAGTCTGTTCAACAGAATGTTGAAAATTGTAAACATTGAAAATACATTGTATATTTTAAAAAGTCATTTATTCCTTTGATGCAAAGCAATATTTTCAGCATCATTACCCCAGTCTTCAATGTCACATGATCTTTCAGAAATCATTCTAATAGGCTGATTTGGTGCTCAAGAAAACATTTATTATTATTACCAATTTTAATAAACCGTTGTGCTGCTTAATTACTTGAGGAAACCATTACACAATATTTAGGATTTTTTGATGATCAGAGTTAAAAAGATCAGCTTTTATTTGAAATAGAAATATTTTTTAACATTGTTAATGTCATAACAGTCACTTTTGATCAATTTAAAGCAGCCTTGCTTATTATTTTCTTAAAAATAAAAATAAAAAGTTTCTTGACTCCAGACTTTTGAACAGAACTTTTGTAGGGGTTGTGAAAGTTAGACATGACCTAGAACCAGTTTGACATATTGAACAGACTGTACTTTTGTTCCTCACAGCCAGACATTTGTGTCAAATTACACAGGGTGTCTCTACTCTGACTAAGCTCTGTTGTTTTGAAGGAATTGTGTAATTGATATGGACACCTCCCCATCTCTCCACTCCAGGTGAAGGCTGTTTGTCTCGCTTTACAAGACTCTAATGTTTTGGTCCAGAGAAACATGCTGGAAATCCTTCTCTACTTCTTCCCCTTCACAACATTCCAGGTTAACCCCTTTTTCTTTCTTCATGTCTTCACTCCCACCTACATTTGACATGTCCCAGACCATGTGTAAGACATTTTTTTTAAACAATCTATAGGATCCTGAGGAATGTGCCATCCCACTAAATCCAGATGAGATGATCTGTGTGGTGTCTGCTGCCTCACTCACCCTGCTCAGGAGAGATATGTCTCTAAATCGACGCCTCTATGCATGGATGCTCGGTACAGTACACAAATTGTCAGACAATTACAGAATAGCACAGAAATACTCCAATACTGTTTCATAATATAAATGGCATTTATCTATTAGAGAATAGTAATCCCATGGAAGACCATTGAATTTTTATTAAGGAAAGATATTTTAATGGATCTTTTATGGCAATCTGTCTGCTTTTCATTGTATGTAAAGTAAAAAACAATTCTCATGAGAAAAGTAAAATGTACAGGTTTGAACCAACATGGTTGAGTATATTTCTATATGTGTGTATTGTCAGGCTTAGACATCAAAGGAGGAATGGTGGCTGCAGATTCCAGTCGCTTTAACACTGTGGAGGAATACACTGCATTCTACTTCAGTACACACTCCAGAGAATTACTGGTGCAGGTATAGAAGATAACACACTCACTCAAACTGTACAAAATTCTGTGCATGCATAGTTAAAATCAACTCATATTTGATATTTTCTTCATAGGCTCTGGTAAATATTCTGAAGCAGAAAGATATAGAGGCCAACCCAGACAATCTAATAGAGTATCTCAGACCGTTTCGCATCATAATTAGCCTGTTGGACAAATCTGAGATAGGTAAAGACACCCACATGGTTGAAGTTGTAAGTTGTAAAATGCTTTACTTTGGCCCTATTTGACATTATTACTCATGTCTCCGCATTCTCTCATTTACAGGGCCATTGGTGTTGTCGGATGTGCTGCTGGAGGTGGTCAGAGCCTTTTACAGCTACTGTAAAGTGATGCTGGGAGAGGATAATCACAACACCAGCCTTAGTGGCAGCCAACTCAACAGGTCAGAGAGAAGAATTCAGTGCTCATATTTTCACAGTGGACAAGTCTTCCTGTAGCTTAGCTTAGCTGGTAGATAATTATACCTGCAATACCGACATCATGATTTTGATTCCTAGAGAACACAAATAATGTCAGGGTCCCGATATAACAGTCATTTGAAAATATATATTGTTATATTTTATATTATATTACATTTTAATTCACTATGAGTGGATATACACTACCGTTCAAAAGTTTGGGGTCAGTTTTTTTCTTAAGTGAATTCTTGTATTTAGCAAGGATGCATTAAATTGATAAAAAGTGACAATACAGATTTTTATTTTAGCTTTTTTATTTACTTTTTATCAAAGAATCATGGTTTCCACAAAAATAATAATATGCAGTACAACCATTTTCAACATTGATAGTAATGAGAAATGCTTTTGAGCACCAAATCAGCACATTAGATTGATTTCTGAAGGATCATATGACACAAAGGCTGGTGAAAAATTCATCTTTGCCATAACAGGAATAATTTACTTTAAATTGTAATACTATTTCACAATATTTTTGATAAATGCAGTCTTGGTGAGCATAAGAGACTTCTTTCAAAAACATTAAAATATCTCACCGACCCCAAACTTTTGAATGGTAGAATAAATGTACAAGATGAGTAAATAATACGCAAATGAACACTGTTTCTAATTGTTGATTATCTACTCGTTTGCAGTAAAATCAAGGAGAATAAAACCGCCTCAGAGATTATAAAGACTGTCAATATGCTTGTGAATGCCATGAGCAGCAATTATCTCTGGCACTACATGACAAGGCATTTCCAAATCTCTCTCAGGTAAACACACGCAAACTCATAATTAACTGCATTACGTGAACATGAAAATAGAATTATGTCAACCTAATGTTATGGTTGTTTCTCAGCTCACTGAGTGATCCGGACGGGAAGGGTCCATTTAAAGACTGGAGCAGCCCTCCTTCAGTGACTGAACTTTCAACACTCATTATCTTCCTGTTGGATGTTATTCCTTTGGTATGATCTTGTGATTCATCTTTGGACAACATTTTTTTAAACTTTTGGTCTGATTTGGTCTGGCTTTCTTTTTAGGAACTCTATGCAGAGATTCAAACGCAATACCTGCCACAGATGCTAGGCAACATGCTGCAGTCGCTGCATAGTCACATGACTTCCCTCAGCCTACAGGAGCTCACACAGGCCATGAGAGCATGTTTTAAAGTGCTCAGTAAGATCCAGATGCCGGTGGCTTATATGGACATGGAGGCCGAATCGCAGACACAAGATGTGGAGCAAACACAGGTCAGTTTTACTGTAACTACCGTAAAGATTGGCGTTTGTAAAATGTTTTTTTAAATGTTTTTAAAAGAAGTCTCTTATGCTCACCAAGGCTGCATTTATTACAGTAAAAACAGAAAAATTGTGAAATATTATTACAAATTTAAATAACTGTTTTCTATTTGAATATATATTTTTTTTAAAATTTCAGCAATCATTACTCTAGTCCTCAGAAGTCATTCTAATATGCTGATTTGGTGCTCAAGAAACATTTCTTATTATTAGCAGTGTTGAAATTAAAAATGTCGATATTTTTGGGGAAACTATGATAAAAAAAATTCAGGATTCTTTAATGAATAGAAGGTATAAAATAAGCGCATTTATTTAACAATGTAAAAGTCTTTATAGTCAATTTCTTTCTTTCTTTCTTTCTTTCTTTCTTTCTTTCTTTCTTTCTTTCTTTCATTAACCCCCAGTTTTTGAGCTGAATTTTTGAGCTGTAGTTTAAATGTTTGGGCCACTGCATTTAGTATATAATGACAGTTTTAATAATCAGCTTATATCCTGATGCCATTCATATTATGGGTTGGAAATGGGTGTGTATTAAATGGGCTCTGTTTTTGTTTTGTACAATATAGATTGTGATGACTGGCAACATCAAAGTCAAAGAAAGTGACCAGGTGAATAGTAACCATGACGGCAGCACTAGTGAGGTCTGTCTGAACGGACAGGAGCCCCAGGAGGCAGAGCCAGGTGAAGCTCCGTACCCTCCTTTGCGCTCTGAAGACAGTGGATTAGGCCTGAGCGCGTCTCCATCTGAACTGCACCTTCTACCAGGCTGTAATTTATCAGAAGCTGCTTCTGAGGTGAACTCTGAAGCAGAAGACGTGTGGAAAAGAGGAGGAACTATAGAAAACATGTCCAAATGTGTGCAGGATATACTGGCATCTGTTATCACAAGGTAAATTTACAAATTCAGTGCATACTGTGTGTGCCCAATAAGCATATTTTCAGTAAGCATAGAATACCGGAATTACTTGCTATATTTGCATATACAATCAGAACACCTAGCAAGAAAAAATATATTCCAGATTGCAATGAACTTGTCTTGACTTTTCATTTGCCGTGTAAATTCTCCAAAATTTGATTTTAACATATCCAGTTTAATATAATTAAATATGGCTTTGTATATTACAAATATTGTTGGCTCTTTGACAAAGTGCTTTTGTTACACTTTTGTAAGTCACTTTGGATAAAACTAAAGCATCTGCTAAAATTCCAATGGATTTAGAAGATTTTATTAATTACATGACTATTTCAGGTCTAAAAATCACACTTTTCTCATATAGCTCATAAAACCAGGTTTTTAAAGTCCATAGGAATCCTGGTTGTTCAAAGAATTTTTTTTTTTTTTTTTTTGCTTATTTTAAATCATTTGAGGTCATCTTGAGGCCCTCTTGGAAGTTTGTTGAATTCTGTCTCTGCAACTAACAGTAAGCATACGTGTACATGCTTTCTTTTTCTCTCTGTCTCACTCGCATTCACTTCCTGTATCTCTCAGGCATTTGTTAGATGTCGTGGATCCAGAGAAGAAGAAGAAACAGGACGAAGCCAATCAGCTAGATCCTAATGCTTCTCCTAGGGGCAGTAAACGGTCTCCATTGAAACGGAAAGGCAGCCGGGACTTGGGTCTTATTAAAGACAGACTTGCTGAGTTCTTCAACCCTAGTAAACTGAGGATCCATGCCCTTCATGGGTCTTCTAGGGATGGGGTTAAAGACCACAGACCAGTAGAGTTGGAGTGGATGGGAAGTTTCCAGTCAAAGGGCAAAGGGGAGATTTCAGAGTTGTGCCGCCAGGCCTTCACTGTGGTCTGCCAGCTTCTCCTGGAATGCACAACTTTTCCTGTGTATTTTACTGAGGAAGAGAACCAAGACCTTCACACATCTATGTTCAACAAGACAGGTGAATAAAGGAATTGTATTCCAATACTACATTTATCTATGCTGATATAACATGTCACAGCACTTGAATGTGTTCTTTTATAAACTGATTGTTTCTCTCCTCAGATATAGAGGGAAGCCTTCCTGAGTGGCTGAGGTCCTTGATGACTCTGTGTTGCCTGACGAAAGACTACCAGGTACACAAGTACTTAAAGTTGGAGATTGAAAGGGATAGTTCACCCAAAAATTGTCATAATTTACTCACCCTCGTGTCATTTCAAACCTGTAGGGATTTCTCTCTTCTGTGGAACGCAAAAGTATATCTAAAAAAATATATCTGTGTTTTCTACGATAGAATGAAATGGACTCGAAAGTTGTTTGGTTCTCAAAGTTCTTCAAAATATCTTCTTTTGTGTTCTGTTGAGCAAAAGAAATCTAAACAGGTTTGAAAAGACATGAATGGAACAGATGACATTCATTATTCATAAACAAAGACATTGAGGTTGTAATGTCAGTTAGTTGTTAATGCATGTTCATTGTATTGTGACATTATTGTCTGTTATTCTGTTAAAATTATTTCCAACCTTAATTTTTTTTAAAACATTTTAAAATAAGCTACATGTCCACGAACTCCATCTTCCAGTGTTCTGAGAAACAGGTAGCCCCGCCCCCAAACTCACTCTATTGGTCCAAATTTGACCTGTCAAACAGAGCAATGTTTTGATAGCGATGCACAGTTTACACTCTTCACTCTTCAGGAGAGTCAGACTACGAATAGCTTACTTAGAGTTGCCTCTGCACAATGAATTGGGATAGGACATTATTTTTACTATATCTTTTATTGTCACATTCTGACAGCTAAATCATTTGATAATATTTTTTTTTATTATTTATGTGTCTTTAGGTGCAACATGTTGCTATCTCCTCTTTGTTGGAGCTGATCAATCACTCTCAGTCTTTAGCCCTCGTCATTAAGGATAAAAACCAGCGTTATAAGAACTCTGATGCTAACCCACTGAGCGGACAGCTGCAAATGGTCACCCTGCCACCCATCTACCCAGCTGTTCTCAAAACTCTGGAGGATTCCACAGACTTTTACCTGGTAAGGCACAATATGATTAACAGGTGGAATTTCTTATAGCTTGTTCTGTCGTGAATGAGAAATGTATAAAATAGAAAGGGTAATTCTAGAGACATTACAAGGGTCAGGAGATGGACCACTATTTTTATTCTTTTTTATGTATTGAAGTTCTGAAATTCAGTTTAAAGAGACAATTTCATGCATGCATGTTAGATGGACCAGAAAAATGTTTTTTTAGTATGATTTGAGCTAAAGAAGCAACATTTATGATACCCAAACTTTACTGATTTGACACGTTATTAAACCTTTAACGTGACTGTTTTAATAACATATTATGAGATTTCAGTCTTTCTCCATTCAAGTAGATAGGAATTGTAAAATAGCTGCCTGTGGGTTTTATCAAGATGGCCGCTGAGTGATCTGATTTCCTTAAAGTGACTTTGGTTATTGTCTTCACTTCAATTCTCTTGTAGCGTGTATCTCAGGTGTTATGGGCTCAGTTAGACACAGAGCGTAGAGAGCATCATGTATCTTGTGTGGAGCTCTTCTATCGGCTTCACTGCTTGGCTCCGTCTGCATCCATCTGCGAGGGCATCATCTGCTTAGGTTTACTCAGTGTGGACAAGGTACTGGGGAAACCTCATTTAATACATTTTACAAACATTTAGCCGAAACATTTTTTAAATAATCTGTGTCATTTTAGGTTGTGTGTCTGGAGGCGCTCCACAGGTTCTCAGTTTTGTGGCACCTGACAAGAGAGATCCAGACAAATCGCAGCACTTCTCTCAACCGCTCCTTTGACAGGTTTATACACCATATTCCTTATGTAATTATTTATAGAAATATTATATTATATAATATTTCTTCCTTTATAATATTCTCCCACAATTCTGTGCCATAACCACTCAATGATCTCTATATCTTTCTGTTTTCTCAGGTCTTTGTTTGTGGTATTAGATAGATTGAACAATCAGGATGGTAGTGTAAGGGCCGCAGCACAGAACTGGTTGGTGCGGGCTCTTTCCCTCAGTGATGTGGTCCGTATCTTGGAGCCAGTGCTACTCTTACTGTTGGACCCGAAAACACAGAGATCACCGATACAAAGCGTCAAACAGAATCTCTCTTTTGGTATGGAGTCAATACACACAAACCAGATCAATACACACATAGGTACCTGAGCTTGAGTTTGGGAGTAAAATTTTCAGGGTCTTACATTGTAGTATAAAAACTGAAATGATACAAAATTAAGTATCACAATTTCAAATCAAATAATTAGTAATAGAAATTTAACTTAAATTGTGTTGGCAATCATAATACAGAGTAAACTGGACTGTACCTTTACATCTAAAATAATCAATATAGTAATTTTCACAAATAGTGTTGAAGACGAAGTTCATTCTGGTTCTTGATATGTACACTGCTATTCCAAAGTTTGGGGTCAGTAAGGTTTTTTTTAAAGAAATTATTACTTCTACTCAGCAAGGATGCATTAAATTGGTTACAACTGACAACAAAAAAGTGACCCTTTTTCGAAGGAGATCCTGGGATTTTTTATGACCACAGATAGTCAGGACCTTACATTTATAGTGTAACATTATAATGGTTTATATTTAAAATGTTACAAAAGATTTATATTTCAAATAAATGCGTTTATTTTGAACTTTCTATCAGAGCATCCTGAAAAAATATTTCCATAAAAATATTAAGCAGCACAACTGTTTTTAACACTGATATTAATAAGAAATGTTTTTTGAGCAGCAAAACAAGCATATTATAATGATTTCTGAGGGATCATGTGTCACTGAAGACTGGAGTAATGGCTGCTGAAAATCACAGGACTAAATTACATTTTTTATATATATATATATATATATATATATATATATATATATATATATATATATATATACATATGTATGTAAGTTAAAGTATGGAGCGCCTTGCCAATTGAAATGTTTGTTTGTAATGTAATACATTATTTTAGGGCAATGGAAATTATGAATTTAATATATATATATTCTTGGTGTCTGATTCTACTGTATATGTGATTTAGGTAATGTAAAGTCACTGAGCTGGAGAGACAAATCCATCACAAAAAGTGCTGAAGACAACATGACGCCTAGTTGCCAAACAGAAGAAAGCTTTGTTAGTCACATCACCATAGTAGACCGTGAAGCACTGTGGGTGGAGTTGGAACGAGATCCAGATCTAACACCCAAAGACTCCCCAAAAATGTCCCGGAGTGAGAGTGAAGAGACTGAGGGAGAGGACGAAGAAGTAGAGGAAGAAGAGGAAAGTGAACACACCGAATCTGCAGACACAAGTGGTGCTCAGAACTCCACCGAAAACTCCACCTCAAGCTCCGCCCCTTACTTACAGCGTCATGACGATGGTAGCATAGGGGAGGAGGGTGTGGCCATCGGCCTACAGAGGGTGGATTCAGAACGAACGCAGGTTTCAGATTCGCTCTCAAGTGATGAAGACGATGGGCAGTTGGAGGCCATGGCCAAATCCCGGATGCTGAAGCGACGGCGGGAGAAACGTGAGGCAGTGGATTCACTGTTCCGCCATGTTCTACTCTATAAGCAGCAGTACGAGAGCAGGAGAATTCTCTATGCCTTCACTATTTTAGAGACCATCCTCCGGACAAGCGCAGGGCCATTTGTGGAGGCTTTATCCAGTACTTCTCTGGACTGCAGCTCCATTGCCCATCTCAACCTCATCCAGAACCTTCTGCAGAGGCACCGTCAGGCTCAGGATGGTGGCAGCTTCTATGGGCAATTGCAGATCTCAACTCCACCAAGTGGAGCTACTCCTGACCCATCCCAGTCATTGTCTTCTCCTCTCCATTCACCACCTTCTCCTTCTTCTCCACCAACTCTCCTTCTAGAGCTACTCACCTGCCTTTGCATGCGCTATCTCCGCTCTCACTATCCCTCCTATGCTAGCGTTCCCAATTGCCAACTCCAGGCCAATCGGGAGGTGCAGGTGAAAAGCGTGGAGGTACTGACTGAGTTGATGATCCAGTTGGTGAGGGTGGCCCAGCAAGCTCAAATTGGCGAGGCAAAGGGAACTGCTAGTCTGGAGGCTGTCCGCAACCTTCTTTGGGGCTACAAGGTACAACAGTACGTCCTTCTAACACTTTCCGCCTCCATGTATGTCTGCCAGAGAGCTGATCGGCCCGACCAGCACACGTTGCCTGAAGAAGACCAAGGAGAAGATGGAGGGGAGATCTCAGAAGAGAGCCTGATCAACTTTGGCCGGGATGGGACCTGGGCTGAGCACCCACTCCAGATTGCCCTACTGAAGCTTCTGAAGGTTCTTATTGTATTGGAGCACCACGTGTGTCCACCACACTCCAAGTCACAAGATCACAATCAAAGCCATTCCAACCCACCGCGACGTGCAGAACGACCCTCCTCAGCCTTGGCTCGAGAGTGGCAAACAGCTGTGATGTTTCAGCAATCCATCAAAGCAGTGCGTTACATAGTCAGTCAGCCTATCACCGCTCAGGGTATGTTTGTGTCAGCAGCAGCCCGAGCTTTGCACCCACAGTATGGCTGCGCCATGCACCCAGCCTGGGTGACTCTGCTGTGTGAAGTTCTGCCTTATTTAGGACGATCACTGGCCATCATTGTATCACCCATAATTGCCCAGATCTGCAGGAACCTGGATGAACTGGTTAAACAGCACGAGCACGATGGAATCAAGGCTTCACATAAGTAAATAATGTGTGTGGTTGTTTGTGTGAGAGTGGGTGCACATGAAGTGTCTGATAAGGTGTAAATACTTACATGTTGTTGTTTTGTTGCAACGATAGCTTGAATTGGGCTTATATTTTGTGGCTTTCTTTAGTGGTACCTTAAAGAGGGAGAACATAGCGCCTGACTATCCTTTGACACTACTGGAAGGTCTGACCACTATCACACACTACTGTCTTCTAGACCACAAGAAAGTAAGATATACAAGCACCCGTTAAAGAAAATAGTGGCAGATCCTGGCATAGGTGACATAGACATTTGCCTACTGAGGCAAAATCCTCCTATGTGACTCTCATAGCTCTCAAGGTCTGTTCACACTGACTACATTTCTGAATCTGAAGTTGCAAAGTTACTGTACTGTTGGTTGCTAGTAGGAGTATAGCATTGTGGGTTCTTTTGCAAAAACTGTTTGCACCATAAAATTCAACCAAATACACCAGTTTTCCTGATAAACATCCATATACAGTTGTAGTTACAATCAAGTCTGATCTTGCCATGGACATTAAAAATGTCAGGATCACCACTGAGCATGTTAGAATACTTCAAATGTGACACTAATGTGACTTATGTTAATTTATTTTTTTTTTGGTGCCTGTAGACAGCTGCTGGTTGTGATGTTCCAGACCTACGAAATGCTAGCAATGCCATTCTGGAGGAGTTTCCACACATGATTAGCAGCATGGCCTTACTCTGGGGTGTGGTCAAAGGCTGTGACTCCTCCCGTAGCAGCAGAGCCTCACCCACCTCTGTGTACTTTAAAGGCACAAAGGTATATCTCATACTTGAATAAACTAAAATGTTTTATACAATTTTCTTTACTTAAACATCATGCCGTCTTGTTTACTGCTTAATGGTGCGTATATATGTTTTTGTTCTCTGTAGATCTTGAGGCAAAAGGTTCTGGAGTACTTAATGCCATTGACTCAGCAGTTTGGGGTGCAGGTCATGGCCTCTGTGGCTGCTGTATGGAGTAGCAGGAAGAGCCGCAAAAGACTTTCCAGAAATAAGGTTAACAATAGCTATCAGAATGCAAAAATGACATTATGTCATACAATAGCCTACTGGAATGATGTTTTTAAATTTTGTTTTTAAATTCATGCATAGATTTTACCAGATGCTAGCAATTCTCAAATGACCTTGGTGGATCTTGTGAAGGCACTAAACACACTCCGTACGGACACCATACTGCAGCTCATCAGAGAGGTGGTGAAGAAACCTCATCAGATCAAAGGAGACCAGGTATTGCACTCACACACGTTCACTTAGCTATCTAAATGAGGATATTTCATAGACTTTTATTGTTTTTATATACAGCTAGTTATAAAAACTATAACCTAACCTTAAAATAAAACTTTCTCCATTTTTACAATTTAAAAAAACATTTTATTAATTTTGTATCATTTATACAAATACGTATGTCCCCAAAAGGTGATTTTTGTCAGAGTTAGCTCACTTCTGGTTATAAATTAGTCCCCAAAATATGGTTAGGTGGGTACACACAGACACACACACACACACACACACACACACACACACACACACACACACACAGATATTTAACTATAGAATTACATCATGTATTAACCTCCACTCTCTTTCTCATTATCAGAAGACTACTTTAGTTGACATTCCAATGCTACAGTTCAGTTACGTCTACATTCAAAGGTAAAAGTTCCCATTGACATCATTCTCGAATTGTACTTTATCTTATTTGCTATCATATAATGTATTTTACTGTTAAATGACCATAGCCCAGTGAGATGTTGTAATCCAGTTTAAGCAAATGGCTAAAGATGTTGTTTACTGTACATTTGAAGATTCAGCCTTGACTGTATTGTTCTGCACGGCAGACGTTTTTAGTGTAGATGGTAATGTCCTTGGTCTTTTTTTTGCAGTCTCACCGCTCAAGCTCTTCAGGAGAACATCAATCCTCTTCTCTGTCTGCTCAGAGAATCTGCCCAGCTTAACCTAGCCCCTCCTGGACACTTCTTGCTCCTCGGGTGAATAAACTAACGTGGTCACTATTACATTTGCTCATAGAGATTTGAACAAACCTTAACCTTAAATATTAACATTTGGTGCGCAAATTTACCAGCCTAAAACCACCTAGCAACCACGTTGCAACATACTAATAACAAAATCAGAACACCTAGCAACCACATTACAATGTCCTGGAAATCCCTCATGACACCTGCATCGCCTAGTTGTTTAATGCAACATTTAAAAAAAGGCAGTCAGAAAACTCTTATAGATAAATAAGAGCTCTTATTAATTACATGAAACAATTATTGTTCTTGTTATATACTAGGTAAAGGAAGGTAAAGTTTCTTTTGAAATACTGATATCTGTTTATTTTACTGTTGCAGCATCCTTAATGACTGTGTAAATAGACTTCCCAATATCGACAACAAGAGAGATACTAAAGAACTGCAGGTAGGACAGATACAGCAAGAGATTTTGTTGATCTAGAATTATGTTGATAATGTAGAAATGTCAAAATATGTTTACATAGTAATTGTACCCTCAACAGGAAGTGAGCCAGCGCATACTAGAAGCGGTGGGAGCTGTGGCAGGCTCATCTCTTGAACAGACTAGCTGGCTGAGCCGTAACCTGGAAGTGAAAGCACAGCCTCAAGTCTGTCCTCAGGGAGATGAAGATGACCATGATGGCAATGAGTTTGAGGGTAAACCTATGCAGAAATTCATATAATGCCCATTGCTGTATTGCCAACATTTGAAATTAATAATGCCTAGCTGTATTATCTACTTTGAAACAGAGGTAGACATTATTTTCATGTCTTTTCTCTCAGAGTGTGCAGGCCAGGGTAGCACTATGGTGTCATCTTCAGTGCCATCTGTATTCAGTGTACAAGCTCTGGTTCTGCTGGCTGAGGTAAGAGACATGCGGTGAAATTGGTTGAAGAAATGCAACAGATTACCAGAGTGTTCTCATTTGTGCTCATTGTGTTTGTAGGTTCTGGCTCCTCTTTTGGACATGGTCTATCGCAGTGATGAGAAGGAGAAAGCTGTGCCTCTCATTTCCCGTCTTATGTATTATGTTTTTCCCTATCTAAAAAATCACAGGTGAGTATGCCAAAGAAGCACTTCAGTTGAAATTATACAATAGTTGCTAATACTGCTTAGTATTTTATTAAGAAGCTTTGTTCTATTTATTGTCATATGACAATGGTGTCAGATCATTTTCATTTAAAACTAGGGGTGTGATGAGATCTTGCGATATTAAAACGTGCCAATATTTCTTGTTGATGTGAAAAGCTGTTTTGCGATATCAGTATCGAGTTGAGTTTTTGGCAAAACATTTTACAGTGCTTGCATTATAATGTTCTGTCTTTTAGTGCATATGATAATTAATACTCAGATAGTAGAACTTAAGTGACATTCATTACAAGATGATTAGTTACAACATTTCAAAATGCACCTGCATTGTTTTGCATTTTGTGAATTTCAGTTTAATAGGACTATTTTTCCAGTCATATATTTTGTCATTGAAGAATTATTCAAAATAGTGTTAAATTATCGTCTTGTATCGTCTCATCTGTAGGGTTGGGTACCAAACTCTGTACTTTTAATGGCACCCACCAACCGAATTACGTCTGCACTACCGAGTACCGATTCACATTAAATCAAACGGTGCCAAATTTCGGTACCTGAGAATGCACTTTTTATGAATATTCAAACATCACAGACAATGGCTGATAGCGACCAAGGCAATTCTGGCATAATGTCAATAGCAATCCTATAAATGACTTACAGTTTCTTTACAGTTATTGATGTAAACATCCCTAATGTACCGAAAAAAGGTACCGTTGGGTACTGACACCGAATGTAGACGGTTAAAATGTAGATGATACCTAACCCTGATCATGAGATAAGTGTATCATCACACCCCTATTTAGAACTCTTACTCACTTTTGTTGTATCCATAGCTGTTTCTCAATTCATTTCTCTATCTCTCAGTGCCTATAACATGCCTAGTTTCTGTGCGGGTGCTCAGTTGTTGAGCAATCTGAGTGGATATGCCTACACTAAACGAGCGTGGAAGAAAGAGGTGCTGGAACTCTTCATGGACCCAATGTTTTTCACAATGGAGTCCTCATGTTCCTGCCAGTAAGATGGATACTTACACAACACTGTCAATTTTATTCTGGTTTAAACTAGTGGTTTTTATCAAGTCATGCGCAAAAATCAAACTAGTCAAATAGTTTGTGTGGCCTATATGTAGACTGCTGGGCCTACTAGTTTGTTTTTGAAGCCACTAAACTCTCATATTGTGCTTTAGTTGGAGATCCATCGTAGACCATCTTCTGACTCATGAGAAAACAATGTTCAAAGACTTGATGAGTGAGTATATGTACATATTTCTGCTTTAGACAGTCATTTGTTGTATGATCAGTGTGTTGATTTGTATTGTGTGGGTTCATGTTGTACCATATGCAGGCATGCAGAGCAGTTCTTTAAAGCTCTTCAACAGCGCTGAGCAGAAGCCCATGCTACTGAAACGACAGGCTTTTGCCATTTTTAGCGGAGAGAATGACCAGTACCACTTCTATTTGCCTCTCATACAAGGTATCACTGAATCTGTGTGGAAAACAAATATAGGTTACTTGTAATGTAGCATAGGAAAAATTTCAAGCTAACACTTTCTTCATCAAATATATTCTAGAGCGTCTAACAGAGAACCTGCGTGTGGGACAGACTCCATCAGTGTCAGCTCAGATGTTCCTCATGTTCCGTGTTCTCCTGTTGAGGATCTCACCACAACATCTCACCTCTCTCTGGCCAATCATGGTCACTGAGCTGGTAAGAAATATGCCAGTGGTCCTCTCCTCACAAAGAGTATTTGTTCTTTGTGTTCAAATGCTTCATCAGTTGTTTTAAATGTTTTTTTTAGTTGGGTGCAGTTTGAAAATTTATGTTGAATATTTCAGATACGCATTTTTAACCGCCTTGAGAAGACACTGCTGGATGACAAAGAAGTTTCAAAGTGAGTCTTCCTTTATGGCAAATTGCTGTCTGTATATATTTTTCACTCAATTTTCATGGAAAAAATCTTTCTGTTTCAGGAGTAAATTGCGAAGTGGCCATGACAAGAATGGTCTACTGTGCTACCCTCAGGCAGAGCTGGACATGTACTTGTCAGCCTGCAAGTTCCTGGACACCTCTGTGTCCTTCCCTCCAGAGCAGATGCCTCTGTTTCAAATGTGAGACTCATGTGAACTGTGTGTATGCATGTACTCTTGCCATACCTGTGAAAAATGACGAGAAACTGTTTAATTGAGCATTATTATAGATGTTTTTATGAATTATTATATATTATATATTATATTATATATTATATTATATATGTCAATTTTTTGTTTACTTAAACTTCTAAAGAACAGAAGCAGTGGTTGGACATTCTCCAATGGTCAAATGACCAAACACTGTTCTGTTAAAATTGAACTTAATAAGAAATGTTTCTACATTAGAATGATTTCTGAAAGATCATGTGACACTGAAGATTGAAGTAATGGCTGCTCAAAAATTTAAGCTTTGCAGTTACATGAATAAATTATATTTTAAAATATATAGAAGTAGAAAATGTTTTTTTTAAATGGTGATAATATTTAACCATTTTTTGTGTTTTTGATCAAATAAATGCAACCTTGGTAAACATAAGACACCTCTTTCAAAAACAATAAAAAGTCTTACCGGTCTTACGGTATTGTACGTGGGGGTAAAAGGGTTAATTCACCCAAATATTACAAAATTACATTATCATTTACTTGCCCTCAAGTCTTTTAAAGCCGTTGTTCTCCATACAATGAAAATGGGCATGGTATATAGCACACAATTCAGACTACTTTTATCAATTTTATTCCACTTCTATCATTTTGTGGAGCTTGGCAATATAAATTATTACCCATTTTCATAGTATGGAAAATAAAATGGCTCAGACATTCTGCAAAATATTTTCTTGTGTTCCACGGAGGAAAAAACAAAATGTCTTAAATATTCATTTTCTTTACGCAACTAACCTCACAAACACATTTTATTTAAGGTACAGGCACCTTCTATTAATATAACATGGTGAACTTCTTATTAGGTCTTTTGAGCTAAGTGGACTGTCATAGCTGTCGTAACATTGGCAGCTGTCAGTAATAGATCATTAGGTTCTGTTTTATTTCTAGGTGACCTGTCATGCGTGGCCCAACATAAATGACTTCATATATGCTAAAATTTACTGTACATGACCTCTTAATGACTTGCCAATATTTATTTATAGGTATCGCTGGGCTTTCATTCCTGAAGTAGATGTTGACCGTTATGATGGACCAGGAAACACTCTGCTGGAAGGCGAACAAGAATGTAAACCCCATATTGTTAGGATACTGGATGGAATACACCGACGCTATGGGGTAAGATCTCCTTACACAGGACATGCATCTGACTCAGCACCACCAAACCTAAGGATGGTGCATTTTCACAAGTAAACCCAATTGTCAGTTTATAAATATCTTGGCTTTGTGTTCAGGAGCTGAATGGAACAGCGGGAGAGTCGGGCACAGATCGATTGGTGTTTCCTTTGCTAACACTGCGTTCCCTCTGCTCCATCGTGGATCTTGTGCCATTCTTCAGCACCCTCTGCTGCTCTTTTAATGGCTCCTCCGCACACCTCCCACATAATGCTGCTGTGGACTACCCACCGCCCAGCAGTGATCAGGTCATGAAACGCCTAGAGAACATCATTGAAGGAGAGTTCCTCGATGGAATGGACAGTTAGATGATAGACCACATTCTCAAATTCTGCATTTGCTTTTGTAATTTATGTAATTTGTTTCTCTTCGAACACAAAAGTGCAGTGAAGTTTCATTGTAGCATTATAGTTTACATTTAAATGCATAAAGGTCCCTGCTAATTTTCTTATGATCTTAATCAATGCACGTTAAGCTGTTGAAGGTCTCTATGACCATTTGTGTACGCTGTGAATGTATATCATCTTTGTATTTTAATTTGGCTTAATGTGGGCTTTCCAAGCATTCTGTTCATTTTGTGAACATTCCATTATTTATTTTTTTACTAAATGAGCCAAAATAATGATTATTTGGCCATGTTTCAACGGCCATAATGATCACAACAAACAGATAATTTATTGTCTGGTCCATTGCATTTTTCAGTTGTGTGTAGGGCTGTCAGTCATTTCTTGACTTAAAATCCCTTTGCAGTATTTTTGCTTCCTGACAAATTTCCTTTCCCCTGTATAGCTCCCATCTATCTGTTGAAAATTATAGTCTTGTTTATCTACCAGTATCTATTTAAAAGACTTTGTTGCTTTCAGTATGTCTTTTATTCTGCTATATTTCCTCACTTGCTTTAAGGATAATATGTCTTTATTCTTATGTGGATATTGAATGTCTTCTTTTACTCTGTGTAGAATTAATATTACAACAATGGAATTGTGACATATTTTTATTTCTGTACCTAAGGGAATGTTTTTGATCCATATTTGTGTTCTTCATCATCTCAAGGACCTCAAGGATGTTTTATGCTGTTGCTTTAATTTTAGAGTGCACCTGATTTGGCAAGTATAGTTCGTCTCTAATGTTACTGCTAGTATGCTATCTTGCCCTTTGATTGAAGTGCCTAAAAATAAACGCTCTAATTATGAAACATCTTTGCTTGTTCTGTAGTTGCTATATGCAATTGTACCACAGAAACAGGCAAATGAGAAACTTATATTTCCCATTAATAGCTACTATTTCAGTGATATCAGAATTCAGTGATTTGTTCTCTTGAATGTAGACTTTTTTTTTGCGGAAAAGCAATGTTAATGCTTATTAAAGTGAATTATTTTATGTGTATGTTCTGCACATCTGAATAAAATGACTCAGAATAATAAAGTTATGTTGCCTGGTGTTTGTGTTTTTATCACTTAGATTAGATTTCTTAGATGTCCTTAAGTTGTTTTATTGGTTAGTTCCTTTCGACCTTAATCCTCTGATGGTCTTTGGTAATATTAGACCACAATATGGTATGTATGTGTTGAGGATTTGTCGCACACTCTACAACCCGGTTCCTTAGAGACGTCGGATTCAGTGGTCAAGAGTTGCGTCGCACAGTAAAGAACTGATCTGAAGCAGCAGAGAGGAGCAGCAACAGGCTGTGGTTGAGATGGAAAGATTCTGGCTTGCTGTGTACAGGCCGCCACGCTACAGTTTCGAAGATTTCTTGAAAAACTCAAAGAGTCTGTTGGTTTAGTTGTATAGTTTGCATAGTAGTTACAGTTATTACGTCCTGTGTATTTTGCGTGAATGAGGATTGGTGTTTGGACAGATATTGTGTTTTGCGGTAGTATGCCATTCGGTACCGTTGCCACTGACCTGCTTTAACGACTGGCAGTGGGGCTCGACAGCCTTAGTCAAACGAGTTGGCGCATATGGTCGGGTTGCGGAGAGATTGTGGGTAGGACACATGTGAACTACGAGGAAGGAACAACCTCAGAAGCAGGATGTAAAGGTCAGTAAGCTGGGCTGAGTAGAGTGGGGGACGGAGGGGGTGACTCTGGGACGCCAGATTCACTGTCGAGCCCTCTTGAGGTGTCGTGGGCTAGTCGATGAAACACTGAGGACGGAAGGTGCTCACTTGAAGACCCTAGAGATGTCCCCTATTCAGCTCAATCCAGACGGTTGTCATGCTGATACACTGGGGAGACCACACCGTGGTTGCAGCCGTTGTGTGTGCTGACACGCCAAATACCCTGCAGCCATTAACACCAGACAGAAGGAGATTCACATCACCAGCTGGAAAGAGGCGTAAATGGATGGAGAAGCATAGGTTATTGTACGTTTTAGTTAGTGCTTATCTTGGCGAAAGTCGAGTACAATTCAGCATGAAGTTTTTAACATCTAATCTCGTGTAATGGAAATCATGTATTGAATAAAAAACAAAATGTGGACATGATTCTAAAAGGGGAAATGGTCTTAGAAAATAGTCACACTTTTGATCCACCTTACTGCATGAATTACCACCATGAATGGGAAAATACAGAGCAATTTTTTGGGGTACAATCCACAAAAAAACATCTGCCAAGTTGATTAGTCTTTGATAATGTCTAAATACTTATACAAATAAAAACCCTAATATTAAGATAGGGATTATGTGTCTTGGGTATTTGTTTTATTTTATATTGAATTGTGCACAATTTAGAGGTGAATTTTGTCTACTGGCACAAAACCCCCTCAAAATACAAAATATTAAAGGATAAATGGTGTTGGACCACAATATTGTATATTCATTTCATTACAAAGAAGTTATTGACTGTCGAGTAAGTGTGACCTTAGTGAGAAATAAGTTAGACCTTAGTTAATGATGTACTAATTAAAACAGGGTTTATAATTTCTCATTACATATATCTATTTAGATCTTTCTATTTTCAAAAAAAAATGATAAAAACACTACACATACCATATGTCAGTATGCAGCACAAACATTATCAGCTAATAATAATTATAATAATCAAAAACATATTTCTTGAGCAGCAAATCAGCATATTAGAATGATATCTGTTACAAAGCGACCCCCACAGATCTGCTTTGGGTAGCGTGAGTGTCCGTTTGTGAGGAAAATTAAAGGATGGCTATACCCACAACAGCACTGTCCTTCAAGGTGTAATTTATTGTCAGCACCGAAGATATATACAAAAGAAAACTGGGGTGAAGATATATACAGTGTAGCTTAAAAAAAATACAAAGGGACAAAGAAACAACAAACTGTAAATTAAAGATGAACAAAATATATATATAAAAAAGGTATCTTCAATATAGGGATGGCTGACGCGAAACATTCGTTCCGAAGCTTTGCGAAATCCCGAAGCGCAGATGTTTCGAAACACTTATTCGAAGCGTGATTCAAAACACCCATGTTATGTGACTATGGCCAAACGAAGCCTCGAAGTGTTTCACTAAGTGTTTCATCAGGTGTGATCCGCCGAATCAGCGTTTGATTGACACGGTCGGAAACAGACCACACAATCGCACCATCTGTAGGCCTATAAAAGTGAAATCAACGCATATTGACTTCGTGGGTTTTTGTGAGAGGAGTTTGATTTTGAGATAGCGGATTTTTGGTGATATAGTGACATTTATAGTGCGATTAATTTGTTTAGTTATATTTAGGCTTACATTTAAACTTACACAACACATTTACTGATCTAGAGACACAGAGTATAGGCTACATATAGTGGCACATTAATAGATAGATATAAATATATAAAGACAGCTAGATTAATATGTAGAAAGTGCTCCCCTTTGTCACATGGACTCTCCCAGTCACCCCTGTCATTCAGCGAGAAATGGACTGTTCCAAACTTTCCACCGGAGTTCGCGAAGTGAAGGGGAAGAGAGTAGACGGATAATAAAGGGAAAAGGAGATCGGCTGAATACTGTATATAGTTTGTAGAGTGAAATATAGTGCATTAGCCCAAATCGAAGGAGATTTATCGATTGTGCGTGTGCGTGCATCACACTAACCACACATCTATGCACATTTAATAAACCTACGATTTGGAATATAACCTGAGTGAGACATCATTGTTCTGACCGGACAAACTGCAGCCTTCAGCCAAACCTGAACTAGCAATTAGAGTGAATACTCACAAGATTTTTCATGGTCCTTCAAGCCGGATTGTTGAATTGCTACAGAGATGTCTCAACCCGAGAGAGAAGCGCCTGTCGTGCGTCCACGAAGACAGATCAAGCCACCAACTCATTTAGTGGATTATGAGCTTGGTGAGCCATTGCCACATCGACAGCCATTCCCAGGTTTCAGCCATAGCAGAGTCCAGTCACCAAGTATGGTAGCACTGACCCGATCGTCCTCTCCCGTCAGTCAAGAGTTAGATCAGGATAAGTGGACACTGAGAGATGAATGGCGAAGTGAAAGATCCGATGGGCGAGTAGAAGAGGAAGTAGAGCTTACAGCCATGCTGCAGGTGATGAAACGCGAGAACGCTGACTTGCGGCTACAAACCAGCCAGCTTCCAGAGATTATTTCAGCATTACAGGAGATGCGACAACAGAATGCCATATTACATCACGAACTTCAAAGTCTTAAGGCAGAAAGGGGAGCCCCCTCCAGGCCAGTGACTTTACCAGTGCTATCTCCAGGTCCCTTTCCTCCTGTGGTGAGCCCTGAAACTCCACAACGGTTCCGTCCTACTCCAGCCCCACGGAAAACCCCCCCAACGCCGCCTACGGCCATTAGGGAGCTGTGCCCAGCTACAATAGATGAGCGCCTTGGATTAGCTGAGGATATCAGAAACATGGACATTTCCTCCTCAATACCTGATAGAGTACCACCACAAGTGCGTTACAGCGACCCACCTCAACCCAGGTACTCTCGTTCCTCCCAACACATTCCAGCTTATCAGTCAGAGTTCGAGACCACAGCATATAACAGTATGCCACCTCCGCATCCAGGCCACAGACAAGCATTTTACCAGCCTTCATCAATGCAGGAGAAAATGTACCGAGGCCCTGCTCCAACCATTCCCTTCCTAACATCCCCTGATCCTAGGGAGTTCTCTCGACTGAGAATAGCATTGGAGAACATTTTGCCTGAGGATGCAACAGAGCGATTCAAATATCAGATCCTCACTGACCATCTTAAGTTGGAGGAAGCCCTACTTGTGGCAGACTCATACAGTAACTCAAACTTTCCTTTCACAAACACCATGAGAGCCCTCAATAAAATGTATGGCCAGCCACATCAGCTAGCCTTACAACGCATTGCAGAACTGATGGATGGACCAAACATTCGAAGTGGAGATGTGAAAACGTTTCGCATGTTCGGACTCCAAGTGCGTTCCCTGGTCAGTATGTTGGAACAGCTGGGTCAGAAAGGCAATGTCGAGTTGGAGTGTGGATCACATGTGTCCAGACTGATGAGCAAACTGCCACATGATCTCAGGTCCAGTTTCAAGAGGTACACTCATCCTCTTAATGTCACTATCCCCACATTAATTGGACTTTGCGGACTGGCTTGAGTACGAGCTACAAGTTCAGGATGACCACACTGACTATATCAGTCAGTCTAGAGTTTCGACAGTGCCGAGGAGGGAGATGAGGAGAGACTCTAGACAGCCCCGCAAACCCACTACCATCCTCCTTGGTACAGAGAAACCAAAGGCCAGCCCAGCATCACCAGTTTATCCACCCAAACCAACTGCTGCTAAGAGAGAAGGGGTGAATGTTTACTGTCCATACTGCGACAACAACAGACATTTTCTGAGCGGCTGTGAGAACTTTAAGTTACTCAACAAAGAGCAGAAGGTGAATTGGATTAAAGGCCAAAATAGATGCTGGCGCTGTGGGCGTGGTCATCATGCTGCCAATTGCACACTGAAAGCCCTCTGTCCATCTTGTAACAGAAAGCACTTGCTGGCCTTACATGATGTAAATGACCAGAGCAGAGCCACAGAAGAATCGGTTCCAGCCAGTGCAGTCTTGTATGTGGATCGTCCAACCTGTGACAATAAAATTCTGCTGAAGGTGGCTAAAGTTCTGCTCCGAAACGGCAACAAATCCATGGAGGCATATGCAATCCTCGATGATGGGTCAGAGCGGACCATCATCCTACATGAAGCTGTGCAGAAGTTGAATCTGAAGGGTCAGCCAGAGGACTTAGTTCTCCGTACAGTCAGGCAAGATACACAGACCCTTCACGGGGCGGCTGTGACCTTTACTGTGTCTTCAGTAGCTAACCCTCGCAAGGCTTTCATGATACGGAGCGCATTCACAGCCAACAGCCTGGGTTTAGCAGAGCACACGCATCCCGTCAAGGTACTCCAGAAGAAGTACAAGCATCTTGCAGGCCTGCCACTACAGCACCTTCACAAAGTGAAACCAGTAGTTCTCATCGGTTCTGACTGCCCTCACCTCATCACACCCATAGAACCAGTCAGACTGGGTCCACCTGGTGGCCCTGCTGCTGTGAGAACACGCCTAGGATGGACACTACAGGGACCAGCACAAGAACTAACCAGCAGACTTTCCCCACAGCAATGTCTTTTCACCAGCTTACGGCCCACTAACGACCTTTATGCGAATGTGGAGAAACTGTGGAAAATGGACATTCTTCCATATCGAAACGAGAAGGTACTGACAAGGTCTAGACAAGACAAAGAGTCCATCCAACTTCTCCAGGACAAAACCGTGAGAGTGAATGTTAACAGAATCCAGCGCTATGCGACCCCTCTTCTACGTGCTAAAGATATGCCATGTCTACATGCACCTAAAGAAGCTGTCCTGCCACAATTAAGGGGAATAGAGAATCGGCTGAACAAGAATCCTGATCAAGCGGCGGCCTACCAAGAGGAGATAGTCAGGTTACAGCAAGCTGGCTACATCACAAAACTCACTCCTGAGCAGGTGGACTGTTCCAAAGAGAGCTGGTACATTCCACATCATTTGGTGGAGCATAATGGAAAGAAAAGGGTTGTCTTCAACTGTTCGTTTGCTTACCAAGGCCACAACCTGAACGAGTACTTGCTCCCTGGTCCACCACTTAGTCCTTCTCTTCTGTCAGTTCTTCTGCGATTCAGGGAACATTCCATCGCCATTAGTAGTGACATTCGTGGGATGTTCCACCAGGTACGCCTTTTGCCTGAGGACAAACCACTACTGAGATTTATTTGGAGAAATCTTCAGAGAGACAAGGCACCAGACGTGTATGAATGGCAAGTACTTCCATTCGGAACAACGTGCAGTCCTTGCTGCACAACATACGCGTTACAGAAGCACGTCCTGGACCACAGTGAGTCTGAAGACACACAGTTCTCAGTAGAGAAATCTTTCTATGTTGACAACTGCCTTCAGAGCTTCACCTCAAGTGAGACAGCGAAAGGTCTTGTAGACAGACTCCGCAGTCTCTTATCTTCCGGAGGCTTTGACCTAAGACAATGGGCGAGCAATGATCCATCAGTCATCGACCACCTGCCAGCTGATGCTCGATCTCAAAGCAGCATCCAGTGGCTCAGCGAAGGTCATCAAGATGCACAAGAGTCAACTCTTGGGTTACACTGGCATTGCTCATCAGACACTCTCTCCTATAAGCAGCGGCGGACAGACCACCCACTTCCAACTATGCGGAGCATATATCATATCCTCGCTAGCCAGTATGACCCGATAGGTTATATTGTGCCATTCACGACACGGGCCAAGGTGATCGTACAGAAGTTATGGGACAAGAAAAGAGAGTGGGACGATCCCCGTCTGCCTGAGAATCTGTTGAACTTGTGGAAAGCATGGGAGAGTGAGCTGGATGGTTTACAGCACGTTGTTTTGCCGAGGGCTTACTGCAGTAAAGAACTGGATCAGCCTACCAGCATGAGGCAGATCCACATTTTCTGTGACGCTTCAGAGCGAGCCTATGGTTCCGTGGCCTACTTACGAACTGAAAACCTGGAAGGTAGAGTGGAAGTAGCCTTTGTAACCGGTAGATCTCGGGTAGCCCCAAAAAAGCAGCAAACCATTCCACGGTTGGAGTTATGTGCAGCACTCGCAGGTGCACAACTCGCAAAAGTTCTGAAGACAGAGCTAACTTTGCCCATCCACAGCGTCACTCTGTGGTCTGACTCCACAACTGTCCTTACCTGGCTGCTGTCACACTCATGTCGTTTTAAAGTTTTCGTAGGCACCAGAGTGGCAGAAATCCAGGAACTCACGGAGTCTGATAACTGGAGATACGTGCCATCAAAAGAGAACCCCGCAGATGACATCACAAAGGGAAAACTGCTGTGTGACATAGGCCAGAAAAGCAGATGGAATAAGGGGCCAAAATTCCTCAGACAGACACTTGACCACTGGCCGGAGATGCCACCGTTTACGACCATTGATCAGGACAGTGAACTGAGAAAACCAATCTTCATTGGCCTATCAATCTCCACTCCACCTACTCCTGATCCACAGAAATACCATACTCTTCCAGAGTTACTAAAGGCTTACATCCAGCATGCCAACGGGGCGGCCACTGATAACCCAACAGCAGATGACTACAAAGAGGCAGAACTGGCAGTACTCCATCAGAGCCAAACTGATACATTTCCAGACGAACTGTCCTTCCTCAGAGCAGGCAAATCTTTGCCAAAAATAGTCGCTTGTTGTGCTTAGCCCCGGAATTTGATGAGGACACCAAACTCATGCGCGTTGGCGGTCGTCTCCGTCAGATCAGCCAGCTAGAGGAAGATACAATACATCCTATTGTCCTCGACTCGTCTCATCCAACTACCAAACTGGTAATCAAGGACTATGATGATCGGCTACATCACCCAGGACCAGATAGGGTGTTTGCTGAACTTCGGAGGAAATACTGGGTGATACGGGGATGGGCTGCAGTCAGAAACCATCAACGACAATGTGCAGAGTGTCAGAGATGGCGGGGACAACCACATCCACCAAAAATGGCGGACCTCCCACCTGCCAGATTGAGGATCCATCAACCTGTCTTCAATTCAACAGGTGTGGACTGCTTTGGACCTTACACTATAAAAGTGGGACGCAGGAATGAGAAAAGATGGGGAATCATCTTCAAATGCATGACTTCCCGTGCAGTCCACATTGACATTCTCACCAGCATTGACACAGATTCCTTCTTGATGGCTTTTCGACGATTCATCTCCAGGCGTGGTAAACCATTTGAGCTCCTGTCCGACCAAGGCACCAACTTTAAAGGAGGAGAAAGGGAACTGAAAGAATCATTCATCGCCCTTCACCCTGAGCTTCAAGCCCAACTCGCCAGCCAACAAATAAGATTCATCTTTAATCCACCCAGTTCACCCCATTTCGGTGGATCTTGGGAGAGAGAAATTCGTTCTTTAAAGGCTGCACTTCACGTCACCATTGGCAGCCAGACAGTCACAGAAGAAGTGCTGAGAACTGTCTTCATAGAAATAGAAGGAATCCTCAACTCCAAACCCATTGGCTACACTTCTTCGGACATCGCGGATCCAGATCCAGTTACTCCAAACATCTTGTTGATGGGGCGGCGAGATGCCTCATTACCGCAAGTGGTATACCAAAACTCTGAACTCCTGAGCCGTAAGAGATGGAGACATAGCCAGCTGACCACTTTTGGAGGCACTTTATTCAGCACTACCTACCCAACCTCCAAATCAGACAGAAATGGAGGACTGAAGAAGCTGACCTGCAAGTTGGTGACACAGTCATGATCGTGGACCAACAACTGCCCCGCGCTCTTTGGCCCGTAGGGATAATTGTTCAGGTCTTTCCTGGGTTGGACAAGAGAGTTAAATCTGCGGAAATACAGGTTAACGGCAAAACTTACACCAGACCTGTAGCCAAAATTATTTGTCTCCCCTCTCTTCCCGACTAGCTTTAGATTTAATGTAGCAAAGTCACTTAAAGTTGGCAAATTCACACTGTGAATTTGGGGGCGGCTGTAGAAAGTGCTCCCCTTTGTCACATGGACTCTCCCAGTCACCCCTGTCATTCAGCGAGAAATGGACTGTTCCAAACTTTCCACCGGAGTTCGCGAAGTGAAGGGGAAGAGAGTAGACGGATAATAAAGGGAAAAGGAGATCGGCTGAATACTGTATATAGTTTGTAGAGTGAAATATAGTGCATTAGCCCAAATCGAAGGAGATTTATCGATTGTGCGTGTGCGTGCATCACACTAACCACACATCTATGCACATTTAATAAACCTACGATTTGGAATATAACCTGAGTGAGACATCATTGTTCTGACCGGACAAACTGCAGCCTTCAGCCAAACCTGAACTAGCAATTAGAGTGAATACTCACAAGATTTTTCATAATAGATAGATAGATAGATAGATAGATAGATAGATAGATAGATAGATAGATAGATAGATAGATAGATAGATAGATAGATAGATAGATTTATAGATAGATTAAAGATAGGCTACATTTATAAATACATAGATAGATTATAGATACATATCTAAATACATAGATAGATTATAGATACATAGATTATAGATACATATCTAAATACATATACAGATTATAGATACATATTATATATAGGCCTACATATCTAAATACATAGATAGGTTGTAGATATCTAATTACATAGACAGATTAGAGATACATATCTAGATAGATTTGGATAGATAGATAAAATGGAGGCTCCCCAGAAGAGATGCCGAGCATCTGTGGTGTGGGAGCAATTTCCATTTAGAAACCCCAAATAAAGTGAGATGTGTGTATTGTGATCGGCAGCTCGCCTACTGCAACAATACATCATCCATGATGCGCCATTTGAGGAGCACTCATCCTGCCATTTTGCAGCGTGCAGAGGATGGCATTCCCCCTGTACCTGCTACTGACACTGCTGGGCCATCTGCAAGGTATACATAGATGTATCCATCAACATCATCACCATCACCATCAACATCAACAACAGTAGAAACACAGGACAGTTTATGGGAACTTTTTGATACTCGTATCCATCAAACCCAGATGATACACAATGCTACAGCTGATGCCACAGTGGAAGTGAAAAAATACATCAACGATGCGTATTTGCCCAAAACTCATGATCCACTAACTGGAAAGAGAGAGAGCAGTAATCTTTCCTCATTTGTATGTCCTAGCTAAAAAATATCTTTGCATGCCAGCAACAAGTGTCCCTTGTGAGAGGATTTTTTCAAAGGCTGGAGAAATTATCTGTAAAAAAAGAAGTAGGCTAAGTCCTTCCACAGCAGAGAAATTAATATTTTTGAATAAAAATATGTAAAAAAGTGATGTACGTTTGGAACGTGCGTCGTTAACTGTTAACCTCGCGAAATGTGTGTTTGGTAAAGTAACTGTGACTTATTTGGGAAAACTTGTGGGAAATGGACAAGTAAAGCCGGTGGAAGAGAAAGTGGCGGCTATTACCGTTTTCCCTGTGCCAGTTACAAGGCGAGAGTTGAGGCGTTTTCTGGGTATGATTGGGTATTACCGAAGTTTCTGCAAGAATTTCGCTACCGTGGTAACCCCGCTTACGGATCTCCTCAGCCCTAAGAAAACTTTTGTGTGGACAGATGAATGTCAGGTAGCCTTTGAAAATGCGAAAGCATTAATGTGTACAAACCCTGTTTTGATCGTTCCTCAATTTGAGCGGGCATTCAAGTTAGAGGTTGATTCGAGCGCAGTAGGCGCTGGTGCAGTTCTGATTCAGGAAACGCAGGATGGAGTGGACCTTCCAGTGTGTTTTTTTTTTTTTCGCTTAAGTTCAACAAGTATCAAGCAAACTATTCTACCATCGAGAAGGAAACCTTGGCATTGTTACTAGCGTTACAATTCTTCTATAATTGTTTTCCCGCTCTATCTGTCTCTCACTTTCACTTTTCTTAGGATGTTGCTGATTGGCTATCGTGCTTGTCAGTTAAGACAATGAGTTGCCGCGCCTTGGAAGGCGGGATCGGCATTAGCGTGATGAGTGACACCTGGTGAAGTGGATACTTAAAGACCATGCTGCTGCAGGCTGGCAGAGTAAGTCACAGTTAGGAAAATTAGAACGAATTCAGTCACGAGCTTTGAGAATATGTTGTGGAGCTTATCCTTCCTCTCCTGTTTCAGCTTTACAGGTGGAGATGGGAGAGATGCCAATTCACTTAAGAAGGAAACAATTGATACTGGCATACTGGGTAAACCTATAAGGGCAGAAGGATAGTCATCCAACAAATGGTATAATTGAAACATGTTGGGAATATGGGAAAGGGAAAGTTAACAGTTTTGGTTGGATTATTAAGGATTTAGTTCAGAATATGAAATTAAATGAGTATAGAGTTGTTCCAGCAGTAATATTACCAACAACACCATTATGGATTTTACCTCAACCAAATGTAGATCTGGTGTGACGTGTCTGAGATGGTTATATGTGTTCCCCTCCTAAAAGCCCTAGACGGGTATGAGTCATAGGAGGGTCGTAACAAATTGTAATAAATTTACACAATATTACTGCATTTTTTTTAAATCAAATAAATACAGCCCTGGGGCCTCATGTGAAATTAACGCGAGAATGTGCGTTCCTCCACGCCGATCTCATGTCTGGCGTACGTACATTTCTCATAGTTTTTGTCCGTTGGCGACTCATAGAGGCAATAAAGTGAAGTGGCAAACATTACACTACGAATTGTTCTATCGCACCACCAGCTGTCAGATATTGCTTATAATTTGTAACTGATCAATTATTTGACATATTATTGTCACACAAGTCTTATTAAAATATTCTATTAATTATGCAATTAAGTAAGAACATATATAAAGCATGTGCAAATTGATACAACCCGTCTAGCAATGGCAGCGTTGGCTTTATTAGAGGACATTTTCAATGGACGAATACGGAGAGAACGAGTTTTTAGGGACCACAATGATTTTCTGGCCCACGATGATGACTGGCTTATCAGCCGTTTCAGATTTCCACGGCCTATACTCTTGGAACTCTGCGCTGAGTTGGGTCCGAATTTGGAAAGAGAGACAGTGAGGAGCCACGCATTGCCCGTTCCTTTACAGGTGCTTACTACACTTGGTTTCCTGGCAACTGGTTCTTTCCAAAGAGAACTGGCAGACCGCTCAGGAATAAGCCAGTCGTGTTTGAGCTGTGCAATGCCAGCTGTATGGGACGGGATCATCCGCTTGTCTACCAGGTATATAACGTTCCCATACGATGCAGGTGACCAGCCAAACATTAAAGCGCAATTTGCTGCGATAGCCGGTTTTCCTAATGTAATCGGAGCGATCGACTGCACACATATTGCTATAAAGGCGCCATCTGAAGAAAAATTTGTATATGTGAATCGGAAACATTTTCATTCAATAAATGTGCAGATTATATGTGATGCACAAATGCGCCTAACAAATATTGTGGCAAGGTGGCCTGGGGCAACCCATGATTCATATATCCTTACAAATAGCATGGTTGGGATGAGACTCCAAGCTGGCAGGGTGCGCGATGGGTGGCTACTTGGTAAGTTATGCATTTAAATGTATGGTTCTATCTTAAAGTTTAATTTTTGTGTGTTATTATTCAACTGCCCATCAGGAGACAGTGGTTATCCACTAAAGACGTGGCTGTTAACCCCCCTCACCAACCCACAAACTGACCGAGAGCGCAGATACAATGATGCCCATTCTCGCACTCGGTCAGTTGTGGAGCGGGCGATTGGGCAGCTGAAATGTCGGTGGCGCTGCCTTGACAGGACCGGGGGGATGCTGTTATACCGCCCTGACAAGGTTTGCCACATCATACTGGCCTGTGGAGTGCTGCACAATGTCCCGCACAGGCATGGCATACCCCTTGGTGAGGTGGCAGCACTGCCAGATGACTCTGACCCAGGACCAGTATATGTGCAGCACAATCAACAAGCCATTCAGGCCCGTCAACGTGTAATTGCGACAATATAAATGGTACTCAGACACAAAGTTCATTTTTTCACCAATTCCTTTAATGAATGGCTTATTTCTGTGAGTGCGTCAGTGACATTTTTCAGGTGACTGTTAATTTCTCCAATGGCCCTAACAATTTGCTGTTGTGACTCCAGAACAGCATGCGTCAAGACGCGGCCAGATGGACGGGCTTCAGCACTGGGGGGAGCATTAGAGACACCGGAGACGCTGGACTGAATGGGCTCTGGCTGCTCGGGTGGTGCAGACTCTGGTGGTGCGGACTCTGAGTGCGTGCCAGTGGACGTTCCTGCTGTTGTTCCTGCGGTTCCTAAGTCCAAATAAACACAGCCACATGTTAACAGTAATTTGAATCGGTTCCTTATTAATGGGTACACGCATTTGCAATAAAAGCAGTGGATACGAAAAATCTCTAGTGTACTTTTTGCTACATTGCATGCATTTTAAAATTAAAATGGTGGCAGGTAGGCTATATGTATCAAAGTTAAGGAAATACATTTTACATTAGTTACCTTGCTGGCAGTCCTGCAGTATATCCGAGTCTCCCACATCAACGGATACGATTCCAGAGATTAACGTGTCTCCTACAATAGAGGCAACTCTCTGATCAAAGGGTGAAAGTTCATCGGCCCCTGTACCACCGCCTGTTCTGCCCACACTGTGGCGGTGCGCAGCAGTTCTCCGCTTAACTTCCACCTTTATGTCAGACCATTTCTTCTTCAGTTCATTTACAGTGCGACTCTCAGATCCCACCGCGTTGACGGCATCAGACAAACTCTCCCACTCTTTTTTCTTTCTTTTGTTATTCATTCCAGAGGACAAAGTTCCAAATAAAATATTTTTTCTTGTTTCTACCTCTAATAGTAGGACCTCTAATTCATTTTCAGTGAAATTTCGTTTCTTGCTTGCTTTAGCCATGTTCTTGCAGGTTTCTTTTTCCAAATTGGACTAATTACCATATTTAAATGATTTAATTGAGGGAGGAGACTGGGTGGGGCGTTGTGCTTGTGCATGTGCGCTCAATTTTACGTTAATTGGGATGTACAAAGAGAATATGCGTGGGAACCTTCGTACGCAGAGATTCATACATCTGTTTTTTTTTGTGCGTACGCACATTTACAGCTTTGTCCGTACGCAATGTTTTAGTATGAATTCAACGCTAGTCTTTGTACATGAGGCCCCAGGTGCGCAGAAGACTTCTTTCAAAAAAAAAAAAAATATATATATATATATATATATATTCATTCATTCAACAATTTCTGAAAGGTATTGGAATGTGATCAATGTCAAAAAGTTGGAAAGCCTTTGACTGCTGTGCAGACCTTACAGTGCATCAAGGTTAATAAGTGCAGTAACATACAGTATACATATACTAAACCTACTTTATACACACTAAACTTACTTTAAATTTTATTGACTTGATAGGTTTCTGCTGTTTGGGAGCTTGTTGGCATTGATTTAACTGGACCATTACCTGAAACTGCAGATGGCTTTAAATACATTTTACATTTACATTTAGTCATTTAGCAGACTCTTTTATCCAAAGTGACTTACATTTGAGGATTAAACCAAGCGAGTCATCATGGAGAGGCAAAAACAACGCAAGAAGTGCTCAGAATACAAAGTTCAAACATTGCTCAGAGTAGCATAAACCAGACAAGCGAAGATTTCAAGAAAAATGTTTTTTTTTTCTCTGTTAAGTGCTCACGGAAGAGATGAGTCTTCAGTTGTCTTTTGAATGCTGTCAGGGATTCTGCATTCCGGATGAGGGTGGTCATTTCACCAGCATGGAACCGTGAATGAGAATGTTCTGGACAGTGATTTTGTGTCTCGCTGTGAAGGCACCACGAGCCGTCGCTCCTTGGCCGATCGTAGGCTTCTGGTAGGGATGTAGACCATCCTCACAGCCAAATACTGTTATTGCTATATGTTTTAAGGAGCTTTTCACCGATTTACTCACAGTGATTCTTTTTCCCCTTTATTTTTTAAGCTTAACCACACAGGCTTTGAGAAATGTTGTGCATCAAAAGAAGTGTGACAGCAGCTTATCATCCTCAAACTAATGGCCAGGATGAAAAGACCAACAACAACATTAAACGGTAAGTTGTATTATTGTATGTTCCTAGGTCAGCAAAAGTTAAGGCACCCCCGCCCCCATGACATTTTGACCCATCTTCCTCTTCAAGGCACCAAATAAGTTATAAATGCGTTCCTAAAAAGGCTTTCATACGCCTAGTTTATAAGCCTTCTAAAAAACAAAAACCTTTCCCCCTTATGTTTCATTTTAGACCCCACGAGAAATTGGTTAATGTAGCAGGTTTATTTGTATACTTATGAATTCCACCAAAAAATATTTCTTTTTGTATTACTGGGAGTTTCGTTTTGGGTTCATTCTGCCTGCGCGTCGGGTTAGTGCAGTGCGTGCGTGTGACGTCATCAGACCGGGGACTTGCGCCGCGCAAGTTTGACATCAGTCAGAGCAATGCTGGATTTGACTGAGATGCTAACCTGATGTCACGCAACACTCATTGCCATATTGTTTATGACCGCAGATAATAAACTGCATTGTGACTGCCCGTGCCTCCGTGTTTACTTGAGAACAACCCAGAACACAACGCAGAAAGACAAGACGGGTTACATTAATGACCAGCAGAATGACTGGGATGTCTACCTTGTTTTCTTTAAGATCAAAGATCCAAACCACCACAAAACACTCCCCTTTTCTTTTAATGTATGGGAGAGAGCCAGTGTTCCCTGCAGAGATTCCTGTTGAAATGCCGGTGAGTGTGTTTATGGAGTAAATTCAGCAATTTTGTCATACTAGCCTGTCAGGAGAATTGTGCTTAAAGTAAATTTAGCCTTGAAAATTGAAATCATTTCCAATGGGTACTGTAGTAGTTTTTTTTTACAAAACTATAGCCTACCATACAGTAAATATATTTTTTTTTTATTGGTACCCTGGATTGATTTTTTTTGTTAACAACTGTTTATTAAGTTTTCTTATTTAAAGTCAAGAAACACAAGAATACAAAGCAAAAAGCAACTATACAAGTTGAGAACCCACCCCACCCCTGGTAGACTTCAAGAAAATAACAATAAAATACAAACATAGAATGTAGACCCCAAAACATATATATAAATAATAATAATAATAATAATAATAATAATAATAATAATAATAAAAATAAGTAAATCGATAAATTACATGGATGTTAAAAGGGTTGACACACTATCAAAAGCAGCTTGCCATAAATTCACAGTCTTAACACTGGATCCATGCATACGAGAAGTTGAGAGTTCCATCGATATAATGTCCAGCAAAGACACTGTCCATGTTCGTCTGTCCATTGTGTGAGGAGGATTCCAACGGTTAACTAACATTTTTTTTGCCGCTGTGAGAGCGGCTAACAGTAAATGTCTTTGTTGAATTGATAAGGTTAGGTCCCTTAAATCGTTAAAAAAAAAATTGTGTGGGGTCAAACAAATATCAGTGTCCAACAGATATGATAAGTCCTGTGAGAGCTGTGTCCAAAAAGGTGAAAGAGAGGGACAGTCCCAAAAGAAGTGCAAGTACGTGCCTAGAGATCCTTGAGAACAAAGATTACACTTGGGAGAGGGGGATAGATTCATATAGAAACGTTTCATAGGAGTCAAGTAAACCCTATGCAGTAATTTCCAGTGAATCATTTGATGATTGGGGTTCTTTGACGACAGCTTAAACATCCTCCATACCTGATCCGAAAATAAAACATGCACATCTTCATTAAGATCCTTGGCCCAAACAGTTGTAATAGATAAGGGTTTGTATGAATGCTCAAGAAGATACTGATAAATGACAGACACAGATGAGGGAGATCTCTCAGAAGGAAGGATTAATTTGCGCAGTGGGTGAATAGGTAAATAGGAGTCCCAAGGCACCCCATATGCCCGAAGGGCCGATCTTATTCGCAAATACATATAAAAAGATGTACCTTGTATATTATATTGAGCTTTAATGTTCTGAAATGATTTTAGACCCATATCATCATAGATTTCTCCCAAAGTGTTTACTTTTTTTTCCCATTGCGGATATTGAAAAGGGGCCTTGTCAGACAAAAGATTATTATTATGGAAAATAGGCGAATGTCTATGCCAGATTGTAACCTGGTGTGTTTGCTTTTCGACTTCCCTCCAAGTAGAGAGAAGATGAGTTACAATAGGGCCAAACTGAGATTTACACTGCCTCAGTGGAACCCCGGAAAAAACAAGATGCTTCAGTTCATAGGTATAAACCATAGATTCCTCAACGGTTCTCCATGACACAGAAGCATCAGGATCAAACCAGACTGATAAAGTGCGGAGGGTAAAGGCTTGAGCGTAAAGTCTAAAATTAGGGAAAGACAGACCTCCATGTAATCTGCCACACTGTAAGGTAGTCAGCTTGATTCGAGGACGTTTCCCATCCCATATATAACGAGAAACGCATGCATCGAGTTTATTCCAGAAGCCAGCAGGTGGAGGAAGGGGAATCATAGATGAAAAGAAATTAATACGTGCAAGAACATTCATTTTAATTACAGATATACGAGCATGAAGAGAAGTAGGGAGACGAGACCAATTTTCCAAGTCTGAGGTTATTTTTGCTAAAATACTATTCAGGTTTTTCGAGATAATTTCCTGAAGGGATGGAAAGATATCTATACCCAGGTACTTAAAGGATTGAACCACCGGAATGGATATAGATAGGGGTGTGAGGTCAATTTTAGAATTGAGGGGGAGCAGACATGACTTGCTCCAATTAATTTTAAACCCAGAGAGGGATCCAAAATGGTCAAATAAATTCAACACCTGGGGGATAGAGTGTGACGGTTTCTCCAAGAACAATAAGATGTCATCAGCAAACAATGAAATATGATGGTGTGTGTTCCTTATAATTATTGGGGAGATAATTTCAGATTGTCGAACCGCTTGAGCTAAGGGTTCCAAGGATAAAGCAAACAACAAAGGAGAAAGCGGGCAACCCTGACGAGTACCTCGCTGTATAGAGAATGGATTTGAACAAACTGAACCTGTAAGAACAGCAGCTGCTGGGTTGGTATACAAAATTTTAATCATGTTTATAAAACTTGGCCCTAAACCTAGATGTTGTAGAACCAACCACAAATAGTTCCATTCTAGCTGATCGAAAGCTTTCATCGCATCCAGAGATAATACTGCGCAAGGGGACGTCAACATACTCGCTGAATTAACAATGTGACATAGCCTGCGCAAGTTATCCGAGGCGGAACGAGATTTAATGAACCCTGTCTGGTCATAATGAACTAATCTATTCATAAATCTCTCTAAACGTCGGGCCAGCACTTTAGCATACAATTTAACATCCGTCCCTATCAAAGAAAGTGGCCGATAGCTAGAGCAGGAAGTCGGATCTTTGTCTTTTTTTAAAAGGAGAGAAATAATAGCTATATTAATCGATGAGTGAAATGAACCTTGCGAAACTGAAAAATTTATCATATCCAACATTAGAGGACCTAATTCAGACCAAAAAGTTGTATATAATTCGATTGGAATACCATCTGTGCCAGGGGATTTCCCCTTGTTCATAGATTTAGCTGCTAACTCCAGCTCCTGAAGAGTAATCGGTTCAGCCAGATAATCAGAATCTGAATCCGACAGCCGAGGTAAATCAAGATTGGATAGAAAGGATGTAGAAGAGTCAGGGTCACCACTAGAAGAAGTATAAAGGTTAGAATAAAAAGTGCGAAAAGTGGTATTAATATCTTTAGGATCTGTCATAATGTCCCCAGATTGGGATTTCACCACAGGAATGTTAGCAAACTTTTCACTATTACGTAATCTCAGAGCTAAAAGGTGACTTGGTCTACTCCCCTGAAAATAGTAATTCTGCCTGGATCTTTGAATCAAAAATTCTGCCCTGGATCTCAGTAATGAGTTGAGTTCAATCCTAACCGCCATGATTTTGCCGAGTGTATTGTCCGAAAAGACTCGTTGATTATCTCTTGTCAAGTTCTGAAGCTGCGATTCCAGCTCAACTATCTTTTTGTGTCGTTTTTTCTGGAGGAAAGAGGCATACGAAATTGAGTTATTCCTTATAAAGCCTTTAACCGCATTCCAAAGTGTTCGTGGATCATCCACCGAGCCTAGGTTAATTTCAATAAACTCAGAAAACATTTTTCTGAACTGACTGCAAAAGTTTCCATCCTGTAACAGCCTAGGATTGAATCGCCATCTAGGGGCCCGAGATGGCCGAGGGACCAAAGATAAACAGCACAAATTACCATCATGATCAGACAGAGATAGGGAGAAAATATCCGCATCTTGAGCAGCTGGAGCTAAAGAAGAAGAAATAAAAATATAATCGATTCGTGAATAGGTTTTATGAGGGGCGGAGAAGAAAGTGAATGACCTAGCAGAAGGGTTTAGTAATCGCCAAAGATCCACCAGTGAAGATGAAGTTGCGCATTGTCGTAATTTATCAGAACAAAGAGCTTGAGAGTGTGATTCCTTTGACCCAGATCTATCTAAAGTATGGGACATTACAGAATTCATATCTGCACCCATTACAATTTCAAAGCCAGAGAATTTCAAGAGATAAACTGAAAGTAAAGAGAAGAAAGCAGGATCAGGAGTACATGGAGCGTAGATTGAGAGAAATACAATATTCCTATTCTCCACAACTGTTTTTATGTGCGTTACTCTACCATACGAGTCACAGCCTTTATCCAAAATACTGATATTTAAAGACCTCCGCATCAAAATTAGGACACCTTTAGTTTTAGTATCAGCAGATGAATGAGATGCCACTTCATAAAACTTATTATTGCACCTGCGTACATCCTCCTCTTTCAAATGGGATTCCTGCACTAACGCTATATCAATCTTTCTTCTTCGTAAAAAATCCAAAAAACTTGTGCGTTTGTGAGGGCCATTTAGGCCATTTATATTGCAACTTAGAATATTAAGTTCAGTCATAAGTATCTAACTGAAATGCTGCTTGATAAACCAAAATACAACTTAGAAAATGAAACCATTTGAGTCTACCATCAAACCACCCCCCACCCTTCCCATCACCATTTGGAGAAACATAACCATATTCCCATAAACTATGGCGGATCAAACCAAGAACAAACTTTGATCCGCCAACCCCCCTTAATTCGATCCGTGGCGTCAACAGAAACCTGCACATTATTGAAACACCAACATTGGCCCAATACTAACATAATGGCTAGCAAGTACATCAAAGGAAAAAATACATAAAAAAATAAAAATAAAAAGTCAAAAATATATAAAATAAAAATAATACATAGACTTTTGGATAGGCTACCCGTAAATAAAAGCCGTAAAAAAAATAAAAAAAATAAAAATAAAATAAATAAATAAATAAAAAACCTCACCTAACACACCCGATAAGAAACATAATATAGTGAGAGCTCAGCGTTTCAATAAGTATGACGTCCAAAATAAAGTGAGGTGAACTCTATGAAATAACAGTCACCTAACCAGTTAGAACTTAGAGCATCTCAGCAAGATGCCATCTGAAGTTCAGCGGGGGTTAGTGGCTAACTGGCAACCGAGGAAGTGTCTTGCTTCTTCTGGGGAGTACAGCATTTTTGGCTCGCCTTGATTGAGAATGACCTTCAGCGTTGCAGGATAAAGGAGGAAATTCTGGATACCAGCTTCCCGCATTTCCCTCCGAATTGGTGCAAACGCACTTCTTCTTTTTGCAGTCATAGGAGAAAAGTCTGGAAAGAAGGACAGCGCTGCTCCATCGCTTGTTTTTACCGGGGCATGCAGTCTAGCAGCCCGCAGAATGAGCTCCCTGTCCGTGTATCGCAGAAGTTTAAAGAGAAAGACCCGTGGTTTAGCGCGATCTGAGGTAGCCTTTGTATACACGCGATGTGCTCGTTCCACTTCAATCTCTCTTCCCGCCAGAGAAGGAAGCCACGTCGACAGCGATCTTTTCAAAAAGCCCATGGGGTCGTCTTTCTCTGATCCTTCAGGCAATCCAACCAGACGCAGATTGCTGCGCCTGTTGCGGTCTTGTAAATCTACCACCTGTTGTTCAAGCGCGGCTAATCGTACATCGTGATCTGCGACTACTTTCTTTTGTTCACGCATCTCACCTGTGAGAAGATCGAGTTTAGAGCATAGTGACTGGACAACTGACATGTGAGAAGCTAAATCACCCCGCATCGCCGTCAACTCGGTTTTTAGAATGTCCTCAAAGCGTGCAACAGTGTTAGCCATTTTGTCAACCGTATCACTTGTGGTCGTCACCGTCGGCGCCTTGGATCTCTTCTTAATCGGAGAAGATGACGGCGACAAATCTTGCTGTTTTCGACTGTGTGACATCTGGCAAACTACAATTATTGAATAAAACTTAAAATAAAACAAAAAATCGGCAAAAAAGGGGCCAAATGTACGGAGCTCTACGACAGGGTTCATGAGCACGTCACGTGACTCCTGTACCCTGGATTGATTAACTGTATTCAATTTTAAAATCTGTTATAAAACCTTTGATCTTAAACTGGTAATGATCATATGTTTTGGACTTTGTTCCACAACAGACAATAAGGGTCACTAATATTCCTAACAATTTATTATGGATAGTAAACAACCATGTTTTTAGCAAAGGACATCTTCTCATGCTACCATGGGCTTTTCATTACATACATGCACATGTAAAATTTAAAATAGTTCAAAAAATTAATTTATATTGCTTCAATTATATTGCCTTGTTTTTTTAGCTTTCCACCATCAGTCTCCCTGTGGAATCAAGTTTTAGTGATTATGTAATTTCCGATAAAAAAAAGACATGAGGCCAAAAAACAGGCATAAGAAAGCATTGGTAAATCACACATTTTTATGCTAAAAAGATCCAGAAGTACAAAGACTTGATTTACAATGTTGGTGATGAGGTTCTTCTGATGAATATGAGGAAGCGTGGAAGAAAAGGAGGAAGGATTGAACCTGACTTCACAGGACCCTACATCATTGAGAGACTCAGTGGCAAACTTGTCACATTAAACAAACCTGGAGGGATTACTTTAAAAACTAAATATAGCATTGGTCACATTAAACCATACAGAAGAAGCCAAACTGGAAAGGTGCCTGATGACTGTTCTGGTATCTCCGTCTCCAGTGGGTCTACAGAGAGTAACAGTTCTTGCAAGATGCCTCGTTGCACTGTTGCACCTACACTCAGCCCTCAGCATTCTGGAACCAAGGTAAATGATTCTGAGAAGCTCCCAGAAGATTGAGTGTTACAAAGACCTTCTGTTATTCAAGTTACCCCTAAAATGCTTGACCAAACAAATGGGTACATCAAGGAGGTCAGAGCCAACGGATGAAGAGACAGCAGTAAAATTCCCATCAGATATAAACCAAATCTCAGAGGAACAAGGTTTTATATTTACAGAGATCTCAGTTCACCCTTAGTTGCCAGTTTGGCCTACCTGACCAGTTTGGTCTTGTTATGGTTGCTTGCTTGCAGTGTTTAAATCATGGTGGCCACTTTGACCTGTTGGTCACAGGTCACCGTTATTTATAGGAAGTAGACATAATAACCAATAAATTATAAAAAAAGACACAGCCAAGCCATATATATATATATATATATATATATATATATATATATATATGCCTAATAAAATTCAAACTAAGACAAAAAGTATTTGTAAATCAAAGCTCACTGAAAAACCTTCACAACTGCAGCCACCAAAATATTACATTTTTCTTATTTAGTATAGATACCATAAATTGTTTTTGAGTTATACTGTATCCACTTCCTCTAGCTGTCCTGCACACTTTTGATATGATGACTGTTTGCAAGGGCATAGGTTTGCATATGGATGGATGGACATGTCCCTACCAATATTTTAGGAGGACAGAATTGTCCTTCCTAATACTTCAACGAACTCAATCACATTAATTTTCATAATATATACTACAGATGTGGGGGTAGGAGGTGGATTGTTGTCTCTTCCAACGTAAAGACCAAACCTACGGACTTGACTGTTTGGCACGTTCATTTTGCCAAGTTCATCTTATGTTGGCTCGTTGGCCCCGTAAAGTTGATTAATTAGAAAAAATATTGACAACACTGACTTTGTCTTTCTTTTTCAGTAATGAAGGTCTGGGCTGCAAATGTCACTGGTCAGGTTGAAGCAGTTGTTGGGCCATATAAGCTCTATGACTCTTCTTTTCACTCACTGCAAGGGGCCGAGTGGCTTTCTGATGAAGTAAGTTATTTATTCTTATGCTATGGGTGGCCTTTCTTTCCAATCGTCCGGTTGTCTAAGTGACTTATAAACCCAGAACATTATTTTAAGAGTCACCTAATTAAAAAAAAAAAAATCTCACAAAAACAAAGTTTAGTTTGTTCATATTCATGTTTATTTTTCTTAATTTAGGTTATTGATGCATACCTGCATCTGGTTGTTGAAAACCAGGAACACTAATTTAATTTTATATACTTACAAAAAATTTTTTAAAACAAATTTCAGAACCACATACACCAGCTTTGTGCAGTTGTTGCACGTTCGTTGTTTGCTGGACAGTTCAGATGCCTAGGAAAGGTAATTTAGCTTTCCAGAAAGCATGATTGAAATGGTATACAACTTATAATACACACACCCAAAAAGCAATAGTTTAACTTTATGTGCCATGTTTTTTTTTTTTTTTTTTTGTAGAATTTTATTTAAATGAAAAGGGATTTTCATATCTTTTCATATTTTTCGATTCTATATTGTACTAATTTACATATATATTCATCTCTTTTATTTTCAGGTACAGTGTGAGAGCTGCAATAGATGGGCACATTTTAAATGTTGCAACTTCAATAGCCTAAATGTGTTTATTTGCAAAAAATGTGTAGTATAGTTTGAGTGTATTTCCCTTTATCATTTGCATTGAAAACAGTCTGCAGCACAATGTAGTCTTATTTAGTTCATATTTATATTAATAACTTATTGTTTTACTTGTTTTGTATTGTGCCTCTGTTGCTGCATGATTTTGCATTTTGAAATGAATTTGATTAATAATCTCTTTTCTATATTGTTCTGCTTAATTATAAATTATCTCAATAACTAATCTTATTTCAATTTACATAATCAATTTACATTATAATCTGTTTTAGGGTAAATTTGTAACATCTGTCCAGGGACTACCGATTAAAAACTTAGACTGTAAAATCATCCTATCTGTTTATTTTTCTACTGGTAGGACAATCTGAGTATGTATTTTGCTCCGTAAAATCATCCTACCCGTTTATTTCATATTGTAGGACAATCTGAGTATGTATTTTGCACTGTAAAATCATTCTATCCGTTTATTTCATATTGTAGGACAATCTGAGCAGGGGCGCAACTACCCAGTGTTAGAGGGGTATGCAGCAACAATTTTGGCGCCCTCCCAATACACACACACATATATATATATATATATATATATATATATATATATATATATATATATATATATATATTAGACCGCTTTATAGTCGATTCTCACATGCTCTAGACATACAAGCAATCGAAATTACGTTTCCCTCCATCCCATGGTGAAGACAGAGAAAAAGAAAGAAATATATATATATATATGAACAATGTTAACAAATAATAAAAGTTACAGAATAAACAGTTACAAACATACACATATACACATACATACACACATATATATATATAAAATAATAATAATCATATTGTGTGTAGCTGTCATTTGTATCAAAATGATCATCCATCAAATCTTCCTTATCCCAGAAAATGTTCTTTTTTTCTTTGCAAATCCCTGTACTTGTGACAATAACAACAACAATGATGACATAAATTATGTCAGTGAACAAAAAAAAAAAAAACAGAAACAGATTTTGTCCAAGTGGTCAACAAAAGCCTTGTTGCTGTTTGCCACTTGATCATACATATTATATAGCACAGATCTTTAAAGAGAGAGAGAGAGATGTGACCCTAAATACAGCTTCCATGTCACCCAGCAGATGTAACTATAGTTTGTATGTCTGATAGCACAGCTAACATGAACATACATGAATGGTAAAACAAAATCTATTTGTTTCCATGATAAACCAGCCTTATTGCATAAGTCATGTTTTCCAGCTTCTAGTCATTTATTGTGCATGCTACCTTATATTTACCAGTTGTTATTTTACTTTAATAAAATTGAGATATGTCATGCATGGGATTGGTACCATAAGGTTTTACCAAAATCTAAATGTAGATATCAGCAATATTATTTTGCATTAAGTTAGCAAACACTTGCTGTTAACATTAATATTTGCAAGCCTCCAAGCTTGGTAGCAAATCTACGCATGATTCCATGGTAAACAAGAGATATTGCATTAGTTGTTTTCCAGATTCTTGTAATTTATTGTACATGCTACCTTATATTTTTTAGTTTTCAGCTCAGCAACCTCGGTTTTGCATATTCTAAACTAGCTAGCTCTGGCTGCTACATTCCCAGAGTTAGCAAACGTTAGTCTGTTAACATGAATATTTGCAAGCCTTCTCCAAGCACAAACATCACATACCTGTTGCATTTCACCATCCACTTATTTAGCGGCTGTCGCATCCCTTGACATGCCATCTCCTTTAACCTCCTTCTTTTTCTATTTTTAGCCGCCGACCGCTTTTTTGCTTCATTCATCTGTTTCGAGTTTCAACGATAACGCACTCCTGTGCTGCTCACGGGCGCGCCCCCGCCCGCTCGCGATACCCTTCTATCTCAAAATAAATTCTATGATGGAATATTATGAGGGCGCCGGCGCCTACTCTAGCCTGTTAGTCCTCTAAAATTTATATAACTTTTTTATATTTAACTTGTATAACTTTTATATGTATATAGCTTATAAAAAAATAGATTTTTTTTAACCATCGCTTTGGCGCCCCCATGATGCGGCGCCCACTTTTTGCGCCACTGAATCTCTGAGTATGTATTTTGCACTGTAAAATCATCCTACCCATTTATTTCATATTGTAGGACAATCTGATGATGTATTTTGCTCCGTAAAACCATCCTACCCGTTTATTTCATATTGTAGGACAATCTGATGATGTATTTTGCTGCGTAAAATCATCCTACCCGTTTATTTCATATTGTTGGACAATCTGAGTATGTATTTTGCACTGTAAAATCATCCTACCCGTTTATTTCATATTGTAGGACAATCTGAGTATGTATTTTGCACTGTAAAATCATTCTATCCGTTTATTTCATATTGTAGGACAATCTGAGGATGTATTTTGCACCGTGAAATCATCCTACCTGTTTATTTCATAGGACAATCTGATGAGGTAACGTTACTTTGCACTGTAAAATCACCATACCGTGGCCTAATAAGAATCGTCGGCAAAGTTACACTGAATTATGTAGTCACAGACGCGAAGCAGAAACGCGCTGTAGGATTTTACGATGCGGTAGGATGAACCGATACATATGGCTTTAATTTTGCGCTACGGTAGGAAAAACTGAAAAGGTAGGACAGATTGACAGAACACCGGGACTGATCCCGGCAATGTTACTAGGTCCCCAACCCGGCATCAATCCCGGGTCGTGATTGCGTTCACACAGAAGGCGTTCTGGCAATTTCCCGGGATCAACGCGCTGTGTGAAAGGGGCTTTAGTGGACTAAGCTAACGTAGGGATTGAGTCTTTGGGGGGTGATTCGGATTTAGCCTTTGTCGCGAAGGGCTTAACACACGTCGCGCCAAAAACACATGGGACCCATTAACGTTAAATTCTGTCCACATTGAATACGCGCCGAAATCGTCGTCAGTTAACGGACGCTGCTTTCTATTTCTGACCCGCGTAGAAAGACAAACGCATTTGGAACGCTCGCTTTGATGTTTTTTTTTTTTTACTTCCTGTTTAGGTTTATAAGCCATGTGCTCTCATAGACACTGAGATGTATTGCCGGTTTTCCTGCCTTACTGAACGTACTCCATTGTGTTATTGCCTTGTCTATTGTTATGATCTTTTGCCTGGTCATTGGATTATTGTTTCTGCCTTGACTGCCTGTTGGACTGTGTTTTTTCGACCACTGCCTGCTAGTTTTGGCGACAGCGGGCGGGATGCTCCAATGCAGAACCGCAAAACCATACGTCATAGCAGTGTGAGGACGACAGGGCGAGGCTAACAGTCTGATGCCGGAAGTGGGCGCGGCAAGGCATTGCGCTACTTTCGTGTTTTGGAACGTTTTAAAGTTGAAAACAACGTTATTATAAAGACTTTTTAAAAAATGATTTAATTGAAAATATTTTATATATATATATATATATATATATATATATATATATATATATATTCAAATAGTATAACAGGTAAGAATTATGTTCTGTCCTATTAACATATATATATATATTTCAACCTACTAGTACTATTAACAAATGTTAATCGGTTTTTAAAAGTTAAAATTATACTTTATCCATTTGCTTTGAGTCAAATGGCTAACAATGTAAATTGAACAAAGCTTAAAACAAAAACAAAAATAATACAATGAAAACAAAGTTTGAGCGTTTGAATATTTGATTTAATTAAAAATAATTTTTAATACTCAACTCACAATTTTTTCATAGACCATACACAACAATTATATGATGAAATGTGAAATATGACGGGAAAAGGGAAACATTCAGTTCCTGTGCTTCAGAGTGTAACTCCAACCCTACCCAAACTTATCCCTGTTGTGTGTTTACATGTTTAATTGGATGCCTTCATAGATATGAAATATTATTATAACAAAATACAAATACACAAATATATATAATTGTCTGTGTTTTGTTAGCTTAAGTTTCAGTGTGCATTGTTTGTGTAACCTTTAGAAGTTAATGAAGATAAATTAATAAAAATTATTACATTGTTTCAAAGCAGCTTTACAGGGATAATAGGAAAATAGTGCAACAAAGTTTGTCTCTGCAGATCTAGAATAAAATAGTGTCATAAGACAGCTTAAGTAAGTTCAGTGTTGATTCATTTATGTTGTAAACAAATTATTAATTAATCTATATAGCCATTCTGGAGAAAACAGTGATGTCATCGTCCAGCTCAGTTCTGTTCTCATATAATGCCGCAATAAAAGATTTAAGTTAAGTTTTAATTGGGTAAACTTCAAAAGAAAAGGGAAAAAAGAAAAACAATTTACAAATAAACATGTAAAAAAGATCAATAGTATTGTTGAATATTAACTTACAAAATACTTAGAGCCGTTTTGTATAAGCGTATAACGTTAAGTCTGTTATATCCCTCAAAGATAGAACAACTTTTTGCTCCGCCATGGTTAAACATGAACTCCGCCCACTTCCGGCATCAGATTGTTAGGCTCGCGCTGTCGTCCTCACACTGCTATGACGTATGGTTCAGCGGTTCTGCAGTTGGTTAGATCAGATGTGTCTTTTCTCGAGGCTTCGAATGCACGCAGGGGCGTGATTTTTTTTCCCAAACCACTTCAGCGGAAATCCCGCCCTGCAGCCGATTCTAAAGTTTTCATTGGTCATGTCAATCACTGTACTGATTGCCTACACCAAACACTGATCCCTAAACCTACCCGTCACTGTAACCTAAACCAATGAAATCGGCTGCAGGGCGGGATTTCCGCTGAAGTGGTTTGGGAAAAAAAATCACGCGTCTTGACGTATGGTTCAGCGGTTCTGCAGTTGGTTAGATCAGATGTGTCTTTTCTCGAGGCTTCGAATGCACGCAGGGACACCTGCTGGTCAATGGAAAAACGGTGCAGGAAAAAATGGTCTGGAGTGTGACGGCGCCAAAAATGTTACATGGTTCATGAATGATACATTAACATATCATCACGATACATTAACATTCATGATACATTAACATACACACATGTATGTATATAAATGTATATAAATAAATAATTAAGTAATTCTTTGAAGTATTTATTTAATCAGTTTTGTTTCATAATTTTGTAACTGGGTAGTGCTTTTGTTGAACATATGGAAATTGAGTTCTTTAGACTGGATAAAAGAAGGTGAAAGTGATTAAGGTGGACTGGACAGAGAGAATTGGAAGTTCTTGTGTAACATGCATAGACAGTGGTAACATGAGACGGGGCAAACATATCCGCCAAAAGTGAACCCCTTTTCGAAGCACTGCTGCACTCAAACGAGGCTTCGAAAGTCACCGGTGACGTCATTTCAAAAGCGGGAAATAGACTACTGTCTGCCGACACAAGGCAGTATATATATATAGGGTGAATTTCCCTAATGTGGGACACTGCCTAATGTGGGACACCTAAGGTCTGGTGTTTCTAGGTCCCCCATAAATACAAGAATGACAGTGAAACTATGGGTTAGACAAAGCTGTGGTGTCATGTGATCAAAATCACATGACCTATCAAATGTCCAATCATATTTGAGGGTGGAGCAATCATCAAACAGGAGACACCTTGTGTGAAAACCTATTGAAGGTTAATGACATAGAGTTTTAACAAATTTGATGTTAAGGAGTTAAATAGATTTTAAACAAAGCAATCCTGCTATTTTTTAGCCTATATGCTTATAAAATGTTTGTCCATCCAAAAAGAGTGTAATTTATGTGTATAAACTATATATTTTATATTTTTATCAAATTTCCTAGTGTCCCACATTAGGAAATGTGGTTTCCAAACCTGGGACATCATGATCAGCCTAATGTGGGACAGTACTTCAACGAGTCAAAAATGTGTGGTGGGGCATGTTTTTTTTATTTTATTTTTATACAAATATTAATAATGTTTATATTAGACAAATCTTACCTAAAAAAAAAAAATCACCTAAGGCATTGATGAAATGGAAACCTTTTTTCAGATTCTGTGGTCAGATATGAATAAATATGTAATTCCTAATAAATAAGTAAAAGAAATTCACTTTAAAATAATAAATAGATATTATCCATGTAATGATTTTATCAGTAAGTTTAATGAAGGGGTTTCTCCATTATGCTGTTTTTGTAAAGAGGAAACAGAAACAATTGTACATTTATTTTTTAGTTGTAATTATACCAAATTATTTTGGTCCAACGTTTCTCTGTTTATTTGTTAGATGTTTTAGAAATTCATCACTATAACTGATATAATGGTCTTGTTTTTGGATTGTGATACTGGTTTACTGGAAATGGATAATATAACTAAAAATTTTGTTATTTTACATGTTTCATCCATTCATAACCAAGAAAATTACTAAGATTTAAAAAAGAATCTAAAATAAAATAAGATTATACTATTCTACATGTATCAATGTGATTTTTGGTCTTTTATCATAGATTTTTCAGTGTCCCATATTGGGAACACAACTGTCCCACATTAGGAAGCTGCAGATTTTCTCAGACAACTTGCAATAAGAGCACTAATATGTCTATAATTTCTCTTATGAATGGGTTATCTGAATTTTCTCTTTTGATTTGATTAGGACACATACTGGGGTTTTTAAAAGGGTATTGGGTGTGGATATAATGTTTTATCCCACTACCAGTACCTATCCCACTACCTATACCACTAACAGAAACCTTCTCTTTAACTTCTCTCCGCTAACCGAGGAAGAAATATCTAAACTTCTCCTCTCCAGTCATCCTACCACCTGCCCTCTAGACCCCATCCCCTCACACCTTCTACAAGCCATCTCTCCCACACTTCTACCAGCACTCCCACACATCATCAACTCATCCCTCCATACTGGCATTTTCCCTACAGCATTCAAGCAGGCTCGGGTAACTCCACTGCTTAAAAAAACAACATTAGACTCATCACTTTTAGATAATTACAGACCTGTCTCTCTCCTACCATTCATTGCGAAAACACTTGAACGAGTTGCTTTCAACCAAGTTTCATCTTTCCTGTCTCTGACCAACCAAGCTAGATGTCAACCAATCTGGCTTCAAGAAAGGCCATTCAACAGAGACTGCACTACTGTCGGTCACAGAAGCCCTGCGGATCGATAAAGCTGCTTCCAAATCTTCAGTTCTCATTCTGCTGGATCTTTCTGCTGCCTTCGACACTGTGAATCATCAGATCCTTCTGTCCACCCTCTCATCACTGTGCATCAAAGGAGCTTCCCTGCACTGGTTTGAGTCCTATCTCACAGGTAGGTCCTTCGGGGTTACATGGAGGGGCGAGGTATCCAAAGCACATCAACTGAACACAGGGGTTCCTCAGGGTTCAGTTCTTGGACCGCTCCTCTTCTCCATCTACACCACATCATTGGGACCCATCATACAGGCACATGGTTTCTCTTACCATTGCTATGCTGATGACACACAGCTCCACCTCCCATTTCAACCAGATGATCCCACAGTAGCTGCACGTATCTCAAGCTGTCTGGCGGACATCTCGGTATGGATGAAGGAACATCACCTGCAGCTCAACCTGGCAAAGACTGAGCATCTCGTTCTCCCTGCCAATCCGTCTCTACAGCACGATCCAGCTAGAGTCATCCTCAATCACCCCATCAAAGTCGGTCAGAAATCTTGGAGTAATATTTGATGACCAGCTGACCTTCACAGACCACATTACAAAGACAGCTCGATCATGCAGGTTTGCAATGTAACATCAGGAAGATCAGGCCTTTCCTAACTGAGCATGCAACACAACTTCTCATCCAGGCCCTGGTTATTTCTAGGCTTGATTACAGCAATGCTCTTCTGGCTGAACTTCCATCATGTGTTACTAAACCTCTACAAATGATCCAGAATGCTGCAGCCCGCCTTGTCTTCAACGAGCCCAAAAGGGCTCACGTCACTCCTCTGTTCATCTCACTGCATTGGCTACCACTCGCTGCTCGCATCAAATTCAAAGCTTTGACGCTAGCTTACAGATCTACCACAGACTCAGCTCCGTCCTACTTTCACTCCCTACTACAAGTCTACATCCCTTCCAGAAGCCCACGATCGGCCAAGGAGCAAAGGCTCGTGGTGCCTTCACAGCGAGGCACTTAATCACTTTCCAGAACATTCTCATTCACGGTTCCATGCTGGTGGAATGATCTCCCCACTCTCATCCAGAATGCAGAATCCCTGACAGCATTCAAAAGACAACTGAAAACTCATCTCTTCCGTGAGTACTTAACATAAAAAAAAAAAAATTCCTTCTCTTTTAAATCTTTCCTTCCCTTTTAAATCGTCTCTTGTCTAGCTTTTGCTACTCTGAGCAATGCCTGAACTTTGTATTTTGAGCACTTCTTGCGTTGTTCTTCCCTCTTCACGATGACTCGCTTGCTTTAGTCCTCAGTTGTAAATCGCTTTGGATAAAAGCGTCTGCTAAATGACTAAATGTAAGTAAATGTAAATGTAAATGTTTTGGTTACACATCGCAATATGTCACAGAAGTCTGAAGTGCAAAAAATGTCCCACATTGGGGCAATTCACCCTATATATATATATATATATATATTTATATATACATATATAGAAATGGTAAATGGACTGCATTTATATAGCGCTTTCACAGACCCAATGGCCACCAAAGCGCTTTACATATATGCCTCTCATTCACCCATTCACTCACTCATTCATACACCGACGGTGGTGTCAGCCATGCAAGGCGCCACTCAGCTCGTCGGGAGCAGCTGGGGTTAGGTGTCTTGCTCATGGACACCTCGACACTTGGTCAGGTGGAACCGGGGATAGAACCACCAACCTTTCGGTTTGTAGACAACCTACATGAACCACTGAGCCACTGTCGCCCAGTGCCTATGTCTATGTTATGTCTGGATTTGAGGTCCCAGGTCCCCAAAAAATGTCAAATAACCATTTCTTTTGCAATCTGTCTGATAATGTAGATCTTTGAAGACACTTTGAATGTTTAAAATATTTTCAAAGCACAGTTTGCTTGATCCAAAAGATTTTTCCCTGCATGATTTGAGCCCAGTTGTTTAATCTGGATCAGAATTATCTAAATTTGAAAATCTCATGTGATGTAAAAAAAATATATAAAAAAAATAGCCTAGCTATATATAGGCCTTGTCGGCTAAGTTCTCTCTAAAAGTTTTGCATTCCTCCAAGAAACTTTGCATTCATTCTCAAAATGAGAGAGAGAAATAGAATGTAAAGGTACTTGGGGAACCAGACATTTGCTAGAGAACGAAAAACCAAGCAAATTAATTTTTCTTCCCATCACCATGTTTTTTTTAAAGTTTTTTTTTTAGAGTTTCCGTAGCCCCCCATGTGACCCACAAGAAAAACAAACAAATATACCCATATATAGGCTAAGAGATTCAGAAACTATATTTTGAATGGTTCATCTCTGATGATTGTTCAAACAAATGTAGTTTATAAACACTGATTAAAAAAACATTTAAAGTTAAAAATATAATATTTTGTGTTTGGGGGGTTATTTATGGTTGTTAAATTAGGCCTATTTATTTATACGCCAAAGTCTCTCTTTACTTTCCTGAAAGTTTCAAAGTAAAAAGTTGTATTTTTTACCAGATATAGGATAAAGTTTTTTTTTATTTGTTTTTTTTACATTTTGTTCCTGAAATCTGCTGAGATGTAAACAGGTCTATCCCACTCTTAGCCTAAAACATTTTGAACACCAAAAACTAACGATTTGATCCAGTATCCAGATCATTAGTAATGTTGGATTCTCTGATCTAATCCAATTTCAGAATCTTCTTTTGAACAACCCATTTTCAAGATTTGATCCAATCCGGTAGCCGAAATCTGATCAGATCAATTCTGAACAGTTTGGCCCTGGATTGAGCGCCCCTGCATGGTCTAAATCATTGTATCACAGCGACATCAAGTGTCCCACTTAAACATTACAATATTATTATTTGTTACAAAGTTTATAGTGGTCTATTCCCAGCCAACAAAAATATGCTCTTAGAATGTTTTACTCACATTCCCATTAAGTTATAAAACGTTATTCCTGAATGTTTTTAAACATTCAAAATCTCCAGTTTTTTAATGTTTTAAGAACCTTTTTTCTTGCTTACGCATAAATCCTCCAAATATCCCCATGGAAACATTGCTTCTTCCATCCATTCTAAACACCACTTGTAGGATTACGCTGTTGCTTAGGCCTATATGGGCTTAAAAACACCCTGAACAGATGGCTATCACAGGGCTCATACACAGACAATTTATCGCCACTTTAACTATGCTGAATATCTTTGAACTGTGGTGGAAACTGGAGTGCCTGGGGGGTAGGCTACAATATAACTTTTTTTTTGTGCTAGCGTTTTATGAACTTTTTGAAAGACCAGATAACTTTGAACAAACGTTCTATTAGCTAACGTTAGCCTACTTAAAGAACTTTTGTTCATAACTTTGAGAGAACCTTGCGTTAGCTAAAGATCTGAGAACGTTCCCTGAGCCGGGAAACTGCTAAATGCGACTGTAAGGCATTAAGGTTTTAAGATATTATAAACATTATAACATCATGATTTTCTGTAATGCTGATTTGAAACAATGTTTTGTGAAAAGCACTATACTGTACAAAAAAAATATTACTTAGACAAATAACACTTAACGTAACACAAATAACGTTTTATGCAAACATTCAAAAAGCATTTAGCAAATATTAATAACATCATAAAGACCTTCCGAGAATGTTTTTCAAAGAACGCTCTCTCTTATGAGAATGTTCATCAAGTTAAAATAACATTGTAAGGACGTTCCATGAATGGTGTCCTCAAAACGTTTTCTCTCTACATCATGAGAACATTCATTGACTACAAATGACATAAGGAGGACATTCCATTAACGTTGCACTCAGAACGTTTTAATGCAACCGCGGCTTGTCTGTAGGCTACTGACCAAAGTAGGCTCATCCAAAAATATAGGCCGGTATCTAGATGCATGAATTAATAATAAATTAAAAACTATTTTAAGTCGCTGTCAGGTTGTTGCAGGTAGCTGAAGACGAGGACACAGGAATAGCAGTATAGTTGATTTATTAATGTAACCCACCCTTCGGGTGGCCATGGCAGTGAGGATCCTTCGGGTGGGCGCCGCCCCCCCAAAATTTTAATGGGGAAATTGACAGGAAAGGGGGGATCCGGCAGCAAAGAGGGTCTTGGGCTGGGCAGGACCAGCGGTGAAGAGGGCTTTGAGCTAAGCAGGACCAGAGGCAAAGGAAACTCTGGGCTGGACAGGACCGGCGCAGGATCAACGGGCTCTGGCGCAGGATGAACGGGCTCTGGCGCAGGATGAACGGGCTCTGGCGCACGATCAACGGGCTCTGGCGCAGGATGAACGGGCTCTGGCGCAGGATGAACGGGCTCTGGCGCACGATCAACGGGCTCTGGCGCAGGATCAACGGGCTCTGGCGCAGGATCAACGGGCTCTGGCGCAGGATCAACGGGCTCTGGTGCAGGATCGGACGGGCTCTGGCGCAGGATCAACGGGCTCTGGCGCAGGATCAAAGGGCTCTGGTGCAGGATCGGACGGGCTCTGGCGCAGGATCAATGGGCTCTGGCGCAGGACTGGACGGGACCAGCACATCATGGGACTCGGAACTGGACGGGACCAGCACATCATGGGACTCGGAACTGGACGGGACCAGCACATCATGGGACTCGGAACTGGACGGGACCAGCACATCATGGGACTCGGAACTGGACGGGACCAGCACATCATGGGACTCGGAACTGGACGGGACCAGCACATCATGGGACTCGGAACTGGACGGGACCAGCACATCATGGGACTCGGAACTGGACAGGGCCAACACATCATGGGACTCGGAACTGGACGGGACCAGCACATCATGGGACTCGGAACTGGACGGGACCAGCACATCATGGGACTCGGAACTGGACGGGACCAGCACATCATGGGACTCGGAACTGGACGGGACCAGCACATCATGGGACTCGGAACTGGACGGGACCAGCACATCATGGGACTCGGAACTGGACGGGGCCAGCACATCATGGGACTCGGAACTGGAAGGGGCCAGCACATCATAGAAACTCGGAACTGGACGGGGCCAGCACATCATGGGACTCAGAACTGGACGGGGCCAGCACATCATGGGACTCGGAACTGGACGGGGCCAGCGGGAAAAGGGCTCTTCAGAACCATGGATGAGGATGGATGGCATGGCGAAGATGGTTGGAGCCATCACCGGGGTGATGGTGATGCGGAGACCTCTCTCCATCAGGATCCTGATGAGGTAATCCGTCAGGTCATGGCCAGCCAAATCCATCTTGTCTTGGTTGGTCGTTCTGTCAGGGTTGTTGCAGGTAGCTGAAGACGAGGACACAGGAATAGCAGTATAGTTGATTTTAGTGATGTGTCCTCCTGTATCGAGGCTTCGAAGCGTGTGTCGTGTAATCCGGGATGATTTCTGTGAAGCGAATATTGAGGCTTGTGTCGGTGACGTATGTGGTGACGTTTGAAGCCTCGCGAGCCGCCTGTACCACGTGACTGCTTCAGGAAGTGGTTTGCGGTTTGGCGGTCTATTTGAAATATAAGGGCCAGCAAAATGCAATGGATTCCCCCTCACATTTTGTGGACTTGGGACTTTGTGAGTTTGTTAGCGATCTATTCAAGCTTCTTCTTTTTTGCGATGGAACCATGCGATGTCATTATAATCACACTGCACGTTTTACATTTATTGTCCACTTGATGGCACAATAGAGCAAATGAAGCACCATGAAGCTTCGGCACATGAGTGAACCAATTGAATGGAATGCTTCAATGCTTTATGAAGCTTCATCTCGCCATCACTAGTTGATTTATTTACAATCTTCAACTTACAGGAATAAAAAGTAACAAAAGAACAAAACTCCAGGACTTCAGAAAACAACCATACAAGGACGACGACCAACAAACACTGAGGGAAAACACAAGGCTAAAAAGAACTGGGACTAATGGGATAATTAACAGAACACAGGTGAAGAAACTGAACACATATGAGGAGCGGGAAAACTAACAGGACTGAACCAAAATCACAAAGACGGGGGGAAACAAGATCTCAAAACTGAACTAATAACAGGACTAAACCAAAATCATAAAGACAGGGGAAACCAAGATCACAAAACAGAACTCAACACATAGAAACATGACAGTCGCAAAGTGAGCGATCTGTTAAAATTTAGCACATGGATTAGGCAGGCATGTAACCTTCATGATACAAAGCGGGGCAGCCGCCCAATAAATTCCCAAGTAGGCCTAGGTCTAGAAACAAACAAACCTCAAAAGACAAATCTTATTAGGCTACATTTTAAAGAAGTCCAAATAGCAGCAAACTGGTTTATAGATAAACACCATAAACCTAAAGAAACATAAAAAACAAAAAGGGAATTAAATAATAAATAAAATATTACACAAGGGGGTTATCTTCAAAAAATCTTCTTTAAGAATCTGCATGTGTATGATGTAATTTGGCGAACAGCACAATATTGTTCACCAAAAATTCATGATCATAATTCAAAGAAAAAGACAAAAATGTTATAGTTTTAAAATCAAAGTCAGATATTACATATTTCAAACTTAACCAAACATAAAGGTCATCCCAGAATTTTGAGAATTTGCATTAAATAAAATAAATGTTCCACCGACTGTATGTCTGCTTCACAAAACTGGTGCACTCCTAACAATCCAGATTATATCTGTGTCTGAGGAACTCATTACAAGGATAAATATCATTAATAATTTTAAACTGAACCTCTTTTACTTTTGGAAAAAGTAGGAAAGTGAGAAATCTTGTTCTAATTTGACCCACTTTATCTTTAGGGGAACCAAATACAAGAGGTCTCTTTTTTAACTTTATAAGGAAGTCTCTATATTTACAAATGTTCTTAAAACTTTTATCTTACAGCCCTCCTCTGTAAAATTAAGACCAGAAATGATTAAACTCTTCAATCTTGGAATCACAGGTGAGTAACACAATGCACCTTTAACCATCTGAACCACACCACCATGAACAGCTTTTAACAAAGCCACATATCATTTCCGAGTACAAATAATATATTTTTCACAAAAATTGTCATAACTAAGGAAATTTCCTTCTCCATTCATGTGTACAATGGACCAGACACCTTTATCCATCCAGTCCTGAAAGAACACAGATTTCCTATTAATAAGGATACACTTATTATTCCACGAAGAACAATTATGTCACTGTGGGGAAAAATTGTGTTTGTATCAGTTTCCAATACAATAATAACTGACTGTTAAAAGACGTCAATTTACTCTTTAGTTTTGATGGCTCAGAATCATACCTCAAAAGAAAATCTATGCACCCAAAAGAATCAAATATTTTTTAAGAAAAACTAGACCAAACGGAATGTTTATTCCTAAGGAAAGCTTGGAACCACCTCAATTTAAGAATGCCATTCATTACATCAAAATCAATATTCAAACCTCCCTCACTGATTGGCTTCACTACATCTGATTTTCTTATGTAATGGTGTTTGTTTTTCCAAAGAAATTTATACTGAATTTGATTAATATCCTTTATCCACCTGTCAGAGATACCTAAAGAATATGCAGGATAAATCAGCCTAGAAAGTACCTCGGTTTTCTGGAAATATCCCTTATAACCACACATTTAACATATTTTGACTTTGTTATATTGTCAGCCAAATTAATTTCTCTAGTTTTAGTGTCTTTAGTAATAACAATACCTAAATATTTTACCTAATTTTTTAATGGAATATAAAACAATTAAGATTCCATTCGATTATGCACTGCCATCAACTCACTTTAAATTTAATTTCTAACCAGAAGCTATGGAAAAATGTGACACTAAATTAATAGTAGCTGGGATCTGCTCTGCATCCCTAAGAAACAGTAGAATCGTCTTCTAGTTGACTTCATAGCTGACTCCGCAAAACATTCAAGGGCCTAATCGTCACGGTTAGATCAAAGGAAGACGATGATTGGCAGGTAACACGTTTGTTTAATAAGTAACTCAGTATACAACCAATAGGTGAGACAGCGTGCAACCTACAAACAGTATGCACTTAACAAACAATAACCGACCGTGAACACAGAACAGAGAGGAACTTAAATACAAAGATGAACAATGAAGACAAGGTAATAACAGCTGAACATGGTGAGTGATGATGGTGATTGCTGGCAGGTGCGGGTAATGGTGGAGTGGGCATCCTAGAGTATTCTTCAGGAGGGTCAACAGGAACTCATGACTTAGGACGGTACCGGCAGTTCGGAAGGCCAGGGTGGAGCAGGCGGCCATGGCGGAGAAGACCCTTCATGGCCAATCCGTGGGAGCCCGGTCTGGCCACTAAGGCCGAGGACGTATATCAGCAGACATGACTCGAAGGAATTCAGGCTCGGCAGACATGACGCGAAGGAACTCCGGCTCGGTGGGACGAGACCCTGGAAGGGCGGTCTCGGCGGGACGAGACCCTGGACGGGCAGTCTCGGCGGGACGAGACCCTGGACGGGCAGTCTCGGCGGGACGAGACCCTGGACGGGCAGTCTCGGCGGGACGAGACCCTGGACGGGCAGTCTCGGCGGGACGAGACCCTGGACGGGCAGTCTCGGCGGGACGAGACCCTGGACGGGCGGCCTCGGCGGGATGAGACCCTGGACGGGCGGCCTCGGCGGAACGAGACCCTGGACGGGCACTAGTGAGATCTTCTAGGCAGATGGCAAATGGAGAGTTACAGCTCGCCAGCACCCACTCCACAAAGGCAGCGAAATTATCCCACGGACCTTCTCCGGTCAACTGCTCTCTGCATGAGCCATTCAAGCTCACCTCGTAGAACGAACAGAGGCAGAAGTCCGGGTAGTGAGTCGAATATGCAGTCTCGAGAAATGTACGCGTGTGGTCCTCCAATGTTTCTTCCCCCTGCTCTAAACACAAAATGAGGACAGCGGGGATATCCATATTGAAAAACAAATTAAACCAAAAACTTCACTTCTTGTGGTCGGTTATTCTGTCACGGTTAGATCCAAGGAAGACGATGATGGTGATGATGATGATGATTGACAGGTAACACGTTTGTTTAATAAGTAACTCTGTATACAACCAATAGGTGAGACAGCGTGCAGCGCACAAACAATAACCAACCATGAACACAGAACAGAGGTTAACTTAAATACACAGATGAGCAATGAAGACAAGGTGATAAGAGCTGAACACGGTGAGTGATGACGATGATGATTGCTGGCAGGTGCGGGTAATGATGGAGTGAATGCAGGTGTGAGCCGGAGAGGATGATGGGACATGTAGTGCAGACGATGACTAACATGTGACGGTGACACTAATATCTTTCTATTTTTCACATAAATTGCCAAAGGTTCAGCTATTAAAATAAACAAATACAGACTTGTCTAATACTTCGATGTTAAAACGATTAGAGGTCCCACATGGAAGCGATACAGAACTATTAATATCTTTATACAACATCTCAATTAATTTAACAAATTTATAACCAAATCCAAAAAACTTCAGTGCATGTAAAATTAATTTATGTTCTACAATGTCGAATGCCTTATAGAAATCAAGAAACAAAACAAACACATCATATTTAATCAAATGTGCATAATTAATTAAATCCAAAATAAGTCTAATATTATTGTGTATTAACCTTCCTTTAATAAAACCAGATTGGGTTTCACTTATAACTTGACTCAACCTCAATTTTAGCCTGTTTGCAATAGCAGATGTAAGAATTTTATAATCAACATTGAGTAGGGTAATCGGTCTCAGATTGTCAATAATTATTTTGTCTTTGCCTGACTTTGTCAAGTCACCTTCATTTATATAGCACTTTTAACAATACAGATTGTTTCAAAGCAGCTTTACAGTGATAATAGGAAATTAAAGTAACAGAGATTGTTTTGGCTTTACAGCAGAATAAAGATGTTGTCTAGCTAAAGTTAGTTTTGATTGATTCACTTTTGTCGCAAGGATCATTAGTTATTAATTTAGGGGCCGCTAACACGACACCGTTCTAACAGAAAACCCTTAATGCATTCCGGCTTCTCATTTGCACAAAACAGTGCCTGGTGGCTCAAGAATGCAAACAGGTTCCAAGGTACAAGCCTCGAAAAATGTTTAATACAGAATTTTTTATTGCTTCTGCATAGCTATGTAAACCGGAATTATCCCAACGTTTTATCTGTACAGAGGTAAAGGGAAGGGAAGGAAGCCTTCACAGTGGAGAGACTAGTTTACACTTCAGGACTGCGTTGTTGTCCTGTCCAGACACAGGTCCTTCATCAGATCCGGATACGGCCTGGATCCGGCGGACTGCGGTAAACCTCGGGATAAACAGAGAGACTAATATTAGCGTAGACGCCATCCTTCTTATGATGTACCAAGTACATCAGGATTTATGGGAACTGTTCCTGGTTCCGTCTGACCTAATCTATGCAGCCTAACATTGAATTATAGAAGTCTATGATGTGTTATGTGTATGCTAGCCCTTACAAAAAGAAGTATATTTCAAGTTCATTTTATGAATTATACCTAATAATGTTCAAGAATATTTTTAAGTATAATTATGTAGTAAGTATTTGCTGTGTACAAGATCAGGTTCAGTTCCATGCTTATTTTATTTCTATTCCACCTGAAAGCTTGTTACTATATAAAGTATGACATTGAACATGTTAGTTTATTAGACAATGTGCAATATGTTTTAATAAAAGTATTTTAATAAGCTACTCAATCAAAATAGTAAACACAAGTACAAGCCAAGAATACTACTTAATTATACTTTTAAGTATATCTCGATCAACAAGTATAGGCCAAATATTCTTAGACTTTTCCGTCAGTAAAGTCAAGTATACTTAAGTGCAATTTGAAGTATATTTCTTCGAAGTACATAAAGGATATTTCTGAGAAGTACATAAAAAGTAGACTGAAAGTATACTTTCTTATTTTTAGTTTGAAAGAAGTATACTAATATCATACTTGAATACACTTCTTTTTCGTAAGGGAGGTCAAAGAGATGTGTTTTTAGTCTAGATTTGAACAGACAGAGTGTGTCTGCTTCCCGGACAATGTTAGGAAGACTGTTCCAAAGTTTTGGTGCTAAATAGGAAAAGGATCTATCACCAGCAGTAGATTTTGATATTCTAGATATTATCAACTGGCCGGAATTTAGAGATCGCAATAGACGAGACGGACTATAATGCGTTAAGAGCTCGCTCAAGTCCTGGGGAGCTAAACCATTTAGTGCTTTGTAAGTAATCAGCAATATTTTAAAATGTATACGATGTTTAATAGGGAGCAAATGCAGTGTTGACAGAACCGGGCTAATATGGTCATACTTCCTGGTTCTGGTAAGAACTCTAGCTGCTTCGTTTTGGACCAGATCTAGTTTGTTTATTAAGCGTGCAGGGCAAGCACCCATAATAGCATTACAATAATCTAGCCTTGATTTCATGAACGCATGAACTAACTGTTCCGCATTTGTCATTAAGAGCATATTACGTAATTTAGATAAATTTTTAAGATGGAAAAATGCGGTTTTACAGATACTAGACAGCAGATACTAGACAAAGAGAACAGCCAGGTTCCTAACCGACAACGAAGATTTGACAGAGCAGCCATCAAGTGTTAGACAGTATTCTAGGTTAGTATGTGAGGAAGTTTTTTGTCCAATGATTAGAATCTCTGTTTTTTTCAGAATTAAGTAGTAAGGAATTACTAGTCATCCAGTTTTTTATATGAGCTATGCATTCCGTTAGTTTTGTGAATTGATAGGTTTCGTCAGGGCGTGAAGAAATATAGAGCTGAGTATCATCAGGATAACAGTGAAAACTAATGGCATACTTCCTAATGATATCTCCTAAGGGTAGCATGCACAGAGTGAACAGCAACGGTCCTAGTACTGAGCCTTGTGGTACGCCATACTGAACTTTTGATCGATAAGATATCTTTTCAAATCTGCTACAAAATAATTTGTGACTCTGATGAGAGCTATCTCAGTACTATGGTACAGTCTAAATCCTGACTGAAAATCCTCGCAGATACCATTTCTTTCTAAAAAGGAACATAGTTGTGAGGATACTGCCTTTTCTAGTATCTTTGAAAGAAAAGGTAGATTCGAGATCGGCCATTAATTGTGTTTTTTTTGACAAGCGGTTTAATCATAGCCAGCTTAAAAGTTTTTGGTACATATCCTAATATGACAAAGATGAATTAATGATATTAAGAAGAGAATCTATGACCTCTGGAAGCATCTCTTTCAATAGCTTAGTCAGTATAGGGTCTAATATACATGTTGTCGATTTAAATGATTTAACGAGTTTAGAAAATTCTTCCTCTCCTATAGTAATGAATGAATCAATTTTTTTCTCAGGGACACTACAATGCACTGACTGATGCGACACTGTAGTGGATGGTTACATAGTTATTATTTTCTCCCTGATATTATTAATCTTGTAAGTAAAGAAGTTCATAAAGTCATTACTGCTGTGGTGCTTGGAAACGTCTGGGGTTGAAGCTTTATTTTTTGTCAATTTAGCCACTGTTTCAAATAAATTATGAAAAATTATGTTTGTTTTCTTCTAATAGGTTTGAAAAATAAGCAGATCTGGCAGCTTTTAAGGCCTCGCCTGTACGCAATCGTGCTCTCTTTCCATGAAAAGCAAAAAAACATTTTTTTCTCTAGTTTTTCTCTAGTTCTAAAAACTCTAGTTTTTTTTTTCTTCCAGTTGCGCTCCATTTTTCTGGCTGTTCTCTTAAGGGCCTGAGTGTGCTCGCTGTGCCATGGCATTGGACTATTTTCTTTAATCTTCTTTAAGCGCAAAGGAGCAACTGTGTCTAAAGTGCTGGAAAAGAGAGAGTCAAAAGTTTCTGTCGCAATATCGAGTTCTTCTAATCTATCTGGGATGCTGAGGAGATGAAACTGATCAGGAATATTATTAATAAAGCGATCTTTAGTGACAGAAGTGATATGTCTAACATATTTGTAAAACTTTGTCGACTTTGAGTCGACTTTGCAGCCTTGGCTAAATTAAGTATATACGCGACTAGATAATGATCTGAGATGTCATCGTTCTGCTGTAGAATTTCAATGGCATCAACATTGATTCCATGCGATAATATTAGATCTAGAGTATGATTACGACAATGAGTAGGTCCTGACACGTGTTGTCTAACTCCAATTCAGAATGCAATCCCAGTTCAGAATGTCTTTAAATGCCAATCCCAATGCATCTTTTTTGTTATCTACATGTATATTAAAATCACCAACAATTAGGACTTTATCTGCAACCAGTTCTAACTCTGATAGAAAGTCAGCAAATTCTTTGATAAAGTCTGTATGGTACCCTGGTGGCCTGTATACAGTAGCCAGCACAAATCTCAAACGTGATTTATCATTTACACTAGAGACTGTTACATTAAGCACCAACACTTCAAAATAATTATATTTAAAACTAGACTTCTCAGTAATTCTGAAGATATTGCTATAAATTACAGCAACACCTCCCCCTTTGCCTTTCAGACGAGGCTCATGTTTATAACTGTAATCTTGCGGGTGTCACAGGCTGGTTGAAGCAGGAGAGGCAGTAGGATCTTACTGCAGTAGTGTTTATTTAAACAAACTCAAAGACTTGAAAACTGGATACAAAGGAAACATGAACGGAACAACCGAGTATATATGTAGCGACAACGACAGACAAGGAACAGACGTCAAGGATGACGTGATGTGCAGGCTCAGCGGGACTGACGTGAAGCGCAGGCTCGGCGGGCATGACGTGACCAGTCTCTGGCTCGGCGGGCATGACATGACCAGTCTCTGGCTCGGCGGGCCCGACGTGACCAGTCTCTGGCTCGGCGGGCATGACGTGAACAGTATCTGGCTCGGCGGGCATGACGTGATGCGTAGGCTCGGCAGGACTGACGTGAAGTGCAGGCTCGGCAGGATTGACGTAAAGAAGCTCAGGCTCAGCAGGACCAACGTGGAGCTCAGGCTCGGCAGGGCTGATGTGGAGAGACTCAGGAATAGTGGCCATCCTGGGATATGGCCCTGGAATAGTGGTCTCGGCGGAACGAGACTCTGGAAGGGCGGTTTCGGCGGAAAGAGACTCTGGCAGGGCGGTCTCGGCGGGACGAGACTCTGGAACTGGGGCAGTCTCAGGGCAGATCTCGAGATCTGGAGCCATTTCTAGGCTGAACTCGGGAACAGAAGCTTTCTCTGGGCTGAAGGTTGGAATAAAACCTGGGGCTGAGGACCGGAGAAGGGAAGCTGATTTCAGTGCTGACTGGATGGACGTAAACGCAGGATCCGCCATTTTTGCCCCCAGGTCCATGCTGTTAGAAACCTTCTTCCGGTCTCGGGGAAAATGGGTGGATAGGAGGGCATTGAACCCTTGGAGAGGTGTGTGGAGTGTGCTGGTTTAGGGTGAACTGAAGCGTCTACATGCTCCAGGATAGGGACTAAATGACGATTTTGATTGTCCTCATTAGGTTTATCAACAAAGAAATTCGAACCATTTAAACCGAGGACATAGTTAATAAAGTCTGTAACGGGCCTATAACAATCATCAGAAGAAAGGAATCGAAATAAATTATCATCATCTAGTCCCATCCGGAAGCAGGCATTAATCATAGCATCACCCCAGCTCACCAGATGGGAAAAATACAGGAACTCTATACCTCTATATAACTTGTACCGCTCTAAAGACCGTCCGTTTTGCTGGATTGTGAGGAGCTAGTCTTCAGCCTAGTTCATTTTGGCAGGTCCAATCTTTCCTGCTGCGAGATCCATGTTTTGTAGGGTCTGTCGTTCTGTCACTGGTTGAAGCCGGAAAGGCAGTAGGATCTTAATGCAGCAGTGTTTATTTAAACAAACTCAAAGACTTGAATACTGGATACAGTAGCTTTATCATTTGTTCATCCGTATTATATCTGCTTTTTATTTGTTGAACATCAATTAAATTTTTACCCTTAAATGTGTTTAAGAGTTTTTTGTATGTCCTAATTTGGGAAACAGACACAGTCTCTATATGATATCTAGGTGAAAGAGTCTCTATGTGATGTTGAATTTTTCTGACCTCAGTGACGTGAGACAGCTAGCAGACGGTCGGTTTAGACAGTCTGCCTGCTTCCTGACCTGAGCCCCAGATTGTCATGTTTGAGCTCTAAGACTATGTGCCATATTACAAGAGAAAAGAGCAGCACCATCCCAGGAGGGATTAATACCATTTCTTTTCAACAGGTCAGGTCTGCCCCAAAAACTTTTCAATTGTCTATGAATTTTATATTATTTTGCGGACACCACTTAGACAGCCAGCCATTGAGTGAGCACAGTCTACTAAGTATCTCATCACTCCTAAGAACAGGAAAGAGCACATTACATTGCCTGATATCGTACTTGCGAGTTCACAAGGGATTTGGGGTTTGCGAGTTTGGGATAAGAATGATCAACCCCTGTTTCATAGTAGTAAGGACATTTATACAGTGCATGTTAATCCAACGGGATAGTATTTGCTTCATAACTGGTAGCCCCTTAGTGCCCCCTCCAAAGCACACAAAAGCTGTTCTGATAGCTGTAAATGGCAAGAGCTCTCAACATTTACTCTGAGGGCCCGAACCGGGCAGAGTTGGTAAAAGGACAGCTCATCATCAAAAGCAGGGAGAGTAGAGAGAGTGTTCTGAACGGAGTGGAGAGTATTTTAGGTACATAGGCATGCTTTGACTTAAGGATGGCCTTTCAGTCATTTGGCCCTAAATCAAGGTAGGATACGCTCACCAAGAGCACCTGCAGTTCACCTACTCGCTTGACTGATGCTAAAGGGCGGTCTTAAGTGGAAGAGGCCGCAGCTCTTCCGGCTGTAGCAGCTTGAACGGAGGGCCTCGAAGGGCCCTGATGATTGTGGACCAGTCCCAGTTCGGAACCGTATGGGGACGAGGTGGATTCAGCCTTCTGCCCCCCTTTATGAACCTCACTATTAAGTCATTCCTACCCACTGACTGGCCAGCTATGGGAGCGTGATGCGCCGTGATAGCCACCACATAGACCTTAACCATGGATTGGGTATGCCCCGCATTCAACAGCTCTTGTAGGAAGGACAAGATTGACACAGTGTCACAAGATAAGGGATCTTTGTTCCAGACTGTGCACTAATCAGAAACGACAGACAACTTAAGGGCATAGAGACGCCCAGTAGTAGGCACTCTGGCCTGTGAAACCCTATGGAGAAGGCACAAAGGCTCCTGTCGATTCACGGATGGTTCTGCCAGAGGGTGGCCACTAGAAGGACCAAGTATCTGTTCTCACTGATTTGTCGGATGACCTGAAGGAGCAGAGCTACTGGGGGGAGACATACAGCCATGAGCTGGGCCACTCATGGACTAGCGCATCTTTCTCCCTTGAGAAGTGTGAGTTCTCTTCTAAGGCGAAGAGGTCAACCTCCACTCACCCAAAGACACTCCAAATCATCTGAACTATCTAGGGGGGGGGAGTCTCCATTCTCCTGGAGTAGTGTTAATTTCGTTAACAAAAATAATGGCAAAAAATATTAATTGCGGACCTTTTTTTCTAAGACGAGACAAGGACAAGGGTTTTTTTTTCAGTTCAGAGCGCTGCATTTCAGGAATATTTTTGCGGGGACAGCGACACAGCATATTACTGTCACGGTTAGGTGGCTGTAATAAAGTGCACAATGAAGGAGATACTCAAGGAGAATTTAATATAATACTCAACATACCAAACAGGAGAAAATCTAGGAGAATGTACAACCACATAACACATGTGGTCAACACACGTAAACAGTGCAGGGCCAGGAACGATCTGAAAATGAGGGCTAATCTACACAGAGCAAACAAAGGGAGAACCTAACTAGACACACCTGAACTGAGGACTCTAATCAATCTGTAACCATGAAATCAGAACATGCTGGGAAAAAAGGAGAACAGAATCAATCAACAAACTAGAAACAAAAGACAAAATAGAACAGACTAGGAAAACTGAACAAAGCAGAACAAACACGTGACAGTACACACCCTCCCTGAAGGCATGTCCTCGTGCCATAATAAGTCCAACGGGAGGGAGGGCCCACAGTAGGCTGATGAGGGGCTAGAGAAGAGGCAGGACACCAGCCTCCTGGACAGCACCAGAAATACAGGAAGCCAGAGACTTGCCGGTAGTTCATGGAGCCAGGGAGGTGCCAGCAGCTCAGGGACGGGCGTCTCAGGGACGGCCTTTGTGGCCGGAGCGACAATTAAACAACAATTCGTCAGGCAGGTTACTGCTCTCGCAACAGACTTCAGATTACACTTATTCCCCACTGCAGCAGCAGTGATTTCGGCCACCGCTCTTGCAACAGCCATCAGACTAAACTTTATTTCCCACTGCCGCAGCAGTGATTTCAGGGCACCTATCAAATTAAAGAAAACAATTCTGATACAGAAGCATCACTTCCCTCGAGATAGAAACATTTCCAGCATGAGTTTTCTGGTTTCATAGCTGGCTCAGGCTCAATGCAAGGGGCTGAGACTGGGCTAGACAACAGTCGCACAGAGCACTGCACATTTAGGAAGAGTGCTGTAAACAGCAACATAGCTGGCAAGAGAATAGTGAATGGCCAGAGTATTTTGTTATTCGTAATGAGAGTGAGGGAGTGGCTGTAGCATATTGCGCTTCATGTAAGGCAGACCGCCGCTCCGAGATGAGGGCTGCTCACACTGCATGAGTGATGCTCTGTAAATAGCAACCAATAGCCACTCTGAAGCAACTGGGACTTCTCTGTGCACAGTAGTCGACTGACCGCTGAGGCAAGGGGCTGCTTATATCGTGTGAATGATTGAGCGGTTGGAGCCCCTCTGTGCTCTGTACATGGATGACCGCTGCTGAGGCAAGGGGCTGCTTATACTGTGTGAATGAGAGTGATTGGAACTTCATTGTGCTCTATACACGGCTGAGTACTGCTCTGAGGCAGGGGGCTACTTGTATCATGCAAATGAGGATCTGTTTTAAACCCCTGTAAACCTCCTCTCCTAAGCAGCACTGTCAGCGACAAGGCTACTTTCCCACCAACATCAGGTGAGGACTGTGCTTTGTAGCTCTCTGTCCAAGTGCTTATAGGTCTTCGCTGAGAGTAGACGAACTTGTGTAGCATTGCATCTGCATGGGCACAGCCCAGGTAGAGAGGCAGCGATTATTCATACTGAAGGCTAGAATTGGAAGGTTTTGACCGGGAATTGCGGGAATTGACCCGCAGGCCCATCACCTAAACTTCCTGCTTAAGCTGCGGCTCGGCATCAGAGAGGGAGAAAAGGTGAGCGGATAGCTTATTATCCGTAGCATAATATAAAAAAAATTTCATACTCACCGGAACACTGAAGAGGAACAGCAGTCCAGACACTGTCATCCGAAGAGCGAACAGCTAACAATAGATGGCTTCTCGAAGACAGCATAATTGAGTGAAGAAGAAAGATCTGAGGCAATGGCACTCGGCACTGAGCTAAATAACGGTTGGACCCGCCCCTCACTCTAGTGCACGAGAGCCATTGGCTATTGCTGTTGCAATAGTGTGATTCAATCAGGCTTCAGCATTTTCTGAGAAAAGGAGTTTCCTCAAAGCGTCAGCTAACCTCGAAAGGGAACTACAGCCTTTTCCATTCATTGCACTACACAAGGACGAACATCAACACTTTGCCCAGCATGGGGTCTTCTCTGCAACGTACAAAAGGCTTTTTAGTGACCAGTCAATTGTTTGCCTGTCACAGATGGATTGTAGGGGTCAAGCGCTATTCAAGCAGAGATTGTACAGCTGAGTGACTCATGTTAGTTAGGTGGTCTGTTCATGAAGCATTTCATTCATCCAGGTCATTGTAGTTGGGTAGAATTTAGTTGAAACAACTGCACCTTTTTCTTCTAAAGCAAACAGTTGTTGTAAAAGATGTTTATCAATGCTTTGGTCTACAAAATTGATCATCTGTGTTCGGAATAGCATACTAACATAATTATTCTACTCTTACGTTTTTCATTATGTATACAGCATGTATACATACAGTAGCCTATAGAATTGTTTACATACAGTACATGAATGACTTACATGACCTACATTTGTTAAAATGCGTAACAAATCTTCAAAGCATTTACCATAAAATAATGCCCAACGTTTCCTGGTTACATGTCATCTACTTAAAATATATATTTTTTAGCATGTGTAAAGCCAGCCAGTTTCAAAATATTTAGATTTTAAACTGTAATGATATGTCACACTTATAGGTTTGTTGTTTCTGATGCATTGGCTTTCATGCAGTGCATCACAGTCCTAGTCTTTCAAGCATGCAGGAAAACATCATATGCAACCGTTTTTTTCTCCTAGATGATATTCATGTTGCCTGCTTGGAACACTACTTTCCTTTAGCTAAGAATGAGTGTGAAAAAAGGAAAAGGCTATGTGCATGTGTTATTGTCCCTAAATCTTTTTCTTTTTTTTAAACACAGAAAATAGGTGTTTTACAAAGTTACATTAACAACATTGCCAGAGAAAAACATTAATTAAAATTTTATAGATAAATTGCTGTTCCATGATGATGTTTCAGTGGGTTTTTTTTAAACCTAAAAAGCTAACATTTAAATTTTGCTTTAAATTCAGATTATATTATTAATAACCATACATTGTATGTTTATTTTATTTATAAAATTCATGAACAATCCAAAATGCAGTTTACAATCAATTCTTACCAAAATCATACTGTCCGAATTCTTCCAAAACGATCTTGAATAGACAATGGTTAACCAAGTTTTTTAACCAAGTTTTCTCCAATTCACAGAATTCAGTAGGAAAAAAAATAAAAAAATAAAATGATATATATATATATATATGTATCATTTTAAATTTAATTTGATATGAGAGTTATTTCTATGCTTTGTCCAAGATAGGCCTACACCACAAAAGAAAAAGAAAAACTTGTAGCAGAAAATGAAGAGTAATCCCAATAACTTTATCACTATACAAACGTTTTGAAACATCAGCATTTCCTGTATATATGTGTTCAGGTGCATCACAAAAAAAACTAATTTTGGTAATTTCGTTACAAAAAGAATGATGTTTGAAGAATGATTTTTAATATCACAAATCTGGTGTCAGGAAGGCGAGCTGTCCTCGAAACCACGCATGCCCAGCTGAGTCACACGTTCATGCAGTTAGTGCACGGATATACTTCTCATTTACTTCCATCCATAGCACGGTGACGGGTCTCTAAGCAGCCTGACAGAGGAGATAGAGAGAGAGCGAGCGAGAGCGAGCGAGAGAGAGAGAGAGAGCGAGCGACTGGAGGTAGTTTAAGGGAGGGGGGCAGCAGCAGCAGCAGTAGTCGATGCTGGTGACGCAGGAAAAACACCCAACAGCAGACAATAAACCAATGGTCTGATCTCAACACAAGCGTGTTATTTATAATCGGAACAGCCAGGCACATGAACGTGGCTGAGTAATTATTAAACAGCACTTAAATGATCCGATCTGGGATCGTATGGAGGAAAGATCCCGTTTGATTCTCGGTAAGTGGGTTTGTGTGTGAAGCTAAATGAAACTAGCCGCTAATGGCAGATGATTTGCAAGTCAGTGCTCACTTAGCTTAGCTCGAACAGCTCAATGAACGAATTAAATACGTCTGGATATTTGTCAACGCTTATATATTTACAATCCCCGCGCACTTTAGCAGTTCATTCGCTTTGAAGATCTATTTGAGCTAAATAGAATTTGCATTTAACGACAGCTCTGTTTGAGGAGGTTGATTTGTGGCTAAACAAGTGGTTTTGACGTGTGCAGGTCGGTTGTTTTTGATACTTGTTGATTTTTAGATTTTGGCAGGTTATGAAGTATAATATGGGGTTGTTGGATAATTAAAATGGGTGTTTAGATGTTTTAATAGCTTTAAATCCACTGTCACGAGCTGATTGTGTTTTGCTGGAGTCCAGCTGTTAGCCGTTAGCACGTTAGCTTGTTTCTGCTGCTGTATTTACATTCACTTTCGCTCTTAGTTTTGAGTTATAAATTAAGATTGTATGTACCAACACAGTATAATCTAAAGCATCAGAGCTTTAATAACATTATATGCATGGCTGGTTACACAGATACCCCTTTTTTAACTCTGATTGTGTTTGGAAGAGGAAACGGGCCTAAACTGCCACAGTTTCAAACTAGGCCCAATACATAATGGCTGTGTCTCCAAACCAAGTGTGCTGCCCACCCAGACACTATATATTTGGTCATCGAAGGCGCGTTTTCAGCTTTTAAATTGACCGAGGCTGAAAACCTTGTAAGCTCCCTTCCTTGACAGCATTTTTAGGGCGTCATAGGCTGTCTAGATAGCAGCTAAATGTGTTTTGTGAAACAGCCAATATCACCTATTTTATGTATAATTCAGTATTCTGGAATATGGAAAGGATTTCTCATAGCTACAATATTTATATTGACGTTATGGGAAACGCCCATCTTTGGCCATTAGCGACAGTAAGTTCATTTCCTCCCATCTAATAAGGTTAGTCTGTAGCCTACGTTTTTATTCTGCTTGCCAATTCTTGTGCATCTGGTGGGTTTATTATGACAAATGTGAATGGTGTGTGTTTGTGTGTGTGTTATAATATTAGGGAATTGTTATATATGTGTAGTGTGATGTCACATTGTTTCAGGGAAATGTTTCTGTATTCATTATGCATACTAGCCTGTCCACAATTACTGCCAAACCAGCAGGTTAGTTTAAAACAATCTTACTCGTTCTGATTCTGTGTGTTATTGTTTTGTGATTTGTGTGAAGTTTTTCTCTTGTATTAGGTAATCTAGACCTTTTTCCTTTTCATTGAAAAGTCAAGCCGAGCGTTGTTGTCATTTTCAAAGACCTTATAGAAGAATTCTTATTTTCCAACATTGTTCAAATGTTTATACATTGTTACACTAACCTTTGTGAATTTCTGTATAGTTCCAATTTCTTTAAGTTAAATGGATGTTTAAAACATTTTTAATACTTTTAAAACCAGTAATGATGTGATAGTTTTTTTCTCTTTCTCAGAATACTAGGATTGCTCTCATTTATCAACAGCAAAGACACAAGGGTTTATTTGGTGCATAACTTTACAGAAATCAGTGCCCAAATGCCATGTCAGCATTTCTTTCTCATGTATGAAATTTGTGTTGGTTTGGCTTTGTCTTCATTTTTGGTTTGCTCATTACAAATCAAGCATCCATTGAATCGTTGAGTATAGCTGCAGCTATACTGCCTTATTAGTTTGAGAGCCATTTGGCAATTCGGTGAGTGCAATGAAAAAAGACTGTTGTTTAGGGTTTGTTAGGTTAGGTTGTTAGTATTAACTTGCCATGACACTTACATTTTATTTAAAGGGGTCATGAACTGCATTATTTTATTAGTTTATAATGTTTCTTGGGGTGCATTTATAATGCATGATTTTTACATAAATAATGGTCATAATTTAGAAATTAAAGGCCTGGTTTTAGCCCTCGGATTTGAACACTGTTTTAAGGGGCGTGTCTGCTAAGTGTAAACGCCCACTGCTGTGATTGGCTAACATCTTTGCATTTGGAAATGGCTAAGTATTACACGTGTAATTCTATCAAACTTTTATCATGTTTTTACTATTCAAATTCTTTAGCCTACTAATTGTGAAAAGTGTTGATTATAGCATTATATTTAGAACTATAGCATGATAGCATCATATTTAGATAGTGGCATTTAAGGTTGCTGTGAATGAGCATTGTAGCCGATCACAGACATGTTTAGCGCATGAATGCAGCGATCTCATCATTTTAACTCGATTTTTCTGCACACTAATGAATGCTTTCATCATAACTAACACTAACAGTGCAAACAGTGCAGTGATTCTAACGGTAGTTTAGTCCAGAACACTCGCGCTGTTTATTTGACAGTCCCAGCGATTGTAAAGGAAGCGTTTCTATATATAATTTAACCACAGTTAAAATAACAGATTATTTTCATCTTACTAAGAAAAACAATGTGAAGTTAACCATTGGTTTGATATACTGACAATGAACGATTTTGTGACAAACATCTCACTGTAGGCCTACATGAATCATTACATATCAGAAATCACTGGTCACTGCACTAGTGATTTTGGTTAGACATGTTCAAATAATTGATCGGTAACAGCAATAGTGACACAGTAAAAACTTTTTACTCTCGTAAGTGTGTTGTACCATTCCTGATAGATCCAATATAGAAGGCACAGCATAGTTTTTTTTTTTAATTCAGGCTCTCTGCAAATCCAATGCAGCTACTGTGTTTTTCTACAACCTGGAACTGCACAACATTTTGCACTCTTCAAAGGCATGTTTATTGCTTAGCTGCTCGATCCAGTGTTAGCATCACGTCTCTTATTTACCTACTACTACTTGTGCTTGAATCAGTAGGCGGGGCTACTGAACTTTAGGGTTCATGATGTCACCAACCTGGGAAGAAGCTCGTTGTACTTGTTGTAGAGCCTCTATTATGGATTTTTGAAAATAACCTTTTATGTAGTGTGTAGGGCTGCAACAACTAATCGATAAAATCGATTATAATCGATTATGAAAATCGTTGTCAACGAATGTCATTATCGATTAGTTGGTCTGCTTACGTCACGGGGAGCGTTTACTGTTACGCACACACACGCAAGGTCTCTCTCCCTCAGGCGCTCTGCCGAGCGCGCGCGCTACACGGTTTGGAGCAGTCTCTTCTGTCTCGCATGCGCGCTCTTGCTTTCGCGCTCTAGATTTCGGGAGTTTGAACTAATTCGCGGGCATCAGGGAGCCGCAATCAATATGCGGGAGACTCCCGGGACTTCCGGGATCTTGGGATGTCTGTATTTTGTCTCGAGCATCAGGTTGTGCAATCAGTTCGCTCGCAACGTAAGTGATGGATTAAAATAGCGCTACCGCAGAAATAGGTTAAATTAAAACGGTCTTTACAAAGCGAAGCACTAAATATAAAGGCAGTTAATAACAGCAGCAGTAAAATATTGTTTTTTAGTCACTGTACTCAGTGGTTTTCAGCGAATGCTTGTGCACTAATGCATAATTTCTCCTGTCCTTTACTCAAGCCTGTTAGCTTGCTGGGTAACGTTACCTCCATTCCGTTCTCTTTTTATAGCATTTGTCTACTAAGTTTTAATTGTTTTTCAAACGCGATCTACTGCGGCTCTACGTTCACACAATTGTTTTCAGTCTTTCTATATTTATTTAATCAATTTATCCTTATATTATTCTTTTATATATTATATATAATATATATTATATTCTTTAACCTTATATTCCTTATATATAATTAATTTTAAATAAAAATTAAATGAATTATATATTTTAGATGTTTTTAGTTTGTTTTTAGTTCAGATATTCACATCTGAACAACATGTCTGTGTAAATTTGTTTTAACAAAAATTGTGTTAAAACATAATATGTTGGATATCATTTTTTTAACAATAATCATGTTTGTCAACTTGCCATCAGCAATTATCATTAAAAACAATGCAAATATTGATATTAGTAAAACTCAATGTGTGGCTTTTGCACTTTTTAAAGTACACTTTTACACACAAATACCCTGATTTACGGTTTTATTTAGTTATAATAAAAAAAAATCTAATTTAATTTCTATTCGATTAATCGAAAAAATAATCGTCCGATTAATCGATTATCAAAATAATCGTTAGTTGCAGCCCTAGTAGTGTGTAACATAGCTCTAAGTGAATGAAAACATCCTGCAAAATTTTTTAATCTGAAAGTGCACCGTATATAAAGTTATTGTCTTTCAAAAGTTAGAGTCGACTCGAGTCAATGAAATGAATAATTTTCCATCGAGTCTTAAGCTGTTTCGTTGTGACGTCAAGACGAAACATTAGCATATTGCCCGCCCATTTAATGCTCGCAGACACCAGGGAAAACTTCAACCTCATGTTGAGAAGACGCTGTGCTCCACTATGTGAAGGTAAAGCCAGTTTTTTTTTTCACTGCATAAGGACGAGCATTTGAAGAAATGGTGGTTAAAATGAATCTTTACCACGAATCCACAGCAGTATAATCCTAAACTTTTGCTGTGTTCCATTTATTTTACTGACGACTGCTTCTCAAATCTCGGAGTTCAATGCGGGATTCGCAAACCACTTGCTCTTGAAAGATGGTGTTCAAAATACTTATTTTTGAGCTTTATATTGTGTAGGTCTCCTGCTAACTGGTTAACTCTCACATTATTACTATCTTACTGAAATTCTTCTTCTAATCAGCTGTGGGCCACCATTACCTAACACTGTGTCTATTAATACAGTCTTTCGTTCTCACTAATTTGAGGAAAGCATGGAGCAAGATTTGTTTTACCAACATTTGTTACATCAGTCATTCATGACAGAGCTCGGCTAATTTAAACATTGCATACATTCACTGTTATTGATTCAGTTTCCACATGTTCACTTTAATGTATTAGAAAATACTCTAAATAACTTAGTACAAGTAAAATAATCGGTTTGTTGATGGACATGCACTTGTTAATTCTGATGGTGAGGAATTACAGCTGCAACATCTCATAATGTACCTCAAACTAAGTAGCGTATCACTGAGAAACCTCCTGCTCGAGTCGTCCTCGCGATGGTGGTTTGGGTTGAATAACTAGTTCTTCCAATGTTTCATCATCGCACTTGCGCTCGGATTGATATGGTAAAATCGACGTCATGGTTCGTTACTGTGTTTAGCTTATGGTGTAGGAAGCCTCAGGACAAGCAGAGCTGACGTTATGGCAATGGGTGTCTTCGTTTTCGATGCGCGCGCTGTACGCAGTAAACCAATCACAACAGACTGAGCTGTCTGGCCAATCAGAGCAGAGTAGCTTGCGAAAAGGAGGGATTTAGAGAGATTGATTCATTTGACGAATCGTTTGAGAATCATTGATAATGTGGTGATGTTCAAATGTATATTATTTTGATGTATGTAAACTAGGGCTGTGCTCAGAATATCGATATGAACTCCTGATGATGCGGTGTCGTGCTACATTCAAAAGCACGACAGTATCGATACAGCAGTTGCTGTATCGATATTCGATTCTGTCGTGCTTTTGAATGTAACCAATTCAGGGCTCGAATTTCAGCACGGGATTGCGAGTATTACGCATTATTCTTATCATTCCCGCAGGTCTCCCACTTATAATGCGGGAAATTCCCGCAAACATTGAGTGTTCAGCTGTACCGCGTCTTCTGTCTCTCAAAATGGGTTGCTCAAGGCAAGCGTCAAACGTGCTGAAGGCGGCGATACTACACTCTCGCTTTTAGGAGTTGGGACATGACGGAATATTCACTTGCATATTCGGGCGAGCATTACATTGTCACTTAAGTTTACCATTCGCTCTTCTTTTTAAGTCTTACCACGCTAAAAACATTCAAGCGATTTTAAACTATTCAGTACTCGCACGCTCTCTGAGAGATGGTTTTCTCTGCATGCATACATAGAGTAAAGCCGCCTCACAAACAGCCTGTGAGTAACAAAAGTTCTTTTTCACGGATTATATTGCTTTTACAGACAAAAACAAGCAAAATGATGTCAAAAATGTCAGTCTTTTTTTGAGTATCCAACACAGTCGGTTATGTCTTAAGCATAAAATGCATGTGACAGTATAATGAAAACAGGTTCCGTGCACTAAGCTATTAAAGTGACAGCAGCCATATGTGTCTTTCATTAATATTGTTGTCAAAACAACAAAAGATAGCTTTAATTATAAGGAACCCTAACCCTAGCCGATGTATTTAATTTAGTCAGGACTAAAATACTAGTACCCAATGTTATTTTACATTTAATTACTTTAAGTTTCTGTAGTATTTCTGAATACTAGTGCTAGACCTATTCAAAAACGTTTCTCTTTATTGTTAGGCTATCTTTATTCTATTGTATTTATTTGTTTTAAATGATTTCAACATAATGTAAAGAAATTACTGTGTTTGGTGCACATTCCAACACTTATTTAATTTAACTCTCATTGTTTTTAATGTAAAAAACTAAATAGTTTTTCAGTTATCGCAACTGTTCTAACACTGTTTATTCAATAAAGATATTACTGTTACTAAACTCTGCTCAAAATAAATTTAAATTCTAAATTGATTCATATCGTGATACGTATCGTATCGTGACTTTAGAACCGTGATATGCATCATATCGTGACATTGTTGGTGATACACAGCCCTAATGTAAACCTATTGTATGAGACTCCAAAACAACATTAGGAAACTTTAAAATCGCATAATAGGGGCACTTTAAATTAGGGCTGCACGATTAATTGCAACTTCCATGTATCACGATTTTGAAATCGCAAAGGCTGCGATTATTTTGTGCACCTTGTCATTGATGTACGGCTCTGTAAACTCTGCTCCATCTGAAAGCACTGTGAGTTTGAATCATTTATAACGTGCATTTGAAAAAGCAACGCGTCAGGCAGCTTTCCAAACATGAGAAGAATTTAATAACCTCTTGTCCAACAAAAGATAACATTTAATAACATGCTTTTACTCCAAACTCACTTCATAACGACAGTTAAGCATCCTTCTGTGAGATGTTTGGCTTCTTACACAGAATAAGGCAGTTATGTGTTTATTGGTCATGTTTAATCAAAGCATTTCAATCTCCTGTTTATTCAGCTACAGCCATAGGGATTTCCTGGAATGACGGGCGTTATCTACTTCTGCGGCGGGGCATATTTGGAGTGTCTGCACGAAGGTGCCCTCTGGTGTTCAGATGGAGCAGGATTTACTACCGATCAGGGGTGCGTTTTCCAAAACCATAGTTGCTAATTAAATTGGCAACTTTGTGGGTTGCAATGCAATTTCCAACTATGGTTTTGGGAAATGCACCCTAGCCGTGCTGCACTGACAAGCTGCGCATAAAATAATCGCACCCTTTGCCAAATCACGTGTGGTTTCAGTGCGAATTAATTGTGCAGTCCTACTTTAAATCTATTTCTGTAAATGAAAATGTCTCCCTTTGCATTGAACTTTGAGCGTTGTAACTTTGCAGATGTTGTTAATGCTCAAACAGCAACATTTCACACTAACTAAAGTTAAAGTGAAATTATAATCAAGGACCCCTTTTTAACATTGTTATATTTTCGATTACTTTATTGTGAAAATCATCCAGTTTGCTAAGAAAGGTTGATGAGAAAGCCCTTTTGTTTTTCCTCAATGTATTTGTCATGTTATTCGATCTAACCTAACTTTAAAATAGACAGGTTTCATATGGAACCAATGACTTTTTTTCACTTGCATGTGGTTGTTAGTGAATTTGTTATCTCATCAGTGCTGATGTGTGCTCTGCTGCTGCCATTTCTTTATTTGGCAGTCCCTCCAGAAAAACGCGATTATGCGATCGCATAATTCAATGCATAATCAGCCAAAGTCCGCATATTTATGCGGGGGCCTAATTTTTTGAAATATACCGCACTTTCGCCGCATAAATTGCAGATTTCCGTGCAAATTATGCGGGGCTTGCATAATTTCATAATCCCTGCGTTTTTGTTGCAAAAAAGTCATATCTTAGCAGAAAGTTGAAAAATGTTGCGTTTACTTCACACAAGATCAGCCATTTTCTCCTGTTGCCCTGGGAACGTTATGAAGTGACGTAGTTACGCGACGTGAACATCATCGAAAAGCTGTTAAACAGGAAGCACATATTTTATTTTTATGTACTTATATTTATGTACTAACCTGGGCTGTGTTTCCTAAAAGCATTGTAAGCCTAAGTAGATCGTAGAACCATTGCCACCAATGGTACGATCAACTTGGCTCACAATGCTTTTGAGAAACTCAGCCCAGATCTGTTTTTTATGGTATGATTTAATACACTTTGAACCAACCAACAGGATCCTCCTGGGAAGCATAACATATACTATAAAATTATCTGGTTCTTGTTTTGAACAACATATATTGTAGTTATTTAGTGATTTTTATATAAGGGTGTCACCAGGGAAATTAATTCACAATTATTTATCGAAATTAATTCACAAACTCAAAAATCGAAATAAAAAATGGAATCGTCGATGCTGCCACGCCCCCATGTCACGCCCGTGATGGAAAGTTCGGATCGTTTTACTGACTCTATTGTTCAATCTCGTTCATCAAAATTAACTAATCTTTTTTCTAGTCATTTCAGGGGCTTTAAATGTTATACTTTTAACAGGCAAATTCCCCGAACACATCCAACGCAATCTTGATCATATTCTGAATTAAGAAAACATTATAATGCAGTCAAAAGTAATTTACAGGGAACATTAATACTTAACCTTCCGAGTCTTTTGTTCATTTGTCGTGTGACAGAGGCAATGAACGGATCGTTCATGAACGACTCATCACGGCGCGGAAAAAAAACACACATGTTGAAAGGCTGTGAGTCCTCTAACTTGGATTCTATACCCGAGCCCGAACTTGGCCGATATTTCCCGTCACTATCCTCGGGCCGGGTTCTTGATCTATAGACGTGCACTCCCAACGCAATAGAGTGCGGCGCGGGACTAGATTTGATGGCCGAGTGCGAGCGCGGGCGGTAATGCACTCACTCTGTGTGTGCGGGAGAATAAAAAGATTTGCGGGACTCCCGCAAACTAGAAATATCTATGAATAAAACATATAAAAACTAATAAATTTTTTTCATCTGTTGCAAAAAAGCAACAAGAACAACTAAAACCAAACAGAAACGATTTACAGGCCAGAGTTTCTATTTATAACATGTTTGCAGCGTTGAGCGATTTAGCCAATCACAGACATATGTGTTGATTTCTTGAACGCAATGACCAATCAGAAGCATTTAAGATAGACTCTCCTCACTGCTCAAAACGGACTTTTTTGTACAGTGCTGAATTCTGTACGCTGGCAAATCCTCTAATTATAACAAACAAAGTGTAGGCTATATATTATGAAAGATTCATTGTGCAGTCAGCTTCACTGATAATAACAGATGTGTGAGATTGCGATGAACTGATGTCAGCTTTTTAGGAGCAACAGCAACCTGTGCTTAAAAAAAAAAAAATCGAGAATCGAATCTAACCGTGACCTTAGAATCGAAATTGTAATCAAATCGAGGATTTGGAGAATCGTGACACCCCTATTTTTATACAATATATGATCATATAACTATAAATCGTTCTTCAAGAATCTTAAACGATCAGCTTTGCATTTAACATTGTTTCTCACAAGCAGTTCTGTGCTACCATGTATGTGCACTAAATATGAAATGTCAGATATTCATTTTCATGAGCGAACAAATTTGAACCGTTGGAATATATGTAGGGTTGGGTATCGTTTGAATTTTAACCAAAAAGGTTAAAAAAACAACTGATATCATTCACATTTATTTGATGTCTTATTGCTAAACATTTCATTGTAGCTGAATACCACGAACAAAAATCAACAGGCTAAAGAACACTTACACAAGGAACTTTAGTCGATGGTTTAAAAACACCATAGCAAAAACAACTAGCCTAACTAATATAAAATTCAAGCAGCATTAAAGACAAGTAAATACTCAGTAGTTAAAAAAGAACAAATAAAAAATTAGCAAGTGCACAAATAAATACAAGCGAACAAAGATATGTTTGAAATAAACAGAATATGATTTTTAGGTATTCAGGTACAGAAACGGTAATCAAATGTAAAAAAAAAACAGTTATAACATGTAAAGCCATTTTTGTGTCTAATTGCCCATTCAAAATACACACATTCATACAAAAAGACGTGGAAGGGAACTTGGTTTAGTATTGCGCACTATTTAGTATGAGAGGCTTTCTGTGCACACGCTTTGGATGTGTGCGCAGCACAGAAAACAGCAGGCGAGTCTTTTTGCGCTTGAATAGTTTAAAGTCATATTAAAATGCACACAAAGGAGTTGATGAGAAATAAAAATTGTATAACAAGTATCCAATTCCTGACCTCATGTATTTAAATTCCCAACCCTGAATATGAAATGTAAAGTATTTTGCATATAGATTTGAAACTATACAACATCTATACAAATGTGTCTGAACAGATTGCCATTATAAAGAGTTTTATAAAATTAGTGCAAGTGTTTGCTTGAATTAAAAAAAAAAAACACCATGTTTATTTTATTAGTGCACATACCTGGTCTTGTACAGATTAATCTGTTACAAAGAAAAAAATATCTTTGTTATTTAGAATCATAATTTAAAAATCTGCTACTCTTTTTCCCCTTTGGCTTATGTCAAATAGTCCTTACTGTGACGTAATGTAGACATTGTTATAGTTATCTCACCTTTGGTCTAGCTCTGTTCTGAAATGCAACAGCTACTTTTCACAGTCCAATTCCTGATAGATAAAATGAAGTCCCTCCCTTTTTTTTCTGCTCACTCAGAAATGTGTCAGAAAAGGAAGTTAATTCACATTGATTTTATTATGATTTTATTATAAGAGCACATGAGGTCTAAGCCTGGACATAGCATGAAAATTATTACAATCTTAATTTAAAGATAAATTCTAGTTATGCTCAGCTCTAAAATATTGCATGAGCTCTTTGTAAGCACAATCTCTATAAAATGATTTAAAAATTCCGTATCCAGTAATCATGAATTTCTGGCAGGTCATGTGAATTAATTTGTCAAATTAGGTGTGGGTACACCTTTTAAAGACTGATTAATGTTAGTATCTTTGTTATTTTACAGGTTATGCAATGGTCTCTGCAACATATCCAGTCCCCCAGGTGGTGCTTTCACTTTCAGAAGTGTGCCGGTTCTCCATCGCTCCTGAGGAGAAACTGATTTCTTCTGGCGTGCCAGCGACATAAGCAGACAAGATTGCAAAGATCTGCCCCGTGTCGAGTATGACGGCCACGACCCGTGGCTCCCCTGTGGGAGGGAATGACGGTCAGGGCCAGGCTCCGGATGGCCAGTCCCAGCCACCCCTGCCCCAGAACCAGGTCAGTGCTCCATTTGGAATTCCCCCTTTCCATTCCGATCGCTGTTGGAACACATCTGCCTTTTGCTGTTACTCAAGTAAAACTGTCACTGAAAATAATTTATGTCATCAATAAGGTTTGCAGTCCCTGGGTTGTGCTGCTTATATTCTTCAAACCACATTTGATCCGGTTTGACAGTTGACTTGGTTCCAATGAAAAAATTTTTTTGCTGACACTCATGGATGCAAATGTGTTTCTGTAATTGTGCTCTGCCCTGAAAGGAACAAATGTCAACAGAGGGAAAAGTTATTATGTAACGGTAGGACGATCCCCCCAAAAAAACTTCTCTCCCGTATCAGATCACAATGTCTCTTCTTCAATTTAATTATTTGATTATTTAATTTATTTTTTTTTTTTTACATTTCCAGTATTTTATAAATATTAATCTTGTACACTTGAAACAAGTACCAAATAATAGAACTTAGAAAATACCAAATATTCTTTGTGTATATATCTGTGATATAACTACTTTTTTGGGTGTTCAGATGTTTTTGATCACATAGTGTGTACATATTTTCCATGTTTTTTTAGCATTGTTGATACAATAATCGCAGGATTCTGCTGCATCATTATTTGGATTACTTAATTGCTCATTTTATTTATTTTTATTTATTTCAGGTTTATTTAACAGGGACAATGCACACCAGAATTAGCCAAAAGGCTATTCATCAGGCTGTAATTATAATTGATTTTAGGTTTAGTTGGTTTTTAGGCCGCTAAATGTCACACTGCACGACCACAATTTGTGTATAGTTTTGCATGAATCTCAGGTTGTTCCTTTCTAAGTGGGGAGTACAGAAAAACCTGTAAAGTTGACTATACTTTATGCAGATAGTCAAAAGTGTTTCTTGGTGAGACCTTAAGATCATTGTTCACCTAAAAATTTTGATATTTTTAATACTCTTATAATTTTACATCAAATATGGTAAACAAAAACTTAACCTTGCATGCTTGATGCAAGAACAAACTTTATTGGTTCTTAGACATCAGCAAGTATTTTTCAGCTTCATTTGAGCACATTTGATGTGCTTAATGCATGTTTATATGTAAAATTTACAACAAAAGCTTAAATTAAATCTGTTTATCATATGAAGTGATCATGTCACAGAAGACTTGGATTAAATCCAAGTTCATATTCATGTCTATATGATCTTTTTGAAGCTAAAACTTGGTTTGTGTGGACCTTTAATGGATGGAACAAAATTATAAGAGAATATCTTAATTTAGTTTCAGAAGATGGAACAAATTGGGTTTCTTCTGAGATGTATATAGTCTGTCTTATTGAGCTTTTGGAAGCAAGGGCATCACTGTCTTTATTGTGTTTCCGACTGAATAACGCTTTAACAATGGTTTAATGTATTTGTGGTCAAAAAACTGAAACCCCTGGCATTATGACCAAAGAAAAGGCGAGAAGCTCCCTTTGATTTTGTTGCAGAGGCCAATTGTTATATTCTCCCAGGATAGACTGCAGCAGGGCTATCTATTACACCTGTGCTCAACGAATGCATGTTAAAAGGCCGGAATCAATGAGGATGAGACGCCTGGCAGAGAAAAGCACACCAGTTGGTTAGAAATGTGTAGTGCCTAGACATGAGAAGCAAACTGGCTATGTAGGTCAGCCAAGCAGAAGGAGCCTTTTCCAGCACACCCCCACATTTCCCAAGTTCCGCAGGCTCCATTCAGCTCTACATGCAGAGCTCCAGCCCACATGCATCCATTGACACGGCACAGGAAACTGACTCTGAGCATCTTAAAGCTGCTTTATCTTCCTTGCGCTTGCTTTCATTCTTTTAATCCCTCACATGGAAACATAGTTTATGCTTGCTTATAAGACACCTGAATCATTAAGGTGCAGACCCGGCGCCAGGCACAAATTCACGGACGGACATTAAATTTTTTCAGGGGGGCACAAATGAGATCAAACTCATTGCATAATAACATTAATCGACTATGATAATTTATGATACAATGATAATGATCGATAGTGGATAATAATGCATAATCTACTGATGGTAACAAGGTTGCAATGTTAGGGCTCGTGCAGCCTCTTGAGGGGAAATCGAAACAAATGAGCGCAACGCACACAAAGAAACTCGTCTAACAAATTGTGGTAATTCAGTTTTTATATTTATAACATATGATGCAGTTACTCACACGACCACGAGTGCTGAATACCATCACGATTGAAAATGTGACACTGATTTCATATGACAGTTCAATGACAAGAAATTAATATTAAGTCACATTTTAAACTAAATATTGACTGTTTTTGTTCTATTTTAGCAGCGAAAATAGTTCCAATCCAAGCAACGATCATAGCAGAACCATCTTGTCTCATAGCAACACTCAACCTGTTTTCAATACTGAATGATTCAGCGTTTTGAACGAATCGGTTAAGCCAAAGATTCAATGACCCATTCAGGACCCATTCATAAACAACTGCCTCATTCTTAATGAATCAGCCATTTGAATGAATGACTTGCTAAATAAGATCGCGTATCACCTGTATTTCCACGCTCATTACCAACAAACCAATCAAATCCGTTTAATGTTACTCTTTAAAAAATCAGACCAAATACATTTTTATTTTTATTCAGGAGTTATCTATATACAAAACGATAACTTTTGATAACAGTAGCTTATTAAGAAAAAATATTGTTGAGTTGGAAAAAGGACGTGGAGTTGGTGAAGGGAGAAAGGCTCGTCCAGGGTGGGCACTAGTGACTCACAGGGCGGGCCAGGCCCCCCAATGCACGCCCATGGCGCCGGGACGAGTGTGGCTTTCGTTTTTTACTTTCAATTAAAGCTGCAGTAGGGAGTTTTGAGAAAATGTTGACTTAGCCTGAAAATTTGAACAAGCACAACTTACAGGTCCAACCCCCTTGCTCTCTGCTGCCCTACAGCCCTCCCTCCACAGCTCCTCCCCCACAGCGGAGCCTGCCGTGAACGCGCAGGCTAGTAAGCAGGACCACCGATGACCGCGGATTATAAACATTAATGGAACATTCACTAATAGGGACGAAACATCAACAATATGCTTTACATTGACTATGGCCTGCCCATACTTTGACTACAAACTTGGTCCTCAAATCATTATGTATTTTGCAATACATGTAACTTTATAAGGTTGCACTCTTTCTATAATTATAAATAGCTACTAAGATAACGTTAAAGAATTAGTTCACTTTTAAAAAAAACTTTTGCTGATAATTTACTCACCCCCATGTCATCCAAGATGTCCATGTCTTCCTTTCTTCAGTCGAAAAGAAATTAAGGTTTTTGATGAAAACATTCCAGGCTTTTTCTCCATATAATGGACTTCAATAGGACACAAACGTTTCAAGGACCAAATGACAGTTTCAGTGCAGCTTCAAATGGCTTTAAACGACACCAGACGATGAATAAGGGTCTTATCTAGTGAAACGATCGGTCATTTCAAAAATAAATAAAAAACTTTAAGTTTTATTAGCACAAATGCTCGCCTTGCTCTGTTCTGTGATGCACCTTCGTGATCCTGTTCGAACTAATCATCCAAATGAACAAATCTTTTTTCGAGTCATTTCGTTCGTTGAATGAACGAAATGACTCCGGAAAAGACTCGTTCAAAATGAACACATCTTTTTTCGAGTAATTTCGTTCGTTGAATGAACGAAATTACTTGAAAAAAGATTCGTTCATTTGGATGAACGAGTTCGAACAGGAGAGTCACGAACGACGGTACGCGCTCGCGCTGTGCAAGAGAGGGGTGATCAGCGTACACGAGCGTGATTGACACTGCTAAGACATTCCTCCTGGCTCTGATTGGTTGTTTCTGACCGGGAGCGGTGTATTTCTGCAAATGGCAGTAGGACCACAGGGAGGAGCCAGAGGAGCTTGATTTTTTTCACAGATTATCTGTCTCATATTCTACTTTCAGGACATAATGACAGTTTTAACAAATATTTGTTTACAAAAGCTACCTACTGGAGCTTTAAACCACATAAAGTGTTAAAAGGAAATCATCTAGATTTTTTAAATCTTAAAATATAGTAACCACAAAAATTGTAAATGTTATTTTTCACTAAGTAAATTATTTATGCGATTTGTCTTTCCATTTAGTTTTAATTTATTTACCATTTACCATAATTTATTTGCCATGAATAGTCTTTATGCTTTCTAGAGCTGCACGATTAATCGTTAAAAGATTGCAATCACAATTAAGAACCCCACACGATCTTATTGCTAAATGACAACGATTCGGCTGTCTATTAAACCTTGGACAAACTCACACCTGAACATTCAAATCTACGTTTGCTCAGTCACTTACTTAGAAAGCAGTTATCATGTATAGGTATTAATACAGGTCTTTTCACCCACACATTATCATTATTTCTGTTCCAATATTTCAGGGGCAGGGGCAGGGGCATGTTCAGGGGCAGTCATGGCCTAATGGTAACAGAGTTGGACTGGTGACCCAAAGGTTGCTGTTTTGATTCCAGTACCGGCGGGAATATGACTGAATTGTCCTTGAGCAAGGCACCTAACCCCCAGTCGCTCCCCGGGTGCCACTCAAGGCTGCCCGCTGCTCCGGGTGTGTGTATCCACGTTTGCAGTGTGTGTGTCTTCACTACTCACTACTCTGCTCCTAATGTGTGTGCACTTACTTGGATTGGTTAAATGCAGAGGTCAAATTCCAAGTATGGGTTCACGTGTTACTTTCACTTTCATATTTCAAGTTTTTAGTTTGATATAAACACTGATATCCAGTTTAGCGTTCAATCATATTTTTTTAATATAACATTTCAAATACAGATTGTAATATTGTATCAAGTACATTGTAACACCAGTAGGTACTAGGTGGCGACAAGTGACTTAAATTGGTTTGTTATTGAATCATTCATTCAAGAGATTTATTCAAAAACACTGCTTCATCCGGTAATGAAACCAGGGAAGTCTTTGACTTATACTTATACTACCTCTAGTAAAGTATATGTAACTTTGTTTAGTTGTCTATTCAGAATCATGATCTCTATTTAAAAAAAAAAAAATGTGATTCTCAATTTATCTGGAATCATGCAGATCTGATGCTAGACGTTCCAAATTTAAGTTCGTAAGATTTTTAAAAATGTTTTTGAAAGAATTTTCTTATGCAGCATTTAATTGATCAAAAATAGAGTGAAAATAGAAATTTTGTGAAGTGTTTAAAAATTTTTAAATAACTTTTAATTTAAGTGTTATGGCAAAGCTGATTTTCAGTAAGCATGACTTCAGATTTCATTGCATATAATTAATAGTTCAAAATCCAGGTGGATAAAATCAACCAACCTACATGATTATACTGATGATTATACTATACGAGCATAGTTTCGCGTCATCTTTTACAGCATGTGTTTAATGAGGCCACTTAATGGTGCTCTCCAAGTTTGTAGTAATGGCCCAGAATGTTATCTTTGAATCTGAGTCGTGCACTTCCTCAACCTTTGAACTGTTTGCATTGCAGACATCCTCTCCCAACTCATCCAACGAGAACTCCCCAGTGAGCCCTCCAGATGAGCAGGGTCAGGGGGACTGTCCCACTCCCCTGGAGGAGGAGGAGCCAGCTTTCCCCCACACTGAACTGGCCAAGCTGGATGACATGATCAACAGGTTTGGGCTCTTATTCTACATTTGGTCCAATTGTGTGTATAATTGAATCAGGAGCACTGGAGATGAATGATAGGAGGATGTTGATATGAAGTAATTTATTACGGCTATTTTCCATTGGTAGGGAGATTGCACATCTGTGTCTTATCAGTTATATATTAAGTAGACTAATTATGCTGTTTTTGTTTTTTATGTACAGACCTCGTTGGGTCGTTCCAGTTTTGCCAAAGGGTGAATTAGAAGTTCTTCTTGAAGCTGCTATAGATCTTTGTAAAAAAGGTAATACTTTATTTTTAGCTCTTGTTTCTCACTCGATATTCTTTCTTTATTCATTAGTTTTTTTGCTAATCCGTAGCAGAAGCTGTATTACCTTTATTAAGCTTTCACTTTTGCTCTCAAAGGAATTATTCAGCCTCATTAAATGTCAGCCTCTGATAGGTTTTCCTTTATTTCTATCTCCAGGACTTGATGTCAAGTGTGAAGCATGCCAGAGATTTTTCAGAGATGGCTTGACAATATCCTTTACGAAAATACTGACAGATGAGGCTGTTAGTGGATGGAAATTTGAGATCCATGTAAGTCCTGCAACCTGCTTGATGGTGGCATTTTAATCATGCCTCCCATTTCAGAAAAGCATTTTGTCTCTTTGTTTCCACATTAAAGGGTTTTACTAACCATTTTACTGTCAGGTCTGTCCTCTCAAGAATTTATTACTTTTTTGGGTGTCTATGAAGAAACAATGTTATTTTGGTTGCCTTCATCTTATTTGGCTGTTTGATTGAAATGCCAAAGCTTTGATCAAAGAGCTCCTTTCAGTAAAACAGAGGCAGTATTAGGACACAGTTCTGAGTCATCACTCTCGTATAAGGCTTGTTTTAGCTCATTAATGGCTGCTCTAGGATCAGCCTCAATAGAACTGCAAATATAGATCATGTTTTTGCATTTAAAGACTTCCTACTCACTGTAAATCAAAGTGTGTCAACTACATGTGTATTTTAAAGCCAGAACATACTCAACTCTTCTAGGGGTACGTTTCCGGCCTGACATGTTCTGTCTCATTCTCTCGACAGCGGTGCATCATTAATAACGCCCATCGACTGGTGGAGCTGTGTGTGACCAAGCTATCTCAGGACTGGTTCCCTCTGCTAGAACTCTTGGCAATGGCCACCAACCCCCACTGTAAGTTCCACATCTACAATGGTACCCGGCCTTCTGAGACGGTGCCTGCTGGGGTTCAGCTAGCTGAGGATGAGCTGTTTGCCCGTCCACCTGACCCTCGCTCTCCCAAGGTGAGAGGGTGTTTGTGTCACTGGAGAAATTTAAGATTAATCTTTTGGACCTTTATGGATTATTGAAATTGTTTTTTGAAATGGTTAAATTTAAAAAGAAATGGAGACTGTTCACACAGCACCTGAAATATACCCTTTTTTACTTATGCATTCCTATAAATTTTTAACATGTATTTTAAGCATTTTAAGCATCAGCTATCTGTTTGTGAATCTGTCTTTTGCTTTAATTGTAAATGTTCTATCCTGTATTGGTCTATTCAATGACAACTTCCTGTTTATTTGTTTTCTTCAGGGCTGGTTGGTGGATTTAATTAACAAATTCGGCACCTTAAACGGGTTTCAAATTCTGCATGATCGATTCATGAGCGGCCAAGCTCTGAATGTTCAGATTATTGCTGCTCTCATTAAGTAAGAACTATCAAACATATTGGACCAGTTTGCTTGAAAGCTGGAATTTATTTTTGTAAGGTGCGATTACTGTTTTAATTTTCTTTTTCTTTTTTGCAGGCCTTTTGGACAGTGCTATGAGTTTCTCACTTTGCACACAGTGAAGAAGTACTTCCTTTCCATCATAGAAATGGTTCCCCAGTTTCTTGAAAACCTCACGGATGAGGAATTAAAAAAGGAAGCAAAGAACGAAGCCAAAAACGATGCCCTGTCTATGATAATCAAATCTTTGAAGAACCTGGCTTCTCGAGTACCAGGACAAGAGGAAACCGTGAAGAATTTAGAGATATTTAGGTTAAAAATGATTCTTAGGTGAGCTGAACATTGGCTTAAACCAGTTTCAATTTAGGCAGTACATTAAATGGTTGTTCTTAATCATTGACCTTTTGTGTTACAGGTTATTGCAGATTTCTTCTTTTAATGGCAAAATGAATGCACTAAATGAAGTAAACAAGGTGATTTCAAGTGTTTCGTACTACACGCATCGTCATGGCAATCCTGAAGAAGAGGAGTGGCTGACAGCAGAGCGCATGGCAGTAAGTTATGCTGCAGTACTTAACGATTGAACCGGAGAATGTTATGGGCCTTGTCAGGCAAATTATTTGGTCATTATCATTGAATATACTTAGCAAACAAAACTTGTCATTAAGATATATAAAGGTTTTTAAGGCAGTTAGATTTTTTTTTGTGGCTCAAATCTGTATCTTTACATTAGATGAACATGTATTTATTTCTCAAAGGAATGGATTCAGCAGAACAACATTTTGTCTATTGTGCTGCGAGACAGCCTTCATCAGCCACAGTATGTGGAGAAACTGGAGAAGATCCTTCGATTTGTCATCAAAGAAAAGGCCCTAACGCTTCAGGACCTAGACAACATCTGGGCCGCTCAGGTGAGAGACAATCTCAAGTTCCTGTGTGATTAATGTATATTTTATGATAATGTATAATTGTTTAAAATTATGGCCTTCTTAAATTTGCTTTTAAATATTAAAAAAATACTCATAGTTTCTGATTTTAATGCATTAAGTACCTTTAAGAACATTGATGACATTCATACAAGCCATACAATGTCTACAATATTACCAATCAAAACAAAACATTAACCTGTAAATCTAATAAAATGATATATTTGTTAACGCATTACATTTGGCAGTTTTTCTAAAATGAATGCTTTATTAGTAAAGCTTTATTAGGCAACCTGTCATTCAAAGAGTTTTTGTGATTGTAATAATGGTATTTATATCCTCAGGCTGGGAAACATGAGGCCATCGTCAAGAATGTTCATGATCTCCTTGCAAAGCTGGCGTGGGATTTCTCACCTGAACAGCTGGACCATCTCTTCGACTGCTTCAAGGTTATTTGTAATGAACTGGCAATTGCAGTTTTATACAATTTTTTTTATTTATTTTGTATTAATGTAGAGACCATACGTTGGTCATACGTAGAATTTTCATTAGGACTCAGCATGTCTATGTGTGCCTTACTAGCATTCCCACAGATTACAGAATCTCTGTCCTCAAAGGAGTCATTTTATGGTTTATAGGAGAGCTGGACTAATGCAAGTAAAAAGCAGAGGGAGAAGTTACTGGAATTGATTCGACGGCTGGCAGAGGATGACAAGGATGGTGTAATGGCTCACAAAGTACTCAATCTGCTGTGGAATTTGGCCCATAGTGATGATGTTCCTGTGGATATCATGGACCAGGCCCTTAGTGCTCATATCAAGATTTTGGACTATAGCTGCTCCCAGGTACTGTGATCAACCTTGGTTAAATATGTAACATTTTCTTAATTTTTCTTCCATTATAACCTAAATTCATTTGTATATGATGTTTTAGTCATTTGGAGCAACGTGAGGCTGAGTAAACGGTTGAGAATGTGAAATTAAAAACAGTGCTTTTCTTCTGCTGTAGGACAGGGACACACAGAAGATGCAGTGGATAGACAGATTCATAGAAGAATTAAGAACTAATGACAAATGGGTGATACCTGCACTGAAGCAAATACGGGAGATCTGTAGCCTCTTTGGAGAAGCCCCCCAGAATTTAAGGTAATACAATTGGTTTCAACCAACTTTAACCATCAATAGCATTGATACTTGTTTTAGTGCAAAAAAATAAGTGGACAAAGATATTTTTGGTGTTATTTGCTCATATTCAAGGAGTATTTTCATGAAATTCAACCACACATTTTAGGAAGAGCATGTAAATGTAGCAAATGTATCGTACACATCCCTGTTGTTTTTCAGAAAGAAAATACCTATTAACTTACTAAAGAGCTTAGAGGGGTAAGTGGACAGTTAATTTTGGGAAATATTATCATTATTATTATTCTAACTAATTTTAAAGCTTAAGTTTGCTTTTGAATTACAGTAAATGAGTATTTTGCTTGGTGTCTCCTGCACCATCTAATCAAATCACCAATCAGTGTCCATGGACAACATTCATGTGTATAAAGCTTCTTACAGTAAGAGTGCTGCCATGGGTTACATTTCATAAACTTACAAATGCATACTATTGGTATATGGACAAGGTTCGGATCTAGTGCACTCTTCCTTTGGGAAACTTTAAACATGTGAGTCAGTTGGAGAAAAATTTAATTGCAGAGGAAGGCTGAACTCACATTTTCCAATACTTTCCAACACCTTATGCAATGAGTTTTATATGACAACAAATTATTTTTCTGCCTTTGCTTTGATGTCTCGGGATATTGCTTCTCTTATGTAAATTTAAGCTTTCAATTAGGGACAAGGAAATAGTCTGTTTCTACACTGCACAAAATTATAAACGCAACACTTTTGCTTTTTGCCCCCATTTTTCATGAGCTGAACTCAAAGATCTAAGACTTTTTCTATGTACACAAAAGGCCTATTTCTCTGAAATATCGTTCACAAATCTGTCTAAATCTGTTTGCTGTTTGCTAAATCTTCTCCTTTGCTGAGATCAGGGGCGGAGTGGCAATCGGGAGAGTCGGGACTTTTCCTGATGGGCCGGTTGTGTTTCGAGGCCGTGAGGGCTGATCTGATAATAGTTATACATTGCAATTTCTTCGCAACACCATCTGCTGCCCGCTTGTCAAACTGTACAGCCTCTCTGCTCAACCCGTAAATAAATTCATCAATCCGTAAATTCTATTTAAGTTCTTAAATGGTCTAGTGGTAGATCTTTTGCCAAGCGTTTCAGAGGTTACGGGTTCTAATCCGCACTCGTACAGTTTTTTTTTCTCTCTCATGAAAACTGAATATGTTCATCAGTGGTTACAGTCTATATCAATCAGGGACACGTTTGTATGCATTTTATTTTGTGATTGCACCGGAATGAATAGAGAGTCTCTGCAACGGCGATAGATTGAATAGTGTTGCGTCCGAGTGAAGACTGCACGAGCCACAAGAGAACACTGTATCCATGCAACTGATCACCGCATCAACGAGCGCTCAGCTTGATTTCAAAGACGACACATTTTAGGGGTAGACCTCTTATTTAATAGCGAACTAAATGAATGCTCTGCTAGTTAACTGGAGATGTTTTATTTATTTGTATTAGGTTCATCCATGCCTCAATGTTTCAAAAAGTGGTGGGGGACAATATCGACTAGTGATCGACCGATATTGATTTTTTATAACCGATACCGATACAGATTATTTGCATGTGTATGTGCCCGATAACCGATATGCAGAACCGATATTTATTTACTGTTATACTTCTGTTTTTGGCACAATTATTACAACACAAATGAACTGAACAAACCATTTTATTTATGACAATCACTCCCTCCTTGCATACAAAAAAAACCCTTGATATTTATACACAAATAAATAGAGGGGTCTGAGTAAAAAAATAAAGTGCACTGTTACTAAGTGTCTTTGTTTAAAAATAAAAGCTTTGATGAGGTAAAAAATAAAGCACAAAAACTATTCTAACATATTTGGATATGTTTATTTGTTTTCATAAATGGTAAACTAATCAAATTACAATAAAAACATTTATATTATTACATTATATAATTTATATCGAAATTATACATATCATTTATAAGCATCAGCAGCAACAATGTTAACAATAGGCAAAATAAATGTTAAAAGTCTAATGTTTTCATATGGAAAAAATAATTGACAGGGGAGTCATATCACCTTTGCAGAAATGTAATTCATTTTAAACAGTTTTAGAAGGTTTATGTGCCGTTTAATAGGTTTAAACTAAGAGTGAGGAATAATTCACTGGGTAATATTAATTCACTGCATAATATTAGCTGGAATAGCCTATAACATCAGGAAAGTAACAAACAAAACAGCATATACATCATTGCATTTTCCAACTAGTATGTTATTAATTATTATTAATATTTTTGTCGGTCTAGATCATGAAATGCTTTATGACAAAGTGCTGTTTATCTATGCATTTATACATAACTATAACATTAGGCTATACGTTACTCAACTGCAATCGCGCGTGCAGATAATAAATAATTAATTTCCACAAAGCGGTATATTTAGATGTGTATTAGCGAAATAATTGCTATGTAGTAAATGATAATATAATCTAGGGTGTTTAAACAAGATAATCTTGTCAAAAGTTTCATTCAGTGGCCGTGCTTGAGCATTCCTGATCATCAACCCAGTGAGTGCTCAGCAATATGAACGAACTTTTTTTCAGAGACTAATGGTGAGCAAATACAACAGATAGAGAATTAAATTCAGCGCTTTTATTTTCAACATGCACTCATTCATGTCTGTTATATATTAGTGTAAAGTTACTCTTTATTGGGGAAGGACGTGACGGATTACGCTTCGTGGCTCAATGAGTTCGTCTCAATTTTTTAGAACCAAGCTGCATAAATAAACTATATCAGGAATTTATGTCTCAAATCTCATTTCTGCATGTCTGTTATGTTAAATAAAGTTGAATAATTAAAGCAAAGCAAGTAGAACATATACTTTACCTGTGCACAGAGTTGTTATTGACTGATCTCCTCAGACGCGGGCTGCAATGGCGGAATTCTCAAAACGGCCACAAGATGGCGCCGTTTATCGGAAAATCCGATATTACAAAACCGATTCCCGATTATGGGAAAATGCTTAAATATCAGGAAAAATATCGGTAAACCGATACATCGGTCGATCACTAATATCGACCCTGAGAAAAAGTCGTGGGACACGACTTCACTGGATCTAAACAAATCAATCTAACCATGGATGTGAGCAGTAGTGGTGGCTTTCTTAATCCGTTTAAAATAATTTAGCAAGAGTTAATTTTTTTTTACCAAAAAATCTAAGAAATTTCCTGTTAGATTTTTTGGTCCCACTCCGCCCCTGGCTGAGATAATCCATCCATCTCACATGTCTGGCATATCAATATGCTGATTAGACAGCATGATTATTGTACAGGTGTGCCTTAGGCTGGCCACAATAAAAGGCCACTCAAAAATGTGCAGTTTTATCACGCAGCACAATGCCACAGATGTCGCAAGTTTTGAGGGAGCGTGCAATTGGCATGCTGACTGCAGGAATGTCCACCAGAGCTGTTGCCCGTGAATTGAATGTTCATTTCTCTACCATAAGCCGTCTCCAAATGCTCACATTCGATGGCATCTGGCACTTTGGAGAGGTGTTCTCTTCTCGGGTGAATCCCGGTTTTCACTGTACAGGGCAGATGGCAGACAGTGTGTATGGCGTCGTGTGGGTGAAAGGTTTGCTGATGTCAACGTTCTGGATCGAGTGGCCCATGGTGGTGGTGGCGTTATGGTATGGGCAGGCTTATGTTATGGACAACGAACACGGGTGCATTTTATTGGTGGCATTTTGAATGCACAGAGATACCGTGACAAGATCCTGAGGCCCATTGTTGTGCCATTCATCCACGACCATCACCTCATGTTGCATCATGATAATGCATGACCCCATGTTGCAAGGATCTGTACTAGGCATGTGCCGGTATCAAATTTTAATGCTGCGATTAATTGATTGAGCTTTTATCACGGTATTTTAATTGCACAAGTAGGGCTGGGTACCGAGATCGGTACTTTTTAGGTACCGACCGAATTGCCTTTATACTACCGAGTATCGAAACATGTCTTGTTTTTCGGTACCAAATTCCGGTACCTAAGTGGTTAATTTCGTCAATGTAAGTGAAACAATAAGCATGCAGCATGACAGCATGATTGGCTGTGGCGGAAAAACACTAGTTTACACGGCTGCCCAGAGACGTGCCTCGTCGCACGTGAGGCTGTAGTGTGTGTGTGTGTGTGTGTGTGTTTGTGTCTGTGTATATGTGTAAGCGTCCCAACCCAGATAGATAGAAAATATGTGGAAATGATCAAAAGTGTACCTATGTACCCGACACGATGCAATATTTTCGACAAGATAATTGCTGCCAAGACCGGCAACACGGTAAATCTGATAAGGCACTTAAAAGCGCACAGAATACACTCGAGAGTAGAAAGTTTATCCGTCTTCGACTACAAGAACTGGAGCGCGTCACATATTAACCTAAACTCAGCGTATAGGATACTTGCCTCACAGACATGAGAAATAGTCCTATATATGTTCAAAATATGTCTACTTTTAAAACGAAACAATTAAAAAATAAATAGTTTGATTACCTAATCCATATAGGCGCGCGTTCACTACTGCAGGAATGACGAGTCTGCATCGCAAATTCGCAATAATCATCTTTGCAGCCAACACACTTAGTAAACTCTTGTTCATTAATAAATAATTAAAATATCTCCTTGCTATCGTTTCCCGACACATCCATAATCATTAGGCTACTTTTGCCAGTGCTTTGCGGCAAGCTTCATGTGTGCCGAGCGCGAGGCATATATCCCGCACCCTAGTAGGCTATATTTAATTCAATTCACATTTATTTGTATAGCATTTTTCACAATACATATCGTTTTAAAGCAGATTTACAGAAAATGCATGTCTAAATTACAATTTAGAGTGATCTGTTATCAGAGGTGACTGTGTGTAATGCATTTCAATTAATTTTCATTCAGTTTCATTGTTAAACAATGCATTAAGTTAAGGCAGAAACAATGAGCTCATTGAAGTAAAGAATACATGTTGTTAAATTATTAGGAAACATAGAAAACTTTAGCATTGGTGCTTTTTTACAGACTCAAAATATGAGTGTAAAAATGTCAACAAACTGAAAAAATAAAAGTTTTTTTTTAGGTTATATTATATTGATAAAATTGGTATCGAAAAAAGTATCGTTCAGGAACCGGTATCGAAGTCAAGTTATCGGTATCGAAAATTTTGTTGCGATTCCCAGCCCTATGCACAAGAGAAATGGATGGATTGGGGAGAATGTAAAAAAAAAAAAAACTTGCATCACAATAGGTGTAATTGTGATTGTCAAAACATTTGGTAACTAAACAGAATTTTATTAAGTTAAGTGACAACATGTTACAATGTTTACATGGTACAATAACTGGTAGGCTACTGTTTGTATTATTGCTTAACACAATTCTCACAATTTCAGTTCAATTCTTGATTCAATATTGACTTATTTGGCTAAATAGCCTACATGTTAATTTTTCTCAAGAAAAAATATATCTCGCATAATGCTGTTAACATACAGAGACCCCAATCAGCTGGTATTATTAAAGGTTAAAAATAACAAATTAAATATAATGCGGTTTTCATTATAATAAAAATTATGTAATACAATTATGTATATTTTTTACACAAGTAAAAATATAATAAATATGAAATATAGTGCACATATTTAGCAAAATACTCCTCTCTATAGCTATTTTTTTCTAGGCAACTAACGTGCTGGTCATTAAATGGCTTTCCTGAGGTAAATGTAACGTCCTGTGACAATATTGTTCTCCTGCATTTTTATTGACCTCCTTCCGTAGTTGAAAAACACTGATTGATCGATATTATGTATGAGGCATATATACCTTTCGGTAAGTTGTACTGTACCTTTAAATAAAAAGTAACAGATGATCGGTTTACTTTAAATTATGGCACTACAGCGATCTGTCACATTTACAAGCGCCAAAACAGTATTTATTGTCTGAATTTCGTAATAAAATGGACGGATCTGAGAGATTAGAACTTTTTTCATATCAAAAGTAACCTGCTCTGTCTAGTCTGTCGGTGTCAGTGTCCTCTTTGCTCCTATTTTTCTCTGCGTGAAAAAATGGATGATGTGGCGTGAGCGTGTGAAAAGTGTCGATTGCGTGAGTTTTGGCAGCCCTGACTTTTAGAAGGGGGATAAATCGTCGGCAGCGTTCCTCCTTCCACCATGCTGCTTCTCCATGTGGGGATTGTTTACATCAGAGTGCGCACGTGTTTTGCGCAGCATATACGCAGTTTTTTTTTTAAGCGGTTGATGGAAAAGAAGCTAATGCGCGTTCTAAAAATCTTAATTCGGATCTATTATTTAGTGCCCGTGATAACAATATCGTGCATATTCATTACTGCGATTTATCGCATTACGAATACCGGCACATGTCTAATCTGTACACAATTCCTGGAAGCTGAAAACATCCCAGTTCTTGCATGGCCAGCATACTCGCCATACATGTCGCCCATTGAGCATGTTTGGGATGCTCTGGATCGGCGTATACTACAGCGTGCAATAATCAATAATGTGCAATAATCATGCTGTCTAATCAGCATCTTGATATGCCACACCTGTGAGGTGTATGGATTATCTCGGCAAAGAAGTGCTCTCTAACACCGATTTAGACAGATTTTCAAACAATATTTGAGAGAAATAGGCCTTTTGTGTACATAGAAAAAGTCTAGAGATCTTTGAGTTCAGCTTATGATAAATGGGGGCAAAAAAGAAATGTTGCATTTATAATTTTGTTCAGTGTATATACCTAAAAAGCCCATTATCATACAATTTAGATGAAGAAATTGAAATATAATGGACATATTAAAAATAATTAATGTGAAGGAATTTTAATTCAGTTATGTTTAATGCGTTTTTCCTTCTTTACAGTCAAACACAGCGGAGCCCACATGTCTTCTATCGACATGACTTAATCAACCAACTGCAGCACAACCATGCACTGGTCACTCTTGTAGCAGAGAACCTGTCTGCATACATGGAGAATATGAGGCAGTTCTCAAAAGGTTTGTGAGTCTTGACAATATGTTGTTGATGTTTTTTTTGCACATACCTATTCATAATTAATTCATTAAAACATTTGTCTTTGTTCAGGTTTATGCCCACGATGTTAAACATTTGTTGATGCTAACTTTTATGTTTTATCAGAGCACACAGACTTTGATCCTCAGACGGTTAGGCCAGGAAGTCGGTATAGTCATGTTCAGGAGGTCCAGGAACGGCTTAATTTCTTGAGGTATTTATACTTCACAAGCAGCCTTTCTATATGCTGTATAGATTGCAGAACCCATATTCAATGCCATCTTTTTTTCTTTTCACATTATTATTGGACTCAAAGCGTTACTCATTTTCTCATGAACCTGAGTATCACAGTGTGTACTATAATAAACTGTTTACTGTAGCTAGGTAATGAAGGTGCCAGAAATGGAAAGTGTTTTTCACTTCACATTTTTACTTGTTTTTTTCATCCCTTTGATTTAATTACCAAAACTAAACGCACACAGAAATGTTCTTTGTGTACTAGGCTATTGTATTATAAAAATCTAATTATTTGTTATAAATTTCAAGATTTTTGCACCTAAGTTCAGAAAAACTGATTTCACACCAATCGATCTTTGTCATTAAATGAATTGGATCTGCGCCAAAAGGTCTATTATGAAAACGGACAGTTCTTAAGGCCTCATTATGCTTCTGCGTCAACTCCACGGCGTAGCTACGCCGTCACTCCTACGTTGTCGTGGCCGTTTTATGGTTCTGCGTCAGGTTGAGTTGGATCGCGGTGCATCTGACCAATCACAGCCCTTGTGGTCTGCGTCGCCTCGACGCGTAGTTAAAATTTTTTGGAGGTGCACGTCGAGCTACGGCGGAGGGGTTCGCGGCGACGCAGAGGGGTCTGCAGGGGTACGCGGTCGATTCGACGCAGAAGCATAAAACAGGCTTTAGACTCTCTAAAGACTTTTAACAAATCACTAAATACCCTCATCCTTCAGGTTCTTACTGAAAGATGGGCAGCTCTGGCTCTGCGCACCTCAGGCTAAGCAGATCTGGAAGTGCCTGGCAGAGAATGCGGTGTTCTTGTGTGATCGGGAGGCCTGCTTCAAATGGTACTCCAAACTCATGGGAGACGAGCCCGACCTTGACCCAGACATCAACAAGGACTTCTTTGAGAACAATGTGCTGCAGCTCGACCCTTCACTGCTGACAGAGAACGGGATGAAATGCTTTGAACGATTCTTCAAGGCAGTCAACTGCAGGGAAGGCAAACTAGTTGCAAAACGCCGGGCATACATGATGGATGACTTGGAGCTTATAGGGCTGGATTACCTGTGGAGGGTAAGCTGTTGGATCTTCATGGGTATGTTCAGAGCTGCTTGTTCTGGGATATTACCTGCCTAAAATGCCTTCTCTTTAGTCTCTTGGTTATTTTGGTAATTTTTAGGTGTTCAAGCACGAAGTGCTGAAAACCTATTCTAATTGCTATTTGAAAAAAAAAAATCCCCATAAAACGCATCGTGCAGCCCAACCCGTAAGGCCCAGAGACTTGAAACTCAGCCAGATGGTAGGCCTCAATTTGGGGACAACCTATCAGAGTATGACCCCGATTGGCCCATAGGTGGCGCTACCGCAACCAAAAGTACTAAATTGCTGTTAACTCCTCGACCGTTGGACAAAATGTAAATGAAATCTCCAATTTCAATTTAGGCAAGAAAAATTTTCCGCTATGTCGAATTTTGTCCAAAACCTACTTTTGCGAACTAGTCCCTGGTTTTTCGCCCGATCGGAACCAAACCACTCTAGGCCTATTCTCTGGACTCTCTAGATCAATAATTATCGAAAAAAAGTTGAAATTTTGCATTTGGGTGGCTGTAACAGGGTCATTTAGAAAAGGGGCGAGGCAAAATACAGTCAAAAGCCTATAAATCCTAAACGAAAAGTCAAAACTTCACAAAAATTGATGAGCATATGTGTCATAACATGGCGAAGAAGCATGCAAAGTTTCATGGAGATTGGACCATAGGTGGCGCTATAACTGTTAAAAAGCTTTAAAGACATATATTTCCTATGGTAAATTGCCTGTATTGGCTGTAAATGGTCTTTTCCATCTATTATGCCAGTGTTTAAATGTATGCTAAATAAAACTTAATGTCTTTTGATGCTTTTGTGCTTAACGGCCTTAAAGGCCTTAACTGCTTGAACACCGCTAAATGCTGCTTGCAGCTTTAATTAAATATGTTACTGTATTGTAAATGGCAAGAAGCAAAGTTGAAAAAAAAGCCCTTCAATGAAATATTTTGGTTTGTAATCAGTTATCAGAATTTTATATTTTATTGTAATGTCAACAGGGGAACAATGATTAAAATTTTGCTAGTCTTTTAAAGCTAAATGAAATTTAGGCAAACACTAAATGTCTGTCTGAGCTCAAACCATCTCTCGTCTCCCTTTTTTTATTGACAGGTTGTGATTCAAGGAAGTGATGATATTGCTAGCCGAGCAATTGACTTGCTTAAAGAGATTTATACAAACCTTGGACCAAAATTACAAGCCAATCAGGTAATAGTTTAGCGGAGATGCATATCACTTGGTGTAATAAATGTTGTGTTTCTCTTGAGCGTGTTTTTAAAATGTCACATGACTATTTGCAGGTAGAGATCCATGAGGATTTTATTCAGTCTTGCTTTGACCGGCTCAAAGCATCCTATGACACCCTGTGTGTGCTGGACGGAGATAAAGACAGCATTAACTGTGCCAGACAGGAGGCCATCCGCATGGTGAGAGTACTGACTGTGCTCAGGGAGTATATAACCGAATGTGACAGTGACTACCATGAGGAGAGGACCATCCTGCCCATGTCTAGGTAGACCCATTCAACCCTGTCATAAATGAAGTTTAAATTGCTATTTTTGCTTAGCTGTGATAACCAGATTCTAACAAACTCTCTCAAACTCTTCTTTTCCTTTAAGGGCTTTCAGAGGAAAGCATATTACACTAGTTGTGCGTTTCCCAAATCAAGGCCGACAGGTTGATGATCTGGATATTTGGTCGCATACCAATGACACAATTGGTTCTGTGCGACGCTGCATTTTGAACCGAATAAAGGCCAACAGCACGCACACCAAGATTGAACTTTTCATCGGGGGAGAGATCATAGACCCAGCAGATGACAGGAAGCTAATTGGGCAGCTAAACCTCAAAGACAAAACTGTAGGCATTTGCTTGGCTGTTTTTCTCAATTTACACAATAAGGAATTTCATACACACACATAACCGTTGCCTTAAATTTAACAGCATGTTTGAACATGATCTGTTGTTATATTTTACAAGTGTACTTTTTCATTCCCTCTCTTCCAGCTCATTACAGCCAAGCTCACCCAGGTCAGCGCCAATATGCCTTCCAGTCCAGACAGCTCCTCAGACTCCTCCACTGGCTCCCCTGGGAACCATGGAAATCACTACAGTGATGGGCCAAACCCTGAAGTGGAGAGCTGTCTTCCTGGCGTGGTGAGCATCATGCCAATCAGGCACATAATTGAGCCAAATTGTCTATTGTTTTAGGGTAATGTTTACACATTGAAAAGGGAGTGCAGTGACTTAAATTACTAGGTTACTGTTACTGACATGGTGAAAAATGGAATGCGTTTCCTCCTAACACTTTTTTTTCATCAGCCATAGTATCAAGCTGTCTTTGACAGTCATAGGTTATAAAATATATATATACTGTATATAAAATATAAATTCATGCAATTCACATGATACTTCTAAACTAAGTTTACAATTACAATATTGTTGTAAAAAACATAACTGGGAAGGTGCTTTTTTGTTTGGTTTGTTCTGATCAAAAAGATTGTCGGTATACGAGATGTACACTGTCCTGCAGCTTCGGACCTTAGAGGCACATATGCCAGAATCCAAACTTCAGCTCAGTTACTTGATTATTTTTTTGTTCTACTTTTTACTTTTGACGTTTTGAATCTACTTGGCAACAGTGGCTGTTTGATTAAAGTTGTGGTTAATGTATTTGGAGCCATTTTCTTTTAAGCCATTTTGAAGCATTGAATGTTGGTCAAGCCTAACCTAGCAGAAATATTACAGATCCCTTCTCCCCTGGTCATCATTTATTCTATTATGTATATTGTAAGATATAAACATCCCTTTACTATGCCCTTGAGAAAGGCACTTGACAACATTGCTCCATGTAATACGGTTATTGGAAGTGTTGCAGAAATGGTATTACATTTTTCACTGCATTTATTATAACTACCTTTTAATGTTTTGTGTTGGGCAGTTTTAAGTGTAACCTCTGATTCTTCTTGTATCAGATAATGTCACTCCACCTGCGATACATCTCTTTCCTCTGGCAAGTTGCGGACCTGGGCTGTAATCTCAGCATGCCTCTCCTACGGGATGGAGCTCGCGTTCTAATGAAGCTCATGCCTCCAGGTGCTCTATATGCTTCATTAGATACCTGTTTGTGTTTGAGATGACAAGCTGTACCAATCTGCTGTCTCTGTTCATTACGCTTTCTGCTTTCCAGATAACACCACAGTGGAAAGTCTGCGAGCCATTTGTCTGGATCACGCCAAACTTGGCGAAAACAGCCTTAGCCCCACATTGGACTCTCGTTTCTTTGGGCCGTCACCGTCTCAAGTGCTTTACTTGATTGAGGTTTGTTCATTTTGAGAATAGCTGTTTTTCCACCATTGGACAGAACAGTCCTAAGAACTGCAAGGAACGGTTCCAGATATATTTTCACTTGAGCTTGGTTCAGCGAGGCACAATTACAAACTGTTCTCGGCCCGGAATTCTCCAGTAGAATGTGTGTGGTTATACTGCCACTCAGGATTGGTCACTTGTCTGTTGCCTGGCTACCTCAATAGCTGACGAAGCGTGGTATTTTAGCGAAGTAAATGCAAGTTAATAATTTTTTTTTTAAGAAATATCCTTTGTAATGCAGTTGCTATTACATGTCATATGTGTGTAGACTGTTGTGTTGCTAAGGCAATGACTGCCACAGTGGAAAATGAAACCATATCCATACCGGCTGGGACAGATTGGCACGGAATGGAACGGTTAAGCAACGAGAACTGTTTGGCCCGATGTTAGAAAAGCAGCTAATATTTTGTGAAACTAGCCATGTATAGACACACACCTGGTTATGTGTACCCCTCAAAAGCAAGGTTATTTTAATATGATGTATATACCATTATAGTACTTAATAATATTTTGAATATATATATATTATAATTTTTTTTCATTGTTTACTTTATTAGTAATTTTAATAGATGCTTTTTTAAATTATTTTTCAATAATAAATTATTTAGAAACAAGTTATTGTTTTATGCAGATTATACAAATAAAACAAAACATCAAGCAAACACAGTTATACACATTAAGTGTACTAAAAAAGAAAAACGTAACACAAATAATACAATTAGTAAAGATTTTTTTATTACTATTTAGCTCGATTTTTATTTCAGTTTAAGTAATTTTAGATATTATTTCTGTTACTTGCCAAGGCAAGTAATTATATTTATATTTTATTTTAATTAACAATATTTAATAGTTTTAGTATTAGTTGCAATAACAGCACTGCCCAAAGGGCTTTTTTTGTGTGTGTGTGTGGCATGAGTCTTTGATATGCACAATGTCTCTGTGTACCTCAGGTGGTGTACGCCTTGCTCATGCCTGCCAGTGGGACGTTGGGTGAGGATGCTAGTGACTTCCAGTACAACTTCTTGAAGAGTGGTGGGCTGCCACTTGTTTTGAGCATGCTCACCAGAAATAACTTCCTGCCAAATGCTGACATGGAGACCCGGCGGGGAGCTTATCTCAATGCACTAAAAATAGCCAAATTGCTGCTCACAGCTGTAGGCTTTGGCCATGTGAAGTCTGTGGCGGAGGCCTGCCAGCCTGTGGTGGAGGGGACTATCCCTGTATCTCCTGTAAGTTGCCCTTGCTTGAGCTCTTTACTGTTCCTTTCAAGGAAGGTGTTGCAGAAGTATAAGCACAATACTTTCAGTGTCTATTACTTTACGGAAAAAAGAAAAAAATACATTGTTTTAATCTTGTAATTTTTTACAAGGAACATTAAAAAAACATTAAAAAACATTGCCTCCCTGACATTCATCAATCATATTAGAAACAGGCTGGCTTGGACTATGTATCTCCACAAATGTCAAGGGTGTACAGTGTCTTGTGAGGAAAACTCACACAGACTCCAGAGGTGTTTACATAAGGGATTATTAACCATGAGAAAGAAGAAAGTCAGGAGTGCTTGAATCATGCCATTTTCACTTTGTTTGACAATGTTTCTATACATGTAATCGAATGTGTGCAACTAATAGAGGTGAAAAATTACAGTAATGACTTGATACAGTATCCCCAATCTTAAATGTGAAGCTCTATTTATTTTTTTTTACTAACAGCTGTAGGGGGAGCTTGTTGAGAAAACATGCGACAACAAAAGTGAAAATCAGCGAAGAAATGGCTAGAGTTGCCAAGTTCCCCTTTAATTTAGATTTCTGATTGATCTTCATTGGATGGCAACATGAAGTTTTCTTACCTGTATTCTCTAGTCAGGTAGCACTGATTTAAAAAAATGTTTTCCTTTCTACTGTATAGACAGACAAGTTTATTTGAAGCCCATTTTGCCAGCCATTAAGGATCCCTTTAAAAACATGATTTGAGATATTAAGTCCTTGTTTTAGGATGTGAAATATCTGATGTTGGGGAGAGTTGCTGCATGTAAACAGTATTTCACAGATTATAACTATGCGCGGAGAGGGTTGTTAAACCGTTATATCACTCCAGTCTCCTGCTACAACTTAAGCACTTAATGTTGAAGTGTTGTGATTATACCTCTGAAACAGTATGATGCTGGCATTAGGGTATCCCACTATAAAATACACATTACAATACATTTCATGTATACTAAAATTCAACGTTTGTTTAAAAAAAAAAATCCAGCTTTGCCATATATATACACACATATATAAATAAATATATACATTAAAATAGACAAGTTATTTTAAATTATAATACTGTACAGTACTTTTTTTTAAATGAATTTCTGATCAAATAAATGCAGCCTTGATGGTGAGTATAAGCAATTTGTTTAAAAAAAAAAAAGACAGACCCCAAGACTTTTGAACACTATTTATTTTCTGTTTGTTTTCTTTTTGGAATCTGCAGGATAACACTTTTTCTTTAATCATTCATAGATCAACCAGACTACACATGACCAGGCTCTAGTGCTACAGAACGCCCTGCAGAATATCCCTAACCCCTCTGCCGAATGCATGCTGCGGAACGTGGCAATCCGCCTCGCCCAGCAGATCTCGGATGAGGTATGTTATACAACTCCACAGAACCTTAGCCTACAGAAACTGGTTTGTTTGCATTCAATTCAAATGAATGTCCTCAACTGTCTTGACAAAAATGTCTGTAATGTATTTTATGATCAAAAGTAAAGCAGATGTACTATTATTGTTGGTTTCATAGTGTTTTGTCTAAACCTCTCCTTTTCTTTTGAATGTGACAAAAGATATGTACTAGGGAAATGCTTCATGTTTCAGGCTCAGTTTTCAAAGTGTGTCCTTCTATTCCTGTACCTAGAACTTCTTCCAGGCCTCCAAGTATATCCCAGATATCTGTGTCATTCGAGCAGTTCAGAAGATAGTCTGGGCTTCTGGCTGCGGCTCTGTTCAGCACGTCTTCAGTTCTAATGAGGAGATCAGCAAGATCTATGAGAAGGTTCTAGTTCTTATCTGTATTGAAACACCCCTATGTGTGATTGATTGATAAGAATCAGACTCAATATTTATGCCTGTTATGTGTGATCTCCCGCAGACCAATGCTGGCAATGAGCCGGATGCAGAAGACGAGCAGGTGTGCTGTGAAGCTCTGGAAGTCATGACCCTGTGTTTCGCTCTTATGCCCACTGCACTAGATGCACTTAGCAAAGAAAAGGCCTGGCAGACCTTCATTATAGATCTGCTGCTGCACTGCCAGAGCAAGTGAGTTATTGTAGACATCTTTTAAACTTTCATTGGTTAGTGTGCTTGGGCATTTTTAGTCATGCTTTTCCTTTTGAAATTTATAACTTTTTTTAAAATAAAATAATTATGCTTCGTCTTTTTTGTATTTTTTATTATTATTATTAGTATTATTTTTTAAAATATTATACTAGACTTTCAAAAATATTTGAAATTTTTATTTCAAAATTTAGTGTCTGAGTTGTAAAAAAATTAATTTTAATTATTTCATTTTGTAATTTATTATTTAATTAATGCAACTTATTTGCATGTCAATGTCAAGAAATTTAACTGAAAATTTAAAATTAACTATGAAAATAAAGACAAAGTTCACCAACGCTCAGTGAAGAATTCAGAGTATGAACTTGAATAAGATTTTGTAATTTTTGACAAATCAGTTGAAAACTGATTTCTTTAATTTTATCAAATATGATGTGTGATTTAGAGACAAATCAACAATTTCATAAAATTCATAGCTAAAAATGTTTTCTCCTAGGTCTGTTCGTCAAATGTCCCAAGAACAGTTCTTCCTCATGGCCACCCGATGTTGTATGGGCCATAGGCCTCTTCTGTTCTTCATCACCCTTCTTTTCACAGTTTTAGGTGTAAGTGTCTTTCATATTTCTCTGGGACAAAGCTGGAAGATTAAAATGTTTCCTTCTTTTGCTAATTCAGAACATCTCATGATTTATAGTTCTCTGTATCCATTTGTGTTCCAGAGCACTGCAAAAGAGCGGGCAAAGCACGCTGCGGATTACTTCACTCTTCTAAGGCACTTACTCAACTATGCATATAACAGCAACATTAATCTTCCTAATGCAGAAGTTCTCTTAAACAATGAGATTGATTGGTTAAAGCGAATCCGGGTATGTTCATTTACTTAATCTTCTTTTTGGAATTAAAACAAAGCAAACCTTAGTGTGTGCAATTTTGAGCCTTGTCTCCCTTTATTTTTAGGATGAAGTGAAGAGGACTGGGGATCCTGGGGTTGAGGAGACCATTTTGGAAGGTCATATTGGTGTCACAAAAGAACTACTGGCTTTCCAGACCCCAGAGAAGAAGTTCTACATTGGCTGTGAAAAAGGAGGTGCTAGTCTCATCAAGGTAATCTCCTTGGGCATTTTTAAATGAAAAACAACAAAACAAATGCCTAGTTGTGGCTGCATAGTGTCAAAACTAATTGATTTTCCTTTTCTTTGTACAAACTCTTCATAGGAGTTAATGGATGACTTCCTGTTCCCAGCATCTAATGTGTACCTGCAATATATGAAGAGTGGAGAATTCCCCACTGAACAGGCCATACCTGTGTGTAGCACCCCAGCCACCATCACTGCTGGCTTTGATCTGCTGGTTGCACTTGCCGTTGGATGTGTGCGAAATCTCAAGCAGATTGTGGACACACTAACTGATATGTACTATTTAGGTGTGTGTGCAAATATTAGAAAGAAGTGCAGCAAATTCTGATTCCTAGAAACAGTGCAGTCAACTCCATCAAATATGCAGTTATTTACTTTTTTTTTATGTATCTTCAGGTTGTGAACCACTTACAGAATGGGAATATTTGCCCCCAGTTGGCCCACGGCCCACCAAGGGGTTTGTGGGTCTGAAAAATGCAGGTGCGACTTGCTACATGAACTCAGTTATCCAGCAGCTTTACATGATTCCCCCAATCAGGAATGGCATCCTGGCCATCGAAGGCACAGGCAGCGATGTGGATGATGATCTGTCTGGAGACGAGAAGCAAGATAATGAGGTACTGCCTAACATGGTTCATTCAGTTCATGATAATTTTAGCCTTTATGTGAATTATTTGAACAAACATAGACCCCTATTATGCAAAACAAATAATACCTCTAGATACGTTCCTAGTATGGTTCACTTAAATAGCACAGTGGGAATGTGAAGTGTTTAAGGTTCATTTGTTTTTCAAATTTTAGAGATTCTATATTTTTGGCCATTACATATTTGAATTCACTTTAGTAAATTGGTACATACTACATAGTAATATATAATTGCTATATAAGAGGCATGGAAGTTCGATTAATGGACTCCAATAATCAGTACTACAAACGTCTTGTTTTGAACTATTGTTTAATAAATAGAAAAAATTCGAGCACATAAACTTTCATATGGAGGATTAAATAAGATTCTATTTATGCAGGAAGATTTCACAACTAATCACTGACACTGTACCACAAACAGGTTTTAAGTTTCTTAAGTGTCAAATGATGACTCCATTAATCGAACTTCCATAGTTCTGCTTTGAAATGTTCTCATTTGGTAACATTCTCTTATGGAATATTTGTTTTTTATTGATTGTATATTTTGAGTTTTATTTATATCCATTATGCAGGTACAATGCAAGTTTATATTTTGCTTCCTAAAATATATTTACACAATGTAAAATAGTGCCCTGTTGAAGTTTTGCTACATTTTCTTTGTTTCGGTTAAAATCAACAAATAATCGTGATAATTACAATCGTGATAAGTACATAACACCCACAGTTTCTGCCAGTCTCATTTTAATCTTAAGTACTTATAGAGTAGTATTGCATCCTCCATATCTCCGAAAATTCTTTAGTTTTATCAGATTTATGAAAGACGCATACAGCTGTACCGATTGTTTCCGAAAAAAGATTTACGAGGACTGAGTGGTTTTAGAATAAACAAACGGACACTTATGGTGGTCAGCTAAACAAATGTATTTAAACACACACTATACATCATCGCATTATCCCTGGATAACTTTTGATTCACTGTATGCTCGTGTTATTTACATTATATGCACTTGTGCACCGATTCAGGCACCGCCTGTGGTTTTGACTGTTGACCGGGATATTTTATCGCTGGAACTGCTGCATTTTTCAGTTTCAAACGATCTGCAAATCCAGCGTTGAAACTGTGTCTTGTTTATAAAACATTTGTCATGAAATGCCGGGAACAAGCAAAAACACTTGCGCAACTCTGTTGCTGCCCCAGAAAAACAAACTGCATCCACTGTTCCCTCAATGCTGGGTTCTTTGCTCTTGCTCTCCCTCTGGTTGATATGTGTGCGTGCTCTTCCTGGAGAAGTGACCATACAAGGAATTCCACCCTTTATGACGTCATACAGCGCCATACTTGAAAAAAAAAAAAAAACTTTCTGAAACTAATATGAACCCTGAAGGGGTGTATTTGGCACAGAAATACTCCATGTGTCCAACTCATTTTTTTTAAACTTTGGCCATGTTTAGCATGAGAATCCAACTCTTTAACAGTGTAAATAACTCTTTCATTTGTATCTGGGGTGTTTCATCCAAGGAGATAAGTGACACTGTCCAATAGTGACAACAGCAGATAAAGTTATAGCGAAAGTTAGCGTTTCTCTTGCCTCCCCTGACCTGCGCTGGTAATTGAGAATGAATGGAGGAAAGTCATGTGAGAGGAGACAATGCCTCCATCACACTATGATTGGTGACGATTGGATATGATTGGCTTAAATATCGCCTCTTGTTTTCGAGCATGTTCGTGAATCATTTTGAATGAACAAAATGGCGTTAATGGGAAGACTTGTTAAAAAGTAAGTTAACAGATATCACTGCTTTGTCACAATCAAACTTGAAATGGCCTGAACACATGATGGCTGTTTCTTTTTCTTTTTTTGTGAGCAATAAGCTTGGTAAAATTAATGGTAAATCTTTGTGTCTGACCAGTGTTTAACGAGCTTGAGGACAGATGATCCAAAAATAAGTTGACTTAAAAACAGCTGAACACCAGTTCACAAATAAAATATGTTGTTTAAATTATTACTGCATTTAGTTATTATTTTGGAATGATTGTAAAAATGCTTTAAAAAAACTTATTTGGATGAGATATGTACTTAAATAGAACATTAATTATTCTCATAATGTAGTAATACAGACAGAGTAGCCCTTGTTTTGTATGTGGTATCTTATCTTTTTTTTCTTGATGTTGATTTTACCAGGAAAATGTGACAAAATTAAGTGTAAATGAATTTACATTTTGATTTATGGGGGAAAAAAACAAAACACAAAATTCATATTGCCTTGGAAACGGCTCAGATGGAGGGGTGTGGCTTCTCATTTCTCACCATAATTAAGCTCAGGTGTGAGCTTTAATAATCCAGAGAGTGCTTACATCTCTTGCACTTGTTGTTTAAGGGGGCTTTCACACTGGCAGTTTAGTTTGGAACGGGGCACGGTTCGCATGAAAAATCGCTAATGTGAACCCTGTCATGGGACCCGGGTGCGCACTGGGGTACCGAACCCGAGACTACCTGGAGGAGGTGGTCTGAGTTCGGTTGCTCCCGAACCGTGCTGCGATTCGCGTGTATGTGAAAACTACACGGACTCGGGTGCGCACTTGTTCAGGAAGTAAAGTATCCTGCGCATGCGTTTTAGTCGATTATGATGTATTTAGTTAAATAAAACACACGTAAGGGATGAAGATTTACCCTGGATACGAGCAAGAGTGAGTCTGCAGTGTATTCGCGCATAGTGCGTGCAATCAGGGCAACAAATTAATGGAAATCCACTGTCTCCTCAAAAGAGTCCATTTGCAAGCAGCGGAAAAACAGCTTATGCGAAACACACACACACACACACAGTTAACCTGGGTTGTTTACTCAGCTATGAATAATGGCACCAAATTAATAAAAAACACAATATATTGACCCGCGTCGTGTTTTCTATCATGCGCCGTGCACGTTTGCAATGACGTAAGATGCACGCAAACGCACCAGAGTTCGATAGAATCAAGTTGAGTGTGAAACCAGACCAACGCTGCGGGGGGCGCCGGGAACAAACGCGCTCGGGCTTGGACCGCAGCAAACGAGCCCAGTGGAAAAGCCCCCTTAGAAGCACACTTAGTGGACTGCTCCAAGAGAGTCTTTAGTCTTTTGTGTCTTTAGTGTCTATTGTATGTTCATGTCATCAAAATTATATTGTACTTGTTTAATTGTTGAACTGCCCAGTGATGATGATCATCCTTTCTCAGTACCAAGTGACTGACAAATATAGCCATCTCCTGGGTCTATGTTCTGTTGCCATTCCCTGGAGCTGAGGGCATTTTTTTACAAAAGATCTGTTTTAATCATATCGCAATGGAAGTTACTTCAATTTACTGAAAATCTTGCTTTAATTTTGCAGAGTAATGTGGATCCCCGGGATGAAGTGTTTGGCTATCAGCACCAGTTTGAAGACAAACCTTCTCTCGGTAAGTCAGAGGACCGGAAGGAATACAACATTGGGGTTCTTCGGCAGTTGCAGGTCATTTTTGGACACTTGGCAGCCTCCAGATTGCAATATTACGTGCCTAGGGGTTTCTGGAAGCAGTTTCGGTAAGTTCTCCCTCTGTTTTCCTTTCTTTTAAGACTACATGACAATATGCGACTCTCTAAACTGGTCTCTTCATCTCTTCCTCTCTCTGCAGGTTGTGGGGTGAACCAGTCAATCTGAGGGAACAGCATGATGCTCTGGAGTTTTTCAACTCGCTGGTGGACAGTTTAGATGAGGCTTTGAAAGCACTGGGTCACCCTGCCATGCTGAGCAAAATACTGGGTGGCTCTTTTGCTGACCAGAAAATATGTCAGGGTTGTCCTCACAGGTACATCAGGAATCTAATACTGTGAATTTGTTTGGACTTTGTTTTTTCGCTTACTAGATCCTTTGTGTCTCAATGAAACACTCCATACTGTCTTTTCAGATATGAATGTGAGGAATCGTTTACGACGTTGAATGTAGATATCAGAAACCATCAAAATCTGATCGATTCTATGGAGCAGTATGTAAAAGGAGATTTACTTGAGGGTGCAAATGCCTACCACTGTGAAAAGTGCAACAAGAAGGTGCGTTTTTCGTTTTAAATTATCTTTATGATGTCTTTTGTTGATTTAAGAGAACACCATATTAAGCTCAAGGTGGTGATGTCTTTGTGGCAGGTGGATACAGTGAAGCGTTTGCTCATTAAGAAGCTTCCTCCAGTGCTGGCCATCCAGCTGAAACGCTTTGATTATGACTGGGAACGAGAGTGTGCCATTAAGTTCAATGACTACTTTGAGTTCCCACGGGAGTTAGATATGGAGCCCTATACAGTAGCTGGAGTAGCTAAGCTGGAGGGGTCCGATGTGCACCCAGAAAACCAGGTATTACACCAACATGGTCTTTCTTTGGTATTTAACCTGTCTAATTCAAATAAATGTGATTTGAGAATATTTTTTACATAACTGGAGTTTAAGTTGTTCTTTATGGCACCAGGTGATCCAGCAGAATGAGCCGTCAGAGCCGGAACCCCCCTGTAGCTCTCGTTATCGTTTAGTGGGAGTGCTGGTCCACTCCGGCCAGGCTAGTGGAGGTCATTATTACTCCTACATCATTCAGAGGAACGGCAGTGGTGGTGAGGGAGAAAGGAACCGTTGGTACAAGTTTGACGATGGTGATGTCACCGAATGCAAGATGGATGACGACGAGGAGATGAAGAACCAGTGCTTTGGTGGAGAGTACATGGGCGAGGTTTTTGACCACATGATGAAACGCATGTCCTACAGGCGGCAGAAGCGCTGGTGGAACGCCTACATCCTCTTTTATGAGCGAATGGACACATTAGACAAGGACAGTGAGCTGGTTAAATACATCACTGAGCTCACAGTGACCAGCAAACCTCACCAGGTGAAGATGCCCTCTGCTATCGAACGTAGTGTGCGCAAACAAAATGTGCAGTTTATGCACAACCGTATGCAGTACAGCTTGGAGTACTTCCAGTTCATCAGGAAACTGCTGACCTGTAACAGTGTGTACTTGAATTCACCGCCAGGTAAATCCAGCCATCGACCTTGCTTTCTCTTCTGTTGTAGATGGGATTAGGGCTGACACTTGAGCAATTTAAATCTTTCAAAAGAAAAACAAAATCTAATTGACCCCAAACTTTTGAACAATGGTGTATGTGCTTTACAATAGTCCTCCGAAATGCATTTGGGGCCATTCACACAATGCATTTTTGCTTTGAAAAACGCAGAACACGGGCAGTGGAATGGGAAAAAAACATCTGAATACGTGTTTTTTAAAGAGATGCTGCAGAGTATAGTTATTACTGTGCTAATGCACTTATACCACCTCTTAGCAACATTAAACCGTCTGTGTAAATACACCCAAATACCATTTTTGGAAGCATGTTTGTTTCTGCACTTCTCTGCAGTGTAAATATGGCATTAGATTCAGTATTTTGCAGAGGTTTTTGTCGTCTTATCCATCAGTATTTGAATTTGCCTTTTAGGTCAAGACCACCTTTTGCCTGAAGCCGAAGAAATGGCTATGATTAGTATCCAGCTTGCTGCTAAATTTCTCTTCAGTACTGGATTCCACACTAAGAAAGTAGTCCGTGGCCCTGCTAGCGATTGGTAAGCTTGTGTGTGTGTGTATCAGGCACATATTTGCATGTGTTCAACAGTAAGTTGATCCTTGTTTATCAATGTTTTTTTTGTTTCAGGTATGATGCTCTTTGCATCTTGCTGCGACATAGTAAGAATGTCCGTTACTGGTTTGCACACAACGTCCTCTTTGCATATCCAAACCGCTTCTCTGAGTACCTGCTTGAGTGCCCCAGTGCAGAGGTCCGAGGGGCTTTTTCCAAACTCATCGTATTCATTGCACATTTCTCATTGCAAGATGGACCCTGCCCTTCACCGATTGCTTCACCTGGTCCTTCAAGTCAGGTACGTCTTTTCAGTTAGCATTCATTTCAGTCTCTATACCGGCTTTTGTGCATTCATGGAAATATCTGTGGAGACCTGACTTTCGCAACTTGGTGTGGCAACTCTGTCCATAGGTTCCTGTACATTTACGTTTTTTGTCTTTTTGTCTCAGGGCTGTGATAATTTGAGTCTAAGTGAGCACCTGTTCCGTGCCGTACTTAATCTGCTGAGAAGGGAAGTGTCTGAGCATGGCCGTCATCTGCAGCAGTACTTCAACCTTTTCGTCATGTATGCCAACCTTGGTAAGGAGCAATTGCCAGCCTTAAGGTCTTCATCCATGCAGACTTGCGTGCTACAGTGCTGTCCTGTCTCACTTCTCATTTCGTTCACTCAGGCTTGGCAGAGAAGACGCAGTTGTTGAAGCTTGGGGTACCAGCCAACTTCATGCTTGTGGCCCTGGACGAGGGTCCTGGCCCTCCAATTAAGTACCAGTATGCTGAGCTGGGAAAGCTCTATACTGTTGTCTCACAGCTGGTTCGCTGCTGTGATGTGACATCACGTATGCAGTCATCAATCAACGGTAATGAGTTTTATACCTTGCCGGCAAATGTTTGTAATCTGATAACAAAATGGTCTGTAGGCTTTCACATGTAGTTTTGGTCCCCATTGCCCAATGAAGATCCTCATCCTTGCTCAGGACTTCCTGACTGACACAAAGCCATCTCCAGGCATAAGTGCCAGGTTGGCATTGCTTGGAGCTGAGGGCATTTACAGTCAAGCAAATTTGCATCATTATTTATCATCTTTTTTTCTTCTTTTTTTTACTGTCATGCCAATACATGGTTTTGCCATTGTTCCAAAGTGTTTAGAGTAGTTTGATCGGATGATACTGATTTAAGTATTTGCATTCACAAAGAATGTTTTTCTCCACTTCTGCCCAGACCACCAGCCAGGTTATGAGCTTACATCTCCTAATCTTGACATTTTTAGGTAACCCTCCCCTGCCAAACCCATATGGAGACCCCAACATCACTGCACCCATCATGCCTCTGCAGCAGCTGGTGGTGGACATTCTGTTTGTACGCACCAGTTATGTAAAGAAGATTATTGAAGACTGCAGTAACTCAGAGGACACTATCAAACTGCTAAGATTCTGCTGTTGGGAGAACCCTCAGTTTTCTTCCACTGTGCTTAGTGAACTACTGTGGCAGGTGAGTGAGATCAGCAACTTCTGAAAGACAAGTACGGTATAGCTGGTGGTGATCAGTTGCGAGTTAGTTCATCTATTCAAGTTTTGATAAATGTTGAAAGCATGCCTTAGTTATTTTAGCTGGTTTTTATGGTTTTTCTTCTGTTAGTCATTTGAGTTGAGTGGATTCAAAATGTCTGGATGGTTCTGAATATATATTGTTTTATTTTTTTAATCTTTTTTAACCTTTCTGGAGATGTTAATTAACCCTCAATTTTTTTTTGTAGGTCGCATATTCATACACGTATGAGTTAAGACCTTACCTGGACTTGCTCCTCCAGATCTTATTCATTGAGGACTCATGGCAGACTCACAGGTCAGTCTGCATTTCTACTGTTATTTCATCTCTACCAAATTAATTTTATATAAACCAATGTACAGCAAAAACTGGTTTCCTATGCATTATGAAAAAAGTATAGAATTTGATTTATTTCCAGTTCTAGATGATATAGAGAATTTTTTCCAGTCTATTGCCCCCTTTTTCTGTTTTCGACAATATAAAAAGTCATACAAGCAGGGTTTTTTGTGTGTAAGATGGTCAGAATATAACATAAGCATGTTAACAGTTGAAATTAAAACCATTTATTAGATGTTAAATGTGGTCCAAAATATCTACAGAGAATTCAAAAAAAGTAATTTTGAAATGGAAAATGTGTAGGAACTCTTGAACGCATCTTTTTACATGCATGGGTGAATGAAATTCATGATCACATTATATTGTCTTTCGCTGCTCCTTTTCTTTATGGTTTGTTAGGATCCACAATGTGCTGAAGGGAATCCCTGATGACCGTGATGGGCTTTTTGACACCATTCAGCGCTCCAAAAACCACTACCAAAAGAGAGCTTATCAGTGTATCAAATGCATGGTGGCTCTTTTCAGCAACTGCTCAGTGGCCTATCAGATTCTCCAGGTGAGAACAACTGCATAAGTATAAGGCCCCATCCACACTACTGCGTTTTAGTTTAGAAACGGAGAATTAAAACGAATACGATCTCCGTCCACACCAGCGTTTTAGCTACGTATTAGAACTGATCTCCATCCACATTAAAACTACTGAAAACGTGGATCACGTCACCATTCACGCATGCGCGTGCCGGTGTAAACAGGAAACAGATCGACTATTCCTCAGATTTCGCTGAGGTTGATAAGTGACCATCTGGACATTCAAAAGTTTTCGCACCATTCTTCAGGAACTACAACTTCATTGATAAAATTATCCCACCATGCGCGGGTTCTTCCCGGCTTAACCCAAAACCGACGCTCCATGTACGGTCGATACCGCAGCTGCACACGGGAACTGTCACAGATCGCTGGAATAATAGCTTGCCTCTGGCGCATGTAGGCAGTTATAGCATTGTAAAATTTAGAATTTACTTGCACTAACGTAACTGTTAGTCCAGGCTGTTGTTGTATGTTTTCTTCCGTTGTATGACACCCAATCAGATAACCGAGCGTGAGCCTCTGCGTCATCGTTTCTTAAGTCCTCCGTTTTGACCCGTCTTCACTGAAACGCCCTCCGGAGATTAAAAACGCAAAATGGAGTCGGCAGCGTTTCTAAACTTCTCCGTTTTAGGTCTTCATTTTTGCCGTTTTAGTCTGGACGGGAGGTGCAAACGTAGCAAAAGGTCTCCGTTTCTAAACTAAAACGTAGTAGTGTGGATGGGGCCTAAAAGACTGTGCATCTGGATGGGTTTGTTTTATGGTTTTGAATATGCAAAAACTGTTTGTTTTGCCTGTTCCAGAGCAATGGCGATCTAAAGAGGAAGTGGACATGGGCAGTGGAGTGGCTCGGTGACGAGCTGGAACGAAGACCGTACACTGGCAATACCCAGTACACGTATAACAACTGGTCCCCTCCTGTTCAGAGCAATGAGACTTCCAATGGATACTTCCTGGAGCGCTCCCACAGTGCCCGTATGACTTTAGCAAAGGCCTGCGAGTTGTGCCCAGAGGAGGTATGTGTTGGCCCATGTCACCCTTCATCGTCTGAAAAATTTGTGCCAGTATATTTAGTTAAAAAATTGTAATCATGCATGTGTGCTTTGTCTATCAGTCAGACTTTTTAATAATTACTTTTGTTTTAATTTTTGCATGATTGCCTTTTACAGAACCCCTTTCAGTAAATACTTTTTACTGGGAAAAAAAAACTTTTCTTTCGAAATCAGCACTTAAATCACACTATGACTGTATAATGATGGGCTGGCACTAGGGATGGGACGATTACCGGTTTCACTATAAACCACGATAAAATGTACTGGCGGTTAGTAATATCGTTTAAAATTCAATTATCATTAAAACCGTGTTTGATTATCGCGATTTTAATAACTCACTATAAATCCTGTCCAGCCAGCAACAGTCTGACGCAGGCGTGCAATGTTGAGGTTTTTCTTTTTATTCGAGAAGGAATGGCGGAAGGCAGTGACCGTGTTCGGGAAAATTATTCAGCCCTTTAAGAGGACCAAATCTGAGGTGTGGTCATATTTTGGCATTTACAAAAATCCTGAGGGAAACTTAATCGAGGATGGTCACCCTGTCTGCAGAACATGCACAAAAAAAGTCGCTGCGATAGGGGTAAACACTTCAAATCTGCCGAGTCGTCCTGTGTGACCATCATCCACTGTTGTAGCGAACGCAAGGCAAGTTAACTTTGATCTCAATACTAAAACTACGTCTGGGAAATAATTGGGTACAAAATGTTGTTTTGAGTTGAAATGTTTTATCTCACTCACTTGAAATAAACTTGAAGCTTCCGCAAAGAAAAGTTCGCAGCAAGTGGCTTTGAGCTAAAGACGAACGAACACGTTCAAACAAGACTATTAAGAGTGACATTTAAGAGATGATAATAATGTATATTCATTGTAACGTTACACTTATAACACCGATTTTTTTTTTACCACATAATTACGGGGACATATTGAATAGAGATGAATGTCTCTATTCTTACCTGTTAAATCCATTTTTACAGTGTACAAAACTCATCCAGACAAGATGATCACAACAATATTATCAAATTCTGTAAACAATAAATCAACTCTGATTTCATTTTCAATACAATCAAAAACAGAGATACAAGATGACAAGTTGTATTTGAATGAAATGAGAGCGCGCGTCCGTTGTGATACATGGATGTGTGCGCTGTGTTATAATATGTTGCTATTGACGGTCATTATAAGGAAGGAAATGCCACAGAATAGAATCTTACTTTGAAAACTTACTTACTTTTTATTTGTTGTTTGTTGATTCTCAAATATAAAACTTGTTGAAATGATTTCAGTGTGAGCATCAGTTCTTTTTTTTAACACTTTCATCTTGTTTTAACAAAACCGTGATAATATTGATAATCACGATAATTTCGGTCACTATAATCGTGATATGAATTTTTCATACCGTCCCATCCCTAGCTGGCACACATATCAAACATTTAAACCTTTGTAAAATAATTGTGAAAAGGATTTTGAAAAGAGTCTTTGCCAATCTAGAAATGTTTTGAGTGCTAAATAGCCATGTTTAACTATAGGTAGGGCTTTGAGTTTTCGACATTTTTATTTCCAGGTTTATTTGTTTTTTCTAATGCAAAGCAATTCTAAATGCAGTTATAGTATGGTCATTATATTTATGCTTTATTTCATGTCATAGATATTTTTTAAAGGAATTTCTATTAATTTCCGGAACTAAAGTGCTTGCTTAATCAAATCCAGTTTAATGATGAATAGCAAATTACCACAAATGTTAAATGTATACAGCCATATATGCATAATTTGTTTAAAGTGTACAATATTAACTGCCATTTCAAAATAGTGTCACTTAACGAAGCACGAGGTGGTATCTGAAGAGGACGCTGGCCGGAACCCGTCCTCGACACAGCAACTTTTGCCAGGGGAAGTGACAGGCCAACAACAGCACACCGTAAGACTCGTATGGCCCGGCCACACTGGTGCCATCTGCGTAACTTTTTGATGTTCACAGGGCGTGATGTACACAGAACCATCTTCCACCTACCTCAAAAACAACTCTGAATCAGCTGTTATTTCGTCCTCATCTCAGTGTGTCCAAACTGTTTCTTTCTACCCAACTACAAGTCTTAATGTGGTAACTAAGTGTTCGAAAACTCTAAGCCTTGGCTATAGTGTACAGATGAGTTGGAGGTAATCTTTGTGTCTGGTGGTGTTTTTCTGTTTTGTTTGAGTCTTTTAATTTCTTTTGGGTATGTGATCTCGTTCTAGTCATCTGATTTGCAAATTTGGTTTGTTTTATATCCAATTCTGATGATTACCTCATGGGAGAAGAGCTCTATGTTCAAAAGAAGCTTTTGCCTAATCAATTCATCCATGTGCAAATTCCTGTGTCATTAAAAGCTTCCTTTTAGTTTGGAAAACAATTTCAGTAAAATCGAAGTATAGGAGTGCTTTGTATGTGTTGTCCATTTATGGTGTTCTCTCATTTGTCATTCTGTTTGAGTAGTAGTGTTCCAAGTTATTTGCCACCTAAATCAGGGATGGGCTACGTCAGTCCTGGAGGGCCACTGTCCTGCAGAATTTCGCTCAAACCTGATAACTCGCCTGCATGTAGCCTATTAGTAACCCTTTAGACATTGATTAGCTGGTTCAGGTATGTTTGATTAGGGTTGGAGCTAAACTCACTGCAGGACATTGGCCCTCTTGGACCAAAGTTACCCGTCCCTGATCTAAATCAAAACTATAAACCCTGAGCCTTCAAATCCAATTGGCTTTACATGTTTAACATGTAAGGGACTCTCTATAGTGGACTTTAATACTAACTAACCAGGGATGTGAGTGAATAAAGAACCAAACCAAAGAATAATTTTGTATTTAATAAAAATGCATAATTGAAATCTAGTGCATAATTTCATTTCTGATGTTTTAGGAGCCTGATGAGCAGGAGGCCCTTGAAGAGCAGGACCCTTCTCCCCCAGAGGACACTGCTCTGTACCCTCACTCTCCAGGCACAAAGTTTCAACAGGTACTGAGCTGGTAGTCACGCGAACATCTTATTAGTCATCTTTTAAACTGTGTATATGCAATGTATGTGAATTGAAAGGACTATTTCGAAGACTTTTGTAAGCTTTCTTCACTGCAAACCCATGTTGTGGTTTTTTTTATTTTTTTATTTTTTATAAATGGCACCTCACCTAAAAAAGGCACCCAACGCCCCTCTTGATCTGAAGTTCCCAGTCAGCGCCAGCATTTACTCATTTTCACAATTTCATGGCCCCCAGAATATGTTCTTAAATGAATATCTGAACATACAGTACACCAAAACAAAGAACAGAACCTCTGCTTTAAAATTTAGTTTTGTCCTAGCTTCATGCGTTCATCAACACTTGAATTTGGGTAAGTTTCATTAAAAAGTAACATTTTGAACAAAAAGCTGAGGAAATGTTGGCATTTTTGCCAAAGACTGTCCAGATCAGAATTAGAACAAAAATCAAAACGCAGAGTTTGCCAGTCTGCCAACACCCCAAAAGCTTGCACAGTCCTATACTTCTTTGTGGGTTTGACATTTAGGCAGTTTTGTTTTTGATCGCATTAGCTTACATGTGTACATGATCTTTTTTATATACAAGATTTATATAAGAAATCTTTTGTAAGTGTTAATATATAATGCATTTACAAATCTAAGTCAAACATGAGTATAAATGTGATCTCTGATTGTCATGCACTCATTTGACTGTTCTGGCATCTCTTCAGCAGAATAACCTCCCGCATGCGCAGCCGTACACTGGCCCCGCAGCACAGCACGTCAACAACCCTCAGCGTCCAGGCCCACGAGCACAAGAGAACTGGGAGCCCCCTGAGGAGGTGCCGCCCACCCAGACTAAAGACTAACAACATGTCACACTGTCCTCCATCTGAATTCTCCAGCGAGATACTCGAATCCAGAGCAAGGCCAGGCCCCACCATGCTGCTCCACTCCAGAGCCTGTGTAACCAGAACATTCAGCTTCCCTCAATTTCTAACCCTGGAGTGGAGTCTCTTCACCGTCTGCTCTGCAGTATTAACTGTCAAAAGTGTAACTTGCAGTGGACTGTGCATATTGTTTGTAATAATAAAACGGGCCTGACGCACTTGTCTCATGACAGAGGTGTACATACTATGTTAATGTTTTGACTGTTCAAAAGCAACAGCGTGTGTGATGCTGTTGGGAGACTGCAGATTTATGAAAATGGAAAAACAACACACAAAAAAAAATGCAAATACAATGGTGAAAGACAAAAAAAAAATCCCTGTTTTATCCCATGCTCAGTAGTAAGGTTTGGGCCGTTTGGGTCATTCTGCTTTTGATCATACATTATATTCATGTCAAAGCTTAACCGGCTACGGCACCTCGTGAGCAAGAGTTGGCCATAGTTTGTGAACGATGGGACGGTTGGGTGATGATCTTGACGTTTAGTTGATGTGAATGGGGTGATGATGCAATTTTAATCTGGAAACTCATATTGCCTTTCTTTCTTTTCTTTTTTTTCTGGTAATTCAATAATTTGAAAGCTCCAGCTGACACGCTGTAACATCTTAGCATGGCTTCACATCAAACTAGCATAGCTGAAGGGCAATTCTGTGATTTCTTTTTCCACAGTGATTTAAGAGACCTTTTGTTGGTCCCCTCCATATGCTCTTCTAGATTTGATGTTTTTGAAGCAATGTAAGAAATAAGTGGCTTTACAATTGCACACGTTTCCTCGGATAAATATTTGGCTGTCGCTTTTTTTGGGTGGGATAAACATTTAGGTTTTGATGATAGGAATTTTAGAAAGAGAAAATATATGCAACAGTTAATGCCAGGATGCCTGGAACATTAGTGGACAGAACTCGTTTTGCTTATTTGTCTTGAACATTGTGTCAGACAAATGACCTGGCAATTTAGTCGATCGCCTAAATTCGTGATCCCTGTTCACATTCGTGTTCTCGAATAGAGGCTCTGTCTGGGGATTCTTCATTTAAGGAAACTGAACGTAAAAGCAGGGTTGTACCATAAAATAACTGCTGGTTAGTCATGTTGCAACTTCAGTTAGTAAAGTCTCTTGGATTTAAAGGAGTAAACATCAGTAGATACTGTATGTATTTAATTGGTAACTTGAATGCTTTTTTTTTCTTTCTTGGATTTTGTTGGAAAAATACCAAATACTCCTGCAAATGAAAATATTCTGCCCATCATATATTTAAATATTTTGCTGTTTTATTTTATAGAATTTATTTTGTTGTATTTCACTAAAAGAAAAATAGAATTTGATTTAAGAGGAACATTTTTGTCCTTGTGTTATTTTTAAAGATTATTGACTGTACAGAGTTCTTCGCCCTGTTTTTTGCCGACTTTTGTTTTGGCCATGATGTGACGTTGAATTCTGAAGCCACAGTCACAATGTTGACTTTCACTTTGTGAGGTTTTTGTGCACAGAAATATTAGAAAAAAGCATTGCGCCCTTCAAGAATAAAGAAAAGAAATCGGGGAAAATGTCTGTTATTGTGAAGATTCAGACCTGCATGATGTTTTATGTATTTATTGTATTAAATTCACAAAGTTGTCAATGTTGAGTACACAGCTCTGTAGCCACAAATTTAAAAAATGTGTGTTGGTGAGTCAGGTATTACTTCCTTAAAATGCCTTTATAATAATTCATAGAATAATTAAGACAACTTAATTCAGTTTGTCTAGATGAAAAGGAATATTTTTACCAAATTTGTCAAACATATGCTAATAAACGTTTTATTAGTGTTAGTCTTTTATGTGCAAGGATTTAGCTTAAGATTTTAAATTAGATTGGAACTGCAGTCCAACCTATCCTCATCTTTGTAAGCTAGTTTTTGTTAATTTTCAGCCTCTGACCAGAAAAGGCACCCAAAACTGTAAAAAATACAACAATTCTGGGAATATTAGGTCGAAATATGTTTAAGGCTGTCATGAGAACTCTCTTAAATTGAACCTCCAATTTGGTTGCTGCCACCAACCTTTTTACCAGCTTTATTTTTTTAATTAAGATGGGCCTTGTGGGTTATTAAAGTTATCATTACTTGCTACATGCCCTGTATTGAAGATGCTTAGTTTGTTTTGCACTTGATCCTACAGCATCATTTCCATGCCCTTATTTTAACTTAACCATTGGTCAAAAAAGGTTGCATTAAAACAGACAAAATTTTATATATTTTTTAATAATTGTTAAACTAAAATGCTTCTAACTGTATGACTATTTTAGTATGACTAAAATAACTAAATAAAATATATATACACATATGCACATCTTGCATAGGTAACAAGTATATAAATCTTTTTCAGGTCTGTAAACAATTTTAAAATTCCAATATTTCATTTCACTTTCATGACCCTTAACTTATGATAAAACCCTGGAGCTAATGAAAATAAAACTACAGTATAACTACACAAGTTGAATAAACCTCAAATGTAGAAGTTCTGCTTAAACTATAAAAACAAAAATCAGCTTAATTAACCTGTAAAATATTTGAAAACTAACTTGAGATCCTGCAGGCACTAGCATTCTAACATATAGTCTTTTTTTACTTAACTAGTTGTGCTTGTGCAGAGATAGTAAGTGATAACTGACAAAGACATCAACAAGAAAATGGAATTTGTTGTGACATTTTATTATGAAGATACACATTAGTTCTCTTTGTCCTGGACGGTCTTTGTTCCACGCAGTCTGCCAGTACGACGGGCAGCGATGAGACCGACCTTGCGTCCAGCGGGCGCGTCCCTCCTGATTGTTGAGGGCTTGCCAATATGCTGATGGTTACCACCACCGAAGGGATGCTCAACAGGCTGGAAATATAAATGGCATACATCAGGTTTAAAACCACCATAGAGGGAACAGATCAAACCGTGAAATGCATAATCGCAGAAAAATAAGTTAAATTTGCTTACGTTCATAGCCACACCACGGACACGAGGCCAGCAGTTCCTCTTGGCCTTGTACTTGTGGTATGCACGTCCTGCCTTCAGGATGGGTTTGTCAATACGACCACCGCCAGCAACAACACCTTTAACATATGACATTAAACATTATGTTGTATTGAATTCCCTTCACATTGAATTCAGTCTATAAAGCCAAAATTAATGCACAAATACCCCTTACACGTTTGCTATATCAGTAATTTACAAGCAGTTTTTTCAGTGCTGTTAAGTACCCCTGAGGTTTAAAGTTAATTTCTCAATATAACAATCACAGTTCTCAGATGTTGGTTAAAGGTCACATAACATTGTTTATCTGAATGTCAGTTTTATTTTGATTCCTTTTTTTAAATATTTATTTCAAATTGCATTTTAAGTATTGGTTCTTCAACTCACGAGCCCCTTCCAGTTCCCTCACAAACCCCAGGTTGGGAAACCCTGTGCTATAAAATATAATATGCTCAGATTATTTTATAGATTAAATTATAGATCCCTGCAGTCACAAAACAGTTCACTGGTTTGTACATTTGGTTTAGTTCATACATTTTGCAGATGCTTGTATCTTTTGTAAAAGAATAAAATAAAAAAACACAAGCCTAAGGATTTTAGAAAATGAAGATCAATCAGAAATCTAAATTAAAGGGGAACTTGGCAACTCTAGCCATTTCTTCGCTGATTTTCACTTTTGTTGTCGCATGTTTTCTCAACAAGCTCCCCCTACAGCTGTTAGGCGTATATTTCACAACACTGTCGTAAAAAAACTCACTTGTGGCACCCTCCTCCCGCTTTCTACCGCTGCTCATGTGTATTTGTTATTATCGGAGCCGGACAACTTTATCATGTGGAGCTATGTCTACCGAGGTGGGTAATACATCATACACACTGAGGGCGGCATGTGTGTTTATGTCGAATTGCCATAAGGCAGTTCATGTTTCTCGCTCATTCTCGCTTCTCACAAGACTTGCTACTTCTATCTTACCGGGACGTTAGTCCCCATGTTGCAAGGTTGGTTTTCCGCCTGGGAACTTTGGGGGGAGCGGGGAAAGTCACCATTTTCACTGGAACAGGTTATTAAACCATCCAAATGATTTCTTACGGTTTTATTAAGTTGAAATAGTTGCCAAGTTCCCTTTTAAAACCATACAAAGCTAGGAAAACAATACTACTCCAAAATATAATTATATTAACCAAAACTTTATATATATTTTCTGAAACCATAACATTTGCTTACCAACAACAGCTCTGTTTGCAGAAGAGATGGCCTTTTTGGATCCAGATGGAAGCTTGACTCTGGATTTCTTGGTTTCGGGATTGTGGGAGATGACTGTGGCGTAGTTTCCGGATGCGCGAGCGAGCTTGCCCCGGTCTCCGGGCTTCTCTTCCAGACAACAGACAATGGTACCCTCAGGCATGGTGCCAACGGGCAGCACATTGCCAATGTTCAGCTGGGCTATAACAGTTCGAGCACAGACACTTTGATCAACAGGTGCACATAAGACTTGATGTTTGCTTGCCTTAATCTCAGTTTTAAAATACATTACCTTTCTTGCCACAGTAGATGAACTGCCCAGTGTGGATGCCTTCAGCTGCAATGAACAATTCGGTCCTCTTCTTGAAGCGGTATGGGTCACGGAAAACCACCTTAGCCAGGGGAGCTCCACGGCCGGGGTCGTGAATAATGTCCTAGAGGAGAAAGCAAATCTTTTTCCCCAACTCTTTAGATGACATGAGTGACCTTTTCACAATTTCAACGTTTAATCCACAATTTTACCTTCACAATCCCCTTGATGTAGCCATGGCGTTCAGCAAAGTCAATATGACGGAGTTTAGCAGCACCTTTTCTGTGCTTAACATGGGCTTTGAAGACGGAGCCCGCACCTTTTCTCTGTCCCCTGATCACACGTCCCATTGCGGCCTGTATAAACAAGCAATTACACATTTAATAAGACATTGCAATGCAATATTGTCATTGAGGGTTTCATTCTGCATAACATTTGTTTGTGTCACCATTCATTTTTATTACAGAGAAAGCTGCAATGAGACAGATTGGGAATAACATGAGTAAAATTCATAAAATTTTACCCATAACAGTATTTATATATTCTGCAAATATGCATTGAACAAAACGCCTAAAATGTTTTTTTTTTTTTGTTGTGTGGTAATATTGTTTCATTAAACGTCTTTAATTTAAAGAAGGCTCTCACATTCTCAGTGTGCTTAATTCGTCCAAAACAATCTCCATGTCTATTCTATCCCTCTAACACTGACAGCCAGCCGCTATAATGAAGTTAAATGACTTGCGAGGAGATAACAGTGAACCGTATCACACACTTGTTCGTTTACAACAATTAATACCTCGTTTAAACGGTTTAATAAATTACTTAGGATGGTAATAACAGGCAAAAACTCCTCCGAGTCGTTTCAGAATTGCCGGTACTCCAGTCTAGGCCACAACATGACCAGAATCAATTCAACGATAAATAAAACATTAAATTTCAACATTACTAGACACAAAAGTGTAAAGATATGTCCTTAACTAATATGTTGACAATATACCGCTTATTGTATACGTGGATGGTGAACTTTAAACGATGATTACAATCAGATTGAGCAGAGAGACAGAATAATATTTCTCATACCTAAACTCCGTTGACGGAAAGAGGAAGCAAAAGGGAGTGATGGGGGTTTTCTTCCGGTGAAATGGGGCGAGCGGGAGGGACCAAGTACCCGGATGTATGTTCAGTAGGCAGTCTGCCCTCTAGAGGCTGAACATGGAAGGAAAGAAAGAAAGAAAGAAAGAAAGAATATGTCAAGCAGTTTTAACATTTATTCCTTCAAACCTACTAGTATCAATTTTCATGCTACTACTTATTTTTTAGATAGTAGAAGCCTATCTATTCCATTAAGTAATACTTATTCATTAGATACTAGTTGGGGGGGGGGGGGGGGGGGGTTGGTGAGACTGGCTTTAGGCAATGCTGTCTTACATGCGCTTCATGAGGCACACACGCAGACTAGCACACACGCAAGGTCTCTCGCTCTCCCTCTCTCTATCGTGCGCGCGCTGTTTGAACATACATATTCACGTAGACTTGTGAAAACTGGGACATATTCATTGTAGCCTTTAGAAAACCGGGACATATTCACATAGCCATTTGAAAACCGGGACATTCAGTGTCCCGGGAGAGTGTATACATTTCCCGGGACAGGTTGTTAAAAAACGGGACAATCCCGGGAAAACCGGGATGGGTGGCAACCCTAATTTAAAGGTGGGGTATGTGATTCTCTTTTTTGTCAATTTTTTCAAAATAACTTGAAATCCTATTCCTAACCCACTTACAGCCACTGAGTTATAAGCACTGCAATGAAAATTAAGCAATTTAATCATCTGTGGAATGGGCAGGACTCGAAAAATTCCAGCCAATCATTTCCAAAACCACCTGGAATAATTGGACAGTAAGTTTGTCAATCAAACGGTTTTACCACACCCCCTCCCCCCAGCGCGCGTGACGTGTGCATACTCAAAGCTAGTGACGCATGCGCAATTCGTCAGTAAAGCCGGTTCCATGATTAGTAGATTATTTTTTAGTTACTAGTAACATTTTAGATCAAAGATATCCTTACCTTAATAGATACTAGTACTATTTAAATAATCAGTATGCAAATAATATGTTGAATATTAATTAACCAACAACATATCTGTCACGGAACGGGTGAACAGAGACGAGGATACAAAAGCAGGTTGAGGTGATGTTTATAAAATAATACAAAATAAAGACAAACTACAACTAAAACAACCCCGGGGGGGGGGGGGGGGGGGGGGGGGGCAAGAAAGGCTTCAGGCAAAAAACAGGAATCACAAGGAAACATTGACAACGAACCAGCACAGGACTACAAACACAGGGAGGCTAAGTGGGGGAACAAACAAAGGAGGGTAACAGGCCGGACAGGTGGGACAAATTAACCAATAATCTAATAACAAGATGGGCGGGGTTAGACAATAGACAGGAGAGCTCATGGCACAAGAAAAAACAAGACAGTCATGTGCTCACAACAGACCAGAATAACACAAACACATGACAACGTGACAATATCAAAGAGAGATGACACAGGAAACGGACTGAATTGCAGAAGGCCATTTTTATAATAACAATATAATAATAGCCTACCTTTTTAATGGTATTAGAGTTAAAAATATATATATATATATAATGAATAGGCATATGTAATAATGTATACTCTTATTTTGACATGACTCTTATTCTCAAACGCAGATTAATATTTCCGAATTTTTGATTGTAAGGAATTATGATGGCTCACGAAAAATCCCAATCTCTGGGTATTGTGGTTGTTTGGCTGGTGGGTATGAACCTGTTTTTGGATCTACTTAACTGTTGTTTGAATTGTATTATTACCAGCTAAGTCTTTATTATAGCCTACATTCAAAACAATAAATGTCATATTAAACATATATCTTTCCTTGTGTTCATGCAAACCAATTAGCTAGATAAACCAACAAAGCCAGTTACTTATGAAAAATCAATCTTCTATAGCCATAGTTTAGCCTCCATTACCTTATGAACTCTGATTGGATGGTTGAGAGTATACTCATGTTTATGGAATGATCTGTTAAAAGAAGATATCTCTTAATATTTTCTTACTAGTTGAGATGAGGTTGAGATATCTATTCCATTAAGTGCCTTTTCTTTACTAGTGCTTATGCTTGAGTTACTAGTACATTTTTAAAGATAGTACTTATTCATTAGATACTAGTCCATATTTATTAGATACTATTGCTTATTCATCATATACTAGTACCTATTAAATAGATACTAGTACTTATTCATTAGAAACTACCTATTAATTAGATACTAGTACTTATTAATTAGCTGCTAGTACTTATTCAATAGATACTAGTACTTATTTATTAGATAGTATTTATTCCAAAAGTTACTAGTAAGATTTTTTATTTTACTACTAAGATTTTTAATTGAACTCTACAGTGGCCGTTCTGACTATGACAAGCCGTTTTAACATTTAATCATTTAAACCTACTAGTCTCTATTTTCATGCTACTAGTACTTATTTTTTAGATACTAGTATCTATTCCATTAAGTACTAGTACTTATTCATAAGCCACTAGTGCTTATTCTTTAGGTACTAGTGCATTTTCTTTAGATACTAGTGCTTATTTTTTAGTAGTACCTTTTTAAAGATATTTATTCATTAGATACTAGTCCTTATTTATTAGATACTAAAACGTATTCATTAGATACTAGTCCTTATTTATTAGATACTAGTGCTTGTTCATTAGTTACTACTTATTCATTAGATACTAGTACTTATTCATTAGTTACTAGTACTTATTATTAGACACTAGTACTTATTCATTAGATACTAGTACTTATTTCGATAGTGACTAGTAACTATTCTTTTGTTACTAGTACCAAATTAATTTTTTTGTCATTGACTTCTATGGGGATCTGTCATTCCGATATCAACTATTCAGTTCTGACTAGTATGTATACCAAATGTGAATAGTATATTAGATACTAGTAGTTATTCATTAGGTACTACATATTTTTTAGACACTATTACCTATTACTAGATACTAATATGTATTCAATAAATACTAGTACTAAGTCATTAGATACTAGTACCTATTAAATACATACTAGTACCTATTTAATATATACTAGCACTAATTCATTAGCTACTAGTACTTATTCAATAGATACTAGTACTTATTCATTATAATAGTACTTATTAATTAGATACTATTTATTTGATAGCCTACTAGTACTTATTCAATATATACTAGTACCTATTTATTAGATAGCCTACTAGTATTTATTCCAAAAGTTACTAGTAAGATTTTTTATTTTACTAGTAAGATTTTTTTATTGAACTCTACAGTGGCCGTTCTGACTAGTCATAAGACTAGTAAAAAAGCAGTTGTGACTAGTAAGATAAGAATAGTAACTAGTAACAATTACAAAAGATACTAGTCGCTAATAAATAGGTACTAGTATCTAATTAATAGGTAGGCCTACTAGCAGTGGTTAAATTTGGCCGGGGCTCTCCGGGGCTCAGCCCCGGCACATAAGCCTGCTCGTTTGCAGTCAGTTGCCTATACTGGAAATTATGTCACATAAAATTTGATGAAAGTGATGCTTTTGAAAACATATTTCTGACAATAAATGAAAGATTTTTGAAATGGCATGTCTATTTTGTCTCGGCGGAGCTGAGATGAGAACAATCGGAACACGGCCGTATTTTTGTTCAGCTGCTTAATCTCGTTGTCAGTCGACCATGATCGCGCACCGCTCGCGCACGCGCATCTAGGTGACACGGATAAATGTACGCAGCAATATATAATGAATATTCCTCGGAGATCCGTAGTTACGCGGGATGTGGAAAAGCGCAAAAGTTCCAGAAATGAACAAAAAGTGCCCTGGCCTTGAATGACAAGGTAAGGAAAATAAGACTAAATCAAAATTAAATAACCAAGACTAGGTTGACCATATGATTTTTCTCAGGAGATGTTTTTAGCATTTTACTTCATAAACAGGTGTGGTGCCGAATTCTGACCCCCGCCAAATTATTACCCCCCTAGTATGGTAGGTTTAGGATTAGTTGTGGGGGAGGGTTAAGATTAGGGGTGGGGTTAGGATTAGGCAGTCAGATACTGATTTCAACGAGGGGGGGTAATAATTTGGCAGGGAGTCGAAATTCGGCACAACACCTGATTATCAGCAAACTGCAAGAGAACTGCTGCTAGCTGGCTACTCAAAATAAACTAGCAATCTATTCAGTCAGCATATTCGTATTTGATCTGTGTGAATTACAGAAATATAAGACTTGCTAGACCTACTTTTAGCTACCAAGCAACCTTTCCACAAGGATAGATTGATTTTATTTTTGTGCATCTTGATGAGAAATGACGCAGAGTAGGATGAGTGAGTGAGTGAGTGAGTGTGTGTGTGTGTGTGTGTGTGTGTGTGTGTTGTAGTAGTAAAGAGAGAGAAAGGGGAGAAGGAAGTGTGTGTGAGGTGGACCTGGTCACCACAGACCCAAATCTTCTCAACTGTTGCTACTGTCATCACTGTCTCTTCATGTGGCACATTATGTTTGGCACATTGTATGAGTCACTATATATCATAACAAGGTAATACAATGTGTAATCAAGTGATGACTGATTAACAGTAATGTAAATGCTAAATGTCATAATAGCTACCTGTTGATACTACAACAATGCAAAGTATATGCTCTTAACCTTGAAGTTTTCCACATATCATCTAATACTCAATTTCTCCATTTCTTTGCACAAAACTCTCCAGAAAGTGCCATTTAATTTTGCTCTAGGGAGAGCATCCCACACGGTAAATCCCAATATAACCCCTGGGTACTAGTATCTAATGAATAAGTATCCAATGAATAAGTACTAGTACCTTTTGAATAAGTACTACTAGCTAATGAATAAGTGCTAGTATCTATTAAAATTGGTACTATACCTAATGAATAACTATCTAATGACTTCCTACTAGTATTTATTGAATAAATACTAGTATCTAGTAAAGGTACTAGTATCTAAAAAATAAGCACTAGTAGCCTACCTAATGAATAACTACTACTGTCTAATATGTACTAGTCATAATTGGAATACATACTAGTCAGAACTGAATAGTTGATATCTGAGTGACAGATCCCCATAGAAGTCAATGGCAAAAAAATTAATTTGGTACTAGTAACAAAAGAATAGTTAGTAGTCGCTATCAAAATAAGTTCTAGTATCTAATGAATAAGTACTAGTATATATTTAATAGGTACAAGTTACTGGAATGGTTATATGACTTTTTTCGAGTTGAACGGTGGCCGACCTCCCCCTCCCTCCCCTGGTGCCTGTGCTGTGAGTGGAAAACCCGCATTTGCAACTCTGGGCCAGCGGGTAAACATCGGACCTGCGTTTTCAGAATGGCAAAAAAAAAAAAAAAATGAAGAAAGCGTCGGAAGAGTCTAGAAAAAGGTAACGAGAGTTTGACAGCGCGAGGAAGTCCCACTCGGTCAGGCTTTCACTGTTAAAGTTGATTCCTGTGATTATCATGAGAACAGTTGTCAATATCTCACATAATTATCAGGACATACATAAGCCTACACGTTGTAAATAGTGTAAATGAGCGCAATTTGCAAACTATTATGATAAATTGCAATAATCATGTCTAACAACATCATAACGGACATTGTTACGAAATAATGCGTCGTACATGTAACTTTATTGATGTCAACGCGGTAGGCTACTTTATTATTATAAAGTGCAGAGGCCGTGAGTGCAGATACGCTCTGCGTGAGTGGTATAGGCATAGATATCATGTCTATGGGTATAGGCATATATATCATATAGAGACTAGATGCCCTATTGGCCGCTGTGGCGCAAGAAATGCGGCCGCCATCTTAAACCGGTCATACTCCTATTTGCGTTGCATAGCAGCAGTAGATGTCAGAGCACTGTGCAGCATATTCCTGCTCAAATCGGCGGACCATCCCTCGGGGATTACTTTTCACAAGTAAGATTTAACATTTAACATTACCGTACTATTGGTTGTATTTTGAGAACAAAATATTCAATGTGTCCTGTATCGTAGCTATGTGTATGACCTTTGCAGCAAAAAAAACCCGCGTGAAAATCAGTTCGGTAGTCAGTGAGATATGATTAATTAAATGCGCTGGCAGCTCATTGCACCTGCCAAACAGATTACACAGAGCGGAGAGGGTGACCGGTTTAAGATGGCAGCCCCACGACTCGTCCGCGCCAATAGGCAGTAGCGGTCGATAGGGCGTCTATCTATATGATGTCTATGGGTATAGGCCTATTTGACAAAATGGCGACCGAGACCGGAAGTAGGGTAAACTATTTTCCGGTGAAAGCGCTAGAGAACAAATGCGGAGACTAAAAGCGGTCAGTCCTGTTGCGTACCTTTTTATGTTTCAACCCAACGAAGAAACAACCCTATTTATCAATTCACAGCTTTCCGTGTTTTGCTGGTTTCCATGGAACAACTGGGGAGAAGTTAAATCACGCCAGAGTGACACAGACGATAAAAAGACTTCTGGTCGCGTCGCCGCCGTCTACGATCGTAATTCATTCTCAAAATGGACTGTGAACAGCTTGTTTTCTCTCTCAGTCATTCATATAAATGACAAAAGTAAGAATAGCAGATGTTGTCCGTTTTGTTGATAGTTTTCAGGGAGCTGTGAAAAGATCGCTGAAATTGGACAAAGGTTACAAATTCTTGAGGTTTGCTTACATTAAAAAAAAGTTCCATTCATTTAAATGGCATGACACTTGATGACTAAGCTCACATTTAACGTTACTATATCTAAACACAATAAATAAATTGAAATGATGTCTGATTGCTATGAGTGAAATCTAGTGGCTTTTGTTACAAATGCATGTTATTAAGTGTTAGTTTGTCCAGAAGATTGCAGCAATATTCCACTAGATTATGGCTCATTTTTTATGTTGCCACCATGAATGAAACTAAGAATTGTACATCTTTACTGTGAATTTGACCAAACGTTGCTAAAATGGTTAGACTAAAAACATGATTGAAGTGAGTGATATTACATGTTTAAAAAAAAAATCATGATGTTACAAAATAATATTTTAATGTCTGAGGTCCCCCTTAATGAAAAGAAAATATATTTCCCTATATATATGAATGATTAATATATGAAATTGTTTAACAGCTCACAGGCATAAATGGTTTAAAATATACAGAATAATATATGGTGTTAATATATTACAATATATTGAATAATACATACAGAATTTTCATATATTAAAAAATATATAATGTGTGTAAAGTGTCCCCCAGTCCTTGTGTCTTAAATTCACTTTTCATAATTTTAAGGCCGTAAATATACTTACATTTCTCAAATAGTGTAATAAATGTCTTAATTTTAGTTTGAATGGGAAGGACGAGGTGTTCACTCTGCTGAGGGGGATCTGATAAAGCCTGGAGTGGAGCAAAAGCCCGCTCCTCTCTGCACTCTAAGCGTTCTGTCATCACTCCGAATTTTCCAGTCCCACTCACAGGAAAAACTGCTCCGTGTTTACACAACTTTAAAAGTTATTCTAATGGGTTTATTCTTCACAAACGTCTGAATTTATAATACTATATTTAACGGTTTGGAAAGTATTCTACACGCTTAATAAATGTTCCAGCTGCCCTTGCTTGCACAAGTAAACAGCAGGCCTGGCAAAGCGCACCCAGGAAAGAAGGAAAAGAAAGTTACAGAAAGCAACTTCTACAAACAATTTTAAATTGCCAACAGTTAATTATAATAAATAAAAGTGCATGACGTGCAAATCGGATAACAATCAAGTGCAATATAAACATATTTTGTCAGGACATCACTCCCGATTCCCAGCATCAACACTCAATTTCAACATCTGCTTCCTCCTTTACACGTGTCTGGCGCGATTTAACTTCTCCTCAGTTGTTCCATGAAAACACGGAAAGCTGTGAAGTGATAAATAGGGTTGTTTCTTCTTTGGGTTGAAACAAAAAAAAGGTATGCAACAGGACGGACCGCTTTTAGTCTTCGCATTTGTCCTCCGACTGCAACTGCTAGCGCTTTCACCGGAAAATAGTTTACCCCACTTCCGGTCATGGCGGCCATTTTTGTGAAATAGGCCTATTTACAGCAGTAACGTTAAATACAAGTACTCTACAGCGACTCTAGAGGTCGCTGTTTGACAAAAATGGAAATCCTGCATAGTGTGCCTTTAATAGGCACTATAATCTAACAAATAAGTACTAGTAACTAATGAATAAGGACTACTATCTAATGAATAAGTAGTATCTTTAAAAAGGTACTAGTACCTAAAGAATAAGCACTAGTATCTAAAGAAAATGCACTAGTACCTAAATAATAAACACTAGTAGCTAATGAATAAGTACTAGTACTTAATGGTATAGATAGGATCTAAAAAATAAGTACTAGTAGCATGAAAATAGAGACTAGTAGGTTGCCATATAGTATCTAATAAATAAGAACTAGTAATGAATAGTATCTTTAAAAAGGTATAGAACCTAAAGTACTAGTATCTAAAGAATAAGCACTAGTAGCTGAGACTAGTACTTAATGGAACAGATACTTGTATCTAAAAAATAAGTACTAGAATTAGTACTAGTAGCATGAAAATAGATAGGCCTACTAGTCGGTTTTAAGGATTAAATGTTAAAACGGCTTGCCATAGTATGAAATCAGAATGAAAGCAGTGAGTGATTTACAGCAGTTTACACACACATTTGCTTTTAAAAATCAAGCAAATGTATAAAATGGTTCACTCACACACAAGCACCGTCCCAATTTATGCACATAAATTGTAAGAAAATGTCCAATACTGATAAATAAACAGTAGGCCTATAAGGTAGCAGTCCCAAACTAGCTTTTAATACTATAAAATTAGTACGAGCCACCGATCATTTAAAATTACCCAAAATAACACAGAGTGAAAATTAAGTGGTAATTTTTTACCATGGTAAATACACAATACTAACATGAACTTGCAAATCCTTCCGAGGAAGTACAAATTATAATTTAATTCCATTTTTTGTTAATTTCATGATTTTCTAATTGTCAACGTATCTACGCCATTGCATGCTCGTAATTTATTTTTAATCTATAATTTTGATCTTTATAGTGAAGTGATAGGCTACAGGGCGCGCCTCTGCAATTGCGCGTGCGAAGAGTGAGTGCTTCGAGGTGAGCACCTGTATGGTAGGCTATTATGTCTGACAGGACTGGAAAGTTTGTGTTTCTGAGGTGAGAGACTTTTTATTATGTAACAATTTACGAAAATGAAATAACGTTTGAATAATGACACTGACATTATAGCCTGACAACATTTGCAGATGAATCAGGACAACGCGTTTTGTGTCTGACAGAAGCTTTCACTCATGTCTTTTAAAATAAAAGTTCCAACATTTTTGTTGTTTCTTTGACTGCACACTCAACAGCCCACTCAAAACAGCCTTGCGACCCACTTTTGAATTTGAGAAACACTTACAGTATCTTACACTGGCAAAACAGTGATGCAGTTGCCTCTAAAATGCTGAGCTAATAGTTTTTATAGGCTTAAAGAGATAAAGAGGCAGCATCGGTCAATCATCTTGCCTATACTGTTGTATATTTTGTCTTTCATTAATTATGTAGTCTTTTATCTACAGAATTTAATAGATAGCATTTTTATGTATCAAAGAAGTGGCTGAAGTTGAAGAAACAACCACAAAAGGATTGATATATTCTGTATATGCATCAGAAAAATGGCTAAGATGGTTGACAAAACACAGACTCAATTAACTTAATAATTGAAAATATAGCATTTTATGTATCCTAAATACACATGAATAATGTTCCTCACATTTGACTTAATTTGAAAAAGAATTCTTGATTGAAAGTAACCTGTTCAAGAGATATATTTAGCATGATCTATAAGTATATAGAATGCATTTGAAAAGTAGCAGCAATTAATAATAAATGCATGATGATGATGAAAAAGTTAATAAAAACTGGGATAGCCTATAAAAGTGTCAGCCAGAAGTAGTAGAAAAAGGATTTACATATTCTATATGAATGAGAATATTAATTATTCATTTAAATTTTTATACAGAAGTACAAAGTGAAAGATTGTCAAACCTCGAGCATTAATAGCCTAAATAATAATACGTTTTTTTCCGTCACGGTGTGCCAAGAGACGTCTAACATTTTTTTTAACATCTAACATCTCGCGATATTTCGGCTGGTGTGACGTCTTTCCTGCATTTGCTGATCCAATGGCATTTAGCCTAAAGCCAACAGCCACAGCACATACTGGGCTGCCATCAGCACAGCGGGCAGGCTACAGAGACATCCTGAAAGAAACTTCAAATTTCGTTTTTCCCCCCCAATACAAGGCCTTAGAGAGGATAACTTACACTTAAAACATTTCCTTCTTTTTTCCCACGGCGGTCTTGGCACAAAAAGCTTTGGAGAAGGACAGGACTACAAAAGAACAAGTGACGTCGTTATAAAAGGAGACTTGGCTGAAATCCTTTAGACAACAAAGAAACGGCTTCTCAGAAATAAAGGAGGAATCCTTTCTTATTCTCTTTAGTTATGAGTCATGTGGTCGTCGACGGTTCACACGGTCTAGATCAGCAGGTAGGCTATGAATATGCGTTTAAATATGTGTGAGCTTTGTAATTGCTTTGACAAGCAGGCTATGTCTCAAAACCTAGTGAGCTGCCTTCCTAGACAGCACTCATAGCATAGCCTCAGAAATGCTGTCAAAGAAGGCACCTCAGTAGATGTTGAGACAGTCGCAGTTCCTCGTGTTATAATATTTTCTTTAAGTAAAGATAACGTTATACAATTTAGGTATTTTTAGACTGAGTCGTTTCTCATGTCCACATTTAGAGTTTAAAGTGTTGTTTAAAACACAGCCGACGCCTTTTCCTGTTTATCTGTTTAGTTTAGGTTTCGGGAGCCGGCATTACTAGAATCAACATCAGTATTAAACTTTTTCCGTAATTGTTACAGTTTCTATCAGGTTATGTAAAAGCGTTACAATAGTTCATCTACTTACAGGTAACTTAGTTATTGTTAAACTCATACGAGGAAATCTATCGGAAATTTCAGTCTGCGGCCTGTTGTACCATACAACCTTTAAATTAACGTTAGATACGGTGGATTTTTGGAATAGGCTGATGATGGATTATGCATGTTTTATCTATTTATCCATTTCTTTATCATCCACTATGACCAATTCGAAGAGTCCCATTCCTGGTATAATGATCATGGGCTTTAGGCTTGACTAGGGCCGTGACAGCTTGCCAAACATTTGTGTCAGGCGCTTTTGAAATTTGATTAACCAATCTAATCCCAGCAGGTACGTTTGTGGTCGAAAATTAGTTTAAAGTGTCAAAATAATTTATTTGGTTTTCTCTTATTTCGGACAACTAATTTTACATGGCTGATGTAAACAATCACGTGACCAGAGCCGTTTAAATACGCTTTACCCCTGAAAGATGATGTTTGTCAAAGCTCTTAAAGGGATAGTTAACACAGAAAAGAATATTGTCATCATTTATTCACCCTCATGTTGTCCCAAACCTGTATGAGTGTGTCTCTTCTGTTGAACACAAAATAAGAGATTTTGAAGCATGTTGGCAACCAGGCAGTTGATTGACTCCACTGACTTCCATAGTAGCAGGAAAAATACTATATCATTCAATGCGGTCCATCAACTGTACGTTTACCAACATTATTCATAATATCATCTTTTGTGTTCATCAGTAGAAAGAAACTCATACAGGTTTGGGACAACATAAGGGTGAGAAAATGATGACAGAATTTTCATTTTTGGGTGAACAGTCCCTTTAAAAGCAATCATGGAAAACGTATATAATTGAGCAATCTTGAAAAAAATTTATATGTCCCAAATTATTTTTGTCTGTCTCAATTCATGCACAGTTGCAAGACATGTCAGTGGTCACAACTGTCATCATTTACTCTAACCAGATGTTGTTCTAAACTTATTTGACTTTCTTGTGGACACAAAAGGAGATGCTAAGTGGACGTTGTTTTACTTTCATTGCATGGAAAAAAGATGCACTGAAAGTGAAAGGTGATTGAGGTCTACGTGTCCTTTTGTGTTCCATGAATAAACTCTTATACTCAGTACTGTTTACATGGGTTGACATGGCCCTCTGCTCTTTCTGTCTTTTAGCTTGCTGGCTTAGACTTGAACTCTGCTGATGGACAGGGTGTTGGCACTGGTCGTAAGTGTGTTTTATCCCATTCAGTGCTTTTACAACATTTAGATTGAATGCCTGTGAAAAGCACAAACAGCCTTCTCATAGTTGGTCTCCTACTTTTTGTATTTGTAAAACTTATTTCCCTAGAGTTCCTGAACTTTCATTGATAAATAAGTCAATGTCTTTTGTCTTTCAGGGCGTTACATTCCTCCTCATTTGAGAAACAAAGACGTATCACAAAATGGTATGTTCTGCTGGTTTACAGTGGGTTGTTTTATTAAATGGGAAATTTGCAGATGCATTTGCTGTTTGGCAAATGTTTTCTGAGTATAATTTTATAAATGAGTTTTTGCCTTTTGAGTTGTTTTTTATTAATATTTTGTGGGTGCTTTTAGTTTTTCTTAAATGTCTGATTCACAACTCCTGTCATGTGACTTATTTTTGACAAACAAAAACACTAGAGATGCGCCAATTGCAATTTTCATGGCCGATTCTAATAAAAAAATAAAAAAAGTAAGTGTGACCTACCAATACCAGTGGCGGCTGCTGGTCTTTCAAAGAGTGGAAGCTCATTTTCGGCCTACATCATAAAAATTATTCATTTATTTATACTTAAATATATATTATATATACTGTATGAATGAATGAACAAACAAACAATCTAAAAAAAAGATATTAAACTCGACGGAGGAAACGTGGGAATTAGGTTAAACTGAAACTAGGAATGTGTTGTAAAATGTATGATGAAACTTGCCTAGCAATTTCGCCAACCAAATACCAAGAAATAGGTTGCAGCAGTTTGCCTTTCGACTACACTTGCAAAATCCGCGATTGAACTGAGCTCGAATAGCTTTAGCGTCAACGACTTTTTATAGTACAATATCGCTGTCAATCAAGATGCAGTCTTTGGACAGACCTTCCCATTATCACGCAGAAGCCCGGAGTCCAGCCCACTCCTCCATTCTCCCCAGAGAAGCTGAGCGTCCGTGGGCGGGACATAATCGCAGCATTTATTAAATGACCATCTAGGTTCGAAGCACTGAAAAAAACTGTTTAAGGCAGCCCCATTGAAGTCAATGGACGCTGGGCTTCAACAGGAAAATGCACTGTGACGCTCCGGGAATGAAATGAGAAGGAAATCGAGTCAGCCGATCTGCTATATGTAGCTGATTCTGAACTAACTCTTCTTCGAGATGAACGTGTTCTAACGCATTTTTAGTCAATAAAATGTTAACACAATAGTACATATTTGACCATTAATTTTTCGACATTATAGGGGAAGCCGAGCTTCCCTTGCAGTCTTAAAGAAATCCCCACTGACCAATACCATTTGCTGATTCAGATTTTTTTTCAATTGACTGCAGATATGAAAAAAAAATCTACATCCATGAAAAATTTTATTTTCATAAAAAAACAAGTAAGAAGACAGTAATAGAATAAAAACAAATAAACAAATTTCAATCAACAACATAGATAAATGCAATTGAATAAAGAGAGTTTTTCAGGTGGGTATACAGTATATTCGGGTATGGAATTGAGAATTTAAAGTAATCAAATGTAAAATAACACTGGATAGTCTTCATTGTAAAAATTAATGCAGAGCAATGCTTACAATTAGTTATAAAAGTTATTCAGTCAAGAGTAGAGTGTATTTCTTTGTCCTATGTTCAACAAAATGGACCGGCTCGGATTCGGAAAGACGTGAGACAGACCGGGCGGTTACCGGTCTGTGCTGATCATGTGAAAAATCAGCTGATTCCGGTCCCTGGCCTGTCGATTGGTGCATCAGCTTGTTAGTTAGGAATGCTCAGATCGATCAGCCGCAGGTCAGTATCGGCCGATAATCACATTCTATGACTTGATCGAGAGTCATTAAATTTGTCTGATACCACGAACCAAATGCAATTTGATGAGGTAAAACTGTAAAAGTAAATCACATCTTTATTTAGAGCAGTTTGTCATGATTCAAACAAGACAACACACAACGATGCCTAGACCTTGAGAAAATTATGCCTAGACCTTGAGAAAATCCTCTCAGAGTGACATGGCACAGTGTTTTCCAAAGTCTTTTGAAAGTTCAACCAATGGAATCTGTATCTCTGGATGGACGACGTGTCGAGACCAATTGTACATTGTTTTACAGCTGGAACGCACTTGTTTTGGATTGATCGCTCAGATTGACAGGTCTTGATTTATCATGCGCCATAAAATAGGAGCGTACAGCTGAAACAAACAAGCACGCAGTGTTGGAAGATCATCATCATGTCAAGCATGAATAATAATAAAATAACTCCATAAATTGCATAACTTTTTTTCTTGTGTTTTCTCAGCAGTGTTGTAACAGAAGAACCCCCAAACATGATCAAAATCTATTTTCTTTAAAATTTGGAAGGTTTTCTATCAAATGAGACCATGTACTTTATGATGCCTTTTGTTTGGGAAAGTAACTATAATCATTAAAAATGCCTTCAGGGTTCAAGGGGTTTAAAGTGACAGCCAACAGAGAGCTTACATATTACTTAGAAATTGGGAGTATCGGCTGCAAAAATCCTGATCGGAGCATCCCTATTGTTAGTATCACTGTAATTTTTTTTATTTTTTGGGACTCTATTCAAAAGGTTTTTTGAGCCTTTCTTTTACATAAATAAGTTATTTTAGAGTTTCATTTTCTCATTCCAATTGACACTAGCCTCTCCATTTCATCACTTTAAAGAATGATTTGTAGATCCTCTTAAAATCAATGTTTTATAATCGGTTGTTGAGTTTCTTTCTACACCTTGACTTCATTCTTGTTTTTTCACAGCAGGAAATGCTTATTCCTCTGGTAGACAGAGCGGTTATTCAATGGCACCAGCACAGAGCTGTAAGTCTTGGTCAGGTTCTGCTGAAGGTGCTTTGCTTCCAAGTTGCATGAAAATTTAATTTTATGACTTCAGAGCCATTACTTTGAGGGCAGCCATTTAAACCCAGTTCTCAGTGTTGAATGAACCTGACACTTAATGATACTGAAGGAGCTTTTTTTGAGTCTGCAAAGCTTTGATCGCTTTGTCTCACTGTTCCCTGTGATTATCCAGCAGCAGTAGTTGCCTGCATACCTCTCCTTTCTTCTGTCCAAATTGACTCTGAACAAATAGGAAAAAGGCATGTATGCGATAGTGCACACACTCCTTTGAATGCTTTTAATTATTTTGGCATCTTCTGACAATGTGAAACTGTTCCTGAAGGTTCTCCCAAACAGTATCCTCAGTTGGGACCCTGAGGGAAACCAAAGCTACAGGCATAACTATCCAACTGGATGGACCGGTACCTATTCAAAACAACCTGATTTGCTCTTGCGTAGTTCAGCAGTGATTCGGTCTTTGAAAGCTTTGTAAAGTAAATCTTGAATAATGTTTGGTTGCATTAGAAATGCAAATGATCTGTTTTCGTAGACTAGAGTAACGAAGAGTGTATGCATATGCGCATTTCTGGCTCATTTCTATGTGTGTGTCACTTGCAGCCACCGATGGAAATGAGGACGCAGCCAGTGTGATCAGCTGGGCTGATTGCTGTGGTAAATTAGAGCATTTGATAGTGACATGGCTTGGCCTGCTTTTGCCGGTTTCTGGGTTGTCCTAACAGGTTTATTTTTGATTCATATGGTTTTAATAAACACCAGGAGTGCCAGTTCTGCCCAAAGATGCATATTGTGCTCTGTCTTGATCTGCTTCTTTTTTTTTAGTTTTTTTTTAGAAGTGCCATGATCCTGTTTGTCTGGTTCACTCAACTGACTTGAATTGTTCAATTTGCTGCCGTAAGAGCAAATTGCTTACTGGCTTTTTCACATCTGCCACTCACTCAACCATCACTGAGAACCAGTCTTGGGTTTGAGCTAAGCTATAAATTAGAGCCATTTCTTCAATCCTGATGTTCTCTACCAAGCGTGCCGTACAAGTGCTGAAAAGTGAAGCCAAAGCGTCTCGATCGCCCCCACTGTGGCTGGTCCCAGTATAGCTCATGAAGCCCACCTCCCCATGAAGTCTAATGATTGAAACTAAACAATCAAATTATACTTCAAATAAATTTATTTCATAGATGTTTTCTGTCATTTTTAGGTCGTTTTTATCACGCTGATCTAAGTTTAAGTGTTAGTTTAAAAAAAAAAAAAGTTTGATGTTCGTTTATAGAAGCTGTCAATCACAGCTGTCAATAATGAACTAAGTAGTCACCAAGGCCCCAACTAACTTTCTTTTTGGTTTTTCAGGAGGAGATTAGAACTTCATCTTTTAATTTCTACATGTGTCTACAATTTCTACAATGGTTTATTTCACACAGTAAATTTTGTACTAACAGTTTCTGCGGGAGTGAGGGCGGGACCTTGATATTGTGGATTTACTTAAGGCTCACTACTGCGCAGACTCGGGTTTCGTGATCACTATTGCGCAGAAGCAGGTCCCAAATCTGTGCAAGATGTCAGCGCCATATTAGGACTTTGGCAGCTTCACTTTTCACCAATGGTAGAGAGTGAAGGGGTGTCGTCCATCTTTTTTTACACTCTATGTTCTCTACCTGCTTGTCACTTTTTTGATAGATTCTTCAGGATGGGACGGTGGTCATAGCAATGGTTTTGTCAACGGGTACCACGATGGTCGTATAAATGGGCCAGCAAACTTTGCCCGTGGACTTCCTCGCAATGACAGAGGAGGACGTGGTAGCTTCCGTGGAAGCAGGAACGGTGGTTCCTTCAACCAGCCAATGCATAATGCAGGTGAGTTTTACTAGTCTTATAAATGATAAAAGAGAGATTGAGGGTACTTTTACATGACAACAATGTACTAAAAACTGAAAAGTTGATTCCTCCTTCGTGTACAGACGTCCAAACTATCCCCATTCACATGGATCTGCGAAAATGACTAAAACGCTGTGTTGTGTTATGCATGCCAGGGTGATGTCACGTTGTAAAGAAACACTACATGCCTATTGACAGAGTATGTAATGCGTACGCACACTAGGCCACCTTTTTCACAAACTAACGTTTTTGTAGTTTACACTGAGGCGATAATTGTCATTTTCGAGGAACTTGCACTTTGAAACCCGTTTTCAGGCGACCAAAACTGTTGCTGTAGCTGTTATCATGCAAATTAACGTTTTCTGTTTTAATTGAAAACTGGCCCCTTGCGAGTTGTACATATTTTAATAATCTAACATGATGAAATTATAGGTTATGGCACTTATGAGAACAAAGATGGAGGCTGGAACGCAGTGGTGAACAGAGATGCCTACACTAGCTTTGGTGGGCGTTCTGACAGAGGAAAGTCTGCGTTCTTCAATGATAGAGGAGCTGGCTCAAGAGGAAGGTGAGTAAAGATGCAGTACTGTAACAAGGTTATTTTTACACGAATTTCAATATCTCAGCTAAAACTAATATTAGCCTAACTAATGTAAGTAAAAAGTTCAAATTCCCAGCTGTTGGCACATAAAGATGAATAAAGATGAATGGGACATAATGTTAATGTTAAGACATAAAGGACTGTGTTTGAGTATCCTTGCCAAGATGGATGTTTTGCCATGTTTTTGTGTGCATTTGAACATTTAAGCTCAAAAAAGAACTAAATGTAGCTCTGTGCACACGCTTCGGGTGTGGGTGTGCACTGACACCATTTACTTGACGGCATGCTAGTGCCAAATTGCACATGCAAATGCTAAACTTTCATGATGGCACAGCACTGCAATGTAACATGAGTGGAACTGCGATAGAGGTGATGATCCAAAATAATCCACCGCTTTATTGTCTGTTTTATCGCCCATCGTTTCTACAAAGGTCACCATTAATTGCTGCACCCATGCTACAGATGTGAATGATGCCTCAAGTTGTGTGGTTTGAGTTATGAGATATGCTCTTCTATTAATTGGCTGTTACTTTTCTAAGCGATAGGATGATAAAATAAGCTTTTTAATGCAATGTGCTCAGAAGAAATCTTGTAATAAATGCACAAAATTTTACATGATTTATGCTGTGCTGCAGTGTTTTTAATTACAAAAAAAATGATTGGCAGGTATGAGCGTGGGGGCTTTGGAGGAGGAACAGGAGGGAACAGTCGTTGGGTTGAAGAGTCCAGAGATGAAGAGGACTGGTCAAAGCCAATGCCCCCCAACGATCGTCTGGAAAAGTAAGTGACCCACTGCTAAGCGCACTGTCTTGTTTCCTGAGAGAGTCTATCTGTCATGGTGATTTAAGCCATTGTTTTCTTTTCTGTCTCCCCTTGAACAACAGTGAGCTGTTCTCTGCAAGCAACACGGGGATTAACTTTGAGAAGTATGATGACATTCCTGTGGAGGCCACTGGATCAAACTCTCCTGGGCACATTGACAGTGTAAGCCTAATAATTATAGTGCCTTGTAGAATCAAGTGCCCAACTAAAACAACGAAAGAAACTGGCAGATGATGTGTGTTTGGATAATTTCGGTTTATCTTTTCAGTTCCATGATGTGGACATGGGCGAGATCATTATGGGAAATATCAACTTAAGCCGCTACACACGCCCTACTCCTGTTCAAAAGTATGCAATTCCCATCATCAAGGCCAAGAGGGACCTGATGGCCTGTGCACAAACAGGTGGGTCATTAGACAGTGGGCCACTGTGTCAGTCTGCTGTGGGAAAATAGTTTAAAATTGCATCCCAGTTGAACTCTAACTGCAAACTATATTTGCAATTATATGATGAAAAAGCAAAACTAAGCAAACAAGACGTTACTTTTTTATTATTATTTTTTTGCACTGTTGGGCAATGCAAATAGCTTTAGCTGGACTTGCCAGAAACAGCAAATACTGCAGATACTGAATTGTGTGTTGTGTGTCATTTACATAAGTCAACCAGAAAAGTGTTCACTTAAACAATGGGTCAATGTTTACATTGAGTAAAATGAGAAATTGTGTTAGCCCAAGTTCATGCCGCTGTATACAGTTGCTTTCAAGGATCTGTCATTGAACTTTTAAAAAACATTTAATTATTCATTCTGAGTCCAAAAAGTGCCAAATGCCGTTATTCACCACGTCTTTAGATATTTGTATTGATTTGAGCACTCATGTCAACTTGCGCATCTTCTAAAACGTTTACCTAACATTTACAATCTAGGATTGTGGTCCCTTTTACGTGAGGGTTAAGGCAAGCTCAAACTACCCGACCTTTGGCTGGATCTTGCAGTCGCAGACAGATTTCTAATGTCTGTCAACCCTCGGATCGTGCTCAAATCGGTGCTTGTTAAGTATGAGCAGGTTAACGACGTGTTCTGAGCCTTTCTCGAGCAGTCAAAGACGCTGCAATATTTACAAACCTGTTTGATATTATCGCCACATGATCTTGTAGTTTGTGCAATGCAACAAAAAGGTGGAACTAATCCAGCCAATCACAGTGCAGATGGTATAGATGAAAAAATCTTATCCCTTGCATGAATTTCTCGTGAATTTATGTGAGAACCCCCCATCTGTTCGACTTTCTTGACCAAATGTCTTGTAGTTTGTGCACCTCGTCAGCGTTGTTTACTATGCGCGCTTCTATAACAAAACTACCACAGATGACAAGAAACCTTGTGTAGTGTGAGCACCACAGCAATTCAGGTAGTCTTACAGTCCTGTAGTGTGAGCTTGCCCTTAGATGAGCACTTCCTGTCTCAGCAGCCTGGGCTTGGTCAGAATAAACTGCAGTGTTGACCAGGTTGTGCAAAGTGTGGCTTTAGCTGCCCTGTCAGGATGAAACCACAGTGTGCAGCCGTTTTAAAATGTGCTTTGTGCGTGTGCTCCCTTCACTCAGGCTCTGGGAAGACTGCAGCCTTTCTGCTTCCTGTTCTCAGTCAGATCTACAGTGAAGGACCTGGAGAGGCACTGCAGGCCACCAAAGCCAGTGCGCAGGTTATTATACAGATCAATTTACCATCTCTTTACTGGCCTAAAGTTGTGCAAAGAGTCTTGTGAGGGGAAAGAAGTTCTGCTTCTGTGACAAATACCTTTGTTTTGGTCGTTCTTAAGCAGGAGAATGGAAAGTACGTCCGTCGTAAGCAGTTTCCCATCTCTCTAGTCCTGGCTCCAACCAGAGAACTTGCTCTTCAGATTTATGACGAGGCCAGAAAGGTATATCTTGCTAGAGAACCAATCACAGGTTCACAAATGTGGTTCAATTTAAAGCTTGTCTCAACAATTTTTGTTCTCATCTTCTGCAGTTCGCTTACCGCTCCAGAGTGCGCCCGTGTGTAGTATACGGAGGCGCAGATATAGGCCAGCAGATCCGTGATTTGGAAAGAGGCTGTCACTTGTTAGTGGCCACACCTGGTCGTCTGGTAGACATGATGGAGCGAGGCAAGATCGGCATGGACTACTGCAAGTAAGTGTAGCACAGAAAAGATCTAGGCTTATAGCAGAATGATTGTAGGTTGTTTTTAACCTCCAAAACATATTGGTTCTGAAAAATAACTTGATATATGTTTTGTGTAGATATCTGGTGTTGGATGAGGCAGACAGAATGCTCGATATGGGTTTTGAACCCCAGATCAGACGTATCGTGGAGCAGGACACCATGCCTCCAAAAGGTGCCCGTCAGACCATGATGTTCAGTGCCACCTTCCCGAAAGAGATCCAGGTATGCATGCATTTAATTTGATACTTGCCAGCAAGACTCAGTATGAACTAGGGCTGGGTATCGATTCAGATGTTCAAATTCGATTCGATAGATAGATAAATAGATAGATAGATATCAGTTATATTTTTTTAGAATTCTTTTTTACAGATTAGACAATTACATTTATCTCACCTAAATGTTTGTTTTTACAATGGGGTAATTTTGTTGTTAAGAGTTTATGCAACACATGGAATCTTGATTTCAATCTTTGAATTAAATTGAAAAAAGTAGCACAAATAAATACAATAGAATAAAGATACAAATAAAGAGACATAAAAAAAAGTTTTTGGGTAGGTCAAAAATACAGAAACTGAATAAAGTAATCCAATGTAAAATAACACTGGATAGTCTTTTAGTCCTGATTAAGTTAAATACATAGGCTATGAATCCTGATTCTTTACAATTAAAGCCATTTTATGTTGTTTTGACGACAAAATTAAAGACAGAAACATATGGCTGCATTCACTTTAGGAACTAGTGCACAGATCCATTACCGTTTCATTATACTGTCTGTCACACGCGTGTTATGCTTATTTAAGACATAACCAACTGTCTTTACGAGGTTACTCACCAAGATCAGAGTTGTGACATAATTTTTGCGTGTTTTTGACTGTGAAAGCGATTTAATCCGCGAAAAATAACTTTTGTTACTGGCGAGCTATGAGGCGGATTTAGGCTTTTACTGTATGTGCACACGGTGGAAAAAACATCTCTTAGAGCGCGCTAGCGCTTGAATGTTTAAACTGGTAAAACTTAAAAAGACGTGAAAATGATAAACGTTAGTTACGTTGCAATGCTGGCCTGATTGTGCAAGTGAATATTCCGTCGTTTCCCGACTCCGAAACGCGAGTGTTTAGCGACGCCTGCAGCGTTTATCGCGTGCCTTGTGCAGAGATTGAGACACAATTTCACAGCGGTGCTGCGTCTTCTGAGAAAGTTTTAAAATGACTGATTTGATTTTATAATCTGTGTGGATTAAATTTACTCTCTAAATTTACTCTAAATTTACAATCTACAAGTGAATAAATATTTGCGTGAATTTCCCACATTATAAATGGAAGACCTGCGGGAATTAATAAAATTGTGTGCAATACCCGTGTTGAAATTCAAGCCCTGAATATGGAAAAAATCGATTCGTTGCCATTGAGAATCGATTTTGAATCGACCACATTTTAAAAAACGATTAATTGAAAAATCGATCCGCCCTAGTATGAACCTCGATGTTAATAATGAACTCTTTGTATCTTTACCTTTTATGTATAGATTCTGGCCCGTGACTTTCTGGAGGAGTACATTTTCCTGGCTGTGGGCCGCGTGGGCTCCACCTCAGAGAACATCACCCAGAAGGTGGTTTGGGTGGAAGAGAATGACAAGCGCTCCTTCCTCCTTGACCTGCTCAATGCCACAGGTAAGATGCCTTTCCTTGTCCATGGTTTTACAATGTCATCAGGTCCTTGTTGAGAACAGATTGTATACGTTGGTGTACATATTTTATTATATAATTAATATTATTATTTAATATAATATTAAATTATATTTAATTTATAACCCCCCCCCCCCCACCCCACCCCCCGTTGTGATAGTAAACCTATAGATTGTTACCATTCCAACATTATCTAAGCAAGGACTGGATCAGAAGGCTTGGTTAGTATCTTAAAGGGAGGGAAAGAAGTCTCACAGTGAGACATTTTTAATGCTCTACAATCTCTTCTGTATGTGCTAATGGGAGTCATGCCAAACCTTGACTAGAGTAGAGATAAAAACTGGCTGAAATTGCATTGAATTCAGAAAATTAGGTTTAAGAACGCATACATACAGTATCTCACAAAAGTGAGTACACCCCTCACATTTTAGCAAACATTTTTGTAAATCTACTCAACGGACAATACTATAGAAATGAAACTTGGATATATTTTAGAGCAGTCAATGTGCTGCTTGTATAGCAGTATTTACTGTCCTCTGAAAATAACTCAACGTACAGCCATTATTGTCAAAATAACTCGCAACAAAAGTGATTACACGCTAAGTGGTAATAGCGGTACTTTGTTTAACCATGCAAAGCCACATGTCCTATTCATTATTTTCATGTTTTTGTCTGCTTGACAGGACCATACAAATTTGTTTTTCTTTTATTTGAGCAGTTAAAATTTGTGCTTGGAGTACAATTTTCTCTCATACTGAGCACTGGATGTTCAACATGGCACCTCATGGCAAAGAACTCTCTTAGGATTTGAGAATTAGAATTTTTGCTCTCCACAAAGATGGCCTAGGCTATAAGAAGATTGGTAACACCCTGCAACTGAGTTAAGTAAAGGTCAGGGTCATACAGAGGTTTTCCGAGACAGGTTCCACTCGTAACAGGTTTCGCAAGGGTCAATCAAAGAAGTTGAGTCCTCGTGCTGTGCATCAGGTGCAGAAGCTGGCTTCAAAAAACAGATGCATGAGTGCTGCCAGCATTGCTTTAGAGGTTGCAGAAACAGAAGGTCAGCTTGTAAGTGATCAGACCTAGTGTTGTCACGATACTAGAATTTCTAACTTCGATACGATACCTTGAAAAATATCGATATTCGATACCATTTTCGATACCACAGAGAAAAAAACTGCCACAATATTAAGGAGGTCTTTTTTTTATTTAAAGCTAAATATTACAAGTCTAGAACATGACAATGAGGTATATTTTACATGAACAAAAATGTCCTGAGTTCTATCTGTTAATATTTTTTCATTGGACCAGAGCTAACATGATCCGTTGTGTTTTTATTACCTACTGTTATCAAAGATTAAAATATACTGTAACAAATGCATTGGTCATCGGTCATAAATGCTGGTTAATACATTAACTTAATTTGATGAACAGATTTAAACGCAAACGTGTGTGCATCACACGCGGAAACAATGCTCACTGGATCAGCATCTAGTCAAGTTACCTTTATTTATATATTGCTTTTAATAATACAGATTGTGTCGAAGCACTTAACTGTATCAAATTGGAGGATAGAGTGTCAGTAATGTATAATAATAAGGTTAAACATTCAATTTTCAGTTAAAGGCATTTCATTATTGAATTCAGAGATGCCATTGTCTAGCTCAGTTTAGTTTAATTAGTATATGTGTAATCAAATTGATGATAATCGCTAATGAAGGCAAATTGCAGAATTAAATAATAATTTTTGAATAAAGTTAAACAGACACAAGTTAATTTACATCTGACCACTTACAATATTTACTTGTCTACGATTCCTCAGTCAGATTATGTTAACTTTAAGAATTACAGTGAAAAAACGAAACACAGACTCATATCAACAACAATACTAGGCCATCTTGGTTAATGTTTCAGAAAAGTTAAAATGAGAAGAGTTACAGTGTTTTAGGATGTTTTTAGCAGTGGTGCAGGTCTGTCCAAAAAACAAACACCCCTGATGCTGAGCATATGCTTGCTAAATGGTACCCCTAGAGCCAATTCCTTAAATGTTTTCATCTATAAAATAATTTTACAAAATGAGTGATGAGAGGGATATTGATAGTCAAACAATCTTTTGGGTGCCCGCAGCCCGCTCGCAGTGTGAAGCGCGTGTCCGCGCTATTCTCCGACATGCCCGCTCGCGGTGTGTAGCGCGTGTCCTGTCCACGCCATTCTCCGACTCCGACATGCCCGCTCGCGGTGTTCTTTATCAATCAACCAAAGCCGGTCGCGGGGACGCCGCACTCGCCATCTTTCCATTCACTTTTGCTATTTAACCAGATCGAATGAGACGAGTGCGTCACGTGTGGGGTTTGTCAACGCGCCTTTGGAGAGAAGTGAAAGTGACTGCTCGGCTAGTATTGGTATCGATACTTCGGGAAATTAGTATTGGTACCGTTCAGATATTTCAGTATCGATATTTATCGAAATATCGATATTTTTGACAACACTAATCAGACCATACGCTTCACACTGCAACAAGTCGGTTTGCAGGGCCGTCTTCCCAGAAGGAAGCCTCTTCTGAAGCTGGCTCATAAGAAAGCCCGCAAATAGTTTGCTGAAAGCAACCTGTCCAAGTGCATAAATTACTGGAACCATGGCCTGTGCCCTGATGAGACTAAGATATACTTGTTTGGCTCAGATGGTGTCCAGCATGTGTGGCGGCGCCCTGGTGAGGAGTACCAAGAAAATTGTATCTTGCCTACAGTCAAGCATGTTGGTGGTAGCATCATGGTCTGGGGCTGCATGAGTGCTGCTGGTACTGGGGAGCTCCGCTTCATTGAGGGAAACATATATGCTAACATGTACTGTGACATTCTGAAGCAGAACATGATGCCCTCCCTTCAGAAACTGTGCCGAACAGCATGATAATGACCCCAAATACACCGCCAAGATGACAACTGCCTTGCTGAGGAAGGTGAAGGTGATGGAGTCGCCAAGTATGTCTCCAGACCTGAACCCTATTGAGCACCTGTGGGTCGTCCTCAAGCGGAAGGTGGAGAGGCGCCATGCGTCTAACATCCAGCAGCTCCATGATGTCATCATGGAGGAGTGGAAGAGGGTCCCAGCAACAACCTGTGCAGCTCTGGTGAATCCATGCAGGATTAAGGCAGTGCTAGATAACAATGGTGCTCACACAAAATATTGACACTTTGGACACAGTTTTGACTTGTTCACTTCGGTTGTACTCACTTTTGTTGCCTGCTATTTTGACTAATGGCTGTATGTTGAGTTATTTTTAAGAGGACAGTAAATGTATACTGCTATAAAAGCAGCACATTGACTACTCTAGAAATTAAACTTGGATAGATTTTATAGTATTGTCCCGTGAAGATGTACTAAAATGTTAGCTGAAATATGAGGGGTGTACTCACTTTTGTGAGATACTGTACACTACTGCCTTTTGCAGATGCTTTTATTTAAAGCTTTTATTACCCTGCAGGCAAGGATTCTCTCACACTGGTGTTTGTCGAAACTAAGAAAGGTGCAGACGCTCTTGAGGACTTCCTGTACCGCGAGGGTTATGCCTGCACCAGTATCCATGGTGATCGCTCTCAGCGTGATCGTGAGGAAGCGCTCCAGCAGTTCCGTTCTGGACGCTGCCCAATCATGGTTGCCACTGCTGTGAGTAGAGTCTGTGAGTTCACCGGAAGCCCGTGGTTTTCCTTGTGCTTGTTTGAGTGATTGTATTCTTGTCTTGATAGGTGGCTGCCCGTGGCCTGGACATCTCCAATGTAAAACACGTCATCAATTTTGACTTGCCCAGTGACATTGAGGAATACGTCCACCGCATTGGTCGTACAGGCCGTGTGGGAAACCTTGGTGAGTTTTGCTGTTTATAGAAATAACTTGCATGAATCTTATTTTTGCCAAAATATCTGTTTGAATTTATTATGCCCTGTGTTTAGGGGAATATAGGAAAAACTAAGAAGCGTAATAAATAAAGTTGGGTTGTGGTAATGGAATCACAGCAACGAATCACTCCGGTCGATAATCAAACAAATACACAAATCTAAGTAGTTTATTAAGAAATAAGTGAAATGGAGCATCTCTTCAGGGTATCCCAAAGGTCAAAATAACAAACAAAACAAATATAAAAAGAAAAGAGGAGAAAATTAATAACCTAATCCAATAACAAAAGAAAATACATTTAGGTTACCTAACTCCCTGCCAAAAACAGAGCTCAAACCAATTTCAAAATAAAGGCAGGACACCCCTATGCTCCACACCTTTAGGACATGTTGTTTAGACATAGAGGAACGGTTTCAGATGTTACAAAAGGATGCACGTTCACTTAAACTAATTAACATCACTAATATACACAAATTTGATCATCGGCCGGAGGAGGGATTCCAGAGCTCTCAACCAGAGTACGACCGAACCAACAATGAGCTCCCAGACAAGTGCCAACAGCGTCCTTATAAAGACCACGCGCTGACTGGACAACCAATGACTTTCGTACACCCCATCATTGGACAATCTATTAGAAATCAGACAAAAGCAAGGGAGAGAAGAGGAACACAGCAATAGAAAGCGTCCTTCGGATGAGACGTTAAACCGAGGCCCTGACTCTCTGTGGTCATTAAAAATCCCATGGCACTTCTTGTAAAGAGTAGGGGTGTAACCCCGGTGTCCTGGCCACATTCCACCCATTGGCCCCTGCCAATCATGGCCTCCTAATAATCCCCATCCACTGAATTGGCTCTATCACTCTCTCTCCTCTCCAACTATAGCTGGTGTGTGGTGAGCGCACTGGCGCCGTTGTACTGTGGCTGCCGTCGCATCATCCAAGTGGATGCTGCACACTGGTGCTGGTTGAGGAGAGAACCCCTGATATGATTGTAAAGCGCTTTGGGTGTATAGTAGTACATATGAAAGCGCTATATAAATGCCTCATTCATTCATTCAGAAAAACAATGGGCTACAATACATAAACACAGGTCGTAACAGAATTATTGATATATCTTTAGGGCTGGCGACATCCTTCTACAATGATAAGAACAGCAACATCACTAAGGATCTGCTGGACATCCTGGTGGAGGCCAAACAGGAGGTGCCTTCCTGGCTTGAGAACCTAGCCTACGAGCACCAGCACAAGAGCACCAATCGTGGACGACCCAAGAGGTGCGGAAACATCCAGCTTTCCAAATCTCCCCATTGGATTTATATATTTTCCAGGCTGACATGTTGCTCTTCTTCTCCAGGTTCTCTGGTGGCTTTGGGGCCAGGGACTACCGCCAGATGCCTGGAGGCGGCAACACTTTCGGGAACCGTGGTGCTCGCAATGCTGGTGTCCATGGAGGGAACAGAGGTTTTGGAGGCAATAAGGGTTAGTTTAAGCCTAAATGTAATCTTTTTTTGTCAATTCAACACTTAAAGGTTTAATTAGTTAACATTTATTCAAGCATTAGGAATGGCCTAACAATTAAATCTTTTACAACATTTATGAAGTTTGTAAAAATTATTTACTTCTATATGAATTAAATAAAATAATTCACTTTTAAAATAATTTATCACAGGTTAATGTATTACGCAAAGATGAGTTATTGAACTTTTATTATTTATAAATAGATTAAAAATAAACTAACAAACTAACAATGAACTATTTCTACAGTGCTTATTAATGTAAAGTGTACATTTTAAATGTAGGATATTTGTTATATAATTGAATTATTGAAAGCAGTCCTGAAATCATTGTCTGTTTTAGGTGGCTTTGGAAGCTTCGGCGGTGACAGCTACGGGGGCAACTATGGAAACTATGGTGGAAACTTTGCCCAGGTGGACTGGTGGGGCAACTAAAAATATGTTTGCCAAACTAGAGCCGAACGGATACCACATGTTATCATAGCCAGACTTTACCCCCTTTGTAGCTTTATGAACTCGGTACATTACACGCTGTGATTCTCTGCCCACATTCTAAAGGGAGTTGATCTGTGACAAAACCGGTGCAGAATATTAAGGATGCCCACTTGTGTATTTGATCTATTACAGCACCTAGGTTTTTTTCTTTCTTTTTTCTTTATCTTTTCAGAAAAAAAAGAGGATCATTTGTATGTGAATGTACTGTGCCTTTTTGAATATAGACAGGAATTTAGTTTTGTTAATTTCGAGTGAACTTGGCCAAGAGCTTAATTTTTGTTTTGTTTTTTGCTGTAAAGACGTTTGAAAGCTTGTACTTAATCAAACCTTGGCAAATACTGGGAAAATGTGACTCGATGAGTCGCTGTTTCTATTTAAACTTCAAATTATCACTGATATCATGAAGCCAACAATACAAGCCACAAAGTAAAGCACCATCACAGGCACTGACTGTCACAAGGGACAAATCGGTCTGATTTACTTTTGTTTTGCTCACTCTATCCTGGAGAGACACCTATTTAGGGATATGGTTGTCTTGAAAAGGCCATTCAAGTTGTGATATTCATGATGAAATATTGGAAACACTCAGTGTTTGAAAATTCAAAATGCAGGAACTTAATCCACTTGTTTTAATTGACTTGACAGTGTTATGGCAGCTAGTAAGAACCACATGCTAGCCACTCCAAGTGGGCAGCATTTTTTGTTAAGTACTACTTTTTTTCTTTTTTTCTTGAAACAACATTTTAGAGAAGCAGATGTGATTTTATTGAAAAACTATAAGGTTTTTTGGTAAAACGTTTCTTTAAAAATGTCAGCAAAACAAAAAATGCCTGCCATCCTGAAAGTGAAGTTCAAATGGCTACAAACGGACCACAGAACCAAAGCGGCCGTGCCTTTGGAACATGACCGCTTTGGTAATCTACGCATGCTAGTGTTTTGTTTTTTGGTCAAGGAGAGAAGACTAATGAATTGTTGCAGGCTTTCTTTTAATACAAACGTCCTCTTTTCAGGCTGTGCAGCAGGCATGGCTCCCTTTTTCATAGGTAGAGGAAGCTTGAGGGTTCATTTTGAGGCATTGACGGATCCGAACCGGGAGATTGTTTGCGTTGAGCGTGACTCGGGTGCAGATAGGCAGGCCACCATTTTAGCTTGTCTGGTCCCACGGTTCTTTACGGGAACATGACACCAGGTATATGAATGCTGTCAGCTCCTGAAATTCATCTGGTTAGTTGTGAACTAAACCACTGGCTAAGAAGACAGTTTGCAGCTTCTTTTCTTGAAAAGGAAGAAAGCTGTCGAGCGGAGGAGAGAAAAAAAAGGCATTTATCGCAAGTGCAATAGATATTCTTCTCAAGTGAGTTGTGCCTTGACTTTATTTTTTATTTTTTAACTGATGAATTCATCAGATGCACTGACAGTATTGAGAATTTCAAGTTGAATGGTGCTACTTTAGTTAGGTCTAGGCCCGTGTACGTTGTGCCCATCAAGTTTTACAAAGTTCTTTTATTGCACATTTCGAGTTTTATATACGTGTCTTGAGTGCATGTCCTCAAGCTTCCAAATATTGTGTCGGGAGAGTGGAGATATGCAGCTTGTTTACAAAAGGGGAAGGGTTCTCACTATTTACCAGGATTTATTTGGGACCAGGGCAATCAGCAGTGGGGAATTTAGCTATTTGCACACAGATTTCTAGATTCTACTTTTGCTGCTAGTTTTGTGTAATTTATTAAGCATTTTTGAGAGAAATTTATTTTTATAAGCCTCAAAGTGATTCTTTGAAAGTTTCAAGAAACTTGACCAAAAGACAATACCTAAACACTGGCACTTGAATGTTGAATGTCAGCTGTATGCGTGAAAAATTTCTATATTTCGGGGTAGCGTGAGCTTTTTAATGTTTCAGACATAATGTACTCTGTCAGATTCCACAGCTGTTAAAGGCCTAACGGCAACACGTCGCTATGGAATTACCAATTGGCTTTCAAAATTGGAAACAGTGAAAAAACATGCCAAGGTTTGGAATCAAAAGTCGTTAAAAGAAGTAAAAAAAAGAGAGAAAAAAAGAAAGTATCAGTGCAAAAAGTGTCCAGATTCTTCAAACGTGTGCTTTTCTCTGTCCAACAGATTGGCATTTGTTCTGTTGAAGTTGTGTTTCTGTCAATGTCTGGCACATGGCAACCTTGAACACGTGGTTGATCTCTATTGTATTTACATATACGGTGACTCTGGTATTAGTCCACTCAGGAGAAGCTGCAAGTGTCCACGCTAGCAATAAGTCTTAATGTGTATTTGAAACACTAAAAATCACACCCCTGCCCTTCATTCAGAGGGAAATAGGAGAATAGTTCACTCCCTGAGAGGACACCGGAGCTCCTTAGATTTAGTATTTGCTTTGTCGTAGCTTCTAGGCTCTGCACTGCATGAGACGACTCGGCTGTGCGTTTATTGTATGATTTTACCAAAATAAAAGTTTCTGATGCAAATTCTTTACAAATCAAGCTTTATTTCTTAGGTGTTTGATGTAGCAGAAATTGGGTCGAACATTATAATGGCTGTTCTTATTTTGAACTCTAGTTGATGCTAGTTTGTTTACAAATAGAAAACTCCTCCCTTACTTGGTGTCCCTTGTCTTATTTCCTCTACTCTTAATGGGTTATGCTCATGTGGCTGGTACCTGATGTTTCAAGTGTTGAAGCATTCTGACCCTCGGTCTGAAATGATCAGTTTTTAAGGGGCGGCTCCTTAAGGCTTGTTCGGCTGCTGTTATGATTGGCTAACGTCATTGCACAGGGAACAGCATCAACGCCCACTTAATATTGCACAGGAGTAAGTGCGATCCATGTATAAAACAAAGACAAAGCATTATGAAATCATTTACTTGCGGTTTGTGATTCAGCTGCCGTCAGATCCAATATTGACTGCTTCATCTTGCCTGAAAAGTTTTTTTGCAAACTCTCCATTACACTGTGCCTTGTTTATGAAACAGAATGCTCCGAATAAACATAATCCTCCGACATGATCCATGCCATTAAAATAAACCATCTACTTGTTTCCAACGCTGGGATCAGTCTAAAGTCTGTACAGGGATGCAAACGACCCATTTAAAAGGTTAGTTCACCCAAAAATTTGAAGTGTCATTACTTACCCTCATGTCTTTCCAAACCTGTAAGACTAGGAGCCTAAATTAAATCCGTTAGTCATAAAGCGATAATGTCTCTTCAGAAATTTTGGACTAAACGTGTATAGTTGAATATATAATGCAGCTGGGAAATATGGCTCCTGATAATGCCAAATGTCTGATTTTACCATTAAGAAAGGGCCTACGTTATTTTAAATGTAAGTAGACAGTGACAGTGCAAGCATGATTCTGAGCCTGAAAATACAGAATGATCTTAGACGCATTAATAATTTTCTTCCGGTGTCACTATTACCCTGTGGACTGTGGACCAAGTAAAAGCCTATTCAAGTCCACCTCGTAATACCAAATTTAGCATTTTAATTAATCAATGTTAATTATACGTTATAACGGTAATTATTTAAAAAACTGTTATAAAAAAGGTCTTAGAGGTTTTATATATATATGTGTGTATATATATATATATATATATATATACAACTTTATTTTGACAAAGTATTGTATTGTGGCATGAGTGTATCGTTACACCCATATAATTTAACTAAATTTATATCTTTTTAAATTATTTATTTGAACAATTCAAGTGATTTACAGGACTAAAGTTACTACAGTCTTAAAATTACCACGTCTAAATATATGCATATTCATTTACTGCCATTGTATAAAACAATGTAAGATTTCTCACAAATTATTACATATTGCCCCAAAATGGTAGGTGGTAGTTGTTTAGTAGTCTGATGCTTCAGGGAAAACTGCCAGTGTCTCAACTAATGGTGTCATAAACTTATATTCCAAATATTACTCCTGGTCTGTTTATGAAAATGAGAATATGTAGCACTGTTATTTGATTTACATTTTTTGAGCTGTATACAACTCAAATTGATTTTTTTTGTTAAATCATTATCGTATTCACCAGTAATTCAATTTGCACCTTAACATGGGATTTCTGAACACTGATAGCTCCTATTCTATAGATGCTGTCTAATATATATATATATATACATCTGAATAGTAATTGTGTTATATTACTTCTGTCATTTGTCTAAGTGTAAAGTGACCACACTGTTCCCTAATCTGAAAAGGGCCTCTAATGAAAGGTGTTAACATCCAGTTCTTGGCAAATGTTTCCTGAAAGGTTTACATTAGTTTGTTATATAAACCAGTGGCTGTAAGGTACTCTAAGATTGCAGACTGAAATCAAAGCAAGCAGATATGACCCTGGGCTTCAATGGTACATGCAGATTACAGAGTACTGCTTTAAATGCTTATAATCCTAGGATTTTTCTGCCATTTAGTGATGGCTTTCTAAAGGGGAGTTTTTGTTAGTGCATGTGTGCACACATACAAACACAAATGCTGAGCGATAGAGCCTTTAATCCATTCATATTTTCACTTGGAGCGAAGTGGTACAGACATGTAGTCATGTTGGGTAAACTTGTAGATGCGCTTTTATCAGCGGTCAGAGCAGAATACCCTTTAGGCTACTGAACATGCTTGGCAGGTAGGCAGTTTTGGGGCTATGCAATCATTGAACATTTTGGGACTTTTGATATTACCAAGAGAAGATGGACACATTTTATTTGATATCAAGATGTTTGAAATGTCTTCGTGGAAATATTGAAGTTAATTTGCAAAATATTTCATGTTATCTTAAAAATCCACAGCTGAGAGAAACCAGTGATGTGTTCCATTGCTTTTGCTGGTAAGTCCCTGATTTTTGCTGTTATGTTCCTTGGTGTCATCGGTTTGGTGTATTTCTTCAGCTATTCAGTTCAAGTCTCAATGCTTCTGAGAACATTTATATTAAAGTATTTGCTGAGCGCTGATGAAATACAGTATCTCTACTTGCATGAATTTAAGGGAACAAACTAGAGCTAGTGTATTTGTGTAATCTCTAATCTGTCCTTTCTTAATCACCATAATTTCAATGTGCAGAGCAGATGCAGGACAGAGGGAGGCCACACATTAAATTATTCCTCCAGTCTTTTGATTGTGCTCTCTGTAATCTTCCCATAACTGCTGGGAAAACCAGACTTATTTGCAAAGTGATTGCTTATGCTGCATGATTATCATAATAAACTCCTGGAAGTTCCCCGAAAGTTCATTAAAGTTTTTTTTTTGTCAAGTAAATAGCAGCATTTCTCTGCAGTTTACACCATGTAGTTAAAGTACAAACCCGTAGTGTGGTATCCATCAATGTGGCTGTTTACAGTTCAGCGTGATGTAAGTTAAGGGTTCATTCTAAAAATATGAATTAAAATAAAAAGATTTCAAAAATTTAAGAAACTCTATATAAAGGCTTCATTCTGTAACCCAGCTATTTATTCAAGAAAATGAAATGGTTCGACTCTGCCATTTCTGTATTTTGTTTATTTATAATTTACATACTGAATAGAGAATTTGTTTAATTACGTACTGTGGTAAAATGGCACCCTCTAACACATCTCTTTTCCCTTCTCTCCAGTGTATTTCCTCCTCCTCCCCCCTCACGCCCTGTCCCTGTGGGCCTGCACTCGCTCCTGCCCTCCCAGTTGCACATGTACTCAGGAGAAGAGCTGCAGTGTCCTGTGTGACCACGTAAACATGATGGAACTGCCCAAAGAGTTCCCATGCGAGGCGTCCTCCATCAACCTGGACAAGAACAGCCTAAAGTTTCTGTCCGAGCGAGCCTTTGGCACCCTGCCTTCACTTAAGACACTCTCTCTTGACCACAACAACATCTCCTTCATCACGCCTGGAGCATTTAAAGGGCTGCCCAACCTGGTGGAGCTCAAGATGGCCCACAATGAGTATATCCGATACCTGCACACTCGCACCTTCACGGCACTCAAACGTTTGGTGCGCTTGGACATTTCCGACTGTAACCTGTTCAACATGCCAGACCGGATCTTCCTGGAGCAAATCGCCCTGAAAGAACTGCTGTGTTTCCAAAACAACTTTCGACGCATCACTGGTGCCATCCGAGGGATGGAAAACCTCACACATGTTTACTTGGAGCGCAACAAGATCGAAGCGGTGGCCTACAACTCTTTGTTGGGCCTGAGCAACCTCAAGTACCTCAACTTACAGGAGAATCGCATAAACGTGATACATGACGAGGCCTTCAAAGATCTAGTGCGTCTAGAGAACTTCTACCTGAACGATAATCTGTTGGTTGACTTGCCCCAGCAGGCTTTCAAGGGCCTGAGCAACTTGAAAATGTTGAATCTGGGTGGGAACCTGATGACCAACGTCTCCAGAACATGGTTCAGTGACCTGGTGGAGCTGGAGGTGTTGTACCTGGATCGAAACCGCCTGTCCTATATTGAGGATGGCGCCTTTGAGAACCTGACAAGCCTCATCACGCTGCACCTCAACAGCAACAATTTGACGTCTCTGCCCTTCTCCGTCTTCCAGCCCATCTATTTCATCGGCCACCTGTATCTCTTCCGAAACCCCTGGGAGTGTACCTGCGACCTGGAGTGGTTGAAGGTGTGGATGGAGAGCTATAAGTTAGTGAGGGACATCCCATGTGCATCCCCATCCTCAGTAGCTGGCTTGGACCTGAGCGAAGTTGTCTACGTCCGCCTGAACGGCACCTGTCTGGATCCTCCAGAGCTCAACCTGACCACATCTCTTCTGGACTACCCTACCATGGAGAACAAGTTCAACAGCCTCATCTCCAAACTGCTACAGCAGGAACTGATGGATGAGATGGTCAACGCCACGGACGGTCTGAGGAACGGCACCCAACAGGACCCTGCCGAGAGTCAGGTTTCTTGCGGACGTGGATTGTTCAGTGCTGCTCAGACTGTGTTTTTTCTTGTGTTTCTTTTTCAAGCCCAGATTGACTGCATTAACGCCTCTTGAGAGTCTGGGGAATACCGAAAGGGGTTGAAGTGCATTAAAGAGTGGAAGTAATTTCCCAGTAGCTGGATGGGAAATATTTGGATTTAAGGCTGTGATAAAACATTTGATCCATCTTGCCATGAGCAGAAATTCTGGCTGATATAAGGGAGTTGGAGATGATTGTCTCTTTAAATGAATGGAAACTGGTCTTGATAGGATTGTGTTTTAAGCCAATGAGACTGTAAGGGGCTTTTTGTCCGTATGAAAGGCTTTCTTAAAGTATAACAGGGCCATTTTGTGAGACCTGCAACTAGTGGCACAGACGTTTTTACTTCATTTTTTTTTATTTCAATTTAAAACGCATCTTTATAATGCATTTATAGTATTAATACGTTTGTACATGTTCTGTTGCGTAACTTTGAAACATTTGTTGTGTAGGAGATTTATCTGATAAAGCTTCTCACTATCATTTCACCAGATGGCATAACACACTGTCCTCTTTTGTTTGGTTCATTAAACTGGGTAAGTTTCCAGTTCTGGAAAATGCATTAGTCTTCCTATTCCATAAAGCTTAAGTGCACTCTGTAACATAAGCTGCTTCATATTGTAACCAAATGAATTGGCTTTATCATGCCGTTTTACTGTTATGAGGCAAATGGGCATATATGGGCTATATGAGAGCAATGCATATAGGAGGATGATGGCACGCTCTGAGCCATGCATGAGATTTGTATAAGAACCCTTTTAGTTTAACTGATTTTTGTTCATTTGTGATTAATACTTTGAATAAACAAAGATCATTGCATAAATAGTCAGTAAAATGGCAAAGTATCATTTTATTTGTTTGTGATAAGACTAGTTGTCTATTTAAATAAGTCATTTTTTTTCCTGATAAAACTGACCAAATACACGTCAATTACATTGTCAGATAATATTTTCTTAGTCCAACATTTCTACCCTTATTTTTTTTTTACTGAAAACAATTCAAAATTGGGCTTTGTTTTCGTTAAGTCTCTCCTCCAGTTCAGTTAAAAATATTTTTTTATCAACATTTGTGTTTTGTATGACAGCTAAAATAAGAAGATGCAGCACTCATATCCCTCTCTTTATGGCACATCAATGCACTCATTCAGGGTTCAGCAGGTGAAAAGTGTGGCTCTATCATTCATGGGTATATATTTCAACAGTCGGCATTTCAAACTTCTGTTCTTGATTATGGCAGAAACTGATGCGAAGAAACTCCCTCCACGAGGAAAGCAGTTTGTGAGCGAGCAGAAGAAACTTCATGATATTATACCCCAACCCAGCTGGAGGAAGGTGCTGCCAAGTGTCCTTCAGTTGTGCATCCTAGAATGTGAATAAATCCTGCTTCTTTATTTATGACAGTTTGTATGTAGGTTGTATTCACCTGTATGACAGTACCAAAATACACTACCGTTCAAAAGTTTGGGGTCAGTGAGATATTCTTTTAAATAAATGAATGCTTTTATTCAGCAAGGATGCATTCAATTGATCAAAAGTGACAGTAACAACATTTGTAAAGTCACAAAAGATTTTTATTTCAAATAAATGCTGTTCTTTTGAATTTTCCATTCATTAAATAATCCTGAAAAAACCCCACTGTTTCCACAAAATATTAAGCAGCACAACCATTTTCAACATTGATAATATTAATGATTTCTAAAGGATTATGTGATACTGAAGACTGGAGTATTGGCTGCTGAAAATGTAGCTTTGCTATCACAGGAATTATAGGAATAGTTCACCCAAAAATGAAAATTCTGTCATTTACTCGTCCTCAAGTTGTTCCAAACCTGTATGAATTTCTTTCTTCTGCTGAACACCAACAGAAGATATTTTTGAAGAATATGGGTAACCAGACAGTTGATGGGCACCATTAGTTTGTCAATGGTGGCCCGCAATGGTTTAGTTACAAACATTCTTCAAAATATCTTCTGTGTTCAGCAAAAGAAAAAAATTCATTCAGGGTTGGAACAACTTGAGGACGAGTAAATGATGACAGAATTTTCATTTTCAGGTGATCTATCTCTTTAATAAAACTGCATTTTTGATCAAATAAACCAGCCCTTGTGTGCATAAGAGACTTCTTTGAAAACATTACAAATCTTAACCCCAAACATTGGAAGGGTAGTGTATATTAAGACTTAAAAACATGCCTAAACTTTACACATGTAGCAACACACTAGCTGTAGGTTTCAATTAAACAGAAATATGTCAGACATACAGTACCATTGGTCAAGCAAACACACTCTGCGTTGCTCTCGGACACATAACTGGGCATTGAACCCGTCTGCAGTCACACAGAGTCAAGCGGGCAGGGCGTGACCTACCACAGCTGCTGGGAAAAATACAGAAAAACAAAATGGTAAAAGAGGAACCAAAGTTTCCATTGGCACCGTCTCTGCAAACTCACACAGAGAGGCCGAGCAAAAAGCTGGATGAGACAACAGAGCAAAGGACAAAGATGAGATCTTCACCACATTAAAGGAAATATATTTAAAAAACAAAACAAAGAACGCTCATGCCGAAGAGCTGCTCCGTCATCGGCAGAGCAATTTATACAGGGCAGTTTGAGTAAACAGTTTGTCATGTACAGAACCATTCAGATGAACAGACATCGTCTATTTGCTTTGCACGGACGCACCTCTTCCTCAAACAACTGCTCAGAATAAAAATGGGATTTCTGAGTCGACATTAATGTTCTCAAACGCCACATTTCTGAAATGCCAGAACAGTTTTGTGCACTCATTTTTATCCCGAACCCCTTTATCTTACAACAAATAAAAATTTTGACCATTTACAAACACATTTTACTACATGATTGGTAAAAATAAACTTTACAAAGTTGCCAAAATGCAAGGGATGTGCATAGGTCTTTTTTTTCCCCTCCTCGTCACCAGCTCCACCTGTTTGAATGTGTTCGTCCAGACGAATGGAATGTTTTCTGCCGTGGGTGACTGTCTGAACACAGCTAACACTGACAGCATGGACGTTCGTCGCTCGTGAATGTTCACATGCATGAGATCTCATTCAAATCTCTAAAACATTTATGCACGTCTTTAGAGAGACAATATCCACGTGTAGAGGAGGGTGAACTGGGAAAAAACCGAATAAAAAAGGCAAAGGTTTGGTTTTAAATGAAAGCTGAATCGGTGGGTTGTGCGCTAAAGCAGCTAGGGTCTGCTGCATGGATAATGTGGGGATTATGTATTAATGGACGGGGCTGGACAGATGAAAGCTATGAGGATTCTGCTGTAGTAATGCTGTACTTTTTCTCTGGTACTAAAAGAGAAATGGGCAGAAAAACTATAAAAAAATATTCGCTTTAGGAAAATGTATCATGTAGGATACTGTCTCTTTAAATTAAACGTCTACAAAATGTCGCCTCCTAGCTATATAGACATGACAATATTTAGTAATTTATTTTATTGATCTTTTTTCATTAATACAACACTACGTCTAGGTTGTCTGTGAGGGGCCAAGACTAGGCTCACTGTAGGTACACTGATGTTTTTGAACATCAGAGGTGACCTTTTGTTTGCATCATGGGAAAGTTCTGAAGTTTTTTTTTCTTTTTTCTTGCAGAGATTCACTGCAAAGTGTGAGGATATGAAGGGCATAAGGTTACAGGTTGATGGGTTTGCTGATTTAGTAGACCCAAGACACTGGAACCCACTGGGCTGTGGTGCACACCAGGTCTATAGCTTCCTCCAGGAGCCGAATAGTCTCGTCAATCTCATTATTGATGATGGTTTGGTCAAAATAGTGTGCATATGTCTTCTGGAGGATTTCAGACTCCTTCTGCAGCCTCTGTAATGACTCGTCCTGCAGCATGAAAGAAAAAGAGTGAGTAAAAGAGCAGATGAGAGGTAAAAAAAGGACAATGGATGAATTGTGCCCATTTAAGAAAATGTCATTGATGATCCCAAAGGTATTTGCAGGACTATAAACAGACAATGGGAGAGTTGGGAAGGATTGTACTATTGTATATATACACAATACTGTTCAGAAGATTGGGGTCAGTAATTTATTTTATCAAAATAAAGTAACAGTAATAAACATAAAAAACAGTAATATTGTTAAATATTGTTACAATTTAAAATAACCATTTTGTATTTTAATATATTTCAAAACGTAGTTTATTCCTGTGATGGTAAAGCTGAATTTTCATCAGCCATTACTCCAGTCTTTAGTGTCACATGATCCTTCAGAAATGATTCATTAAGCTGATTTTTTGTGCTCATGTAACATTTATTATTATCAATTTTGTGCTGCTTAATATTTTTGTGGAAACATTACAATATTTTCAAAAATGCATCCTTGCTGAATAAAAAAAAAAAAAAAAAAAACTTACTGACTCCAAACTTTTGAACAGTGGTGCACAGATCTAAAGCAGAGAGCTTAAATGTGGATAAGGGCTTTCTTAAAAATCGTCATCTGTCAAATTGACCTTTGTTCTAAGTCATGAATAGAGTGGAACTTTTTTGGCTAGAACTTAGGGATCTAGCTGACTTCCTGTCATACTCACAGGCAGCTTCCTGCACCATCTGGGAAGCTGAGCGTGATGTAAGGAAAGGTAGAAGAAATTAAAAAACATGCAAGAAAGTGCATGCAAAAAAAAAGAAAAGAAAAAAGAAACGGACTAAGTAAAGATTTAGCTGAATGAAAGAAAGAAGAGAAGTTAGGTGGAGTTATTCTGCCAGTGAGGGTGACGCATGCCATGGCATATGTTTTGGATCCTGATCTCACCTCATTCATGCCAGGAGTGATTGTTGGTGCAGCAATGAAAACCACATAGGGAGCAAATTCAGCTGTCCGTAAAACCTTCAGTGCCTGAGAATGATCAAACACATTACAATATGTTCTACATTTTTATGCTCCTATCATTGGTGTCAATGTATTCCAAATAAGATAAACTCATTAAATTAAAGATGAAATCAAACCAGTTGGTTTTGCCATGTAACTTTTAACAAAATAAGCTTGGTGTTTCTTCAGTTTTTCCTTTCTCTAAATGAAATGTATGAAACAAAATAATTTAATAAGGAATACTGTTGTAATTGGAAAACAATTCATATGCGTCTTAATATCCCTTTCCATTTGCCTTTTGTAAAGTCCCTATAACTAACAACAGACAGTTCCCTAAAAGAAGCGACATCATTTTTGGTATGTAAAAAACAACATAAACATTAATTCTATTTGACTTTTATTTTTAGTTTTATGGTATTAGTTAGTTTGTCTCAATCTAAAACATTCCATACTCTGATAATATTCTGGAAATTACTATGAAAATATCAAAACAAATCTATGAAAAAATCAAATCAATTTTAAAATTGACTGTCACGTAAGATAACTCAATTCCTGACAAAGCAGTGGCTAACTAATCTTAGGTCTTTATTTCCATCATATTAGTTCTCATTCTAATACTTTTCTTTGCTTGTATTTATATTAAATAAAGTTCAAGTGCTTCAGCTTAACCAGAGCATATTTCATATTTGCATATTTAAGTCTTTAAAGCTATTTGATTTAAAGGTGCAGCATCACAGTAATGACGTAAAAGGTTAACGTCAGACCATCTTCTGTCGTTAATACATGCTGAGCAGTGAAATATTCACCTGTGGCTCTACGTCCAGTATGGCTATGAGTCCCTGCTCGTGGATCTTGCGTATCGTCTCCAATCGAGTGCCGTACATTGCATCCTCATGGCTCCCGTACTCCAGGTAATCGTTGTTGGAGATGTCCTGCATCATTTGGTCGTGGGATACAAAGAAATAATTCTTGCCGTTCTCTTCTTCGTTCTTTGGAGATCTGGTCGTGTCTTTTGGGGCAGAGATGAGTTTGCGGTTATCAGTTCAGCAGGATCGGTGTGCAATCATGTGGACTGTTAGAGATTTGGGGAAGTTTCTTACGTGGAATGGGATAAGCAAATCTGTCTGGGTGTTTGGTGATGAGCGTGTTCTTGATGTGTCTTCGGCCGACACCGTGGGCACCTGCCAGTTGAACAAACCACAAACGTAAGAGACGCATACTTCCTACCAACTAACAAAAGTAAAACATGGAATAAAAGCCTACATACACACCTAGTAAAACTAATGTTTTCCTCTTGAACGCTGGCAACTTCACGACTTCCTCATAAGTGACCAGATCTAGTTGATCAAACACTAAAAACATACAGAAGACTGTTAAGGGCGAAGGATTGATCTTAAATTTCCAAAATTGTAGGTCATTGTCATGAGACTCCAACAAACCAGCTGTTCTAAAGTTAAAAAAACAACAACAAATGTTGAATCTTACATAAGGAGGATGTTTTGGGGGGTAATGCTATTGGTGTTTGTTCTCTATGAGGACTCTGCATGTGTTTTGGCAGCTTATGTAATGTTACAGGCCTGATGGGGGATTTGATACTGTGCCTGACTGACATTCAATCTCCACTGCAGCAGATTGGCTTCATCAAAAACGAGGCTGAGAGAAAACATCCCAGCCACTCGCACTTAGCATTTCTACATATTCAAACTTTCAGCGATGTCAAACCTGGAGACATTTCACGTGTTCGTTTTCCTATATTTTGTACTTTATTTAGATTACCTGTAACTTTGAGCATTAGATGACTCTAATGCTTAAAGTTAAAGTTAATCTTTAAAAACACTAATTTAATGAAATAAATGCAAATCACTAAATGCATATCCATTATTCACTGTTGCAAAATGTTCCTTTACATTTACACTACCGTTCAAAAGTTTGGGGTTAGTAAGGCTAATGTTTTTGAAAGAAGTCTTGTGAGATTATGCTACTGTATTCCTGAAACTTGAACCTTAGAGCATGGCGCTAGCAACGGCAGGGTCATAGGTTCGATTCCCAGGGAATGCATGAACTGATGAACCTGAATGCAATGCAATTCACTTTGAATAAAAGTGTCTGCCGAATGCATAAATGTAATGTAAATGTATGTTCTGTGTGCAAATGCACCAAGGATGTTTTTATTTGATAAAAAGTACAGTAAAACTAATTAAAATAATTGTTTGAATATATTTTAAAATGTAACTTATTCCTAATTTACTTATTTATTTAATCAAGTCTTCAGTCACTTTACACTTCATATATTCTAATATGCTGTTTTGGAGTTCAAGAAACATTTCTGATTATCATCAATATTGAAAGCAGTTGTGCTGCCTCATATTTTTGTGGAAACCAAGATTAATTTTTTTCTGTGATTCTTAGATGACCAGCAAATAAACTCCAGCATCATTGTGTCTTTACTGAAACTTTCAATCAATTTAATGTGTCCTTGCTGAATAAAAGTATTAATTCTATTAAAAACACTTTACTGACCCCAAACTTTACAATTTTAATATTGGTGCATTCTTATATGCATGTGCAAATGAGATTTATGAGTTACAACAGAGTGAATGTTTATCAGCTAATCACACAAAGCCATGACTTTAGTACAATTGCTGCATGGACTACTTCTATGGTGCTTTTTTGTCCTTTTTGGTGACTGTATGCTTGTTGAATGGAAAAAATCTGAGAAAAAAACACTTCTAATTATCTTCTTTTGTGTTCCAAGGTAGAAAAAAGCCATACAGGTCTGGAACGATATGACAGAGAGTAAACTATGAGAGAATTGTTTCATTTTTGTGTCAACTATTCAAACATTAACAAAAATGTTACATACACCTGCTAATTCTCACAGTTAGATCCTGTAATGAAAAAAAGAGGAAAAAAGCTGAAGGGCTAAAGCAATGTTTCCTCTGAAATATGACTGCACTGAAGGATAAAGAATCATAGCTATTGTAAACTTATACAAAGCTATACCACTAAGCCTTTTCTAGCAGTGTCAAGGTTGCATAATGAGTAAAACTGGCTGCAGTGTGCATGCAGGGGGTGTTGAGGAGATATCATGCATGTGTGCAGGAGACAGTGAGTTGACTTGGCTGTGGGAAACGTGAGCCATCTGTGTCATTTCCACGTGAAAAGTGATTCCAGCACTCATCTCCCTCTCTGAATAGATGCCTTAAATGATTCATGCTCCTTTTTCACATGACCTTGAGTATGCAGCTCTATATGTGTAGGATGCTTAATGGATTTGCGCACAGAGAAGCCTCATGTAATGTGGTGGATCAGTGAATATAGATGCACAGGGTTGAGAGAATACAGAATTAACAGGAAACTAAAAACACAACACAGAACAAAACAAAACAAATCATGAGTACCACAAACATTCAAACACAATTCAAAATATCTTTGTTTTGTTGAATGGAAGTGAAATGGAAATTGCTAACAGGCATAGATGGATTCGGGGTTAATAAGATCACCACAGCAAAGGCGTTGAGTGAGACAGAGAGACAGAGAAAGACAGAATTAAGCACATGATATGTTAACCACAGCAACACAGTTACTTACATGCACAGATGCCATTGGTAGATAGACAGCATGTAAAATGGACAGGGGAGGGGAGTCATTGAGTTATGGCTCAGTTAACATCAGTAAACAAATACAACAACAAGCACGCTTAAAGCTGTGATGTCCGGAGCACAGAGACATGATGACCATCCGTGAGCTCGGGCTGCTCTGGATGGGACGCTTTCAGAGTGTGAAACACATCACGGCTCTGAACAATGAAACATGCCTCTGACATTCACAGCAATGCATTTGCACATCAAGGCTGAAATCTGAAAGCTGCAATTAAAGTGTGGTATTAAGAGGTTTTTGTGATCATCTGGTAAGTATTATAATTCGCAGTCACCATATGAGTAACGTTCTATTGCAGTAACGCTATACATCATGACATATGTGGACATACATATATTACATAATCATGCTGTAATGCCTGTTCTTGGATAATCCAGTGAATAAAATTTTTTTTTTAGATTTTTTATGAACTTGACAAACACAAACCAACAGATCAGATTATTCATCATAAATGATAGTTACTCAAATATAGTCAAGTCACCATTTATATAGCGCTTTTAACAATATAGATTGTTTCAATGCTTTACAGTGATAATAGGAAATTAAAGTAACAGAGATTTTTTTGGCTTTACAGCAGCTCTAGAATAAAGTTATTGTCTAGCTAAAGTTAGTTTTGATTGATTGATTTATACACCGATGAGCCTACACATTATGAGAACCTGCTTAATATACTGTTGGTCCTCCGGGTGCTGCCAAAACAGCGTCGAAGCATGGACTCTACAAGACCCCTGAAGGTGTCCTGTGGTATCTGGCACCAAGAAGTTAGCAGCAGCAAGTCCTTCAAGTCCTGTAGTTTGCGAGCTGCAGCCGAGGTGGAGTACATCCCACAGATGCTCAACTGGATTGATATGTGGGGAATTCTTGAACCTTGAACTCTTCATCATGTTCCTCAAACCATTCCTGAACAATGTGTGCAGTGTGGCAGGGTGCATTATCCCGCTGAAAGAGGCCACTTTCACTAGGGAACACCATTGTCAAGAAGGGGTGTATCTGGTCTGGAACAATGTTTAGGTAGGTGGCACGTGTCCACATGACTGTCTGGACCCAGGGTTTTCCAACAGAACATTTGTCCAGGAGCATCACACTCCCTCCACCGGCTTGTCGTTTTCCCATAGTGCATCCTGGTGGCCTCACTACCCCAGGCAAATGGCGCACACTTTACACGGCCTTCCACATGATGTAAAAGAAAACGGGACTCGTCGGACCTGGCAACCTTCTTCCACTGCTCCAAGGTCCAGTTCCCATGCTCGCGTGCCCTTTTTACTGTAGGTGCTTTTGATTTTGGACAGGGATCAAAGACAATCTGACTGATCTGTGGGTACGCAGCAGAGTGCAATGCACTGTGTGATGTGACATATTCCTCTCATAACCATCATTAAAATTTTGTGGACCTTCTGTTGGCCTGGACCATAGCCTTTGTTGCCCTTGTGCATCGATGTGCAATGGACACCCAACACCCTGTTGCCGGTTAGTGGTTTGTCCCTCCATGGACCACTGTTGGTACATTATCACAACTACTGACTGGAAGCAAACCACATACCTTGCTGTTTCAGAGATACTCTGACCCAGTCTCCATGCCATAACAATTTGGCCCCTGTCGATTCCTGCCCATTTATCCAGCATTCAACAAGTTGATTACGAGAACTAATTGTTTGCTTACCATCTAACCTACCCAGACCTTAATATGTGGCCATGTTATGAGATCAACGATATTCGCTTTACCTGTGACTGGTCATAATGTTTAGGCTCATCAGTGTATACTGTGGTATAAACAGTAAAGCAAAATCTCTACTGGCTGACAGATTTCTACCATTGCTGTCTATCATTACCCTTGCTATATGGTAGCTAAGTGGTTTCTTTAAATGTTTAATGCTAGGTGGTTTCATCTATGTTTCTGTATATACACTAATATTCAAAAGTTTTGGGTCTATACGATTTTTTTAAAGATGTCTCTTATGCTCACCAAGGTAGCATTTATTTGATCAAAAAGTAAAAAAGCAATATGTTAAAATATTATTATAATTTAAAATAACTATGAATATATTAATAAATATATAAGGTATTAAACATTTGGAAATATTTCATATTTTAATATGTAATTTATTCTTGTGATGGGAAAGCTGAATTATCAGCATCTTTACTCCAGTCTTCAGTGTCAAATGATCCTTCAGAAATCATTCCAATATGCTGATTTGGTGCTTAAAGGGTTAGTTCACCCAAAAATGAAAATTATGCCATTAATGACTCACCGTCATGTCATTCCAAGCCCGTAAAACCTCCGTTCATCTTCATAGTTTAAGATATTTTAGATTTAGTACGAGAGTTTTCTGTCCCTCCATTGAAAATCTATGTACGGTATACTGTCCTTGTCCAGAAAGGCAATAAAGACATCATCAAAGTAGTCCACGTGACCTCAGGGGGTTAGTTAGAATTTTTTGAAGCATCGAAAATACATTTTGTTCCAAAAATAACGAAAACGATGACTTTATTCAGCATTGTATTCTCTTCCGGTTCTGTTGTCAATCTGTTGTATACCGTACATAGATTTTCAATGGAGAGACAAAAAGCTCTCGGACTGAATCTAAAATATCTTAAACTGTGTTCCGAAGATGAACGGAGGTCTTACGGGCTTGGAACGACATGAGGGTGAGTCATTAATGACATAATTTTCATTTTTGGGTGAACTAACCCTTTAAGAAACATTACTTATAATCAATGCTAAAAACTGTGCAATTTAACGTTTTAGCAGAAACCGTGATACACTTTTTCAGGATTCTATAATAAATTGATAATTCAAAAGAACAGAATTTATTTTAAATGGAAATCTTTTGTGACCATATAAATGTCTTTGAAAGAAAAAAAAAAGAAAAAACATACTGACCCCAAACTTTTGAACACACTTATAAAAAGTAACAGCAGGTCTCTGCATGACGTTTACGTGCCATTCATGTATGTAACATTATGAAAAACAAGCAGCTTGAACAAACCTGTCTTGGGTAAAATACAAACAAATGTAATCAGTAAGTTTTTTTGACAATACAATGAAAAGTGGATTTAGATCGTGTGTGTCAATGCTGAAATAACTAGGATGGAACTTCCTCCACTTGAAATGCCCAGATGCACTTCCTGGCTTGTCAATATGTGCATTTCTCTAAATAGAGGTCTATTTTCTTTATAAGCCTGTTGCTGCAATGTTGATTTGTTTTTGTCTCGCATCTTACAAATATGAAATTCTCCTTGTGAAGGACAAGTCCTTAACAACTGCTTCCTACTGGAAAATCCCCAACCTTATGCTTCCCATTTCCCTTCCTAACCTGATCTGAGCCTGCGCATTAAAGCTTGAAAAGCCCAAAGCACAACTCTTACAAAACCATCATAATCAAAACAGTTTTAGACAATTAAACAATCCTAGAGGAATTCGTGACAAGACCTGAAAAACAAAGCCTGTAATACTCTGAAGAGTCCCATTTCCTGCCTCTGGCTGAGTGAGCTCAAATCAGACTCAGTAAAGTGGGGCACTGGGCTCAGGAGGGATTATGCCTGATCTGCGCTCCCTGCCGCTGGTGGCTGAGGGGGTGTGTGCTGAACACAGCCTTTTTGATCACCTAAGTGATTGGGTGCTCAGAGAACATTGTGATTCCAGCAGCACCTGATATGATCAGATCTACCATCAGGCCTCCTAAGACCAGAAACACTTTATGCAAGTATGAAAATGCTGATTCAAATGCTTGGCCAACACATTTCTGACATATTGTTGGCAGTTTTGACAACTTTAACCAACTTTCTCAGCATGACTTTATTCAAACAAACCTGGGGGGGAAAAATCTGAAAATATTTCAATAATTGCATACCTAAGAATTCCGAGCATGCACTACTGTTCAAAATAAGTTTTTTTCCCACATTTTTCAAAGAAGTCTCTAATCAGCAATACTGTGAAATATTACAACAAATTTAAAGAACTTTTTTCTGTATTATACAAATTAAAAATGTATTTTATTCCTGTGGTGACAAAGCAGCTATTATTCTAGTTTTTATTATTCCAGCTTTTATCAGCATCACAAGATTCTTAAGGAATCACTCTAATATGCTGACTTGGGGCTCAAGAAAAATTTGTATTATCAATGTTTAAAACTAGTGTGCTGTTTAATATGTTTGTGGAAAACTTAATACATTTTCTCAGGATTCTTTGATGAATAGAAAGTTCAAAAGAACAGAATTTGTTTTGAAAAATAAATATTTCTATTATAAATGTTTTACATTCACTTTCGATTGATTTAATGTGTCCTTGCTGAATAAAAGCATTAATTTCTTTAAACCTTTTGAATGGTAGTGTACTTCATATATATATATTTTTTTCAGAAACACTGCATAATGCAACAATGTTAAATCAATGTTATGTACAGTAGCTAGAGGGGTTTGCATTCACATACTTGCGTAGAACATGTTTCAGTCTACAGTCTAAACTAACAAATCCACATTTTTAGGAAGCTCACCTTTAAATTATTCTACACTATCAGGGATATCTTGACAAAATGATGGCATCATTTTAAAGGGGTGGTTCAGGATTTTGGACATCGGACCTCATTTTCAAGTTAGCCTGGGTGTTATTTATCAGTGGAGACAGTTTTCAAAAATTTCCATCCAGTCCTTCCAGTTGCATAGTTCGCCGGTGCTAGGCTAGCGCGAGTCAACGGTATCTGCTAGCCTGCCATTAAACAGTTTTACCCACTCCACAGTACACCAAAAGCAAATCAATTATAACGCCAGACTATAAATGTCTGTTGAGAGAATAATGTTGGAAATCAAACTACCCTTTCATCGCATTGCAATAGTTATACTGAGTGATATTAAGTTACCTAGGCAACCGAGAGAGCCGGTCCACAAGACAATCATGCAAGTGTATTTACCTGCCGCTGACACTCATCACTACAGAAGCAAACTATATAACCATGTTGCCAATTCCTTAGTTTACAATCGAATGTTTCAATATCGTTGTTCAAGGCTACAACTAGCTAGCTAGATGTCCCGACTGTAGTGTGCTTCTGTTCTGTGTTTTCTTTTCAGTGCAGAACTACTAACCGGAGCAAAGTAAAATTCCGCCGCTGCTGAGAAACTAGTTCCTGTAAATATAATACTTTCATTGAGATGCAAGAGTAGTTTGATTTCCAACATTATTCTCTCAACAGAATTTTTTTTCAACATTTTTTTATTGGCTTTTGTGAACATAAAGACAACAAAATAAACAAAATAATGAGTAAGAAACAAATAAACAATTAAGAATGAAGATAATAAGATACACATTACAGGACATCCAGAACAACACTAAACCATAAAATAATGTAAAATAAAATAAAATAAATAAAATATACATTTTGATATTACAGCCCACAGCCTGACATTTTTTAGTTTAATTCTACTATTTTACCAGAGCTATTATTTGTTTTGCTGGATTACAGGAACTGAGTTAAATATTGGACATGACCACTACAGAAGAGTTAGGTAGTTCAATCATCCCATATTGTCTGGTCAACTTGGTTACAGTAATGTAAGAAGGGAGCCCAAATTTGATCAAAGTCTTTTAGTTTCCCTTTAACAACATAAGTAAGTTTTTCCAAGGCAAGGTTCTCAACAGACATTTACATCGATAGTCTGGCATTATAATTGATTTGCTTTTGGTCTATTGTGGAGTGGGTAAAACTGTTTTTAATGGCAGGCTAGCAGATACCGTTGACTCTCGCTAGCCTAGCACCAGCAAACTATGCAACTGGAAGGACTGGATGAACATTTTTGAAAACTGTCTCCACTAATAAATAACACCCAGGCTAACTTGGAAATGAGGTCCGATTACCAAAATCCTGAACCACCCCTTTAACATCTTGTGCGTTCAAAGTTGGTAACCTGACCCTATTTTAAGCTAGTATTACAGACTGAATTAGGACCTAAATGACTTGCTTATATAACATGTTAAAAGCAGTGGGGTTCACTTTGCCTCTAACAAGATCATATAATTGCCACCTTTCATAACGACAGGATCATTTTATATAGAGGTTGTAAAATGTGTGCCTAGTTACAGTACATCTGAGAGCAGGAGGTGTTCCAGTACATCTGCAGTTTTAGTGGAGATCTGTGTGTTGGTTTAGACCTGAAGCCTTGATGAAGACATGAACTTCTGCTGACCACATATAGTCACATATGAGTCACTCACAGCAAAGACGCTCTCTCTCTTTTTCTCCTTTGGCCCTTAACCAGCAACCATGAACTATTACGGAAAACATGGGTGTCTCACGTATTGTTTTTTTGATAGAATACACGCATAAACACATTTTTTGTATAGTGTTGTACATGCAGGTGTGCTCATCTGCAACAACTACCAAAGTTTCCACTGTGGCTGGCTTTAATGAGCCCCTTTGGTACTTGAAGCAAAATGAAAGACTCTCTAGAGCACTCTTAAGGGACTTTGTGGTAAGGGACAGCAAGCAGAATCAGACACACAGCCACTTGGCTATGTATTGGCACAAGTCACCCTGCTATTTGTGGAAATGCTGCAGTCAGGAAATCGGGTTATTTGAGCTAGAGAGCACAGGGCCCCGTTACCTGCCCACACCTACCACCAGACACGTAGGAACGGACACTCACTACAGCTTCTGAACTACAGTATGAATCATTCAATAGAGGTGTTTCTAGCAACTACTACTGACAACCATCCCATGAGGTTAAAAGTCAGCTTTCACAGAAAAATAGGAACTAATATAAACACGGGACTAATTATAGACATGTATGCATTCTTTCTCATGGTGTTCCACCTGGACTGAGTTCGCGATGGCCATCAACCACACAGTGTTCTATTGTGCTTCTGATCATAAACTGTTTCTGAGTATCTGACAACAGAAAAGATGTATAAAATACAATGCAACAATATGATTATGAATTAAGATTATAAATTACCAGATCAATTAAAACAGGTGCCATATGCGTCTACCATATGAGTTAAGGTCTCTTGGTTTTGATCTGTTTGTCAGTAAGGGACAATCTAAAAATGTCAGCCCTGTTATGATTTTGTATAGTAAACAACTGATAATTGAAAAGTGGATATTTGTAGAAATACAAGCATTAAATTATCTTTTTAAGAGTGTAATTTTCTTTAAAAAATAAATAAAAAATCGTACTGACCCCAAACTCTAGAATATACTTTTGTATATATACTCAAGCTGTATAAATAATTTTAATATAAAATAATACATAATACACGGTATATTTAATATAATAAAAAAATATTCATTTAGCTTGAGGTGGCACAATGGAATTATCATCATAACGTTATACTGACATAATGCTCAAAATAAAAATGTACCAACAGTATCAAACAATAAGAGGCTGCCATTTTATAAAATGACACAATGGTGATTTACACACGTCTCCACAAACGTTTGCAAAACAGGCTTTAAAGATACAATTCTTAAAAATGAAGGTTTATCATTAATCATGTACAGTACATATCACCGGGAGCTGTCCATGTGACGTCATACTCCCACATCTCAACAATGACACCCTATTTCCAAGTAGGAAGCATAAATTTCAAAATACACTTCCTACTCTGCAAACTATTAGTAAACGGTAAACTTACTCATCTTAGAAGCCTATTTGATATTGGGCAGTGCACACCACGGACGATAACTATAATGATAACGTTTTGAATATCGTTCTAATTATATGAAAATAAGAAAGTCCATTTCACAGCTATACGGATAATTACACAGTGGAACGATATTGTTGGAATCAGTATCAGAATGATTTTGTCCAGTTGATGAACATCAAAAACATTGACAGCCAATCAGGATTCACTCGACTTGATTGAGCTTTAGCAGTTAAAGTTTTAGACAACATGTTATTATGTACTAGTGTGGGCACTTATATAGTTATTGTTATAGTTATCATTCTTGGTGTTAACCGGGGCAGATAACTAACTAGATTACTAATAAGGGAGAGTTGATTGACTAGCATCATCTGTTGGCTATATGAAGAGAGAAAAGAAGCAGAAAGCCCAGTGGAAACTGTACCTGCGTTGTGCTTTGCTAGGTATTTGTCTTTGTACTGCTTTTTTTTCTTGCCAAACCAAGTACAGCTCGCCTGTTGCTCTTGCTTGGTTTTCTCCATGGCTATACAAGCCACCCGCCTAGAACAAAACAAACAAAAGAAAGAAACAATTAAATGGACGTGATGAGTGTGCAGCATATCTTTTAGCCTTGAGTATAGTACATCAAGTGCTTTTAAATCATATTGTGAGCAGCCTGCATTGTACTGAATCTTCATTCCCTCCTCTCTCAGCAGAAGCCAATCATAATCTTCTTCCATCATTCAAATAAAAGAAATGATTCAAATGCTCATTCTGCTCTAGGAAAGAACCAAACTTGCCACTCCTGGAGTTCAGGTGAGGGAATCAGTCCCGCCGTGCCATTCTTGGTGTTTTCCAGTTTGCCTTGCCACCAGTTATGGTCATCTTTGTTGATAATCTGGATTATGTCACCCACTCTGAAGCGAATCCCTGCCTCTTTACAAGGGATGAGATCATCCTTCGCCGGGTCATACTCGAACTGTGCCCGAACATAGATCTGAAAAGAGACATTTTCAGCTGAAGTCAGAAAAGCCAGAGTGGCACAAGGAAAGGAGACTGACTGATGGAGGTCCGTATGGGTACATGTGGACGTCAAGGTACAACTGGGCATCAGGGTTCAAGTGGAGATCAGGTTTTGGTTGCGATGAGTATGGCTGAAGCTCTGTATGAGGGCGAGATATGTTACGGAGCCATTGCTGGACATTTAGTGCAGTTGGATACAAAACTGCGGCCTGAGAGTAGAGTGGTGTGTGACTCCCGCATTACAAAAAAAAAAAAAAAAGACTTTGGATTGACTAAAAGAGGCCTTTAAATTTAAATATTGTTTTGCAAAAATTTAGCTAATGTTAATAATGTTATATTTTCTAAGAATCGCAGTGATGATGTAATTGTTTTTGAGTCCTTGGTACATTTGGACTTAAATGGTTATACAACAGTTTTTCAGAGCAGTGGATTGGGCTCATTCTTTAAAATCTTACCTGGATGGAAAATTTATCCTTGATTGGAGGTCTGGAGATCTAGGGCATGAGAGTATTACAAACATCATGCAATATCGTGGCACTGTGGCTGCATTAGTATGGCACTGTGAGCAGGGGTTGGTGAGATGAAGAATGCAGCTACAAAAGCTAACATTCAGAAAAGTTATGAGTCGACATAAAGGAACAAAGCAGGGTGGAGGTGTCATTCACATCACTGTGTGTGTTATCATCACTTGTAATATAGTGGATAATTTGAAGCACTCGGTGATGCACTTCAGCCAACACAGAGGGACTTGTGCTGGCAGATGGCGCCCTCTGCTGATCCCCTATCTTCCTTTCTACTTCTCATCCTATTAGGACACAATTACTCAAGGTGAGGACTAAAGATTAGGAGAACAAATTGGGATGAGCTCTTTCGTCCCTCATCGTCAGCTTTGTTGATTTACAGGGTAATCTAGTTCAGATGTGAAAGGATACACACACCACTCTGTAGCCCAGAGCCAGTAGAAAAGCATGAAACTGCATGGGGTTTGATCAGGACAGACACAACAATTTGGAAAACTTGATTGATTCACTCTTTAATAAAGTTAAAAGTCTAACAGGGACAGAATGATAGTTGGGCCGGTGTTTTATGGTTTATGTGGAGTTACTCATTTAAAAAAAGACATGCTGTCTAAAAAGTTGGATAAATTGAGTCTTTTTGAGAAAACTGTTATTTTCATATATTTATCTCTTAACTGTTACAGTCTTTAGTGTAATCAACTGTCTGTGAGGTTATTCGTCACAACACATGAATAATTCACTTATTTACTTTTAAGAAGAGTACAGAAAATGCTACTAATTTATTACATTTATTTCAAATCTTAATGGTTGTTTTAGACATTTTCCCAACTGGTGTGTTGCTAACGCATAGAATAACCCATTTACACAATAACAAGATTGCAAATGTAGAGGTTCTATTAATTATGTTGTTTTAGTAAAAAAGTTTAAATAAATGTATAATTTTAACATTCATTTTTAGTCTTACAAAGACTTAAAATGAATGTTAAAATTATAAATTTATTTAAACTTTGTTAGTAGTCACTAAAACAACATAATAACAAGACCTCTGCATTTGCAATCTTGTTATTGTGTAAATGCAATGCAATAACACTACAACCAGTCTGTCTGCAGAGCAACTCAACAATTATACAGTGAGATGTAGTTATTGGTGTTAGTGCAAGAAATGATTAAGAAAGTAAGGTGTTAATAACAGTGAATCACTAACTACTCGTTCATTCAATCTCAAGCACAAAAGCAAAATGGAAAGTCAATAGAGGAGGCTAAGACTGAGGGATGCTCTATTCACCTGGCGTCCTTTTGGCTGGATGGTTGATGGCAAGTCCTGTAAAGCAAAGCCCAGCAGTGAAAGAGAGACTGACCATTTACAGGGGAAAGACAGACTTTGACTCACAAAAGACGTTAACAATAAAAAGACAAAACATAAAAAAAAATCTGGTTGACAGGAGGCAATGCTAACTCCACAGGGGAGGATCACAAAAGTTTCTTCATTTTGTGTGTATGTTAAAAGAGAAGAAGGCTGTTGAAGGTAAATCTAGCAACAGCAACGCACAAGAAAGCAAGGAGCAAGCAAGCAGCTTCAGCACTACACACTCCATTCAAGCATGTTCATGAGGTGGAGATTAACTCTCCACTATGAAGAACACTAAGAGTGTCCCACTGGGTCCATATCAGGGATGAGCGATATTACAAATATTTATATCATGTTATTCTTACAAATTCTGAAAAAAAAAAAAAACCCCAACACATTTACTGAATTTATTTAAATATTACTGGAAAAAGTATTTAGTATAAAGATTTAAAACAAAGTAAACATTTAAATAATGTTTAGTAATGTTTAAGTCCAAAGTAAACATTTAAATAATTATTATTATTCTTTTTAAATTTCAATTAAAAAATTTATCAGTAATGTATTCATTTATTATTACAGTATGCATTTTATATTTATATATTTTTAAATATTAAACTAAATATAAATAAATAGACTAAATATTGATAAAAAATATTTCTTCTGCTTAGAATATTTTTTAGGAATATATCCCAAAGAAATCATGACATACAGGAAACCTTTTTCCACTTTCCTAAACTTTTTTCCAAACTTGATCCATTCTTTTCAATGTCATTACCAGGCCAGCAGTAAAATATAAGAAAATATAATTTTGATTTTATAAAGAAATTTATATTATTTGACAAATTTCTATTTTCTACAGATTTATTGTGTCAACGTCTGTATCGCCCACCCCTAGTTCATAAACAGTGCTAATGCACATCTCTGGATTTTGTTAGAAGTATGCAATAAAAATTGATGCAAGGAATCCTTCGCATGCCTCCATAGAGTTTTGCCTAATCATTGTGCTCACTGTTAGCAATTATAGATCACTGATATTAACTCATGGGAATATTTAATTACAAACAACTATAGTAGATCCCACATTCACTGTACATAACACTCCCCTTCAGTGGATGTACAGTGTTTACAGAAACAGTATTTAACACTGACAGTCAGAGTGATTTACAGCAGCACAGAGCACACCAATTTGTGAACTGAGATAACGGAATCTAGCAAACTATGTTCAATGGATGTTACTTGCGGTCTTGTTCAGTCATTGTGTTTGTGTTTGATATTGTCAAAACAAAAATTCTAGTGAAACATAAAAACAAAAAATACCATAAAACTGGACATTAAACAGATTTAATAACATCTAGTGCACATTAAGAGGGTATAATTGCAAGAATTGGGTGAAATAATCACAAACAACACAAGGAGATTGTTGGGGGGAGGGAAGGGGAGTCGTTATTTGAGGTTGCCTGGGATCCTTACCAAGATAGAACTGTTAAGGCTGGAATGGCCATTAGCAGGGGACTGTCTGGAGGTGGAGGGGGATTCTTTCTGTAATAAGATATAAAGGTCAGCGAAACAGCAGAGCAAACGGACACTAGGCCAACACTGCGGTAAGAAATTGGGGACATCATGTAAAGGAAACCAAGATTTGCTTGAAATGAAAGTTATTAAATGGACATTTTTAAAGCGTAGTAATGTTACTGTTGCAAAGGGAAAAATGTTGTGAACATCAGGCCATATTGCAGCTTCCCAACAGAGGGGTAGCCAACACAACTTGGTATAAACATCTTCCCTGAGAAATTTAAAGTGAAATCTGACCTCTTTGATGCCAACATGTATTTGGAAATGAGGAATCGTGTGATATGAAAGGGGAGTTTTATGAGAAATATTTCTCTGTATGCAATACGGTACAGATTAACTTAATAAATTGTAAAATACTTCTGCAACACTGTCAGACAGTGAAACATTCTCACATTGTACATCTAAACTCCTCTCAAAACTGGTAATATGTAAGGGAGGGTTCCGGTATCTTGGTTGTAAAATTGGTGTGCGTTAGTGTCGGAACCGGGCCTTTTGGATGGAGGCTTTCGGGGAGAAAAGCGTTAACACGCAGCCAATAGGCAGGCAGTTAGTCACACAAGAGTCCACGGCAATCAAACCCCACCACACAAGGCCACGACAGGTCAGGGCAGCAAACCACAGCACTGCGGAGAGAGGAGATTGGCAGAGACAGAGAGCAGAAGAGAATACAAAGGCCACAGAGGCCGTTACCTCACAGGACGACTGCTGTGTGCGGTAGCTGGGCACAATTTTAAAGGTGATGCTGCCTCTCATTTCTCGCTGTCAATAGAGAAACAAAAAGCAAATTGTTAAAAAAGGTACATTTTACTGGATTATGTCTGGACAATGGTGGTAAAGTTTAATGCCCGTTTAAGAGACTCAAATGAAAATGTGTCATCTACTCATCTTCATGTTGTTCCAAATCCATCTGATTTTCTTACTTCCAAGGAACACAAATGGAAAAAAGTAGACAATACAAACAGTAGCTTTGTGTTAAGCAGCGTTCAGATCGACAGGATTCCTAGACTGCTCTCTACTCACTGCGCACGTAATATCTGTTGAAGTTCACTTCACTTGACAAAACATGTTCATTTGGAACACCCTGCAATGTCATCAAACAGACAGTGCTTATGTAACAAATTAGAGTTTAAAGTCACCATGAAATCAAAATTTATAATTTTTATTTTTATGGAATATTGCAGTGTTTATTATTATATGTAAATAATGTATCCATGCACATCATTGTTTTTAAATAATGTGCCCTCTTAATCTTTAATGAAAAAAAAAAAAAAACCTACTCCCCCTTGCAATGACATCTCTTTTCCGATGATGTTTTTACCAGAGTGAGGGTGGAACAATTTAACAACTTATTGGAACAACATATTTCCTTTTACAGAAATCACTTTTCAAAAACTACAACAAACAGCTGGTAGGGACTACACGAGCTTCCTCAAGGGTTAGTGACATCACTAACCCTAAAATTTACATAAACCCCGCCCACGGGAACACGATTTATAGAATATCATGACAGAACATGCTAATTAATGGCTAGAAGATAGTTAACACATCAGCTACATAAATTCATTAACTAACCATTCAGAAATGTACTGCTGCATTCTACATGTTGTCACTTCTTCTTGAGTCTCTCCATCTTTGTCAGACTCTGGTTTGAACATAAAAGGCTAAAAGTTTTTGAAATGTTCAGTGCATGGCTGTGTGATGTAATCGTAGCTGCTAACACACAAGCTCTTGAAGCTCATCAGAGACTTATTTTACATATTGTGAAAAGGGCATTATACCACCCCATTAAGTAAGGGATAACTGACGACAGGCCGTTGATAATAAAAGGGCAAATAATGCACAACCGAGGTGGTAATGCGGTCACGACGTGAAGCGATGCGGAGGCCCTGTAGTATAACTCATATGAAAGGCTCAATAGGGAAGAAAAGACGCTCGAAACTTCCGTTTCATGCCGATTTTAAGGTATGATGACATAAAAAATAAATATAAAGAAATGTAAATAAATATAAATTGCCATACATTTGTGTAATACACAAGTGACATCCATGTGTATTTAAGTAATTACCTTTATCATTTAATTTTATATATATATTTTTTATATTTCATATTTGAAAGAGCTAAACTGAGTGATAAATGTCTGTTACGATGTTTAATATGAAAAAGAATGCAATTTGGTTATTAGATGTGTATTTTATCTTATTTAACCTGTGAAGTCCACTTGCAGGGCACTTACAGTCGAATGGACCACCTTTAGAAAAATTACTAAATCTACTGTAAGTCATCAGTGGTTGAGGTCTGGGAGTCAGGTCATTTTGCTAGATAACTCCATTTGTGTTCCATGAAAAAAAAAACCCCTCATAGTTCAAACAACATGAGTGTGAGTAAATGGTAACAATTTAAATGTTTGGGTAAACTATTCCTTGAAACACCACAGCTTGAAACTAATTATGTTCCCACTCACAAGCATCTTCTGAAGCTGCTCCACCGTTTGATTTGCTACGCTTATGCCGTTGATCTCTCTGATCTCATCTCCAATGTGTAAGGTTCCTGATTTGTGACAAAGTGACAAATTACATGTTAATAAATGACGTAGTATTACAGTCTTTATAATTTGATATCTATCTTGACTACGTTCACTTCATGAGATTGTCCTGCTTACAGGCTGCATGTATGAGACACTTGATGATGGCGTGTGTGTGTGTTTGGCATGTGGGTAAGTTCTTTACGTTAGTGTTACACTGCTGCCAAGTTCTAAGAGATTGTGCAAGGTGACAGGTCACAAGGTGATAGCACACACTCTCAAGCTTACCATGTAGAAATGTGTGTTGAGTGGTCTGTTTTGAAGCAGCATGGGTTGCATCTCATTCATATTAATTTATCAAGTGTTTATGGAGATATGAAAATATAGAAGTGGCTGCAGTGTATGTAGCAGTGTGGTGTGAATTTTTAAAGACTACCAGGGGTTTAAGGGAAAATGATCTGGTGCATGTACCTTGTCTGTGGATCATTCCTCCATGCATTATTCTTGCCACAATGCAATGGTTCAGGTCGTTCATTTTCAATGTGATGCCCTGAAACAGTACCCACAAACTTATTTGAAGCCACATTGATGAGAACGTCAAGCTTTCAGGAAGTTTGACTAACATGTGGATATAAATTGTAACCACTATGAGAACCTAATCAACAACACCATCAGCTCAGGGTGGCAAAATGCGTGCAGAATCTTACAACACAGGATATCTAATGTGCAAAGCTAGCGTTTGCACACTTAGAAAGTGGAGGGATCAAAACCTCTAAAGTTTAAAGAGTAGCGATAATAGCTAACTATATAAGAAACTGTTCTCAAGTTCATGCAAGACATATAAGTCTTAAGGTTTATATATGTGTACATGTAAAATTAAGCATTCATACCATTGGTTCGTCTGTGTTCTTCTGGAACTGAACAAGGCGCACCCGTGTGACATTCTCTATGTCCATGTCTCCGTTCGTGCTTTCAGGTGAGTCTCCGTTGAGGTATGGTGATGTAGGTGGTGGAGTGACCCTTAGTGCCTCGTCACTGTACACCTCATGTGCCACAACATCATGAGTCTGAAGTAAGGCCTTGAAAGAAAATAATAGAGAGAGATATATGACACACACAAACAACAAAATCTCATAGACTTATACTGGAGGTACCTACAGCCAGGGCTGCCATTCAGTGTGAGAGTCATGCTATTGGCACTGTTCTCACACTCTCACACCACTAGTACATTTTCTCACACAGTTAAAAAACATCATGGAGCAAAGAGGACACAGACAATGTGCTAAATCACAAAAAGTCTTAGCTGTAAAACGTAAGTTTTGTTTTACGAAATTCAAACAATAAATACCGTTTTGGCGCTTTCAATATGGTGTGATAGATCGCTGTAGCGCCTCAGATCAAGTGAAACGGGAGCACACTTGTACCGATCATCGCTTAGGCCTACTTTTTACTACTGTTTGTTACAGCACAGAATAAACATAAACGAACATCAGAAGGTATATTGAAAGAACCAGTACAACTTATTGAAATGTATCATGTGTCATGTACAGTAATGGCTCAATCATTGTTTCAACTGCGGATAAAACAGCTTGTAAACAATGCCACATAATGTTACATTAACCTCAGAAAAGTCATTCAGTGGCCATAAACTGTACAGTTAATGAGAAAAATGAACACTAGAGAAGAGCATTTTGCAAAGAAAAAGCACTATATTACATATTCATTTTCTTTGCTCTAATATCATTAAAAAGTTAGTATTATAACAAAATTATTTTTATTATAAAAGTATATTTATAAAAACACCTAATATGCAATATACAAATCAGTTGTAAATTAACATTTAATAACAATATCAGCTGAAAGGGTTCTCTGTATAGTTTACAACATTAGTTGAGAAAGTTTTTTTTTCTTTGAGAAAAATGAACATGTACTATAGGGTAGGGTACAATGAGGCTAAATAGAACATGTGCTTTTCAATATGATTTTATAAAAATCTATAGGCCTAGGTTTTAATTAAACATTAATTGTTTTAACATATTTTGTGGGAAAATTATTAATTATTAAAGTGTTTTTTGCATAAAAATCTTATAATGTACATGGAGGTACACTCTGGAGGTAAAAGGCTCACCAGGAAGGGGCAAAAGGTCCCCATTATTGATAGATACTTTAATTAATGAGAATGAGGCATTTATATAGCACGTTTCATATGTACTACTGTACACCTAAAGGGCTTTACAATCATATCAGGGAATCTCTCCTCAACCACCACCAGTGTGCAGCATCCACTTGGATGATGCGACGGCAGCCACAGTACAACGCGCCAGTGCGCTCACAACACACCAGCTATAGGTGGAGAGAGGAGAGAGAGTGATAGAGCCAATTCAATGGATGGGATTGAATTGGGATTATTAGGAGGCCATGATTGGCAAGGGCCACTGGAGGGAATGTGGCCAGGACACCAGGGTTACACCCCTACTCTTTACGAGAAGTGCCATGGGATTTTTAATGACCACAGAGAGTCAGGACCTAAAAATGGAATATGGGATTACAGAACACAGTAAATGTATTTTCATGATTTATCACAACTTATCTTTTGTCAAATCAACTTAGATTATTAGTGTTGTTTAGATAACATCATATTTTGAGTTTCTATTTATTAAACCAATATCCTTCAATGTATTAATGGTAACTCAAATTTTTCATTTCAATGAACTTATAATTTTAAGGCAACCAGGTAATCGAATCGTGAAAAATCTCACTCCAAGCTGAGCTCAAAAGTTGACAGCCCTTACTGAGCTAGTAAGCAACCAGCTGGTAAACACTCAAAACACACTAACAAGCAGATAGTAATGCACTAAAATCCACCCAGATCACATTAGCAATCACAGAGCAATGTCTTGGTAATCAATCAAGGAGGCGAGTTGTGCAAGCACCACTCATGTTTTCTTGTGAAATGAACTGGACTTTGGGCTTTTTTTTCGTAGAAGTCTCTTATTCTCAACCAGGCTGTATTTATTTTAACAAAAATACAGTAAAAACAGTAATCTTTTGAAATGTTATTACAATTTACAATTAAAATTGTATTTATTCCTATGATGGCAAAGCTGATTTTTCAGCAGTCATTACTCCAGTCTTCAGTGTCACATGATCCTTCGGAAATCATTTTAATATGGTGATTTGCTGCTCAAAAAACATTTCTTACTATCATTGTTGAAAACAGTTCTGCTGCTTAATATTCTTGTGAAAACCATAATAATAGATTAGATTAGAATAGAATATATTTTTTGTATCAATGTAAAAGTCACATTACAGTCACATTTGATCAATTTATTCACTTTGTTAAAAAAAGAGGATCTTACAGACCCTGCACGTTTGAACAGTAGTGTACAAATCTAGTTGACTATGTATGACTGTCTACCTTCCTAAAAGTGTGCAGAGCATAACCAAATTAATTAATAATAATAAGCACCACAAACTTTGTCTCTTTTCTTGCCAGCTCATCTGACACTACCATCTTGTGTGGAATTATAAGAGTGTGAGAAAAGTATCGAAGGTAAGGTCAAGCTGGAATTCTACAGCTAGTACCTGATGGTGCCTCCCTCCTCTCTTGCATTTTATCTCTTTTCTGCCCCCCAACACACACACACACACACACACACACACACACACACACACACACACACACACACACACACACACACACACGCACTCTGGATCTTGCTGACGGAGGTGGTGATAAGTTGCTTTTTTCACGCATGAGCTCTTTTTGACTTTTTGAAAGCAACCGTTCCCTCTTTATTTCTCTCAGTTCTGTACTAAATCCCCAGTTCAAGTGGAAGTAAAAACATTGTAAAAAGCCCCCAAATAAGTCCCTTGCAGCCTGGATTATGCCAGATTAATTTAATCAATCTCGCTCAGTGTTCCATGACACATCACTTATCTCACACACTTTGAAGAATTACATTTTCCTATACTTTTTTACTTTTAATCTCACCAACAATTCTCACCCTCACTATAACCTCTGATTGAAAGGTAAACCTGTAGAGTTATGTGATATTAAAGTTTCTTTTGAATTTTTGAACTGGGGAGGACGTTTTCGTTTTCTGTGTAAAAAGTGGAGGAATCTTTAATCAGCGAAACCCTCACAAACAGTCGGTTTGAAGGGCAAAGGGCAAACTCTCTGCTTCATCTGTCATGAGGTTGTTTGTCCAGCTGATAACAATGCTCTGAACACAACGGACGAATATCTCATTGATTATAGAAGATTTCAGAAAAGGATTGCAAAGACTGAGATGGTGAAATAAATCTGCTGACAACATCCTGAATAAACAGATTTACCCTAATAAAGACAACGTACAAGTGCTCTAATTAATCTCTCAAAGATAGTTTTGCTGACTGAAATTTAAGCAAACTTGAAGAATACACTTTTGCTGTTTAACTTACTTCATGATGTTAGCAGTGGTCTCTAACACTAAGATTATAATAAGGATAGCCTTGAGAATTCTTAAAGTCAATATGAAATGACGTACACAAACCATTTTACTTTCGTAATGCAACATATACTGCAATTAAAAAGTTTCGGGTCAGAAGGTTTTGTTCGTGTTTTTGAAAGAAGCCTCCTAAGCTCTCTCACAGTAATACTGTGAAATTTTGCAATTTAAATATATCGATTTTTCTATTTTAATATATTTAAAATTTTTCTTTTATATTTAAAAAATTCCTGTGATGGCAAAGCTGAATTTTCAGCAGTCTCTTCAGTGTCACATGATCTTTCAGAAATCAATCTAATATGTTGTTTTGGTGATAAAAAAAAACTCTTATTATTAACAGTTGAAAACAGTTGTGCCGCTTATTATTTTTGATGAAACTGTGCGACATATTTTTCAGGATTCTTTGATGAATAGAAAGCTAAAAAAAAAAAACAGCATTATACATACTTATTTACTGTCATGTGTAAATAAATATGTCCTTGCTGAATAAAAGTATTAGTTTCTTGTGATAATTACTAAATAGATATGTGGCAATTAGCTACCATTATCCAAAAGTCCGCACAGCCAAACTCACATCAGGAAGAGGAAGGTTACATGTTGATTAAATATTATAAAGAATAACATGGACCGATAATTCATTTATAATAAGACTAGAATGTGCATTAAGGAAAGTAAATAGGGTTATACAATTTTTATTTCATATTGACTTGTTGAGGTGTTTTTGTAAAAAGATTATGAAAAGAATTTGAGCTGTGTTGCTGTGACTCACCATGAAATGGGGCTGGGACAGGATCCGTCTCAGTTCTTTAGCGTCTGCATTCTCCGGGTAGCATGAAATCTCCTCCAGTACCTACAGACAGACAGAGTCATCAGCCTTTACCTCAGGCTGTCATCTCCATGCTAAGTATATCTCTTGAGGTGAGTAAAGATGCTATATCTGACATAGGCTTTTTAATCTCATACACTGCAACACAACTTTGAGCTGGACTGCTGAGACCCCACACACCATATATCAGAACAGACACGCACACATACAAAAATTTCTGGAATGACCCTTAAACCCCATGTGACCAATCAGCACTGCTGTCTGGACTCATTTGGCCCTTCTATTGGCGGGGTGGTACAGGTCAGGTGGGAAGGGGGTGATTTGGCACAGAACTGCAGATATGTCACAACTCCCCGCTGAATGCTTTTGAGCGCCGGAAACTGAACGTCTTTTGAAACCACACTAATCATCTCTAATGAGCTCTAATCAATGTTTAAACCCATCTGGCAGCCCCTCACTGCCAGTCAACATCACTAAATGTAAAGCTCAGACATTTAAAAGAATCTGTGTACCTATAAATTTCCACATGTTCTACAAAAGTGGTAAAAAGAAGTGGACATAAGATTGGGAAAATGTCTGCAGCTTACATATTCCAGATGTTTCAAAGCCGTGCTCGACCCGTCTTCAGCAGAGGTCTTAGCATGAGAGACACACACAGGAGAGTTTTATAACATTTGATACATATAGTCTGTGTAAGAAGCAGCAGAGTCGAAGGCTGAATTTTGGAGGTAGGCATTTCGCTGTCTCCGCAAGATTCAGTCGCTCAGGAAAACAGTGAGAGGTGAGGGGTTAGTTTCCGCCCTGCTGGCTCTAAGCAATACAAAGAGGATAATCCTTAAGCATTTCACCACTGACAGTGATCACAAGCAAGAGGCCAAGGAGGGTTATTCGAGAGCACAGCTCTTTAATCACCAGCCAGCCTGAGTACCTTTTTGATGTGCAATACTAAAGGAAGTGGTTGAGCTTTATAGGTTGTGTGGCTTGTGACTGAGAAGAAGGTTTTAGAGAAGTTAAGACTAAGAGAACCACTGAGGAAGGCCATCAAACTATAGATTAAGACCAGAAGTAACCATCAAGACTAGTTTTAAACTTACTTTTTTATCTTAGAGAATGCAGATGGTTTTAACTATCCAAAATAACATTACTTTAATCTTTTTATGGGAACTTGAAAATGAAAATCTGTTTAACACATCTGTTTGATCAAGCTTATCAGATAGCATCAAGTTAGGATTCGTTGACATATTCAGAAAGTTCCAGTTGATGCAATTAATATATGTTAAAACATCATAAGTTTAGGTTCGCTAACTTTAAGTCAACAACATTCACAACCCATTTTAACAGATCTTTCCTCCCTATTGTAAAGAACATGTAAATAAATGTGAGCTTGCAGTCGGTTGTGGATTGGCATGTTTAAGCTAACTAAATGATTGGAGAAGTCCGACATACATCACCAGAGAGAAGTCTGTCGTTTCACCGGAACATTTAGTAAAAATAAATTTAAAAAAAGAAAAACAAATTCACATACATACATAGATGAATCATTGACAATAAGATCAATAGGCCTGCCCCCTAATAGTTGACTACACATTAGTCTTAGTCGACCAAATTTTAGTTAGTTGGTTAGTCACAGAAAAAAACGTCTACAGGAAGTGATGAAGTAACACAGGCCATGACGGACAGATCATTAACATGCTGGTAAATGTGGTAATTACAGAAACCTATGTCGGGCAGGAAATCCAAATGTTCATCTTCCTTTCATCAACCTCAAATATGGCTTATCATTTTAAACATGTAAGTAGCAACCTAATGTTAGCCACCTTACATGGCCGCTCACTCTAATGTTATCTCTCAGTCTCCTCTCCACCAATAAACTGGTGTGTGGTGGGCGTTCTGGCGCAATATGGCTGCCGTCGTATCATCCAGGTGGATGCTAGACATTGGTGGTGGTTGAGGAGATTTCCACTTCCATATTTAAAGTGCATTGAATTAAAGTGCATCAACAGCAAAATTAACTTATAATAGACTAATACATCATTTGAAACCGTGTCTATTTTTATTTTTGTGAACAAGAACACTCAAGCTTTTGTAAAATAAAAAGAACAAACAGGATGGACTTTCTGCCATCTCTGTCTCCATGTACGTCTTTCTGGAGCGTGCTACAAAAATTATCCGATATCAATACTCACACAAGCATATACATGCCTCAAAGACATACACTATATGTCTATAGCAAGCTTGAAATGGCTACTTTTAAATTAACCAATTCAAATTTGAAAACAAATTTTCTCTGACTACGTAATCCGCATGAAACGTCAAATTCATCTTTGCAGCCGACACAGACTCAGAAAACACTAGTTTACCTATAAATTATTCAACAAGTCTCCTTGCTGTTTTTTTCTGACAAATTCAAAATTATTACTTTTCCTAGTGCGCCGTTGCAAATGATAAGCATGCGCTTACATCATGCTAATTTGTAATTTAAAGTAATTCATTTAATATCATGAACATGCGACTGGTCACCTATTACACCTAAAATCTTTAATCGGGGGCAGCCCTAAAAATCAATAACATTCATTAACCAAAGAGATAGAGTGAATATAAATGAGGATGTAAAGAAATCCATCATAATTTCCAATTATTACCATAATATTTATTACATTGAATTAAATTAATTAAATTGTTACATTAACTTTTGCTACATTTTAGACTGCATCACCTTGACTTTTGGTTAACATTACCTTTCCTGCCCACCTGTCCTCATTAACAGCAGCTGTTTATAAAAAATACTATATCAATGTCTCTAGAGCCAGCAAAGGATTTTTTTGGAATGCTCGTAAAGTTACTGGATTATGTGGTTAATGGATAGTTAAACTTCATTTAATGTGTTAAGGACAAAATATAACCACTAGTATAACTATTCACTGTCTATTTGTGTTAATTGAGAGGATTATAACAGTTTCTGTGCAAATGAAGAGAGCAAACGCTTCAGCCAACAGTGAGGAAAAGCACATAGACAGTCACACATCTAATATACAGCCCGATAAGATCACCAAGCTAAATGAATTTTCACTTTCTCAAATTTACTTTTAGGTAAATTGAGAAGCGTCATGTCAGTCTCTGTGACCTCAATTATAATCTTCTGCACTTAAATATCAATGGCGATAAAAGAGCTGCTTTGTCCAAATCCACACAATCATTATTCAATTTTTTTTCTAGTCTACTCCGTAGGTAAAAGCAAACAAAAACATTCACTTGTTAATGTGGATTTTTGACTGCAGTTGGTTTGAATGCATTCTAATTCACCAGGAAGAAAACAGGCATGTGTTCACACAAGCAATAGACCACTATGGATCTGTAAATGTTAAATAAATCATACACTGAGATAAAAAATTATAAGAGGCATTGACTACAATTTTTGTTCTGGTTGAGGCCTTCTGTTAAACTATATAAAGTTACATGAATATCTGTCACATGGTGCTTTCTAAATAACAGATATGAACAGAGACGCTATAAAATTACTAAAACAGATTTGCTATTTGAAAAGCTCAAATTTGTGCGACCATCATCTGTAAAATAAATGTTATTTTAACAAAATGTATATAATGTGTTTTTTTTACCATGTTATCAGCTTTCAGTTATAATATGAAAATGTAGCTCACTTCTAGTATAGTGTTATAAATGAATTTTGAACAAATTCGTCAATTAACTATGAAAAAAGCCACAGAGCAGAAGTGAAAAAACCATGATAGAAATATGCAGTGATGAAATTCAGTTTCTAGGAAAGCCAAGGTGTGAGTAGGTCAAGCAGTGAGTCATTTCTGAATATCCAGATGAACTTTATTAAAATGGAAATATAAACTAGACAGAATAGTTGTGAAAAAAGGAGTACAAACACACCAAAATATTCAGTAGAGTATTAAATATTTAAAATGTCATTCTGAATTAACATAAACATTAACATACTTTCTTGTTGAAGAAATTGAAAAGAGGCATTAAACTAAATGGACAGGATGTGCATAAAAGTGGGGGGAAAAAATTGTCCTGGTAGAGTTTTTTTTTAAATTGACAAACAAGTAAAAACTACAATGAAGGTAATTAAACTTGTGCTAGGAACCTCTCTGGACCTCATAATGTTTTATTTGCAACTACAACAGCATCTTTCCGTTACTGTAGCCTGCACTCACCTCTTTGGCTCTCGCTACTGCGTCACTTGCAGGATTCCTGATTTGCGGTGAAGACTTGGTGTTTATCTTGTCGTATAGCTGAAAAGGTGAAAATGGACAGAACAATAATCAGAAGACTCCTTGGCTCCTTTTGCTTTTTGAATAGAGGGAAAAAAATAAGAAGTTAACCCTCTCAAACAATAACATTTCACTGACATAGCTGCTTTTGTTTGGGGCCTGCAAATTGACACCACAACCGAGCAGCTCTATTGCATGTAACAGGCTACAGATTTTCCAGCAAAATGTTATCATTTTCTTATAAGACATATAAGTAAATACTTTTCTGAAATTTATTCCAGTGATGAACAGCTGTAACTGCATTAACAGATGTTCTCCATGTCTCCAGAATTCAACAGGTACATTATTCTGAGTCAGCTGCAGTATGCTGTGAGTAATTTGCATTTAAATATTCTTGTAAAACACATCTGTTAATATGTGATTCTTCAGTGGCTTAGCTCGAGTGCCAACCCAAGCAGGGCAAGCCATTTCATGGCCAGAATCACAACTCTATCACATCCTTTTAGAGTGCACAGGATATCCGTTCTTCATCTATATTTCACAATCTCACACATACAGTTTTAGCTGAGTTTAAGGGTAAAAGCAAATGTTGCAACACCTTCAGCAACAATAAATATAAAAATATCCCAGGTTACTCACCACAGCCAAAGAAAAAACAACCAAAACCGAAGTTAAACTCCAGACAAAGTTGGTCCTGATAGGATCTCAACCCCTCTGTCCTCTGTTTCATGAAGATAGAGTTACACTCAGAGCTTGAATGGAGAGGATGGCAAAGTCTGGAGTAACTCTTCTGATACACAGATACTGTTGGAGCCACAACAGTAAAAAGCACGGAGGTTGACAATAGGTGCTATTGTTTCCCTCCCTATTCAGGGTAGGAGTTGAGTTCTCAATGAGACGACATGCATTCACAGCCTCCTAGTGATAATCTTACCCACAGAGCCCTCCTCTCTGCTTTCCTCTGGCCTGTGGCTATGGAGACAGACCCTATCATCCACACTGGGTTGTACCAAGCTGTATGCCACTCTATAGATGCCTTGGTATACAGACAAACACACATAAATATAGAGACTGGGAAGAGAGTCCACAGCTGCACTTATTCACACACACAAAAATGTGCATAATGCCATAATACTAAAGAAAAACACAAGTGCACGCGTGTGTGTGTGTGCCGAGGCCACACAGCGTGAGTGCTTGCAATGAATGAACAAAGAACAATGCATGAACAAAGTCCATTGAGTTCTCAAATAAACAAACAAAATAAATCAACACAAAAATTTTCTGTTGAAAGCTGAATGGGAAATTCTGAAATTGCTCTACTGACATTTATTGTCTGATCAGCTGTGGGAGCCAGAAAAGAAACTGAAAGTTAGTTGTGGCGAATTATTTCAAGTAAATTGATATCTGTAGCATGGATGGATTTTTGTTTGGGTAGTGGAAGGGTAATAATCAAGATTGTAGGCTGTTAGCAGCCCACTGTGGAAGTCACTAAGAACAAATCCTGAACTAGTACTTGTGTGCAACTACCCACAAATCTCTGCTCAGGGGCTCTGCCAGCAATGAGTATACTGAAATATGATTTGGCTAAAAACTGTATGTTAAACGTCAAGAAACCAAATCCAACCTGTTTACACAGGTTATAGCATAGCCTAAGTTTGGCTAATAGTTCAAATCAGTTGTGTTAAATGCTACATGTGAATTTACGCATCACAACATTATATTATACAGTATGAAAAATGGGCAATCATTTTGAGATTCACACTTAACAGTGTTATTTCATTTATTTAATGTTTTCATTGAATTGAACAGTAGATGAAGGCAAAGGTAAAATAAATGTGTTCATTTTTTTTTTTTTTTAATCTAGCTAACAAACTAGCACTCTGAAATCCCCAGAAATTGCACAAATCCAGTTAATCAGACTGTAACTGCAATCTCAGTGAACTCTTGCCATTTGTATGTGAAGTATGCATCAGAAGGTCTGTGAATGATCCGAGGCCGAGACTAGGTTTTGGCTGACTCATCAAATGGAAGAAAGAAAGAAGAAAATCCTAATGTGACATTTACTTTAAAATTCAAAGCAAGTTAATTACACCAAGATATAACAGCATTTTAACACAACCGTTTCTGTTGTATAAAGGAGGAAGTATTTTATGGGGTGTGTATGTGTGTATTTGCCTGAATAGTACAGTCTCTTACATCAAGCAATGTGTGGAGGTGATGATCCTGGAAGACGCTGTGTAGAAAGTCCAGGTCTTTCTCGCTGCAGTCTGTCAGTGCATGGATCTCCTCCAAACTGTCCAGCACTTGTGACACAGCCCCTTTACATGCACACACAAAAACAAGTGAGCAAACACCATGACCTTCAGATACCCAAGAAAAGCATGAACTTGATTTGAAAGAATCAAGACTTCGTAAAGGGACAGACAGTGACACCTACTTTCTGCAGCTAGTAGTCCTGCAAGGTGGCCAGCATAGAAACAAGCAACAAATATTACTTTAACAATACAGAGATGAATTGTCATGTGATTAGGGATAGGATTCACCACACTCTTAAGTGCACATATAAAACAATCAGTTAGAGAAGTTTGTGAATAACTACTTACAAATGCACATTCAAATGAAATTAGATATTTTTAATAATATCTTAATAAAATCTCTCCATTGACAGCTACGCAAACTACCACTTTGACACTTTAAAAAGATCATAAAGTGATCATAAAACAAATCCAAATGAGTGGTTTAGTCCAAAATTTCTAAAGAGACAGAATCGCCTTATAAGATAAACAGATTGAATCCAAGCTTTTATTCACATATAAACACTGATCATCGAACATGAACAGAAGCTCAACCGAACCTGCTTGACGCACAAGAATGAACCTAATTGGTTCTTATGGAAGCTCAATTGTGTTGTTTAACACACGAGAATGAATATTATTGGTTAACCTCATTAACCTCATTGGTTTTTGCACGTCAAACAAACATGCTTGAGCTTCCGTTGATCATAACGTTTGTGTTAATGAATGTTTATATGTGAATAGAAGCCTAAATGCAATCTGTTGAGCGTAGAAAATGATCGTGTCTTCGGAAAATTTGGACTAAACCACTCAATTCATGGGATTAGTTTTACAATCTCTTTATGAACTTTTTGAAGTGTCAAACTGGTAGTTGCGTTGCTGTCTATGTACGGACAGAAATCACTCAGACTTTATTAAACATATCTTAATTTGTTTTCCACAAATTAACAAACAAAAGTCTCACAGTTTTGGAATGACATTAGGTTGAGTAATTAATGACAGAATTTTTGGGTGAACAAACCTTTTAAATTCTGTGTTAAGTGAAAAAAGGATGTAACCACAATTGGTATGAGAAATAAACAGGAAATGTGAACCAGGCTATAAACCAAATGATTTGTGGTCAGTGTTGGGAGCAATTAAAATCCTTAAATTGTGCGCAATAATGACCATAATGCTTGTCTTAGCAATTTACCAACAAGCTTAATTTCTTTATCTCTGACTCATGCAGATAACATCAAAATAACAAAAACACTGTGATAAGAGACTACAAGACCGATAATTCAGCACAAAAAACACCAGTTCAGGAAGTGGGTTGGAGCTCATGTTGCATAACTGCTGTTTGGTGTAGTACCTGATGAAGTAGGGTCCTCAGAGAAGTCAGGCAGTTCTTCAGGTGGGTCGCCATAGAAAGAGTTGAACTTGTGACTTGAGACTGCGGCGAGCACTGCACCCTGTCAAGCCGTACAGATATAGATTAACTCTGCATATTTTGCAACAACTGAATTTAGCTGACATTCCCCTCTAAACATGTATTTCCATCCTTTTTACTTTCACAGTGCAATGCACATAGTACAATGTGGCTGCCCTAATTACTATTTATTGTTGGACTTTATATTACACTGAAGAACATGCACATGAATCATGCACAAGAGCAGTGGCTAAAACAATACGTAAAGACAAAAAAGTGCCGATGTCTCACTTTTAGCTTCCTCCTGGCATTGAACTTCCTCAGCTGCTCGACTGTTTCAAGAAGGTGGATTTTGTAGGCATAGCGATCTCTTTCCTAACAGGAAACACACACACTTCAAATGGTGCTTATTCATCTCATAAAAGAAGGGCAACTTAAGTCCAAAAATTATTGCAGATACATATGTAAATCTACATAAACACAAATACAAAAAAACAAAAAAACATAATAAAGCATATTAAGAAAACATAATGCTGAAAAATAATATATAATTAGTGTATATATAATGCATACAGTTTGTATGGTTTTAAAAGTATTATTAATTAAAACAACAACAGCAACAACAACAACAACAATCATAATAAAACTCCGTAAGATCAGTAAGCAGATATTTCTTGAGTTATGTTGATACCTTGAGCCAGGGGTGGTTGAGAGCTTCATACACTGTGATCCTCTCGGCAGGGTCCAGCATCAGCATACGACGCACCAGGTCTTTGGCACTCTCTGAGATGTGGCCCCACTGCCGTGGGTTCATCTGCAAAGCACACGCATACATAAATGGACAAACCCAGATCCTCTGATACCATTTCCCTCCAAAATGGTGATAGTGCCAGAATCAATGCTCAGAATCAGCCAACATTTTCACGGACGAAAACGACACTTGATACCAATGGACTAAAGTGATTTATGTGTAAAAAGTAACTGACTTCAGCTTTCTTTCCTCATAATCTAAGCCCTTAAACAAATCAGTATATGTTGCAGATTTTATTAGCCTGACTTCAGCCCCTTTTGAAGGCCTTGAAGATATTTCCAGCATGTCTTGACGGACTATGCTATTAAACTACTACCTTGTATTTTCCTTTAATGATTGCTTCAAACAGGCGTTCTTTAGTGCCATAGAAGGGCAGGCAGCCACTCAGCAGGATGAAGAGAATGACACCACAGCCCCAAACATCCACAGGTTTCCCATAGGGTTCTCTTTTCACCACCTCAGGGGCCATGAAGTGCGGAGTGCCCACCCGGCCTACGGCACAGACAGCATGTCACGTGAGCATCCATTCAAATACATACAAAAGAGCTGTTGCTGATTCAACATTTAAACAATCAAGCAGCACAATCATGCATACACTGTCTCTCACAAACAGCAGTAGTGACAAAGAGCTCATGGATCAGGATAAAATCATCGCCTGAATGATAAGAACTATGCCCTAAATGGTTTTGTATGATAAAATAAGGAACTAATATTTTAAAATTCTGACGAGTTTCGGTTCTTCAAGCCAATATAATGAAAAGAGGATGTTATTTCTTTGTGCAGTTTGTGCTTCATTTAACTTCAATTACATGCTTTTACATATGAATAATGTTGACCAGAAGCTTCTCAATGCATGAATCACTGAAGCCTCTAGTTTGCAGTGCAGGTAGAGTACACAGGAAATGTCCATGTGCCGTATGTTACAAGTCTAAACAGGGTTTTTCCAAGTACCTCCAGCCACTAATCCGGACTCTCCCAACTGTATAGCCACACCGAAGCCACCCAGTTTCACTGGAGCAGAGTTCTCCTTCGATGCTAGCAACACACAATGAGGCTGCCGTGAAAAAGAAAAAACATCGTTATTCTGTTGTACAAACCACACTGGAATTGACATTAAAAAGTCAAGGGAAGTGAAGAAACATTGTGATTAATTAAATATGTAATGTGAATCTGAGTGATTTCTGAAAACTAATTTATCAATAAACAATGAAGAAAGAAAAAGTTTATTTAAACAAAATCCAGACAATATATTTAACAAAAGTATTGTTTCAATTGTTTGTTTTTTGTGGATTTATTCCAGCAATCTACACATAAGGATGACTGACACATGTTGGATGGGTGGGTAATGAAGGGGGTTTGATAAAAAAAAAAAAATTGTAAAATGGAAATGTCCTGTTTTGTCAATTTGAAGAAAAAAATAATAATAAGTATGAATAAGTATGAATCATAAAAAAAGTATTGTTGTTTTTAGTCTTTGTACATGACATTTTCATCAAATCTCAACAAGTGGAATATCACCCATGAGTGAAACTATGTAAAAATAAGATAATATAATAATTAAATATTTTAAATTGATTAAATATCGTTTCAACATTGTTCAGCAGGCCTAATATATCTGATCTGGTGGTCATGTGATCTGAGGTGGAGTTGAAATGTGGTTTTGAGACATGCTCTTCCCCCTTTAAAAGGATCTGCACACTTTTTTAGTGTTAATCCTGATCGGTGCACAGCTGTGCTTTGCGGTATGTTTACAGAGAAACTAAAATAGAAAGTTTGCAAAGACAGTACTGAAGAGAGATTAGACAGAGACATTCAACATGAAACTCAACAAGTTTTCTGATGGACAGAATTAACAAGGCAAGTTACTCTCCAATTACCTAGTACACATCAGACATTTAGTTCAATGCAAACTTAAAAATATCTTTATTTAGTATTATAATGACATCTGTTTCTCTTTCTAAGATTTGATTATGCACATACAATGATGAGCAACAATCTTCAAAACTTCTCCAATGCGTCACCGACCAGCATGTCGAAAAATACCCAGCAAGACTGCCAGATGGACAACACCAGCTTGCAGGTTCCCCTGGCTATTTTGTATGCACTCTTCTTCCTGTTTGGGTTTGCTGGGAACCTGCTTGCTCTTTGGGTGTTTCTGCGAGTACATCCAAAGAAAAACTCTGTTCGTATTTTTCTTATTAACTTGGCTCTGGCTGACTTACTTCTTATGATATGCCTGCCTTTCCGGGTGGTGTACCATTCCAACCATGACCAGTGGGTGCTGCCGTCATTACTGTGCAGGATAGTGGGAAACATCTTTTACATGAACATGTACATTAGTATAGTCTTACTGGGCTTCATAAGTGTAGACCGTTACTTGAAGTTCCAGAGGGCATCCTGTAGGCGGGTCTTTCAGCAGAGCCGGTGGAGTGTACTTCTCTGCTGTGTCATCTGGACTGTGTCACTTGCAGCAGTTACGCCATTTATTGTCCAGACTCCAGAGAATGGTAAACCCCAACAGTGCTTCCAATATAAAAAACTGCAAACATCCAAATGGAAAGCCTATTTCAACTTTGCCATTGTGGGTATATTTTGGGTGGTCTTTGGTGCATTGGTAATCTCCTATGGAAGGATCGGAATGAAGCTCCTTACAGCCTCCAGAAAGAAACCAGATTTCCCAAACGCAGCCAAGTATAACAAAACAGCATGGAAATCCTTCTTCGTGCTCTTCCTCTTCACAATATGTTTTGTGCCCTACCACTCAGTGAGGATTTTCTATATTATGTCACAGATGGAAAATGGCACATCTTGCAACAGGATAAATGTGTTGGATAAAACCAATGAAGTAGTTTTACTACTATCTGCACTTAATAGCTGTCTGGATCCAGTTATGTACTTTTTGTTGTGTAGTTCTATTCGGAAAGTGATGCTGAAAATCATCTGTAATTGCTTCTGTCAGCAAATCACCAGAGGACTGATCAGTTCTAGTGAAACTCCCAAAGAACAGCCAAATATTAGTGTAGTTGTGCCTATGACAGACACCCAGGAGGACAAAACATCAAAAACAACAAAGACGGAGTATGAGGTGCAATGAGAGTTCTTTAAACATATGAACCATGTCCAAAGGCACAGCAAAGTTAAAGGTAAACATAATTATATGTTGTGAACAGTGTGAAGTGTATTTGTGGATTTCCTTTTGTTACCATCAAAAACACTACTTTTATAAAAAAAATAAAATAGTTATTTTAATGTACACTACCGTTCAAAAGTTAGGGGTCAATACGATTTCTGTTTTTTTTTTTCAAAGAAATTAATACTTTTCTTCAGAAAGGACACATTAAATTGATCAAAAGTGACAGTAAATACATTTATAATACTGCAAAATATTTATTTTTTAATTAAATGCTTTTCTCTTGAACTTTTAAAGAATCTTGAAAACAATTAATCATGGTTTGCACAAAAATGTGAAGCAGCACAACTGTTTTCAACTGTGATAATAATCATAAATGTTTCTTGGGCATCAAAAAATCATATTAGAATGATTTCTGAAGGATCATGTGACACTGAAGCCTGGAGTAATGATGCTGAAAATTCAGCTATGATCACAGGAATAAATTGCACTTTACTATATATTCACATAGAGAACAGCTGTTTTACATTGAAATAATATTTCACAATATTAACTGGGTTTGTTTTGTATGTTTAATCAAATAAATGCAGCCTTGGTGAGCAGAAGAGACTTCTTTTCAAAACATTAAAAATCTTACCGACCCCAAACTTTTGAACAGCAGTGTATTTTACAAAAAAGATCAAACAAAAAATAGTTACACTTTACAACAAGGTTCAATAATTTAACATTGTTAATTGCATCATTAACTAACAATGAACAAAACAAAATTAAAAGAAAGGTTAGTTAAATAATAAAAACATTTGTAAAATAATAAAAACATTTGTAATTACTAAATTAAAAATTATTTTTTAAGTGAACTAGTGTTCATTGTTAATTCATTTTTGTTCATTATACATGATTCATTTGAATTTATGCAGCTTGAAATGTTACAAATGTATTAGTATTAGGGCTGTCGATTTAACGTGTTAATTGAATTAGTTATAAAAAAATTACGTGAATGTAATGATTAGCACATTTAACTCACCCGCCCCGCCCCCAGAACTATGTAGGTCAGTTGATTGGTAACAAACATAAAGCTGAGCAACAACTCACTATATTATGTAGCCTACAGGAAGTCGTTAGAATGGCCTTCATTTCAGATTTCAAGATTTCGAGAGCAATATCACACAAGTGTTTTTTTTGTCCGAATAGCACTAGTGCAAATGTGATATTGATTTTATTCAACAGTTCAATAAATAAGAAGTTAATATTGTGTGATATTTTAGACACAATATTATATATTTTTGCTCAATTTTGCCAATGAAAATATTACTATAAAGCCAGAGCAGAACTTTTATGCATCTCCGAACAACACACAAGAGTGTTTAGTTTCTGAATGAATCTGTGTTTTGAGCGAATCAATTGGGTGAAGCCGATGCAATGTCCCCTTATTAAGAGAGCCATTTTACGCCATTCCTGAATGAAGCAGCCGTTTAGACGAATCAAATGAATGAATCAATGACTGAATGACTTGCTCATTTAGACATTTACCACCACCTACTGGCAGTTTTACTTTCTTATTTAGAGTTTCACTTCATGAAAAAAAAATATAATTTCATATTTTGGGGACAGTTTGCCGAAAAAATTATATTTTATTCATTTACATTTACTCACCCTTGCGTCATTTCAAAACTGTATGATTTTCTTTCTTTTGCGGAACATAAATGAAGATATTTTGAAGAATGTTGGTAAACAAAACTGCTTTGGGGTGTAATATATCTTAATACCAATTCAGATGCAGCTTCTGAAAAAATCATGGTCCTTTTAGCCTAAAAGTTAACGTCTAATAAATTCTATGTTAAATCAAATAAAACATATGTTTCTAAAGCTACTTTTTGTAATGTCTGTTTGATGCATTTTCTGATTTAACACAATAATAACTTCAAATGTTTTTGGGGGGTAATTTCTCAGCCAAATTTGATTTGCCATTAATTAGATTAATTAAACGGCACATTGTGTAATTAATTAGATTTAAAAAATGTTTCGCTATAAAAATTAGTATATATAAAAATTACATTAAGCTAAGATTAATGAATGATGTACAAGCATTGTTTATGTAAGTGATAATGTACCCCCCGCTTCACGTCGGGGTCCTGATCACCCTGTCTGGGTTTATTCTGAGATAATAACCGGCTGGATGTACATTATTCCGCTTATTTCACGGCTACTTGCCACATAAGTAAATAATTAGACACAATTTATTGATCTGAGTCTAAATATTTTATTAGGTCTTTAAACGCAAAGCTTCCGCGGAGAGAGCAGTTGGTAGCACGGCAAGTTCAAACTAGACGGACAATTAAGAGATACGTTACAGTCATACCACTTATTACACAGCATTTCACAACATAAAAAAATATGGGAATAGAGAAATTGGTATGAGATAAAACTGTTTTAAAATTGTACCCGTTTGTTTTATCTCATAATCCAACAGTGTACAAAACAATAGTCCCAAAATGGCAGCAGCTGCGTTTGTATGAAACAAGAGAGAGCGAGTCCACGATACTGGAATCCATAAATAAATAACTGCATAAAATATTGATTTGACTGAGTTTTAATATTTTATTAGCTCACCAAACGCAAAATTTCCACAAATATTTTTTTTTCCTAGCAAGCGTATAGCGCTGCTGACTTCCGTAACCCGGATGAGCCTGTGTTATTTGTTTTCAGCGGTTGTTATCATGGAATAACTTACTGCTGGATAGCGCGATTGAGCAATCAGAATCAAGTTTTCCACAGAGCCATGTAATGTTAGTTAATGATACCTAATGCATCAATTAAGGTTTACAAACTGAATGTTATTGTAAAGTGTTAGGTAATATTAATCCATTTAATCCATTTGCACTGCTTCATAATGAGTATAACAAATAAAACAAGCATTTAATTAAATGATTTAGATTATTTAATTTAATGGTGTTATGTTTTATAATTTCACGACTTTTAAGATATGTCTAAGCAGTGGGCTTTTAAAATTCCTCATGTGAATACATACTTAATAGTACTAGTTATGAAAACAATACTAGTTACCATACATCCAAATACATATTTTATGTACTGTAATAACAGCTGGGATCATTTAATAACTGCATCCACTGTGTATAGTGTGTTAAAACAGGAGAAACCTTGTATAAGAATAGTAATTCAATATTGTAAGAATTGAAAAATTATAAAATGCCGGGTAGTCTGGTTGAGGAACGACCACTCCCCGAGAAGACAAAGGACCCTTCTCGAAATTCCCCCATGTTGTCTGTCTCTCACGCTGAGATCACTATATATTCACCCAAAAATCTATATTGTTTAATGTGAATAATTATCATACAGTATTATACATGTTTGGTATCATTTGAAATGTCTCAGTGTGACTGGTACAAATGTCTCATTCTCAAAGAAGTAAATTAAAAGGCCCATTGTTAGCAAATGTTTCTATGTGAAAGAAGTTTCTGTCTACAGGTGCTGGTCATATAATTCGAATATCGTCAAAAAGTTGATTTCAGTAATTCCATTCAAAAAGTGAAATTTGGATATTATATTCATTCATTACACACATACTGATATATTTCAAGTGTTCATTCCTTATAATTTTGATGATTATAACTGACAACTAATGAAAACCCCAAAATCAGTATCAGAAAATTAGAATATTGCGAAAAGGTTCAATATTGAAGACACCTGGTGCCACACTCTAATCAGCTAATAAACTCAAAACACCTGCAAAGGCCTTTAAATGGTCTCTCAGTCTAGTTCTGTAGGCTACACAATCATGAGGAAGACTGCTGACTTTATAGCTGTCCAAAAGACGACCACTGACATCTTGCACAAGGAGGGCAAGACACAAAAGATCATTGCTAAAGAGGATGGGTGTTCACAGAGCTCTGTGTCCAATTACATTAATAGAGAGGCTAAGGGAAGGAAAATATGTGGTAGAAAAAAAGTGTACACTCAATAGGGATAATCACACCCTGGAGAGGATTGTGAAACAAAACCCATTCAAAAATGTGGGGGAGATTCACAAAGAGTGTACTGCAACTGGAGTCAGTGCTTCAAGAACGATACTCGGTTACTAACGTAACATCGGTTCTCTCTAGAAGAGGGAACGAGTATTGCGTAAACTAGCTTACGCTACGGGTAAAGTCATCTTTGCTCGAGATATTGACGCCAAAAATTATCCTTAATTTTGTATTTATTGTCAACGCAGTGCAGCAGCTAGCAGACCTTGATCAGGCATATTGCGTGCTCATTGGTTGCCCTGCGGACACTGCTGCAACCTACCAGTGAGCCTCGTGCGTGACGTCATGTCCAATGAGGGCGCTTCGCGCCCCTACGCGTCATAGCCCGCCGAAACGGCGTATAAAAGGCAGGCTCGTAGGTTGTCTCACTGATTTCATCATCTTCAGCGAAGCTCTCCGCATAGCTGGACTCTGAGAGAAGCCTTCGCCTTTGAATCAGCGACTAGCAAGCAGAGGAAAGCTCCTGAAGAAGCCGGTCGAGAGATCAGTTTCCTTATTAGGTCAACATATGATGTTCTCCCATCACCGCAGAACCTAAACCTCTGGGTAGGAGAGGATCCCTCTTGTCCTTTGTGTTCATCACCTGCCACATTAAGGCACATTTTGACAGGATTTAAAGTGGCTCTTAGCCAGGGTCGGTTTTCTTGGCGCCATGACCAAGTATTGCGATGTTTGGCTTTAGCATTGGAAGGCAAGTGTAGTATGACCAATAAGTTGCCGCCTGTTCTAGCAAAACATTACACGCAGAAGACAATATTCCTCCGCCCAGGCGAGCAACCACCAAGAAAAGGTGCTAACACCAATTCTTGCCCAGGACAACTGGAAGCTGCTAGGGACTGGAAGATGCTGGCTGATCTTGATCAACGGCTTATTTTTCCCCCTGAGATTGCCACCACTAACCTACGACCAGATATTGTTTTGTGGTCTGGATCAGCATGCATTGTTCAACTGATAGAGTTAACAGTGCCATGGGAGGATGCGGTAGATGAGGCATATGAGAGGAAGAAATCGGGTATGCTCATCTGGCCACTGAAGCAGAACACCGAGGATGGAGAGTCCAGGTTTATCCAGTGGAAGTGGGTTGTCGAGGTTTTGTGGCACACTCTACAACCCGGTTCCTCAGAGACGTCGGATTCAGTGGCCAAGAGTTGCATCGCACAGTAAAGAACTTATCTGAAGCAGCAGAAAGGAGCAGCAACTGGCTGTGGTTGAGACGGAAAGATTCTAGCTGGCTGTGTACAGGCCGCCATGCTACGGTTTTGTAGTTTTCTTGAAAACTTGAAGAGTCTGTTGGTTTATTTGTATGGGTTGTATAGTATTTACATTCATTACGTTCCTGTGTATATTGCGTGAATGACGGGTGGTTGGGCAGATATTGTGTTTTGCGGTAGGTGGTATGCCATACGGAACCGTTGCCACTGAAACTGCATATTAACGCACTAGTGGGGCTCGACAGCCTTAGTCAAACGGGTTGGCGCATATGGTTGGGTTGCGGAGAGATTGTGGTTAGGTCTCAGCAGCAAGAGGGAAGTAGAGGTCAGTAAGCTGGGCTGAGTTGAGTGGGGGACGGAGGGGGGTGACTCTGGGACGCCAGAGTCACTGTCGAGCCCTCTTGAGGAGTCGTGTGCTAGTCGATGAAACACTGAGGACGGAAGGTGCCCACTTGAAGACCCTAGAGATGTTCTCTACTCCACTCAATCCAGAGGGTTGTTATGGGGGGACCGCACTGTGGTTGCAGCCGTTGTGTGTGCTGACGCGCAATACACTGCAGCTATTAACACCAGACAGAAGGAAATTCACGTCACCAGATGGAAAGAAGCGTAAATGGATGGAGAAGCATAGGTTACTGTAAAGCTACGTCTTAGTTGGTGATTATCTTGGCGAAAGCCGAGTACAAATCAGCATGAAGTTTTAACACCTATTCTTGTGTAATGGAAATCATTTATATATGAATGTCAAGAATTCAGAAGTGTATATATTTATATAGCCTACATTACACTACACAGAAATAATATACAATTAAATTATACTTATTTTAAATGTATTGTGCAGGATAGGTATAAAAAAAATATAGGCTTTTAAATATCTTTCAGTGCGCAAAACCATGAATGCTTCAAATCAGAGCGCACAAAGCGCGTATGCGCATCGCGGGTGCAGAATGATGTGCTCAAAGCAACATGGAGTCACAGTGTGCAGCGTTGCGCTTTTATTGTGCGTTTGATGCCGATTCATAATCCTTGTGCTAATAGGTAGGTTGTCGTTTAAAAACAGCAACAAACATAATATACAAATACACAAAATAAAGTAATTTTATGCAAATCCACAGCCTTTTATCTACAGATCAAGTACTATAATGTGAATATATCATATTGGAGAGAGTTTTACCATGCATCCTGCTGTAACCGGATGAGGCGCGCGCGCAGTTTGAATACTGAATGGAGAATGATTGACAGCCGCAGAGGAGGGAAAACGAGTTTCCGTAAACTTTAATTTAGTGATGTAAATAGACTTCTGTCCCTCACATTAAGCTATGGAATGGCTTCAGATGACTTTGTGAAAAAAGCATGAGTCGCCGAAAAGCGCGCTGTTTGCATCCCGGTATATATATATATATATATATATATATATATATATATATATATATCAAGCGTGCCGCACAAGCCCTGAAAAGTGAAGCCAAAGCGTCTCGATTGCCCCCCGGTGACTGGTCCTAGTATAGGTCATAAACCCCGCCTCCCCATGTTATTCAACGGGACATGAGACCAACTAAACAATTAAATTACACTTCACATATCTTTTTTCCAAAGATAGTTTCTGTCATTTACTGTAGTTTTTATCACGCTGATGTAAGTTCAAGTGTTTGTTTTTAAAATAAGTTTGTTTTTAGTTAGTTATTTGATGCTATAAAAACGGTGCTGTGGCGTCATGATTGACAGGTTCTCTGAGCGAAGTAGTCACTGAAGCACCAACAGACTTCGGGGATCTTCGGAGGACTGAGGAGATTGTATTTATTTTAACAAGCCTCTTGTCGTACTGCAATCAACAGACATAAAAATTGGAGCAGAACGGAGGAACGGAGCAGACATAGGCCACTTAAAAAAAGTGCAGGTACTACTAGGAGAGTGCATTCAGCGAGAGTGAGGACGGGGCGTTGATTTAACGGCTTTACTTCCTGCTCACTACTATGCAGGTCTAGTCCTGAGATTGCAACTGCGCAGACTCAAGTCCCAAGATGTCAGCGCCATATCGGGACACTGGCGGCTTCACTTCTCACCAATGGAAGAGAGCGAAGGGGCGTCATCCATCTTTTTTTATAATCTATGATATATATATATATATATATATATATATATATATAATTAAACTGATACAATGTCATATACTATCATAGACAGTAAAAGAAATGGACACAGCGACCCCCTTGATTTCAACGGAGAAAACTGAAGCCCGATTAGAGCACTCACTTCCTGATGGTTGAGCGTACTGCGCAGGCTCAAACTGAGCTTGACAACAGTCTGACAGTTGAAAATCTTCAAGTAGCTGTGCCAAGACAAATGTGAATCACCTAATTCCTCAAAAACGCAGAAATATTTTGTCCCATTGCTTTTATGGACTCTCTATCTATGGGCTTATCCCTTGACTTTATGCCTCTATGTCCTCCCGATTGCCTCATAGACAGTAAAAGATTGCTTGCGAGCTTCTCCTCCTGTCTATAGGGTAATTTCTCTAAAGTGCGACAGACTATTTTTACAAAAATGGCTTCTACGGGGTCATAACGTAAGATACAAAGTAATGGAGCCTTTTATACATTGTGGTGTTTCTTTAGAAATAAATAATGGACAAATGAAGTCTTTGGACGCTTCAGATGTAAAGTTATTCGCTGTCAAAGTGATGCCAATATGAATGGGAGTCAATGGAATGCTAACCGCAGGTGAACTTCTGCTACAATGGCGGCTCCCGCGAGGCTTCAGTTTCCGGTTGATGGATTACCCCCTTGTATATTATATATTAGACCACATCATGAGAAATGCATCAGGGGTTTAACATGCAGAAAGAGTATCACAGATCTTTGGGTGCCCCCTAGTGATAAAACACTGAGAAAGGCACAATAAGGAAGGGAGGGTAGGACTTCACAAAAAGGTGGCTTATTTGTGCTAAAAATGGAAAAGAATGAAATGCTTGCACAAAAAGATTGATAATTTATGTCACATGGTCTTATTACATTTATGTATTAATATTAACTATATGGTTAAAAATGCTACTATTATATCACAGATGAATAGGAAACTGCCACATACAATTTGCGTCCAGGATGTGGTCAGAAGAGAAGCTACACAGTTCCTTTATGTGAAGCACATTTGAAGAGCACACCCCAACCACAAACAGCTTACACTCGCACAAGATTCTAAGACTAAAACATTACGGACATGAGTATCGTACAATGCCATGCAAAGAAATAAGCATCATGTCTGTGCAAAGTGGCAGAGCAATCTATCCCTCAGGAGTCAATGATTCAGACAACAATCAAAGGTACTGTATACTGATTTGCTTCATTACTCAATGGAGAGGTTAAAACTCCAGTCTGAACAATAATAATTTTTAATAAGAATTTTCTTGCATTGATAATGGAGTACCAAATCCAGTGACATCTGCAAACGAGGGCTTTTAGACCTTTTCTTAGAACTAAGCTTTTTTGCAATCGTTTAAACCAACTGGTCACAATATTATTTTAGTGCAAGACTCCAGTATTAGGGAGCCAATGGAAAAACATTTAGTGGCTGAAAGCGCATTAGTTAATTGAGTGCATAGTCTCTCACTTTGGTTTTTAACAAATCACTGATGGGTTTTGTGATGATGAGGCTATGAATGAATATATGGAAACATACATATACTAGACATTTTTAGTTTGTGTGTGTGTATATATATAGTTTATATTTGGTACTATATTATCGATAACTGACGAAAATAAATGTCAATTTATCCTTTCCTATCAAATATTGCACTGCAAATATCAATAACAGCTTTAAGTTGTCAGTGGTATAAGTATGTATCTGAGGTGTGTCCATATATATATTTTATATATATATATATAAAATATACCACCGATCAAAAGTTTGGAATCAATACGATTTTTAATGTATATATACACACAGACTGACATGTTGAGTAAAAGGATAACTGAGCTGAGTTGCTTTTTTCCTTCCAGAGATAAGAAGCTATGAGTTCCCGGTTTTCATTTTCTTCCTCTCTTTATTTCTTTAGCACATGCACGATACAACCTGAAGAAAGCAATGAAACCATCTTGCCTTGGCTCTATCTTTTTTTGGCTGTCCTGGGCCTTCCAACCAATGGAATAGTCTTGGTGGATCTTTGGAGATCAGAGAGGACACCCACTGTCATCTTCAATTTGAATATAATTGTGTCAGACCTGCTGATTTGCTGCAGTTTTTTCTTCAGGATAGCCTACTACAAAGAGAACATCAATTGGCTATCTGGAACTCCAGCCTGCAATGCAGTAGAGCTGATAAATTTTTCTTGCTTCTACATTAACCTCTATTGCAACATGAGCTTCCTTTTGTGGACCAGCATCAATCGCTATGCCACGGTGGTAAAACCAGGCTACGCTTTCTTTCAGATCTTTAAACATACTCGGTCTAGTTGGATCCTCTGCTTTTCTACCTGGTCGGTTATCACCGCAGTCGTCGGCACTAGCATGGGATTTAAACTGGGTCTACAAATCAACGGGACCTGCTTTGACCAAGTTGTCAACAGTTACATTCTTTATCGAGATCAATTCAAAACTATCCACTGTGTTGGTGTTTCAGCATTCTTTTTCATTTTGTGCTTGATGTTAGTCAGCTATAGCCTTCTGGTCTTCCATTTGCAGAAGGTAAGGGGAGCTAGATTTGGACCCGGAGGAACTCTAAAGGTTCGCAGAAAGATCCTGGCCTCAGTCATAATGTTTGTCCTATGCTTCTTACCCTACCATGTGCAAAGGATCGTCTTATTAACATCAAAGAATGAAAACTGTCAGGCAAAATACAGGATAAAAACAAACACCATCTTCATTGCAGCTCTTAGCAGTTGCCTGCATCCCATCCTCCAGCTGGTGTTTCATTTGCGCTGCTGTCGGGCAAATCGCAACACCAGGGTCAAACCCAAACCTGAAGCCTCCAAGAGCCTGGACACACCTCAGATACATACTATACATGTGACCGAAAACATTGAAGAACCGCAGAAAAATGGAACTGAATGAAGCCACCAACCAACACAGTTTTGAAGAATTTGGTTTTGCAACTTTGTATTTCCTGTATGATGCATTCCGCAAACTGTGAAACATGCTAACCTTAGGGAGCTGTGTTATCACAACCATTACTAATGGACAGAAGCAAAACTTGCGGCCAATTTACATGGTACAGTGGTACCTCCTCTTTTTTCACATGCTTTTTTCACAGTATACATACAAAAACAGTCCTTGTTGGCTATAGTGGAGCAACCTTCTTGGTATCAATGGCAACTAAACTATTGTTCCAGTAAGGCTGAAATTGTGTTAATATTCTGCGTGTTATAAAGTCAGAATTGCGAGATATAAACACAATTGCGAGAAATAAACTCTTTTAAATTTTTTCTCAGAATTGTGAGATATAAAGTCCAATTCTGAGGAAAAAAAGACTGATGGACTGATTGCGAGTTTATATCTTACAATTCTGACTTCATAACACACAATTCTGACTTTATATCACGTAGTTCTGACTTTATAACTCGCAATTACGTCTTTATATCACGCAATTCTGACTTAACTTGCAATTGCGAGATGTCTGAAAAAAGTCAGAATTGTGAGATAAAAATGCACAATAACCTTTTTTATAGCATGCTTATGCTTTTGTATTTAATCATTTTTAGTAATAAATATTCTAGGCACACAATATGTACTTTGCATGGTCAAAATGCATCCATAAAATAAATAAATAAATAAATAAATATCAAAGTGATTTTAGCACTTGTTTTGAATAGTCGTTCAACTGCAATGTGTCTACACAACCCCAAGGGGTCGTGAGGGGACCATAAAAAATCCCTGACAGGTATTTTAGTTAGAAGTATTCAGTAAGCCAGTTTACAGTAGAACTTCCTCTTAGGCAAAAAACACTACTATAGCAGCTACAGTATATGACAGTTAAAAACCTACATATCAACTAAAGTTGAGAAAAAGTTCAGATGATACCACAAGGTCTTGTATTCCTGCATGTTATGCAAATTGACAATTCTATAAAAATTGGAGTTTATGAGCTACTCCGTAAAGCAATGATTAAATAATAAAAAGCACCTTTTATAGACTCAAAGCAGAATTTCTACAAAGGCAAGTGTCTCTGTGAGAGGAACCTTGCAAAGGAGAACTGAGTATACATCATTCGTGCTCAAACCGTCATTTCCTTTAGACAGCAAGTCTAGGGACAAAGAAAGCCGTTCACAGACGCCTGTATAAAGTATATAGAGGGGTAAGTGTGTTATATTGCTTACAGTATGTTTTCTATTCTTACCTGTAAAATGTTTGATTAATTATTTGTTTAAATTATTTTTCCTTAATAATTAAAAATGTTCAAATAATCTATTTAACATAGCTAATTAACAAATTATTTGAGCCTCAGTTAGGGCTATATAAATGGCTCATTCATTCATTGCCTAAATTATCATGATACAATTTTTCATATCAGTCTATATCGATAATTAGCACAATTTTTGCTCCTATGTGAAAGTTGTAGAAACCAGATCGTTAATTGATGTTTTAAACCACCCTTTATGGTCAGAACATCACAAACACTTCACGTTTTTGAATTCTTCAAACTTTTCCAGTCATTTTTCATAAACAAAATAAATATCTTAATAGAAAAAAAATTATTTCTTTGTGTCTGCATGTTCAAACAAGTGAAGTTGTTTCAATTAATTAATGTGTTGCCTGATTTTGATGAAACATATCTTTGCACAATTTACAGTGCAGGCTGCAATATTAATAATATTACATGTTTTATCTCTTAGAAATGGACATTTGTAGTAGCTTAAGTTAGGATACAGAAATTAGTTTGTTAACAAAAACAGTAACACCTGTAAAAATGTGTAACAACCTAATTTTTATATGGTAAAATTTAAATATTATGACTGCGTTTTATTAAAAGTAACGATTGGTCTTCTACAGTAGCATGACCCTGGTAAAATCTAACTATGGTTTCTATGGTATTTGTGTGAAAAACAGTAGCCTAAATAAATACATTTATTATAAATGCACGCTATAGTATAATCACAAAAATACTGTAATTACATTTCATTACTCCTTTAATATTATCAATATTAACACATTTCTGCCACAATACCATGGTGCAGTTAGTGTTAATTGTAAATCCATGGTAAATAATGGAGATTTGATGATTGAAAATGTATCTGACTGTATCAGCACAGTTTTATCTGGCTTTAAAATAGATTAAATTATCGTTTTATCGAGGAAAATTGTATTGCGATAATTATCATTATCGTTTTATCACCAAGCCCTAGCATTAGTTTGACCAAAACTGTAAAGCAAAAGCAATGAGATTTTAATTATAATAACTTATATCAAATACTGAGACAAATTATATACAATTGAAACACCTATTTTGTGGTTAAATGTGGATGCTGTGAAACACTGTGAAATTCATGCGCATTTTACTGCTGGATCATGCCAATAACTATGAACTAATGACTATAGAATGTCTGCCAACATTACCCTGGTATGTTGACTAAAACTAAAAAAAATAAAAGCTATGGTGTTAGGGCAGTGGTTCTCAAACCTATTTGGACGCTCTCCCCTTTAAACCTTTAAAAAAATCTGGAATCGCTCAGTAAAGGCAGAGCACAAACCCCAATTCATCAGAGGTTTTAGCTTCTGCAATTGGGTAGAATATTTACAGGAATGCAAGTGACTTCTATAAATACAGAAGATAGAAAGCACAGGTTTATCATAAGTGTCATCATTTTCACTCACTTGTATAAATAATACAACCATTTAATTGTTCGCAATGATATAACTATTTAAATAATTAAAATTATTTTCTTCCTCAGCTGTTGGGAATCTCTTTCTTTTTGCGAGAGCTCAATGGCAAATAGTTCACATGCTGAACACAACATTTCTTACCTGTGCCAAACAACCACTACAAGTGTAGTTCTGCCCATTATCTACACCATCATGTCTCTCACTGGCCTGCCTGGGAATGCCATTTCTCTTTGGGTGTTCATGCACAAAATTGCCATCAAAACGTCCACACATATCTACCTGATAAATCTAGGGATCTCAAACTTGTTGCTCTGCCTCACCATGCCATTCCAGGCTGCATACTACTTGTTTGGGACCACATGGGACCAACACAACACTATGTGCCAAATGGCAATAAATGGTCTTACTCCAGTGATCCATATCAACATCTGCATTGGCGTGATGATATTGAGCTGGGTGGCGCTCAGTCGCTTTGCCTCACTAATTCAACATTCGCATGCAGACCGACCAAGCCGGTGGCTCAGAGTTCTTCCCGGAGCCTTCTTTTGTCGAAAACGGCAAGCAAAACTGGCCTATGCACTGTGCCTAATCACCTGGGCTATTGTGGCCATAGCAGTCACATCCTTTGTGGTGCTGTACTCGATCAGGGCTGGAAGCGTGAAGGATGGTGACGGAGATGGAGTGTGTTACAGTGTAGCGGTGGAGGTTGGAGGGGAAGGATCTCACGTCTTCGCGCTAGTGGCTGTTTCATTGTTCTTCGTCTTCTTCCTGTTGGTCTTAAGCGCATACATGGCAGTGATCAGGCACATCTGGAGGTCCAAGAAAAGCACGATCATCTCTGACAGGCAGCGAGTCTATGCAAGAGTGTTTCGGAATATCGTTGTCATTAAGGTCGTGCTGGTGGTCTGTCTCCTGCCGTATCACATCTATAAGGCCATCTTCGTTAATATTGTCAATGAGCAGTCTTGGACTACATTAGCCACAAAAGATGCTTGCCATCCACTGTCTATGTACGTGGAGGTAAAGAGCATCCTCCTCTGTTTAGCATCTCTGCGATGTAGCACAGACCCCATCATGTACTTCCTGCTGGACAAGACGTTCCGTAACCATGCGCTTAGCCTGATGAGATTACACGCTAATGCAAACGACAGTCAGTCATCAAAGTCTAATGGTGGACAGTTATCTCAGGCAACAACTGGGTGTCTTTAGACATTACTTGAGAGAACTGTACGCTGACACAAAGGAGTCTCATTGTGAGCGATGTTCTCTAACAGCTGTACAATGTTTGGCCGCACACACCAATAAGAAAGCGAAAGTGAATGGGCATCTCTTCAACTGGATTACTTCCACATGTCCATTGTTCTTCAGTATTGACCTAAAGCTGTGAGAACTCTTGTTTGGAATTACACAGTGCTGAGAAATGCTTAATAATAGAGGATTTATGGGCAGGCGCACTGTGTAACCCAATGCAAACAAGTAATATTTCAAGTTGAAATTCCTATAAAATCATTTTGAAAAGCAACTACAAATCAGAGAAGAATTCATCTGATGCTTCCATTCTCACACCAGTTTGAATTGCTTGAGTACCTTTTATTAGCTATACAAAAACAAAAATGCTGTCATCATTTACTTACCTTAAAGTCATTTTAAACCTGAATTACCTTTTTCCTTCTGTGGTAGACAAAAGATGATATTTTGAAAAAGGTCTTCTTTTATTTTTTTGTCCATGTCCTGGTGACATATTCCAGACTCCAATTATTTAGTCCGCTTAAACCCCATCCCTTTCTTAAAACCGACTACAAACTTGCATTCAGATCTGTCCTCAATTCAATCAACAATGAATGCATTGAACATAGTGCCCACCCTACATGGTAGGGTTACTGTTTCACTCGGATTTACATCACAACACAGGAGAACAGATCTGTTGCTACTTCTGTTTCATCACAACATAAAGGAAGTATGTCAAACAAGTTTGAAAAGACATCGGGGTTAGTAAATGACAGCAGAATTTTGTTTTGAGTGTGTGTGCGTTTACTATCCCTTTAATGTGATTTCTTGCACATTTACAGCATGCCACATTAACTTTTAATGACTGTACTCACATTTCAGGTTGTTTTTCAAACATGTTGTTATAGATCTTGTCCATGTATGACTACATGTTTTTTTATTTGTTACATTACATATACATACTTTCCTGTTTCCATTTACATGCTGGTTATTGTGATCAGTGTTACAAGCTTAACATTAGTTCCCATTAGTTGTGCAAACAGAGAATGTGTGCTTGCAAACAGTGCCTTTATATTTTTGCAGCACTCATATGACTGTCATTGGTAATGATGCATGATGGACTAGGTATCCATTTATGTTTCTGATAGAAGCAGCATTAAAAACCATCACTTCATAGACCGTAAATATTAAAGTCTCTCAGGAGCTTCAAAGTCTGCATCATTACTCCTATAAAAGAGCAAGATTATAGTTGCCTATTTTGCTTGTGTGCTGTCAATCTAATCTCAGCAAGATAGCTGGCTCTATTAACCATTTTGTCAGAATATAGTCCATCAAATTAAAGGGCAAACTGTATCTAAAAAATCTGAAAGTTAAAAGGAAATAATTTGCTTGGTGTAGCACCATATCAATGGTACATATGATAAACATACAGAGCAATTCATAAAGAGCAATGTTAATGTATAATCAAGATTATTAAGAAAACCCCTGAAAACTCTGCCAAGAAACCAGTCTCTGCTGAGAAATTGCTGACTTGTGAACACTGCACTTTAAACTGCTGTTAAGTTCCTGTCTTATTCAAACTAAGCTGAATGTGACTAAGTGCTCTGCTTAGAATATAAATATCCTGTTTCCAGATGATTTGTGAAGATTTCTGACTTCTGTAGAGTTACATCATTGTAGATTACGAAAAAAACAACCAAGGATTTGACGTAAATTATGACACACTGACCTCAGTCATCAAGATCATATCTGTTCTAATAAGATCTCATTGCCCTGCAGCGGTAGGTTTGTATTTCTCTTAGATATCACATTCTGAAGGTCTGATTTTATCTAGCCAATCACATATATAAAGCCAATACATATACTATACTCTGTCTAAAGTTTATTAGAGTTTGTCTTTGCATTATTCTTAACACAGTTTAATTAAACCAGTGATTATTAAGTCTGATCAATTGCCAATATTATTATTTAGGTTGGAAAACATATTTTGAGCAGTAAAATAAATGTATCGCAGGGTATTTTCATGTTTAACCTTTTAAATGTTGTCACAATTCTTAGGTTTTAGGTTTTGTATTCCATAGCCTTTTTCATGTCTGCCAAATTCAAATATTGAGAATAAAGTTGTTAAAAAAACATGCATATTTCTTCAATATCAACCAAATTTACTGATTTTTATATCATCTTTCATTAACAGAAGCACATCTGAAGCTTTTTTCCTAAGAATCTGTGAGCATACATTAGTTGATCTTCATATTTTCATTTTTTAGGCTGAGATGTGACTCCGCTGCATTTGGATCTTGTAGTCGATTTTGGATCAACTGATCGTCATAACCCTATATTAGTTTCATGTTTAATTCCCACTTATTGACAGCTGCAGACTGTTTATAAGAAAAGAGAACATCCCTTTAGAAGCAGTTTATGGCAATGTGTAATTTTAGGATTTTAAATGACACATTTTTAAAATCACAGGAGGGAGGCTACAAAAGTGTGTAAATCGCAAAGCCGTCAGTGTGTAAAAAAGGGGTTTACTAGTTATCTGAAGCACTAAGACACCACTGAGCTTACCTTCACATCCCGGTGAATGATGTTGTTGTCATGGCAATACCGTAACGCCTCTAGGATCTGTCTCATGTAGTGACTAAAGAAATAGAGAAGAGAGGAGGGTGGGAAAGAGAGAAACCCATTATAATATGAATGGAAAGACAGTGGGAGCTAGGTTTGAAACTATATGATGGTGAGTAAATTATGACAGAAATTTCTTTTTGGGGGAAATTTTATCTTTTTTAACAGAGAACACAGTCTACAACTTTAAGGAGAGCACAGGAACAGGAAATGGATGAAACTGTCCTTAGAGCTGTTTACCTGGCTACTGCCTCACTGTAAACAAAACCAGCGTCTGCTCTCTTCACAATCTCAAAGCAGAGATCTGCTCCATCCATACTGAAAGACAGAACAAGACAAGAAACTATATATCAGCAATATATAAAGTCAAATACTGGCACTATCAGTTCTAAGGTCCGTTTATGATTTAACTTTACAGGAAATAAATACAAATCTTTAAAATACTGGTGAAAAAACAAATTTTCTCTGTGACCCCGCCTACACTGAAATGTCATTTGCCCCAAATCCCACCATAGATCTATAATTAAACATCAAGGTTGATCTCAAAAACTTTTGCAACTTTCAGTGTGGGAAGACACATTTATTGCAAAAAATGTCTTAAGTGTGATTTTTGTTTCTAAAGGCAAAACCAGAGCGGCATGCTGGTAGTTGCCCAATATCTCTGAGGACAAACTGAACTATAAACCTGAGTCAATTGTGGCCAATTTCAGAAATGAACACATTTCTGATTTAAATATTTTCCCAACGCTTTAACAATAAGATCGTGTTGTTTCCAGAGGGCAGCAGAGCTCTGGAAGCTCCTGCTTTTGTGTCGGCTCGTGTCTCTTAGGCCTTTAAAGAAAATCCCTTGAGAGGCAGCTGCGCTTCTCCAGATAAGAACTCACACTTCATGAAAGTTATTCGAGAAAAGCTTGGCACTTCAGATAAGCATATGAGCATTTAGCATTTGCAGAATTCAAAAGCTCACCCTAGTCCACAAAACTGCTGAGAGAGACAGGCTCTCAGACACAGGCTCCTCTGGACAGAAAACAGGATGTTCATGTCTTGTTTTGAGATGCTTTTTAGAGTTCACTGACCAAACCTCACCACAATATGCTTCTATATAACCTTCTAAACATCGGTACTTTCACACACTAATCTAGACAGATGTGTTGGACTCATATGTGTTACAATAAAAATAAAAAAACGGCACTGCATTTGGATTTCTTGTGTACATGAGTACATGTGTTAAGATTGTTGATGTTATATTTCCCGATGCTATAAATCCAACATTTAAATTAAAAATGTTTGATTGCATTTGGGAGTTTATGTGAACAAAGAATAAATGGAATAATAAAACAAGTGCAGATTTACTCAGAATGAAGGACTTACAACTCAAAGACCATGTAGAGCATGCCATCAGAGCTGTAGGTCTCCAGAAGCTCGACTATGTGAGGATGTTTCAGCATGTGGCAGATGCTCGCTTCCCTCTTCAGATCTACAGGAAGATAAAGAGGCGAATTTCAGTTTAAAATCAAGTCACTTTCAGGAAATGTAATTTTGTACCAACCAATTTATTATTTTTAGCAACATTAAAATACACTTATCCAAAGGTTTGGTAACAATGCTAAATGTAAGCATAATGAATGATCTTGTTTCTATGTTTATTATCTGTAATATCCCAATTTAATAAAAAAACCTGTCAACCTCAGCACCACTTATAAAACTAGTTTGCACAATTAGCAAAAATATGCGCAAGTGCACAATTAGACATCTGTGCTGAGAGAACTGCATAGTCAACCCCACACACAGCGCTGCTCTTCTCAAGTGTAATTAAAACGGTTGGCATTCAACAATAACAGCAAAAAGAAAACTGTAAAACCTGTTGTTTTACAACACTTGTGCAGTGTGAATCCTTTCAAGCCTGGCTGAGAAAAGCAATGCATGATAAAAGTATTTTGCATGTGTAAACCTTTGCATGGATCTCCCACGACAAAACTTTTAAATGTGCTTTTATACTGTAGTGGTAAGATCTCTGTTTTACAGTCACACTTCCACTTCTTAATTTACACTTTCTGGTGCTGAAAGATTCATTTAAATAAAGCATTTCACAGTAAATCCCACCATCAAACACTTGGAGAGGCTGTGGAGCTACAAAAGCAACAAATGGTTTGTGTTACAATTTATGCATGAAATTAGCATGTGAAAGCTTTAGTTAACATATTTATTCATGCTTTAATAATAATTTAAAAGCTAAAGCATCAATGTTCTCCAGCTCATCCAACACAAAACAAAACTGTAATTTGTTTGATAGAGACAGAGCAGATAGAACAGGAAATGAGCATCTCAGCTATCGAACTGCTAACCACAAAGCCATGAGTCGGAATAACACTATGCATCACAATATGTGCATGCAAGCTCCTCGCTCTTTCATGAAACTCCTCTGCGTTCTTTCAAACTTCCAAGATCAGGAAAGGCGGGAGGACTTTCCTCTATTTGTTTCATCAGCTGTGACCCAGTTGGCAAACCGTAGCCTTCAGGAGTGGGGAAATACCTCTTACTGTAGGCTATATCATTGCAGATTACAGTGCAGCTACATTACACAGACCAGAGAACATGACGGAAACTTTATGATGTGTGAGGTTAGCATGTTAATGGTGTGCAACAAAATCTAGACCACTCTCATTATAATCACCCAAGTAACACTTAAATCAACATCTGCTCAGTTGAGGAACATCTCCCCTGCTGTCAGCAACAACAAAAAGTAATAGTGGTCCATCCTTGAGACCCAACATCGATCAGCCCAGAGGCTTGTTACTGATCAGCCATAAAACAGACACTCATCTGCGTGATATACAGTATGCAGACTACAGCATGGGTCTTCTTTATTCAAACCATCAGACATTATGAGACTTTAAATTCTGAGAACCAATGAAGTAAAAGCACTTTTTACAGGGAAAAAATAAGGCCCATAATAAGAGCCATAAAATAAATTGTTTTTATGATACTTGACGTTCACTGTTCCACTCAAACAGACTTTTTGTCTTCAACTTGAAATGTTTTGCTTACCAACAGTGCTTGTGAAAAAGTGAGTTATGGTTTCCAACTAAAGCTGAACAACCGGTTTCAACATCAACAATATTCAGATGTGTCTTGAGCAGCAAATCAGCATATTATAATGATTTCTGAAGGATCATGTGACTGAAGACTGGAGTAATGGCTGCTGAAATTCAGCTTTGCATTACAGAAATAAACTAGAATGTACATTTCTAGAAGAAAATGTGAAGTGGTACTTGCAGTGGCAAAACTAGCCACTCGGTTGCTAGGGTGTGGTACATGATTGCATACGAGCCAATAAACATGAATGTACTATGTTCTGGTGCTGAGATATGGCTTATTCGTGTTGTTCAGGTAGTTGCTAGGTGGTTGCTAGGGTGTTCTGAGTGGTTGCTATGCGGTTGCTAAGGTGTTTTGGGTGGTTGCTAGGGCATTGCTAGGGTGTTCTGGGTGGTTGCTAGGCGGTTGCTAGAGTGTTTTGAGTGGTTTTAGGCGGTTGCTAGGGTATTCTGGGTGGTTGCTAGGGCATTGCTAGGGTGTTCTGGGTGGTTGCTAAGACGTTGCTAGGCGGTTGCTAGGGTATTCTGGGTGGTTGGTAGGGCATTGCTAGGCGGTTGCTAGGGTGTTCTGGGTGGTTGCTAGGCAGTTGCTAGGGTGTTCTGGGGGGTTGCTATGGTGTTGCTAGGTGGTTGCTAGGGTATTTAGGGTGGTTGCTAGGGCGTTGCTAGGGTGTTCTAGGTGGTTGCTATGGTGTTGCTGAGCGGTTGCTAGGGTATTCTGGGTGGTTGCTAGGGTGTTGCTAGGCGGTTGCTATGGTGTTCTGGGTGGTTGCTATGGTGTTGCTAGGTGGTTGCTAGGGTATTCAGGGTGGTTGCTAGGGCATTGCTAGGCGGTTGCTTGGGTATTCTAGATAGTTGCTAGGGCATTGCTAGGGTGTTCTGGGTGGTTGCTAGGCGGTTGCTAGGGTGTTCTGGGTGGTTGCTATGGTGTTGCTAGGCAATTGCTAGGGTATTTTGGGTGGTTGCTAGCGTGTTCTGGGCAGTTGCTAAGGTATTCTGGGCGGTTGCTATGGTGTTACTAGGTGGTTGGTAGTTGTCACAGATGGTTACTATTGGAGTTCTTAACACTTTCTTGGCATGATTTACCACTTACCTAATCGCTATTAGCATGTAGCTATTCACAGCTAGCATGTGTAGCATGTTGGAAGCCCTGTTTACTAGCATGAGTGAAAAGAGCCAAACCACATCTCTATACGATGTTCTGATGCAGAGATATAGGTCTTGCAAAATGGTTGCTAGGGTACTCTGTTTGGATGCTAGTGAATGGCTTGGCAGCTGCCAGTCTTCAAAGTCCAAAGGTTGCTTGTCAGTATGAATGATATAAACCAAGTCCCATGCCTCTGTGACACTCAGAATGGAAGATATCCCTCTATAGATTTTAGTTGCTAAGGTGCTCGACAATGGTTGCTAGGGAGGGGCTAGGAAGTGTTGAGGGGATTCATGATTGGCTGTGTGCTGCCCCGAGTCAAACGAGACCACCCTTGTGTTTCTATGACACTTCTATCCGTAGATATTCTTTTGATCTCTTTCAATGGAAGTCTATGGAACTTGTTGCTAAGGTGCTCTAAATGGTTGCTAGGGCGTGGCTTAATAGCTTCACAATGATCCTGAGAGACTGATTGGTCATCTGAGTAAGATGAGGCCGTCCCCTTGTCTCTATGACACTGTGATCCAGAGCTATGTTCAATACAAAATCCCTATGCAATGTGACCATAGTAAGTCAATGGGGCAACTTTGGGCAGCTCCTGCCCCCCAGGGGTGCAACTTTTACCCCATTGTGAGGTATGTTCTTACAGAGCCTTTCAGCCTCTTCAAATGTGGCAAATCACACGTTTCTGTGAAATCTGTTTTCTGAGCTATGACTCGTCAAAATTTGTTGTAATGTTAAGTCTATTGGATTTTTTGGGGCGCTTTTTTGCCCATGGGGCAATTACCGTACCCCCGATCTCTTAGAAAAGATGTAGCACACCTCTCCTCAATAGGCCGCACGATTTGACGCCTCACTCAGGGGTCTATGATGTCAGCATGTATTTATTATAACATAGTAACAGATAGTTACTATAGAGTTATTATAGAGTTCTTAAAATCTTTATTAATGAGTGCCTTTGGTATGGCACGAGGCCGCCTATGGCTTACGGTTGCTAGGGTGCTGTAATTGGTTGCTAGGTTGAGGCTATGAAGATTTTAGACCATTACTTATTGGCTGCTTGATAATATAAATCCTCTGAGGGAGAGAGAGAGGGAGAGAAACGCAGGGGTGTCTGGCCCTTTGTGTCTGTGTGTGTGGAAAAAGTCGGTTGGGATTTGAATTCTGAACATTCCGCAATGTTAAGCCAATGGGATTTTTTTGGCCGCTTTTTCGTCCGCTGTGCGAACATTGTCCACCCGATCGCTTAGGTGTACCCTTACGCGCCAAACTTTGTCCAGAATAATAATAAGAAGAATAATAATAATAAGTATACAGAAGAACACTAGTGATGCCTTGCCTTTGGCAAGCACCACTGATAATAAGTATGCACAATAACAATAGTGATGCCTTGCATTTAGCCATTTTAAATTGTAATAATATTTCACAATATATTTTGTTTTGTTATAAATAGGCTAATGTTATACATGCAGTGAATATAATCAATACGCGTTGAGCCACATTTGTGTGGCTATAATGTTTAAGATTTCTTTAAATGAAAATGAAGAGGGCAGAGTGGTGTTTTATTACACATTTCATTTTATTGTTGCCTAAAATGTACATACAGAGATAACCGGAGTAGCTGAGTTAGCTGAGTGACGCTTCCAAGAACGCGGTGTTCCATTTGCAGAATTACCGGACTCGCGTTCTCGTGAGTCATTCTCCTGAGTCGGACTTGGCAAGTCCAAACTTTGCGTACTTGGTATTGAGAAACGCCTAATGTCGGCACTTGTCTTCTTGTGACAAACAGCCACATGCCGAGAATCAAGAACAAGATCTGCTGTATGTCATCCATTGTTGTTTACTATCGCTTTCTTGTTTGTGTGAAAATGACGTTGATCGCTTCTTTCCAGCATGAGCTACACCACGCCTATCAAGCATGGTCCTGCTGGCGGTGGAAACGCAAGCCGGATCAGGGTTTACCGTCCCGAATCGTACCGTACCGCAAGGCTCGGTGGAAACAAGCCATAAGGGAGTCTACCCTGGGACATTCCCACGAGTATTGGTGACTACAAGTGGCCAAATTTCTCACAACACACTCGGCGGCACATGCATATGACCCTCAGTGAAGTACAGAAGATTTTACGGCTTCTCTGGTGAGGGCTAACTGAGGTGCAGTAATAAAACATCCAGCAGGGGCTGAGCTGACAGCAGACGTCCAGCACCTGAACAATCCCTCTCATGACAGATAAACACAAACACACTCACACTGCTGACCTTCTGCTGTCCCCCTGGACTCAGGCGTGCTTTATCTTGCACAATGCACTGTGGGTGAGAATGTGCATTTTGAAGTGATGGGCAGTGAATCATGACAAACCTGCGGTCTAGTTGTTAGAACAAGTGCTGTAACACGTTGAACCGTGGTGCTAATATGGATGACAAGAATTCAGATCTGGCTTGCAACTTTCTCCTGTTCCCTGCTCTTCTCCTTATAATTTTGATTCCATTCTCTACAACTTAGTATAAATTAGTCCCCAATCCATATGTTTTTTTTTAAAATGCTGAAATCAAGCTGATATATCTTTAAACTAAACAATTTAATTTAAAGATGGTATAAAACATACAATACATTACTGCAATAAAATTTAAATTTTATTTAATATTTTCTAAAAACGTTTAAAATAACTGATTTCAAAATAAATCAAATTGGGAAATTTTGAGGAAAGTTATTTAGTTAATTTAGCAAAATGTGGTTCTTGATTCTGTTCTGTAATCCTATTATAGATCTACAGTATTTTTTACACAAATTAAAAAAAAACGTTAATGAAATTAAAAAAGAAAATAAACACTAATAAACACTTGGAAGCACTAATAAGCACTTGGAATCTATAATATATTTTCTGAAATAAAGACAAGGTTATACTATTATATATACAGTATTAAGTGAATAAAATAAATAAATGTATATAAATATGAATAAATAAATCATAATTTTTGGAACTCAACAGCATCGGTTCCCATTCGTCACTGTCACTATAAAGAATAGAGCAGCATTAATATTCTGCCTAACATCTCCTTATGTAAAAAAAGAAAGTCATACCAGTCTGGAACAAAAGAAGGATGAATAAATGATTTCAACATTTTCTTTTGAGTACTCCTTTAATTATTATGCACTACTATTATGTTTACATGCACAAAGCCACTTGAAGTGGGATGATGCAAAATCATGACACTGTTATGCGGAAATAGCTTCAATGCTTTCTGAGATATCTAGTTAGTGTAAAGTACCACATTTGAGCTAACAACACAATTAAAACATTTGTAGTTAAATAAATAAATGTTTCACCCTATTTTATAAGGCACAGATCCATTCAAGTCTGTTGCAAAATATTTTTTAACAGATTGTGTGTCAGAGATAGTCTCATTTAGCTATTTCTGGGGGTATTCCCTCACACCAGGGAATGATATACTGCACATTAACCGTTTGAATGTTGTGGAGAAATGCGTTTCTCTTTTAACTGCATTAACATTTAATGTCCTCCTGCTCCAATATAGCACATATGAGACACAGAGGCACAGAGGAGAATATGGAAACAATCAGTCACCCTGACGCGGTAAATAAAGAGGACTGAGACGAACGCAAGCAATCGGCCCATTTCTAGAGCTAAGGATGGGCAAAAACGAACATATATCACTCTATGAAGATAAGCAGGGCGAATCAACCTGTGCACACAAAATTACATTAGTCTGTGAAACACACAAGGTACCTGCTGAAGAATGAGCACCATCACTCACACAGCACCATAACTAATAAAGGAGTGAAATATTCTCACAATCACTCGGGCAATATACAACTGCAAGAAAGACCTTCAATTCAATGCCAACCATGAAGCCGCTCTATCCTTCTCTCTTGCTCTATAAAGAATGAAATGTATGGCAATCTCTTTGAAAGCAGATGAGAGTACTGAAGGCTACAGAGAGTGCAGATATTTTGCCCTGACCTACACCTCAGGATGAGGAATTACATATATAAAAAATAAAAAAAAACTGATCACCAATTAAAATCTGAGAGTGACATACTGAGACAAAAGTTTAAAGTTCCAGTGCCTTTCACTAATGGTGACTAAACAAAGTTGAGAGATATGTGAAATATGTATGAAATATACAGCAGGCAATACAAAATTAAGCAACATTATGACTAATGTAATCATTTTAATATGCTTTCATTTGGTCATTACGTTTAGGACTTGTTAGACTAGTTTTGTGATTTTATCTTGTAACTTGCAAGAATGAGACTGTAAAGAAACAGTTTTGATAATTAAAATTTCAGTAGCAAAATTAACTAATTTGATTCATTTCTGTAAATTGTTTCAGTGAAACGGTTTAAATGAATCGATTCAAACCAATGATTCACTGATTAGTTAGGATGATGGCTCATGAATCTGAAGTCTTTTAGTATGTGGATAAATATTGCTGATTGAATTGATTCAGTGAAACGGACAGTTCCCAGAAATGAATCAAAGAGCTTAATGTATTGTTATATTGGTGCCTAATGCCTATATTTGTATATGAAATATCATATGCAGGCATGCATTTATATATTTCGTCATTCTCAGAGTATTATAAAGGCTACAAGTCCCAACATGCTTTTTATAGCTTCACAATGTCTTCCATAAAAATGGCATTAAAAAGCCCTAAGATGCAAAGTGCTGCTGAACCTGAAGAATCAAAAGAGGAAAAAACACAGCAATGATAATTACACCCAATGTGATGAATGAAATTTCATTGTTTGCTCAGGCTGACATACACCACCCTCCCACTGGTCACTGTAGTTTACTGTTGTAATGACAGAGCTTTCCTTTCTATGTGGACTCAAAGGCCACGTACACACTGCAGCTAACCTCAGATGTCCATTCACCTTTTGGTGCTTAATCCTGTTCTGTACACACACCATTCAGTCATTTAAAGGAGTGACAACAGCATATACAGCCAACATTTTAGACAAAATTCTATGCAGTGTGTATGGAACCTAACTGAACAACTACTTGTTGATGCGTTTTTTAACGTGCATCAGAGATGTTTCTCTCTTCTGTATATGACATCACAGGGAAAGCGGTAAAAGCCTCGTCTCATTTGTGTTGCCAGATCTTGCTAGGAAACAGCTAACAAGAACAAACCCACAATAAACGGAAATAACTTCAAATGTTTTACTGTATTCTGAACATAAGACCAAAATATCACACATCACACTTGGTCGCTTGTATCACACCTCACACTTGACAACTCCATAAACCCGAGCGCTTTAAGAGCCAAACTGAAAAACAAGCCCAAAAATGCTTATAAGTGGACATGGCTAATTTATTATAAGCATAAGTGAAACACAATGCTTCCGTCGACTGTGCTTTAAGTTAAAATTGCTGAACATAATGAGTATTTTGTTGCTGTAATATTTCTTTGGTCAGAATATTGGACACCAAACACACGAGATGCCAGAACTTTGCTATGGTTACCACAATGTTAACCATCGCAGTTTCAGGAGCGAGTCGTGTTCTGTAAACACACGGAACTATCATTTATTGGACTCACTCCCACATTTGGCCAATGATACTGAACCTTATCAAAGACACTCTCAAAGAAACTGTAGGCTAAAGAATCTTAAAGAGTTTAACACAACACACAGATGAGCTGATAGCGGTAGAGCCAGCAAGTGTGATGTAAACTACTGTAGAACACAACTGACATTAAACAGATTAAACAATATATACTGTAGTTTAAATTATATTTTTTATGATATTTGAGAAATATCTCAATTTATATATTTGCCATGTAGTAAGATTCAAACTGCTTAAATGACAAAGTAAATTAAACAATCAAGATAAAAATAATCAAGATACAGTATGTTTTCCACACCGTCTAAATTTTATTTTTTGTGCAATAAAATACATAATACATGCAATAAACATTTAACAGCATAATTTACCTATATATATTTTACTCAAATGTTTTAATAAATGAAAAAGACTCCAGTGTGCATTTTTCACATTTTGCAAACAAATGTGACCCTGGATCACAAAACCAGTCACATGTCGCACGGGTATATTTGCGGCAATAGCCAACAATACATTTTATGGGTCAAAATTAACGATTTTTCTTTTATGCCAAAAAAGATTTTTTTTTTGGCATAAAATAAAAATGTTTTGGCATCTTTTATTTCTTTTTTTTGCACCCTCAGCTTCCAGATTTTCAAATAGTTGTATCTCTGCCAAATATTGCCCTATCCCAACAAACCATACATAAATGGAAAGCTTATTTATTCAGCTTATTCGTGATGTACAAATCTCAATTTCAGAAAATTGACCAATGTGACTGGTTTTGTGGTCCAGGGTCACAAATCGTTGAATCAGAGTTTTGAATTGATTCACTGTATCTGACAGAAACTGATTTACAGAAACGAATCAAGGCTAAAATAAATTGTCTAATGACAGTCTTTGGGGAACTTAATGACCTATTAAAAGTACATTTAAATCATTACAATATTCACAATGTCGCTTCATTTTATAATTTTTTTATATTTTATGCCAGTAAAATCATTGCAAATAAACAACTTACCGGTAGTTTAACTAGGGTCACTTCATAACCCTACCCGTAAATCTCAATCCTTAAATTACAAGTCGAAAATCCCTTCAAGCATAGGCATCTCATTTGAATGCAAATACCTGGACCAATCAGCATGCAGACATCTCAGGACACATTTTTCAGGCTACGAACTTCCCGCTTAAACGGGAAGAATCTACTACAGAAATGTGCGTAGATGAGAATTTAAATTTGTCCAAAAATAATAATAAGTGATTATTTTATTTGAAAAATAAAAAATTAATAAAAGCAGTGTATGTCTAGTTTACTTGCTGTTAAGTGCACCAGCGGATCTGATGCCATAAACCTCTCACATTTTTGCAAATCCACTTATGAGTTATTCCTAAGAAGTGTTCATTGCATTATTCCAGGATGCTTTTCCCTGGGGGACTAATAAAGACCTCTGCAACCTGACTCTTAGAAGCTGTGTAAAGTCGGCCAACTGAAATGAAACTGCAACCATGTCATGCAATTTCTTTGTGTGAACAAACTGTAGGAAGGCTGTGAATGTGCCGATTGAGGCTGAGAATAATTCCAAACTAAAATTTATGCTGGGCCACGACTGAAGCATACAGTGGTGTGAATAAGTTAGGACACCCATGCTAAAGTTGCCTAAAAAGAGGAATAAAAAAATCATCTTTTGGAAATCGATCCAGGATAATATGCATCCTGATAAAGTTCCCTTGGCCTTTGGAATTAAAATATCCCCACATCATCACACACCCTTCACAATACCTAGAGATTGGCATGGGGTACTTTCCATAAGATCATCTTTCAATGCAAATCAAACCAGCTATTAGGTTAACGGAAATAAAACCATGCCAATCTCTAGGTATGGGGAAGAGAATGTGATGATGTGGGATATTTTAATTCCAAAGGCCAAGAGAACTTTATCAGGATGCATATTATCCTGGATCCATGAAATAACAGGCCTTTAAAAATAAAAATCTGCCTGACTCTATGGGAATTTAACATAGGGGTGTCCTGACTTATGCACCCTGTATTTTAAGGAAGAACATTTATTTATTTATGATACATTATTCATTCACAAAGAAAATTGGTGTCCTTAAAGGTTGGATTTTTCCTCATTTTTCTAATTAAGGCATAAAGATCAATTTCCAAAAGATGATTTTTTATTTCTCTTTTTAGGCAACTTTAGCATGGGTGTCCTAACTTATTCTTATTCTAACTTATTCACATCACTGTATGTGGCCTCTCTCCATCACACCAGCGCTGTCACTAACCCGAGGAAACAGTGATCCATCAAACAGAGTATCAGAGAGCCACCAGACGCCGAGTTCCACTAACCAGCCGATTGACCCCCGAAGCATTTATAAAATCACATCTATCCAGGGCCGGCGATTGCTATAGGCGAACTAGACGGTTGCCTAGGGCGACAAATGTGTTGGGGGCGCCCTCTAATGTCGCCCTTGGCCTACTTCCCATTAATCACAGGATTAGAATGACAAGCGAAACAAAAACACGTTTATTAAACATGATCATCCTAAGGCGCTCCCTCAGCCACGCGTTTATTGTCGATAATTTCCTAACGGGTGGGTTACGTTACGTTACGTAAGGCAAGTGCTCAGCTGCTGGCGCGTTGATCGAAACCCTCTGATGCAACAGGGACGATAACGGAGAAAGCAACAAGATAAAAAGAAAGCCCAGTATAGAGGTAAGTCTTCTCATCTCAGCCATTTAGGTGTCAAACGAAAAAAATTTACTTAGTATTGTGCACAGCACAGGTATGCTGGCCATCGGGACTACCGGGAGCGAATTCTTTTCCCCCAGGATGGTAGAGATTCCATGTGCTTTTTGGACATCATACTTTTATTATTCATTTATTTTGTCTTAGTGGCCCATAAAACTCGTAAATCGGACCATTGGTTTTGTTTGGTTTAATTGGGTTACTTCCAAGTAACAAAATTAATAATGAAAGTTTCCTTTATTTTTCAGTGCATTTGATTTACAGTAGCTTATGGCTATTACTGTCATGGGATTAATATTATAGCTATTATTATGTAGTAGTGTAATGTAGACAGACACTGTAAGTAAAAGAGGTTTGAATTTTTCTTTGTTCAATTTGAACACTGAATATGGGTTGGAGCTTTTAATTTTGAACTCTCAAAATGCACCAGATTGATGAATTTACCATTAAAATGCACAAAATGTTCTTACGGGGGGCATATCCCTGAAACCCCCTTAGTCTTGTAGCAGCCTAATTGATTAGTAATAATAGTAGTGGTGGTAGTAATTGTAATATACTACAAGTTACATGGTCAGACAAAATGTATTTGTACAATGCAACTATGTAGGATGATAGAAATATCATTGAACGTTCTTTGTAGCATTTGTATGAACAATTTATTATACAGTTGAAGTCATAATTTGCTTGTTGAAGTTTTGGAGAGACTATAAGATAATTTTTGTTTAGTTTAATAAATACTTATCATTTGTGAGTATTTTTAATGGGGGTTGGGGGGCAAAACTCAATCTCGCCTAGGGCAACCAAAGGGCTAGAGCCGGCCCTGCATCTATCCCAGCCCCCCCAAAAACCAAAGCACAGGAAAATAGTTTTCCCATTCAAAGTTTTAGAATCATTCACCACACTGCTGTCAAATATCTCAAACAAACACTCAAAACAGTTAGTCAAAGACAGGAAAACAGATCAGTGATGGGGAACTATAGAAACAGCTCTAGAGGGAAATGGAGAAAGATGTTAAAGTGATGCTTGTAGATGAATGCAGAAGTCCTTCTGCTTTACAATCGGGCTATTTCTGTGCCCTCTTAAACAGAAGATGAACATATGTCTTTCTGAAAGAGGAGTTTGAAGGTCCAAATTAATGTCTTTCTGACCAACAGCCTGTTGTCAACTGTATGACAATCATTTGAAGCTTATTTCTAAATGATAGCCTACACACTCAAACCCACACTGTGTGGAGAGCGCGGACACATTTTGACACATTCAGTGAATGTTTCTTCAACTAGGAGCATGTTTGGCCCTGTGGACGTTTAGAAGAAAAAAAGCACTTAAAATGCACTTCTCACTGTTCTCTGGTTTATTTCTGAAATTTAAAGAACATTTCCACCACCGTGTCATTTCAACCATATTTGTGTTGTTGTGTTTAATAGTTTGCAAATATGCATATTTAAATAAATATATAATACATATATATAAAATACATTTTTAAAAGGTTCAAATCTATAAGTTTTAGTCAAAATCCACCCCTGGGATATATAAGTGACCGTAGATGAAGGAAAAACCCCATACAGAGACACACAACATAAAACACTGACAACATCTTACTCACAAGCTCAATCTGTCCACACCGACATGGATTTCACGTCATGTAGAGACAAATCAAAGGCTGTTAACATAATCACTCGTTTATTTTTTAAATAAAGAGAGAGAAAGTTGCAGTCAGCATGTGATTCAAAGGTGCTGATGGGGGACTCACTGAGTTTCACATCTACACGCACAGTGTGGCCTCCATGGCTCTTACGGCACACAACACAGCTGCTGACACACACACTGCAAACACACACCTCCCATGAACTCTTAGCCCCTGGAGAGCATCATGCTGCTAGGTTGGAGAGGCAGACCAGCATTGGTAAATAGAAACTCTAATTCAATATTAACACTCGACAAGCTCCACTCAACAGCTACTCAGTTTTATCTGACCTCTCACTGACTAGTATAGTAAAATAATATAATAATAATAATAAATAGATAATTATGTGCAATACCAGTTACATTTATTTAAAAATACCCTACCTCTTCTCATTCCCTGTTAATTTTATTCCCCAAAGTTTTATACTTCGAGGTTTACTTCAACTCCAAAACTCAACCATGAGCTAAGATGTTTGTATCAGCAAACATCTCTCATTAGTAATTACAACAAAATAAAGTCCTTAGGACAACAAGAAAATTATCAAAATGTACTGTAATAATCTAACATCAATGAGACAGAGGTTAAGTTGAGAACATCCAATTAAAAGTGTAATATGCAATGTGTAATAATCACAGCGAAAGTGAAGTGGTGTCCACCCCACCGCTGGCATGGGTTACAGATGCATGGCTTTAGCACTCTGTACGACATATTTATCCACTTTAGTCCAGCACTTTTACAATAAATAAATAAATAAATATAAATATATATATATATATATATATATATATATATATATATATAAGGGCTGTCAACATAAATGCGTTAACACATGCAATTAGGTCAAAATCCTTAAAGCATTAAAATAATTTAAAGCAAATAAATTACTGAATACGTGAAATTGCATCTTTAACATAATTTACATCACGCAGCAGCTGATAAATTAGAAGTCGGGAGTTTATCACACTGGTAACCCTGATAGGTTTCAATCCTGATTTCTATTTCTATTTAATTCTATCCAATCTTCTCTTCTCTGTTTGTGATAAAATTATTTTAATACGATAAACTCCTGCAAAGTTTTCAGTCAAATGATCCAGTAGGCAAATTCCTTAAAACAAGCAAACCAGTCTGATTACATCAGAGTTGGTGTTTTTATTGATTCCAAAGTGCGTGCTTCGCTTTAAAACACAAGCTCATTTTCTGTGATTGTTTCTGAAGAGCGCGAGCCCTCGCGCATCGTGCTGTGTGAACTACGTTTCTCTGTAGGATATAGCAAACCAGATTCTCGATAGTAAAGTTTTGATGGATGAGCATTGCAATCAAGGTAAAGACGATTGCAGTGGCGTACAGGAGTCATCCAGTAAGCACGCGTGATTAGTACAGGAGTCATACAGTAAGCGCGCTCTCGATGCACTGATTGTATTTATGCACAGAAACATTTCAGTACATCACGTTGTTTCCACACACTTTCATGGTGTTTTGATTTGTCATGTGCGTGTTACTGCGTTTAGTAATTTGACATCTCCATGTGGTCCTGTTCGGTATTGCAACTTGACTTGTCTAAAATGTAAACAAGCTCTCTGCTGTTGCACTGAACACATACTATACACTGTGAATTCTTAAAAGTTTCTTTCTGCAATGTTTTTTTTTATGGGTTCTCACAGGTGTGCACAGATTTATGAAAGTGAAGACTATTTAAGATAAATGCTGTATGCTTAACTTCACGATAAGGGTGTGAACCGTGCGATTAATCGCAACTACAACAGTAAACAGTATACTCTGACCTAGAAACTGATGTGACATTAACCAATAGTAAATGATATATACGTTTTAACTTGAACCATAACGTACCTTGAGGATGTTTTTATTTGCATGTCTGTGTATAGTAAAAACGTCATCTGAAATAAGGCTGTCCCATCAGTGCTCTAGCAAAAAGAAACAACAGTTGCTAAAAAAGTTGCTAAATGCTTCTGGAGAGAAAGAATAAGCTAGACTTTTTGATATCTCAGGAAGAAGAGGTTGAAACAAAGCGCACTGATCTGATCCATAGGGAAAAACAGTTCACCCAGGCTAACAACCTATGCGTCTACAGCTTTCTGAGCAAATCATTTCATGATTCAGTGACTTTATACAAACGTTGCGAAGGAGCAAACATGAAAAGCAATGGAGGATCTTTTAAATTATAATTGTGGATTTCCCAAAGGCTGTTCGGAGGCTTTCCTCTCTGTATATATCCTGAATAGAACCGCTTTGAAAAACATACAGAAAACTCTCTTTTCCAAAAATAGCACTAAATAAATTGGGTAGCTAAACAAAAAGGTAGAAGTAACCTCAAAACAACTTCTTGTTGCAGAAGACACTGCTGGAGCTCTGTGTTGGGGATGATGATGAATAATGGTTACAACATTTAACATTCGGCTGTTTGCGTGTGCAATGGTGAAGACTTTCGGACCTCCCGTAGAGAAGACAATAAAGGAGTCCATCTCTCTGCCTCCTGGAGGCGACATTAGATTTATTTCCTTCGATTCTGGACCAATTTCTCAAGCATTGCAAGACTACCCCCCCCCCCCCCTCTCTAAAAAGAGCAAGTATTTAAAGTATGCATTTGAAGTATAAATGTATTGAATGAGACAAAAGTCAGACACATGGTTTCCTTTTTGTGATGACATACGTTGACTCCATCAAGTAAGACCTTTTCTCGAATCAACAACATCCTTATATCAACCTATAAAGCAAAACGATTTTAAACTTCATTTTGCTACAGTAACCTATATCAGCCATACATATCCACCGTGTATGCAAATATTTTTCAATATAGTCACTCACTCACACACTTGAGCACTGCCTTCATTTAAAATAAACCTCAATCTGTCATTAAGAAACTTAAACCACACTGAATATAACCTTTATGGTCGTTTATGTCCATCAGTAATAGAGAATCTGAGCTAAGTGGCCTTCATGGACTTTCTTTAGCTTTACGGTAAGTGCTACAATGGTACGTGAAAGCATCCGTACTTCAGAGTATTGATGTTCTAAGTGCAGCAATAACAAAACAATGGATTCAAGCAAATAACAAGAGTGTGCGTTTATAGACCCTAAACACAGAATGGGTTTTATAGAGTTTGGAGAGGATTTGTCACAGATGGCTGGCAGCTGGCACGGTGACCTTAAGGTGCTACAAACACAAAATATGGCACAGATGACAGTTCTGTTTGCCCCAGCTTAAGCCTAGACGACACAAAACTATGGGTTTTGAGATATGCCAACAGCAGTACATCGTTTTAAACAGATTTATTTATACAGGTGCACAGATACTACAAATGCTAGTGGCACTTTTTTCCACCACCTGTTAATCATAATACAGTAGATAGGATAGGGGGGGAAACTTCACACACACACACACACACACACACACACACACACACACACACACACACACACACACACACACACACACACACACACACACACACACACACACACACACACACACATAAAATTATTTTGTTTGTATCTTTGCTCTATTGTATTTATTTAGGCTGTTGTTTGTAGTTAGATTATTTGTTCTTATTTTCTTATTTTTTATTTGACAGTAGTCCTTTTTTCCCTGAACAAAGCACAACTGAACAGTACCGAAACCATGAACCTAAAACCGTGATACAAACCGAACCGTGAGCAATTTGAACCGTTGCACCCCTATTATTTACATAATGTCTAATTTGAGAATTTGCTAGCGCGCATAACTCGGCACTGGACAAAAACTCCGGCTTTGAGTGGTGAAAGGATTAAACACCTCTAATTGGCCTGCGTTTGAGAAAACAACGCATAAGTCTGTGATTGGCTACATTGCTCAACGCTGCAAAAACAGGTTGTAAATAGAAACCTTTGACCCTCTGCAGAGTGCAAACACACATAGGCACTGGATCCTTTGCCAAGTTAAGTTAAGTTAAGTTAAGAACATAATCAAATTCACAACTATTACACCATTTAACATAATACATAACTAGTTACTAAAACAATCTTTGTCAAAGAATACACTTGTTTGTTCACAGTTTGAACGTTCTCATTTCCGTTTGTTTAATTTCAAGATCCGAGGTGAATTATCCATTGTTGCTTTTACAGCTACAAGCTGGGAGCACTAAATGATATTCAGTCACATTACACACGTTTAACATTAAATAAAGCACATAAACAGTAACTGATATTATCATTGCCTCACTTTGTGTTTGTTGTTCCAGCGCGACGTCGCAGAAAAATAGAATCGTCACATGTCGCCGTCACGGCTGGTTAGGACAAAAACTCTGATTAACATGGAAAATATACCTTTTATCGCATGTCGCCGTGTCGCGTGTAGTTAGGAAACGGTTTAAGCCTTGCCCAGCCTTTCACACACTCTGTCTATGACTATTTACCTTTGTTTATTGTTCTTATTCTGTTCATTGGTTATTTTATTTATGAATGGATTTTGTTGTTTTCATGAAACTTTTGGCTGACAATAAATCAAATTTAACTAATCTTAACTGTCAAATAATTTTTATCCCATATATTGAAAAAAATATTTAATTGGAGAGTAGCCACTAAGGTCCACTCAGTTTAAAATGTGTAGCCTCGCCGTTGCTTCAGTTACATCAAGAGAAGCTTGAGTCCTACATCTGTTTCACTGGCTGAGAGTATTTGTCACGGTGTTAGAGGCGAGGGTGTGTGTGACTACAAATAAACCACAGGGAGGCAAAGTTCAGTGAGTTGCTTCTTTCCTGTACTCAGAGAGGAATAGACTTTTGAAAGGTAACACAGTGAAAAAAGTCATTTTAATCACTGAGTCTCATGGGTTTTACAGTAGATTCTGAAATGCCAGCATGAGTGTGTTCTCTCCCACATAGGAAGAAAGACAGATGGGAGGTGGGCAGAGTGTTTGCCGAGACTGTGAAACTCAGAAGAGATGAGACAGAGGTTAAGCAGTGGACTGAGATAACACAAAGCCCTGGGTAAAGAGTTCTTTCTCACATGCACACATATTTAACATCCTACCCAAAGATATATAAGAATTCACGCTGAAACTGTACAGCTATGTTTCCATGCTTGCATACACCCGCACTGTGATAGAGGAAGTGCAGTACAGTGAATCCATCCGTTTTATTTCCTCTGTAACTCACCCTCATGTCGATGCAAACCCGTAAGACCATTATTCATCTTCGGAAAACAAATGAAGATGTTATTGATGAAATCCGAGAGCTTTCTGACCACCGATAGACTGCAACCTTATAACCACTTTCAAGGCCCAGAAAGGTAGTTAAGACATCATTAAAATAGTCCATGTGACTACCGTGGTTCAACCTTAAAATGTTATGAAGCGACGAGAATACATTTTTATGCAAAAAAACAAAAATTACTTTATTCAACAATTTAATCTCTTCCACGTCAGTCTCCTATATTGTTCACGTCAGTCTATCGGTGGTCAGAAAGCTCTCGGATTTCTTTAAAAATATCTTTATTTGTGCTAAGAAGATAAACGAAGGTCTTACGGGTTTGGAGCGACATGAGGGTGAGTAATTAATGACAGAATTATAATTTTTGGGTGAACAAACCCTTTAAGGTAGACTCGCAGACTCAAATCTCAGTACTGTACAGATGGAGTCTACCGGTCAGTGGTCCTGTTAGCTGACTAAGTTTGGAAGGTCCACTAGCTATTTTTCAACATTTTGGTAATCAAACTTAATTTACCTGTCAATCTAGGATCAGTCTCACAAATACATGCCACTAACATTCAAAAAAGTTTCTTCATTATCTGAATTAAGTCTATTTATGTTTGTGTGGTACTCCTGTCCTTATTTAGACAATCTTCACATTGATCCGCTGGCAAAATGGAACATTGCAACCCGGCAGGGAAACAGAGAACAGTAAGAGGCAGTCGTTTAGTCCAGTGAGTGTGATCTAAACAGAAGGGGATGAAAAAAAAAAGGTGTGACACTTCATTTTTTCTGAACAAAAAATAGACAGCAACAAGGCTGCAGGTTGGGTTTTTTTTTGGGGGTGGGGGGGGCAGAACAATGCAGAACTATGCAGAACTACATTGTTCTGAGCAGAACAATGTAGTTCTGCTCAGTTAAAGCAGAACTATTGTGATATTACAATTTAAAATTATGTGACCCTGGACCACAAAACCAGTCACATGGGTCAATTTTCTGAAATTGAGATTTGTACATCACTAATAAGCTGAATAAATAAGCTTTCCATTGATGTATGGTTTGTTAGGATAGGACAATATTTGGCCGCGATACAACTATTTGAAAATCTGTAATCTGAGGGTGCAAAAAAATCGAAACATTGAAAAAAACGCTTTCAAAGTTTTCCATTTATGTTCACGACTGTGCAGAATTCACTCACAAAAATAAATGTTTTATATATTTACGGTAGAAAATTTACAAAATATCTTCATGGAACATGATCTTTACTTAATATCCTAATGATTTTTGGCATAAAAGAAAAATCGATCATTTTGACCCACACAATGTATAGTTGGCTATTGCCGCAAACATACCCGTGAGACATGTGACTGGTTTTGTGATCCAGGGTCACATATATAGCCTATATTAAATATATATCAAAGCTGAATTTCCGGCAGTCATTACTCCAGTCTTCAGTGTCTGATTTATTTAACAAAACACACACCTTGAGAAACATCTAGCTAAACCAACACAGAGCAATATTTGGAATTCACTAAACCCTACTGTTTCTAGATGCTCCCTAAGGTGCCGTTTAAATTAAATATGTGATCACACATAAACCATGCTACTGTACAAAGAGTTAGGTCTTCAAGGTTACTGTATCCCACTGTAATGTACTGTATGATCATCAGGCCCATCCACTATCTCAGCAAAACACACATGCTGCCCACTCATGGTATACATTACAGACAAGCAGCACTTCATATATTTTCACATCAACAAAGCAAAGCTAATTCCACAGTAAATTCTGGACAGCTGTATTAGTTACTGTAACCGCAGATGTCAAGAAGTTAAGCTGGTGGTCTAGACTGCTCATTTTGCATGAGAACAGGATTTCCTATCCAAAGGTTCTGATAAGCGAGTGGCTGATCAAATCAACACAAACACAGACTTTCCGTTTTGGTTCATTTCCAGCCATAAGAAAAAGAATTCAATGACTATTCATGAGAAAACACTGATTATGTATTTTGAGCACCGGAAATGTCACAGCTGATGAATTCTCCACACAATCATCACCTAAAGAGGAAAACAGTTGAAGATAACAGAGATGACGTGTCTTACCCTCCGTGCTGAGGCCAGGGCTGGAGGTGAATTTGGCCACATCCACAATCTTCACTGCAAACTGTTGACCCGTTTCCCTGTTGATGCATCTTCTTACCACGCTAAACGGCCCCCTGAAAAAGAAACAAACAGGTAAATTAGAGTCCTGCACATTTTGGGTTTATTGATTAAATCAATATCAAGACAGGATGAGCAATGGTCAAAATAATTCTGATATATAATGCCATTTAATGATGGTAAATGAGATGCACACATCTTTTGAGTTGCTGAAATAACTATTTTATTTATATACTCAAAATTAAAAATAAAATAAAATGATAAAGTGCATTATCTATTGCCAAGGCTGTCTGTAGATTCTGGAAGTGACACAGGGGGGACTGTTACTTCTGGAAATCGGCCAAGCCAGTTGCCAATGATGATGATCCCAAAAAGTTCAAATTTTGGTAGATTAATCAGTCTGATTTATCAGTCTATGACTGGTGATTGTATCATTTATACACAGATGCCAGCAGCAATAAACTATATTCTGTGAGTGGGCTTATAACAATAATGTCCAGTAAAAATGTAGATATTTTCCAACAGACCAAAAATCATAAATGGATATTAATATGACCTCAACACCATCGTTCTCAGCCACTCCCTCTGTTCACTGAATGGACAGGTAAAAATTGGCTGGAGAAAACCCACAAATATACCGCAAACCCAGAAGACGTACTGAAGGAAAATGAAAATTGAGCAGAAGTACGTAGGAGGGCGGAGCCATGCTACATTATTCTACCTGAACATAAGCCTGAACTTCCAGTGTGAACAGCTTATTTACATTTAGTTGGCCCCAGCATTGCCTTTGTTTCCTCTACTCGCAAAATAATTGAGCTATTGTTGCTGACTTGCTGTTCTGACCCATAAACCTGTTAAATTTAATCTTTAAATGGTGAGATTACACAGCGATTATCCATTCAACAAAAAATATTCACACTGACAGTGATTCACAGAAACAAAGTGCCCTTTGAAGTCATTCGTTTTCAATCAATTTGAGGTGGCATTAATCGTTGACAAAGAAACAAAATTCAACATTATCTAAATAAGCAGAGAACTGCAATGAAGCTGACATTTACTACAGCTGATATATGCCTCATGGGGAAACTCTTTTGGAGAAACAGTGAGAATTTCAGAAACTGTCATTATTGAGCCGTACTGTATATGCTCAATAGCCAAAAGTTGAGCGGCTGAAGTGAGAAGCCTGACCTCTTTCTAGGAATGAAGAAATGCTCACAGCAGCAATGATAATGATGTCAACTATGCTCTGTGTGGGTGTGTTTGAGGAACAGTGGGGAGAATGGGGGCTGGGGAGAGGTTGGCTTTCCGTGAGGAGCTGTGATCAGAGTTCCCAAAGCCTTTAACCCTCCTCAGCATGAGCTCAGAGTGTTTCTGCAGGCCTGAAGAGAGATGGCAGCAGAGAGATCACTGGAGCAAGTTTTTGCATGTGTTTGTGTGCAGTGGGTTTATTGCCAATAGAGTGCGGATCGGGCCGAATTTCTTTGTCCGAGCCCGGCCCGCGTCCGACAGAGCAGTAACCGAACCCGACCCGAGCCCGACAGGCATAAAGATATTTATGTCCGAGCCCGACCCGAGACCGACAGTTAAAATCCCATTTATTTTCTCTTACTAATGACACGTGCGTTTGTTTGTGTGGAAAGCCTGCTTTTATTAAGCAACTGTAGGAAGACATTCAGAAATGTCAGCAGGATGAGTGCATCAGCGCGCACGGAGAAACAAGCGCACTTAACGCAGGCGCGCATGCACGTGTTTCGTTGTCACGGCTACATAAACAAATTTCCGCACACAGGAAGACAGATGTTATGGTAATATTTTACATGTATTTTTTAATCACAAAAACGAACGTTTGCATCACGTGAAAGCATCAGGCACATTGGCTACCAACATAATAAGCTGTTTTAAATTTAAAATGTTCAATGCCATATCGCGCTGATGTGACCGAGCCCGACCCGAACCCGAACATAATTTCTAAATATCTGTCCGAACCCGGCCCGGCCTGTCGGGTACCGACGGATCCCGTCGGGCTCGGGTCGGGTATCCATCCTCTAATTGCCAATAGGCCTGTTTTCTGTGTAAAGATGTACAATCAGTTGTTCAATACTACAAAGTCAGTAGTCAAATTAGTAGTCAGAACCCCTCTGTACAGTTCCTAGGTCAGTGCTCTGGAGAGAACACTTTCTGGCTGACTTCTGTCTTCCTTTCATCCGAGTTCTCTTGCTGAACTGTTAACAAACTGCATGTGCACTGAACGTGTGGAGGACAAAGTTCAGCATTGCTAGACTGTGGCTGCGTCCAAAAGCTGATAAATGCTGCATTCCTAGGTCGGAAGGCATCAAGGCATGTCCGAAGACAATGTTAGCTTAACTTCCTGTCTCCTGAGATGCCTTCATCCTTCACTGCCTTTGATATCCCACAATCCTGTGCGTTCCATTCTATGACAAAAATAAATATGGCATCTGAAAGTTGCGGTTGGTGCTAAGTTTTTGTGAAAGTGTACATTTTTGACCAACGTTTTCCACTTTTGATGTAATTTCTAGCAAGAACTAAGGAAAACAGCTTGTAGGCTATACAATGTCACTTAACGCTACATTTACCTCAAGAAAGCTATTCAATTTCCAATAAATACATTAGTTAGCTAGACAAATTAATTCTAGAGAAGAGCATTTTGTTGAAAATGCACTGTATAATTATTCATTATATTTTTAATTAACCTGTTAGTTATGTCTTCATTATTTAATATATGTTTGAATAAATCTGCCATGAAAACAAGATATTACAGTTAATTGTTGTTTAAACGTTATATTTCACCAACAAACAATTCTGTTAATAAAAAGTTGATATAAAACTGCTTTACAGGTAATTAAAACTCATTTTTAACTATTTGAGTATAGAATATTACATAGGCTAGGTGCATCCTGATTTTTTAGTTTCAGCCTAGAATTTTAATTCCGGTGCATGCCTAGAAAATACTATTATATTAATTAAATATTTGCTTAATTATCACCAAAGCGCTCTCTATTTTTGTTTCGTGAGATACCTTTGTGCACAAATGCTGCCTGCGAGGCCAGCGAGACAAAAAGTCAGCTGCCAAAGTTTTAGGATGCAGCCTGTGTCTGAAACTAAAGGCTGCTGCTTTGCTGCCCAGTCAGTCAGTGACTAAATCGAACTTGCCAAAGAACTTACAAAGAAAATACCAAAAGAAATAATTTCAGACCAACTTCAGACCAACCATAACTATGCCCATAACTGATTAACAAACATAAATAAAAAATCTGCATTAGACGTAAGCAAGTAAATATTCAAGTGCCAAATATGAGAAAAATTGGCTTTGATGGGACCATTATTCTTAGCCTGGTCCTACCAGACTCTCGTAGATTTGTAAAGAGTCTGGCCACTCCCCATTGACAAGCGTTAACTTCCTTGAAGGCGGATTCTCTGTTGAAGTTTAAAACTATTGGATCTGCCCAGAGCCACTCTGGATCTGCCATAACCAATCGCTAGCGTTCGCCATAGCCAACTCATTCACCACTAACGGAGCGAGCTGGAAAATCAATATTTTCCCGAACCTTGTGGGGAGGAAGGCCACAAGATCATGGCCACCAACAAAACTCAGTGAAGATTGTTCTTGCTCCGGCTTTAACTTCTGGATATTCGGCAGCATTGCCACAACGGACCAAATAGCTTCGCTCGCACCTTTCTCCGCTGCCATTACTGAACTACAACTCGAACTAGCACATGGCCTCAACGTCATCGTTCTCAGCCACTCCCTCTGTTCGATGATTGGACAGGTAAAAATTGGCCGGAGAAAACCCACGAATATACCGCAAACCCAGACGACGTACTGAAGGAAAATGAAAATTGAGCAGAAGTATGTCTCGATATTTTCAAAGTTTTGTTGATAATAATTAGATGATATTTTACTGATTGTGTTTGTGTACTGGTACCATACCTGGTTTAGGCCTGTTGTTGACAGCTGACTCACGAAGATATTCATATTTTTCATATTCCATGCAGTGGTCAGGTCACAGCAGTCACGGACATTAATTATTTTTATTAACGGGCAAAATTTGCAACCTTAAATTGATTTCCAGGGGCATTTTCACCTATATATGGACTTTTTTTAACTTAGAAGTATGCATCACCTTTTATGTCAAATTCTAACATTCAAATTAAATTATATTAGAATAATAACACAATACCACTGTTACCAGTTAAATTAAATCATTAAATCAAAATCCATCTTTGCAGTGCAGACGTGACAAAGAAGCAGCATCAGAACTGGCATTAATACATTTACAATTGCATAAACAAAGCAATGAGATATCTAATTGTAACATTTTAATTAAATGGTACTTTAAATGTGAAAGTAAAACCACCAGGTGGCGGCAAGTCACTGTCTTAGATAGTCAACTGATTTGTTCAAACGGCTGATTCATTCAGGAAAAATTGTTCATTGAATCGTTAAAATGATTCGTTCAAAACGCAGATTTCAGTCAAAAAAAATCATCGCTGTCTGTTGCATTGAGATTCTGCTACGGTTTCATTTTGAAATTCTCGTCGCCGAAATACAGGGAAAACGAACAATATTGACAATATTGTTTTATGTAACTCACAATGTTCATTTATTGTTTATGATTTAACTGTTATATAAAATAAATATCAGTATCACTATCGCTATTGTGCATGGGAAAACGGCCCTCTTGCTGATGTGATATTGTATGATAACAACAAATATGAGACACAAACTCATTTAGGGACATACCTATAACTGCACTGACACAACACGCAATGAAAGCAAGCATGAGAGACAAATGCGATGTCAGCTCGCAGTGCCCTACACATACTCATGTGCGCACTACACATACTCATGTGTGCACTACACATACTCATGGGTGCGCACTACACATACTCATGTGTGCACTACACATACTCATGCGCGTGCACTACACATACTCATGCGCGTGCACTACACATACTCATGCGCATGGACTACACATAAAGTTTGCCAGAAAACACTACTCTTCAGCCAGTTTATGAGCTGATAGACATGAGTGACCAAACTACATTTCCCATCATTCTCTGTGGCAACAACAAAACATAAATGACACACATAATGCATATTCTTTGAGGTATCTGAATTTGTAAAAACAAACTTCCCAAGAGAACTTGAATGCACCATATGGTCCTAACCCTATGATATTGCCTGAACAAAAGTGGTCAAACTGCACAGTGTTGCCCTGAGGCAACAAACAAAAAAAAACACAGTTTTAGTATATGAATAAAAATAAAATAAATATTTAAACAATCAAACATACTTCTTTACATACTGATGCACATGCATATATATTTTTAATATAAAGTTATTTTAACTTAAACATATTAAAAAGTTATTTTTATCTTACTAATTGGTGGCACCTTGTATGTACCATGTGGCTTTGCTTCATTAAAGGACTGCTCCACCCTCAAACAAAAGGTCACAACCACTTCAGCCCCTCATTTCATTGAACAGACATGTCAGGTGATATTATATATTTTAAAAAATATATACAAAAATTGAAGGGGTGGTGTGAGGTCCAAAAGGTAGTTTGTTGCCTGAGGGCAACACCATGCCATAGAGGGTTAAAATGTCTTGTTTGGCACAGCACAATGAACGGAAAAACCATCAGTTTCACATTACATTTGAGATTTTGAAATAGACACAATGACTTAGTCGACAACAAGCCAGGAAAATCAGAGAGCTGGGCAAAAATCAGTGCATGTTGTATGACCTTTACATGATAAAAGAACATGGTTTTATGGTGTTACATGACCTTACACATTGTCATATTTAAGTTAATTAGTTTAAGATGATTAACATAAAGAAAATCTAATCTAAAAGTCCATACAGCAGTCTGCTGACCTTCAAGACTCTGAAAAAACAAGCAGATGCTTCTTAATAAATAATGCAATCTGCATTTAAAGCAGAAGTCTATTCTGATTCAGCTATAAAATTGCAATGCTGGCAAACTGGAGAAGAATGCAAATTGAAGGGGTGGTTGAGTGCTTATTATTATCACTATATCTTGCTAATATGGGTGCGAGAGGGGCTGTGTTTTCCCCAACACAAACTGCAGGAGCAGATGGCATGAGGCACAAAGCCGCTTACTGGCAGAGAGCCGAGGACCAGTCATGCGTAGCTCAGAGCTGGACTCGGCCAGACTAAACTGCTAGAACTGTGGATGCATGACACTCAGAAGTAGGGCTGCAACAAACGATTATTTTGATAATCGATTAATCTAACGATTATTAGAACGATTAATCGACTAATCATCGATTATTTCACAGACTAATCAGTAAGTTTGGAACGATTATTCAGCTTTTTCAAATAGTTAAAACATTGAGTTATACATATTCTTACTATAATATATAAAATTAAAATCCAACTCAAATCACACACAAATGCTCTCTAAGCATTGTTGAATAGGCCCACTGCTTTTCTTAGAACTGGAACAGAAAAAGGGACATTTACTTCACGACACAAAGAATGGTAAAATATTAATCTGCAAAACCATTATTATAAGTATAAAATTACAATCTTTTTTTTTACATGACAATTGAGCTGACAGAGACGTTCTCATTCACCTTTTAATTTACAGTATGAAAAAGTAACTGCCATGATATTCTTCCTAACTTCTCCTTTTGCAAGTCATGATTATGGAACAAAATACAGGCAAGTGATAAGACTATAATACCTAATAGTGTTACAATAATAAAAACAGCCCTGACTCCTAAGCTCGATCAAGCTTTATTTTATACAAAATAAATCATTACATTACTGTAATTATATTATTATTGATAATATTATTAGTAGTATTGCATTCTCTAATAAAGAGATTTACCGCTAGTTAGTTAACGTAGCTCTAGCTGGAGAACACTCAATTCTCACTGGGATGTTTCCTCTTTAAGTGCTCCAACGTGCATGTTGTGCTCCCGTGAAAAGCAAGTTCCGCCTTGGATGTATTGCACACGACAGCATTCTTGTTTTGAAGTTTTGTGAAACTTTCCCAAACAAACCTTGCTAGTTCGGATTCGTTTGCACTCCGTCATAATTCGCGCTGTTTTTTCTTTTACCAATAGCATTTGTAAGGGCTGCATTACACTCTAGCGCTACAGCGTCGTAGCGGTCAAATCGCGATATTGCACGCCCTTACATTAGGTCACGTGGGATCAAACGACTACTCGACAACAAAGATATTTGTCGACAATTTTTTATTGTCGACAGTTTCGACTAATCGTTTCAGCCCTACTCAGAAGCACCATAACATCTGAATGAGCTTTATCTACTCAATCTGTCATGATCCTCATGTTGTTCTTAGTGCAAATGTTCCCTAGACGTTATGTAAATGACTTTATGTACTGTATGTAACACCAACCAGAAATGCAAATTTAATTTAGTTGCTCTAAGATGTCTCTTTAAGGTATAAGGAATATGTGCATTTAAGGAGTTCATTGTAGTAGAGTTTGATGGCAGGCTAAATGGAGTGACTGTTCCATTTGTGGAAAAAAGTAATATTAATTGTAGAACATCTTGCTGTAATATTCTGTAATATAAAAACTGAAATCACAAGAGGTTCAGTCTCAAAATTTTCTCCCCAACAAAGATCTGAATAAACAGTATTTCAAGGTTCATCAAACTGTTTCAGGAGATTTTTCATCTCGACAGTCATAATAGGTACCTTGTTAAAGTAAGAAAAGTCACAATAGTCTCTGAAATTGCAGTTTTTCCAAAATAGAATCTCATTTATTTTATTTATCAATTCAAATGAATTATTATATTAAGGGTGACTTGCTCGCTTCAGGTTGGTGGAGAATTCTTGCCTCAAATGGAGGAGTTCAAGTATCTTGGGGTCTTGTTCACGAGTGAGGGAAGGATGGAATTGGAGATCGACAAACGGATCGGTGCAGTTTCTGCAGTAATGCGGTCGATGTACCGGTCTGTCGTGGTGAAGAAGGAGCTGAGCTGCAAGGCAAAGCTCTCGATTTACGTTCCTACTCTCACCTATGGTCATGAGCTGTGGGTCATGACCGAAAGGACAAGATCCCGGATACAGGCGGCCGAAATGAGGTTTCTCCGCAGGGTGGCTGAGCGCTCCCTTAAGCCCCTTTCACACAGAGATTTCGAAAAATACACGGATAAAGTGACCCGGGATTTGACCCGGGTTCGTTTGATTTTGGTTCATTCACACTGCCAGTGATTTTCCGGAATCAGAGAGTGCGTTCACACACAACCCGTAAAAATCCAGTGAAGACACATGACATCAATGTGACATGTAACGTCTCAGCAGCGTCTATAGTTTGCTTATGAGTTGCGATTCCTCTCTCGAGAAACCACGCTTGTGCATTTTTTTCTCTGATTCGATCATAAACTAGCGCATTACGTACCGTTTCACTAGCCTGCTTTAACTTCACTTCAGCGTAATCATTACAACACGGCATTGATTACGGCTTTTGTTCACACAGTGCGCGTTCCGGGACTGATCCCGGCAATGTTACTAGGTCCCCAACCCGGCATCGATCCCGGGATCAATCCCGGGTCGTGTTTGCGTTCACACAGAAGGCATTCTGGCAATTTCCCGGCAATTTCCCGGGATCAACGCGCTGTGTGAAAGGGGCTTTAGAGATAGGGGGAGGAGCTCGGTCACTCGGGAAAAGCTCAGAGTAGAGCCGCTGCTCCTCCAACATCGAGAGGAGCCAGCTGAGGTGGCTCAGGCATCTGTTCCGGATGCCTCCTGGACACCTTCCCGGGGAGGTGTTCCAGGCACATCTCACCGGGAGGAGACCCTGGAAGAAGACCTAGGGGGGATTATGTCTCCCGGCAGGCCTGGGAACGCCTCGATATTCCCCCGGTAGAGCTGAAGGAAGTGTCTCAGGCCACGTCCACACGAAGCCGGTGCGTTCCCTATCCGATTATTTTTTTTCCTCGTTCTAAAAAAAAACTCCGTAAACACGGCGTCGTCTCAAGAAATATCTGCGTCCACACGAAACCACTGAAACCGACTGAAAACGGTGTATTATATATGCCAGACCAGTATGGGGCGCTGTAATGTGCCACAGAGATACACTATACACGGAGAAGATGACTTTGAGCATGCGCCGACACGTGATGTGATGACATCATCGTTTCACAAAATATACGGATTGGCTGTACACACGAAACCGCAAGGGTGTCGTTTTCAGATTTATCCACTTTGGGACCCGGTTTCAAAAAATAGCGGTTTCACTCTCCCAAAACGCCGGATCCGTGTGGACGAAACGCCAATACGATAAAAAATGTATACGTATACAGCGAAACGCGTCTTCGTGTGGACGGGCCCTAAGAAGAGGGAAGTATCTCTGCTTAGACTGCTGCCCCCGCGACCCGGCCCCGGATAAGCGGAAGAAGATGGATGGAAATGAATTATATTTATTTTATATAGAGCTTTTCATTACACTAGTAACTTTTTATTATACTAGTAAGAAACTTCACAGAGATATTTAAGATTTATAATAGTTCTTTGCTATTGTTGCTTGTCAGACTGTATGAACATGTCACACTGTGGGATCTCAGTTGTCAATGTCAGACTGTACGACAGTCAAGACGCCTTAAAAATGGCGACTGTGCGCTGCATTACTTGTGCAACTGAAATGGTGGCTAGCAAACAAAAACAATCTCAAGGGTTAATTTTGATCACACTGAAGACTATGTGTGTGGAGCAAGTGGTGGTTTGTTGTTCTCATTTCAAACTAATTGCACCATCACATTCGGCTCTCCTATTGTTTTTGATTTGATGGTTGTCGTAGGAGAAGTTACACTACGGGACTGTGGGTTAAATTTTCTGAAACTGCCAGAATTTCATCTGAGGTAAAATTAGATCACAACGGTCATTAATCTGCTGTTGGCGAACTAGTCAGAATCAGAATCAATTTTATTGCCAAGTGGTGTTGTGCACATACAAGGAATTTGCTTTGGTAATAAGGTGTTACCGAGGCTGCTCTATTCAGCGCCAACTTGAGAAAAAATACAGCATGACATGAGGAGAGGTGAGGAGAAAAAAAAAGGCAACCCCCAGACTATGCTCCTGTAAGGAGTACAGTCTGGGAACAGGAAAAAACACCTCAGGAACATTAGCACATAAACAGTACACTCTACAAACAAGACATTGCAACACGGTTGGGAGTGGGGGATGGAGGTAGTCCAGCCCAGGCAAGCAGCATCCGGTCCTGCAGCCATTATGGCGCTGGTCAAAGACCCGCCTGTCAGACTGGGGGTACGAAGCGGCGAAGGCGTGGGATGGGGTGTGGGTCTTCCGGGAGAGTTGTTGTTCCAGCAGCGGCCTTGGCCAAGGCAAGTGCTGGTAGGGGGATGCAGAAACAGATAAAATTGGAATTGTTTGGTCTTCGGGCGAGTAGCCGCATTCAATTTATACAGGCTATTCTCCTGGTCCATTTTGGTCTCTGAAATCCATTTGCCTTTGCAAAGCTGTGAGCTTCTCCATGATGTTATCCATATTGCGGTTCTTAGACCCAGTCTGAGTGCTGACAGCTCTGCCCACCGCTTCAATCATGACGGGCAGCCTTGCGGGGCTTTTGACAGCTGTCACCGTCTGTTTAGTTCCTCGATAAACCAGTGCAATGCCTAATCCAATCAGCAGAAGACCTGTTATCATGGTGCCGAATAGGTAGATATCTTCAATGTCACGGAAAGAGCCGCCAGACAAAGGACCCGCCACCTCTCCCACGCGTCCATCGTGTAGCCAGCTGCGAACGTCCCGGCAGGGCAGTCAGGTTCCCCCGAACCTAAGCTTCTCGTCAAGAAGATGGTGTCAATTGCATTGAGAGACCAGTTGATCAAATCCATAATTTCTTGGTTTTGGAGAGCAGAGTAGCGAGAGTCTCTCAAAGTACAAGACAGTAGACGTGACGAGAGAAGCAAAGCAGGATAGGTAAGGGGAGGGAGAGGGAGAGAAAATGCGACCGCCTTCGTTGAGAGCCAAGAGAGAATTTTAGTGATCAAAGACTTAGGCCTATGATCCGAGGAATCTTTTAGGATTCTCAACATTTGTCTCAGACGGCCAAATCATGGCCAAAATCGTACAGTGTGCAACTGGCTTAACTTAAAAACAAATGAAAAGAAACACTAAACTTTCTTTTTTGGGGGAAAAAGAAAAAGCATTGAACAACCAGCACAGAGAGGAACATGTGAGCACTGCTGTGCTGATTTATCATGGCATCATGAGAGCCTTTGCGAACCGAAGCAGTGCAGTAAGTGTGCATCGGCCATTCGCTCCCAGCAGCTGCTAGAGATGACAGGCACAAGCAGTGACATGCTGTAGCACACAGCAGGGATGCTGTGTTTGGTGCCAGAAAGAACCAGGCAGATTAGATAAGGCCAGTGCAGACATGAGAACAGCGGGTACAGGTCACATACAGGATAAACAAGCCTGAGTAAACCACTTTACAGTAAGTCGAGCAGGCGAATATTTCATTGAAGTGTCTTTCTGTGCAAAAGTGCTGAACGCAAGGGATCATAAATAATGATGGACAGAGAAGATGTCCTCTGCAGCAGTGCATGACGGGCGGAAATGTGCCGGCAGGCAGAAATATGAGGAAGGAAGGAAGGAAATGCAGAGTAAAAAACACAGAGAGAGGTGACACAGGAATTTGAGAGAGAAGAGAAGTAAAGAAAAGGATATAGAGGAAGATGAGAGAATCGGTCAGACACACAGCGGGGAGGCTGGCAGGGGAAGAACGCTGGTGTTTGTGACAGCTGGTATCTGTTACAGTGAGCAAGAGATGACCGCGTAGGTGTAGGGTTTCTCCAGAACACCTGACAGCTCTCGGCTGTATGCTGGTGAAACTTGGCCACACTGCAGTCAGAAAATGTCAGTGTTTCCCACACATAGACTAATTTGTGGCGGTGCACCACAGAATCAACAGCGGCCGCCACATATTGCGTTTCGTTATTATTTTCTTTTTTTACGCTGTTTAAAACACGCAGCGTATTCGTTCAGCTGCATTTCCTTTTCCTGCTCTCCCTCCGACTCTGTCACTCACTCGTCTCTCTCTCATATATATATTTGGGGTGTCACGATTCTCCAAATCCTCGATTCGATTACATTTTCGATTCTAAGGTCACGGTTCGATTCGATTCTCGATTTTGAAGCACAGGTTGCTGTTGCTCCTAAAAAGCTGACATCAGTTCATCGCAATCTCACACATCCTTGTTATTATCAATGAAGCTGACTGCACAATGAATCTTTCATAATATATAGCCTACACTTTGTTTGTTATAATTAAAGGATTTGCCAGCTTACAGAATTCAGCTCTGAGGAGCTGATAGCGGTGAGGAGAGTCTATCTTAAATGCTTCTGATTGGCCATTGCGTTCAAGAAATCAACACATATGTCTGTGATTGGCTAAATCACTCAACGCTGCAAACATGTTTTAAATAGAAACTCTGGCCTGTAAATCGTTTCTATTTTGTTTTAGTTGTTCTTGTTGCTTTTCTGCAACAGATAAATAAAAATGTCTTAGTTTTTATATGTTTTATTCATAGATATTTCTAGTTTGCGGGAGTCCCGCGAATTGTTTTATTCTCCCGCACACACAGAGTGAGTGCATTAATGCCCGCGCTCGCACTCGGCCATCAAATCTAGTCCCGCGCCGCACTCTATTGCGTTGGGAGTTCACGTCTATAGATCAAGAGCCCGGCCCGAGGATAGTGACGGGAAATACCAAGTTCGGGCTCGGGCATAGAATCTAAGTTAGAGGACTCACAGCCTTTCAACACGTGTGTTTTTTTTCCGCGCCGTGATGAGTCGTTCATGAACGATCCGTTCATTGCCTCTGTCACACGACAAATGAACAAAAGACTCGGAAGGTCAAATAATTATTAATGTTCCCTGTAAATTATTTTTGACTGCATTATAATGATTTCTTAATTCAGAATATGATCGTGATTGCGTAGGTGGATGTGTTCGGGGAATTTGCCTGTTAAAAGTATAACATTTAAAGCCCCTGAAATGACTAGAAAAAAGATTAGTTAATTTTGATGAACGAGATTGAACAATAGAGTCAGTAAAACGATCCGAACTTTCCATCACGTGCGCGACATGGGGGCGTGGCAGCATCGACGATTCCATTTTTTAATTTCGATTTTTGAGATTGTGAATTAATTTCGATCGATTTCGATTTAAAATAGAAATCGTGACACCCTTTATATATATATATAAATAAACATATACATACATATACACACACCCCTCCGTGCACACCACGTCTGTCTCCATGAAAGCGAGATAATCCCTGGAAGCGTGGAAGCTTGGCCTAATTGGTGCAGAGAAGACAGCTGATGAAATTCAAAAGTTCACGAAAGGTTGGTATCTCGTGAACACCTTTACACAATCACACATTAAAAAGTGCTATAACAAATATTACAATGTTGTCAGTGTGTTATGTTGGAGTCCCGACCCGACCCTTAGCAAACAAGCGATTGAGCCTTCTTTAGAAAGTTAACTAGTCGCAAGTTTGCGGTAAAATCCAGTTGGGTTGTCGAGGTCAAAACACTATGTGTAGCAGCTGTGAATAAAATAAACGTATAATAAATAATGTTATATCATTTTTGTACTCTAACACTAGGGGTGTAACGATATATCGTGGTACGATGTATCGTGATGCAAAAATGTTACGATATGTATCGTAGAGTTATGGCGATTTTTTTTTTTAACAATATGACGTCCGTTTTATCCTATTGGTTGAGCTACCGCACCCACGTCACGCTTGCATTCACTGCATTCACGCTCAAATCTATCGCTTGAAGTGCGCAGTAGCAGGGCAAAATGACTTCGACTGAAATTGAAATAGAGGATACCCCGTCAACTTACAAGTCCGACGTCTGGCAGCATTTAGGTTTTCCAGTTACTCGACAGGAGAAAGGTAAAAAAAACCAGACAAAACACGAACTGTGTGTAAATACTGTAAACACACACGACGTCGAACAAAATGTGTCATTGAGTGCTTGAAGTGGGGAAAAAAGGTGCCGGTACTCTCTTGCATTGGCAAATCATGACATTTGAGATTTCTACAGTGAAAAACAAAACTTGGAGATAAGCTATTGCTGGTACAACCACAATTTACTGTTATTAACAACATAAATGTATTTAAACAAGTCGTGCGTGAGTGTGTGTGTGTGTGTGAAAACGGAACTTTAATTCAGCGCGTGCAGCACAGCAGAAATAGACTCTGTGTGGAAACGATTGCTGCACTGCTGTATAAATTGTCTCTGTGTATACACACCGCTCCTGGAACGGATCGCTGCAGCGCATTCGCGAGCCGAGTGAAAGCTCTAACCTGTTAACATGGGTGCAGAAAAAATACGCACCACATACGCACTGCAAACGGAGTATATGTGAAACGGGCTCACTGACGCTTTTTCTGTCAGTGGTAGAGTAGCCTACCGGCTACATGGGAGAAGTTGCGGCACGCAAGAAAAAGTGCAGGTACGCTTAAGAGTAAAATGTAGAAGTGCTGTTACAGCGTATCGGTGAGTACCGCCCCACTTCGAGCACTGGTGTCATTTAAAACGGCACCACAAAGACAAACTCCTGCAACTGGGTGCGAAAAAGAGAGTGAAAGAAGGACAATTGTATAGAAGACATCTATACAACGTAGTTTTATTGGTCAGTGACAAGTCAGTTGTTAATTTTACATACAGAAGGTTAAACTAAATCTTGATTTATATTGAATTATTGTAAATTCTTTAAGTAGTATGTATAACAATACATTTTTTGAACACTGTTAATGTTAAATAAATCTGTTATTTGATTTTCAGTTTAATTTTTTTATTTTGTTCAAAATATCGTGATACATATCGTATCGTGAACCCAGTATCGTGATACATATCGAATCGTGAGCTGAGTGTATCGTTACACCCCTATCTTACACTGAATGTTTGCTGCTTCAATCCAGATGAGAATTGAAAAGTATTTTCCGCTACTGAAAAAGGCACATGTTGGGCCAGCCTAAACCGGAGATGTTATTAATTAATATACAATATAATGTAAAAAAAAACAAAAAAACACACACATATATATATATATATATATATATATATATATATATATATATATATATATATATATACACACACACACACACACACACACACATATATATATATATATAATATATATATATATATATATATATATATATATATATATATATATATATATATATATATATATATATATATATATATAAATAAATATAAAATAATATATAATTTTGTATAGGGTGTTAAATGTGTGGATTTTGGGTTGGGCGTGTGGAATTTGTGAAGGTGTGAATCATTTTTGATTAAAGGTGCAGTGTGTGATTTTTAGCGACATCTAGCAGTTCGGTTGCGAGTTAAACTAAGGGCTCAGCCCACTCCTCACCCCTCCCTTTCGAAGAAGCTACGGTGCCTGAAACTGGACAAACATATCGTCGTCTGAGACAGCAGAGAATAGCCAGAGTAAGACAAGAGTGTGTAACATTGTCACTGTTTCTGTACCACAGCCCATTATAAACCACACCATGGATAAAGTTTACAAAGCCATAGTCAGGTGAGGATCAAGGGTCTTAATATATAATATAATAATAGTAATCAGCTGATTGTATATAATACAGCGAGGGAGAAGAACCACATGAAACTATATGCAACTATATATTTTTTCTAACAGGGTGGTAAAAGTTTAGCTGGCTAAATATGAGCTGTTACTGTGGCTGAGCTGCTTAAAGCATAAAGCCTTGTTTAAACTCGACGCGTCCGCATGAGCCCAAAGGTGCGCGCGGCAAAAATGGCATGATTGTAACAGCGCGGTCGCCTCCGGATCCCCTAGACACCATTTACTACACACAATAGGCTTTTTTTCTCTGATTTTGAAAACTCTTCACGATCGACTTAAAATGCTTCCAAGATCGACTTGTCGACCGCGATCAACGGGTTTGTGATAATCAGTAACGTTACTGTTTTACGGTCAATGACAAGAATACTAACCAGCTGTCGGAGAAGAACTAAGTTACATGAAACAATCCAACTACATATTTTAGGCAAGGCAAGTTTATTTATATAGCACATTTCATACACAATGGTAATTCAAAGTGCTTTACATAGAATAAATTAAATTAAAATAATCAAAAGAAATCAAAATAATTAAAACAGTTTAGAATAAAAGATAAAATACAGAAATAATCCAATGAAATCAGAATAATTAAAACATAAAATAAAATACAGTACAAACAGTCGGACGAAAAGTGGCACAGTGCTCATTTAGTAAATGCACAGCTAAACAGATGTGTTTTGAGTCTGGATTTGAATGTGACTACTGTAGGAGCACATCTGATCTGGAAGCTGGTTCCAGCTGCGGCTGGCAATAGTAGCTAAAAGCAGACTTACCATGCTTAGAGTGAACCCTTGGTATTTCTAGCTGAGGTGATCCTAGTGATCTGAGTGATCTGTTGGGTTTATATTCACTGAGCATATCTGCAATGTATTGAGGTCCTAGGCCATTGAATGATTTATATACCAGTAATAATACTTTAAATACAATTCTATATGTAACTGGCAGCCAGTGTAAAGACCTGAGGACTGGTGTGATATGTTCATATTTTCTGGTTCTGCTCAGAATCCTGGCAGCAGCGTTCTGTATGAGCTGCAACTGTCTTATGGTCTTTTTGGGAAGGCCAGTGAGGAGTCCATTACAATAATCCACCCTACTGGTGATGAAAGCATGCACAAGTTTCTCTAAGTCTTGACTGGACACAAAGCATCTAATTCTTGCAAATTTTTTTTTTCAGGTGATAGTATGCTGATTTAGTTATTGCTTTGACATGACTACTGAAACTAAGGTCTGACTCTAGAGACACACCGAGATTCCTTACTTGATTTAGTTGTTTGACCCCTAGACTGAAGGTATGCGTTCACCTTGAGAACTTCATCTTTGTTTCCAAACGCAATGACTTCAGTTTTGTCTTTGTTTAACTGAAGAAAGTTTTGGCACATCCAATTGTTTATTTCATCAATGCATTGGCAAAGGGAGTCAATGGGACTGTAGTCGTTAGGCGATAGTGCTAAGTAGAGCTTTGTGTCGTCTGCATAGCTATGGTAAGCGACTTGGTTCTTTCTCATTATTTGGCTCATTGGGAGCATGTACAGGTTAAATAGGAGTGGCGCAAGAATTGAGCCTTGAGGGACTCCGCATGTCATGGGTGTCCACTCAGACTTATGATCTCCAATACTGACATAATAACCTCTCCCTCCCAAGTATGACCTGAACAATTTTAGGAGTATCCCAGAAAGCCCGACCCAGTTTTCCAGCCTGTCAAGAAGTATTTTGTGATTGACAGTGTCAAATGCAGCACTGAGGTCGAGTAGTACCAGCACTGATAATTTGCTTGTATCAGTATTTAAGCGAATATTGTTTATTATCTTTATGAGAGCTGTCTCTGTGCTGTGATGCGGTCGGAAACCAGATTGAAAATTGTCAAAGTATCCATTCGAGCTTAAGAATTTGTTCAGCTGATTGAAGTCAACTTTTTCAATGATCTTGCCTATGAAAGGAAGATTTGAGATCGGTCTATAGTTGTTTAATATGGTCTTATCCAGATTGCTCTTTTTCAGGAGGGGCTTAACAACTGCAGTTTTCAGGGAGTTCAGAAAACTCCCAGAGAGAATAGAAGCCTTTACTGCTTAGTAAGTTCTTTATACACCACTGAAAACATAGTTATGGATGGCATATTGCATTTCTGTTAATAGATTAGGGGTGTCGAAATTAATCGTTTCTACGATGCATCGCGATGCAGACGAGGACGATTCGGTTATCGGTTCAGTAATAGACCATAACCGGTTATAATGTACTGACGCTTTTCTGACATCATTTGTCACGTATGTGCTTTGTCGTGATACCATACACTGGCAGAGGGAGGCGAGATGTGTGCGCATAATTAAAAATGCTCCAGCTACTTTAAAAGGCTACATCTGGACACATTTCGGCTTTTATGAACAACCTGGTAAGCACGACCAGGAGAAGACACGCGCTGTGTGCGCTCATGTCACGCACAAATAGAATAGGCAGGAGGTAATAGCTATATTAACTTGATAAACAATGTTAGCCTTGTTCACCCCGAGCTGTTACGCCTGGCAGAGCCGGACTGCTTTAGAGTAAGAGAATGAGCTTCAACGTCACCCGAATCCGCAGTCAAAACAAATAATCCACCCGCCTCAATATTGTTCTCGGATTTAAGTATTCGCTGCCAGCCGATGGTGAAATTACAATTATTCTGTGTTGTTACGGGTGATTATAAATGATCGTCATCTTCAACAGTGAACTCTCGACGGTTGATGCACGCCTCTAATGGTGACATATACACTGATGAATGAGCGCTGCTTTTAAATAAACATTTCTTTAAAACAAAATTGATTCGATAAAATTTTATTTTCTTAATGGCATAAACAGGCCTTTGAAATTCAAACTGGAATGTCCCCGTTTCTGTCACTGCGACTTCCCGAACAGACGAATACACGCGCACGGATCACTTTTAAAGTAAATTTGAAAATTGAGGATGCGGTGCATCGAAATGCATTGTGATACCGATTGAACTGAATCGATGACATGATAATCGTAACCGAACCGTGAGACCAGTGTAGGTTCACAGCCCTATAATAGATACTCAAAATTTTTACACATTGCACCTTTAATATTTAATATAATAAAGTTCTGTGTAAAAAATTATTAATGGTCAATGCATAAAGCAAATGGAACGACCTCACTGCAGTAACAGGCAATATGGCAGGCAAATTAAGAATCTTAAATGCTTGTTAAGGCCTTGATTAATGTTCACATTACCCACTCAAAAGAAACACCATAAACGCACGGCCTAGTCAACTCATCTTTTGTTTCTAAGAGAGAAGTACATATGGGCACAAGAGTTATTAAAACAATGGAAGAGAGACAGGAAGAACTAGCATTCAAGAAAAATATGTTTGTCCAAGCAAGAGTGTATGTAGTCTTGCATAAATTAATTTGAACTGCTAAACAAGATAAAATTGTGGTATTCAGCTGAAGAACTTAAAAATGGCAATGCTTTTCAATAAGGTTTAATTTTGTTAGCATTGTATTTTTTTTTTTTACAAAATTTATTAATCCAAGTTAATTTTTAAGTATGCTACTATTCATTATTATCCATTATTATCCCCATCCACTGAATTGGCTCTATCACTCTTTCTCCACCCATAGCTGGTGTGTTGTGAGCGCACTGGCGCCGTTGTACTGTGGCTGCCGTCGCATCATCCAAGTGGATGCTGCACACTGGTGGTGGTTGAGGAGAGATTCCCGGATATGATTGTTAAGCGCTTTGGGTGTACAGTTACAGTGGCCGAGAAGAGCAAAACAAACCACAATTCTGAAAACAAAACAGCTCGCAGGCTGGCATATAATAATAAAAAAAAGATTATCGTAGTCGATACATCTAATATTTACACATGCACATGCGAAACGACTTGCTTCTGCCGCAGTCTGCTGTACTTTCTGCATGTCTTGATTGACAGATGTCTCATCCAATCAGCGGTCAGTATTCCATTCGCCACATATACCTACCTTTTCCGTTTTGTTGACTTGTTAATTTGTTATCAGATTTGTCTTTGTGTTTTCTGATTTGTTATTTTGTTATCGGAAATGTTATTGTGTTTTTTAACTTGTTGAATTGTTTTTAGTCTTTCCATTGCGTTTATAAATTTGTTGTTTTGTTTTCGGACTTATGGTTTGTTTTGTACTTCTCGGCCACCGTATACAGTAGTACATGTGGAAGCGCTATATAAATGCCTCATTCATTCATTACTTCATGTTCATTAATATACATTAGCTAATGTTTTCATTAAATTTTTTGCCATTTTGAACTTATATATATTTTAAATTTATATTAAATACCCGATTCAACAATTATGTTAAATCAAGAACAAGAACTCATTTCATTTAATTAAATGTCGTTTAGAGTTCCAAAACCACTTGCACATGGCCTCAAGGAATTGAGGCCATATTCATTAGAAGCGGATATGAAAAGGCTTTGTGTTCAACAGTGTCCAATTTCTTGCACTTTGTTTAATAAACTGCACTGTGCTGTCCTGCACATAATTAACACAAGAACTCACTCCCGCTCTTTATGGCAGAATTAGCTGCCTGATATTTAACCGTAACTGATAAAAGGGTTGACTGATTGTGTTCACTGACAGGGCAGTAGATATTTCATTAGAGTGAGATGTAAATCTAGAAGATTAAGACACTGCCATCGCTCCAACACTTGAGTCTGAACTGCAGTAGACTGTGAAAATCATCTCCAAAATTGCATGCCATCTAGAAGACAAGAAGAAAGGGAAAAAGTGGGGTTTAAATAAAAACCCGCTCAAGTGACTAATTCAAGAAGGAAATGAAACTAAAAGCAAAGGAAATCAACATCTCAGTGGCTAATTTTATAAAGATTAGAGTCACTGAAGCCACAATGGAAACCGGATGATCTGCAATAGCTAGATGCAGAGGGGGAAAAGGAGGCCTTTGGAGAGAAGTATATGCTTCGGCTCTCCATGGGACATTCAGGAAGTCTTGGAGGAGTGCAGCTGCACGAAAGAGCGACCAGTGCTATGAACTCATCAATCTGTGGATTGCTCTGTGAACAACTGGCATTGGACCAGGGTTTTTAAAAGCCAACGTTTTTTTTAACCGTCTTGAAGCAGAAATGGTCTTTATTTACCAAATAAAACTAAACTATATTTCTAATAGTAAAACTAATTAAAAAAAAATAACAAAACTAAATAAATAAAACTAAAATAAACAAATAAATTTAAATAACACTGCTAAGACAAATTGTTCATTCAACAAAAAGTTCTTTACCTTTTTTTTTAATTCTGATTTGTTATAAAACATTAATTAAAAAGAATTCATAATTACCACAGAAAAAAATATTTCTTTATATAAAAAAATACTTTTTTTAAGCATGGTGTATTTTGGAGTAGGGCTGGATGATTAATCGAAAAATAATCGAAACCGAAATTCAGAGCCTATAACCGACGTAATTTAACCATGTCGGTTATTTCGTTTTTTTAATCCTATTAATATTTCCGCCCACTGTGTGTTAATGTACTTTCCCCTTAAAACATATTACCACGTGTGTAGTCACGTAACTCCGCCCCGTCCAGTCTGCGACATTGAAGCAACATGAGCCCCTTTCACACAGCGCTTTGATCCCGGGAAATTGCAAGGAACAAACACCTTCTGTGTGAACACAAACACGACCCGGGATTGATGCCAGGTTGGGGACATATTTAACATTGCCGTGTTCAGTCCTGGAACGCGTGCTGTGTGAACAAAAGCCGTAATGAATGCCGTGCCGTAATGATGGCGCTGAGCCGGGATCGTTCGCCAGCGTGAAACGGCTCGTAATGCGCTAGTTTATGATCGAATCAGAGAAAAAAAATGCACAAGCGTGGTTTCTCGAGAGAGAAATCGCAGCTCATAAGCAAACTATAGACGCCGCAGGGACATGTCACATGTCTTTGCGGGTTGTGTGTGTCTGTGTGAACGCACTCTCTTGATTCCGGAAAATCACTGGCAGTGTGAATGAACCGAAGTCAAACGAATCAAGGTCAAATCCCGGGCCACTTTATCCGTGTATTTTCCGGAATCTTTGTGTGAAAGGGAACTCAAACACTGAGTCAACTCAGCAACAGGAGCCGCTTGTACCAAAGAAACACGCGAAAACAGAGAGAGACTGACAAACGCCCAGCAACAAGTGCCTCCACTCCACAAAGCAGGTTTCGATAACACAAGCATTTACAAATTCTACACAATATGAAAAGGATTAGTTTTTTTACTGTTTTTTTTTTTTAGTTAAGTTATATTTTACTTTTAAGATGGCAATATTTACAATAATTTATTTTGTTTACAAAAAGAACTATTTTCTACATTTTTAGGAAACTTTCTTATTACATTAAAACTTAATTACTTTTTATAAGACGTTTTTATTTCAAGCATTGTATGCTTTGTTTGATTCAATTGTTTGAAATATTTAATAAGTAAGCATTAAAAGCTATCTGTGCGTTTCCTTATTTTAGAATCACAAAGATAGGATTATGCATTCTTTCATTAAAAAAAAAAACGTGAACATATTTACAGTATAAGCCTTGCCAGTGACACATGAGAAAGAATTCTTTTTAAATAATCGTTCAATAATTGTAATCGAGGTAACTTGTTAGATTAATCGCGATTATGATTGTAGCCAAAATCGTCCAGCCCTATTTTGGAGTCATGAAATTTCTTCGCATTGCTGTATTCATTTGAAATTCGATCATTTCATGGCAATACGTGATTAGATTTTAAAGTGCACCAAATGATCACAAACAGTCTATTATGTAATCATGACTGGCCTAGAGGCAACACGGCCTTACAGAAAAGAAAAAGGACTTATATTCCAGTACCTTAATACTCCCTTTCAGCTCAAACAAATCAAAATCACAATGTCAGCCTAGATACAAACACCCACACAGGTTAGAAAGAACTTTAGAGACATGCCTGCCAGGGCAAGTGAGATATGTGAATCATAAACCCTGCCAGTTTAGCTCCAAAAAAAAAAGAAAAGAAGAGACCCTCGTTCTAGAATCCCCATCTGTCCCAGGAACGTGATTTAAAGAAAGTCCCTCCGTGTCCTTACAAAGGGAATTCATCACAAAAAGAGATCAGTACTGTGAATGTCATGTGTTTTACAGCATGCTCGTCCATGGCCCAGCGAGTGGATATTATAGCCTTCAGCGAAGTGGAGAAACAGGAGGGGTGTGTGAGGGGACATGCTGCAGTATTTCTGCCCCCTGCATCTCTGACAGCACACAACAGTCAATAATCACATACCACCTGCCTGCAAAAAACACACGCTGGAAAACTGGAGGGGCTTTGGAGACAGTTTTTACTGACTGCTCTATTTGTGGTGCTGGTACAAAGAGTCAAGGACTGAGCAGCTATGTTTCAAATACTAGCGAACTGGGAATGTGGAGATGACGTCAAGCCGTGTTGCATTATGGGTCCGCCGCCATATTTACAGGATCGCGCCCAATACCGCTGTATTTAAATGCATGTGTTGGAGGCTGTGTTTGGATTTTCTGTCGAGATTTTAATAAACGTCGATATGGTTGTTCAGTTCAACTGCCATAGCAGGTCACATTAGTGTTGTCAAAAATATTGATATTTCGATAAATATCGATACTGAAATATCTGAACGGTACCAATACTAATTTCCCGAAGTATCGATACACCGATACTAGCCGAGGGGTCACTTTCACTTCTCGCCAAAGGCGCGTTGACAAACACGACACGTGACGCACTCGTCTCATTCGCTCTGGTTAAATAGCAAAAGTGAATGGGAAGATGGCGAGTGCGGCGCCGCGACCGGCTTTGGTTGATTGATAAAGAACACCGCGAGCGGGCATGCCGGAGAATAGCGCGGACACGCGTAAAAAACACACCGCGAGCGGGCATGCCGGAGAATAGCGCTGACACGTGTAAAAAACACACCGCGAGCGGGCATCCCGGAGAATAGCGCTGACACGTGTAAAAAACACACCGCGAGCGGGCATGCCGGAGAATAGCGCGGACACGCGTAAAAAACACACCGCGAGCGGGCATGCCGGAGAATAGCGCTGACACGTGTAAAAAAACACACCGCGAGCGGGCATGTCGGAGAATAGCGCTGACACGTGTAAAAAAACACACCGCGAGCGGGCATGTCGGAGAATAGTGTGGACAGGGCACGCGCTACACACCGCGAGCGGGCATGTCGGAGAATAGTGTGGACAGGGCACGCGCTACACACCGCGAGCGGGCATGTCGGAGAATAGCGCGGAGACGCGCTTCACACTCCAATTTGATACTGTTAAGTGCTTTGACACAATCTGTATTGTTAAAAGCAATATATAAATAAAGGTGACTTGACTTCATGCCAATCCATTGAGCATTGTTTCCGCGTGTGATGCACGCACGTTTGCATTTAAATCTGTTCATCAAATTACGTTAATGTAGGCTATTAACCAGCATTTATGACCGATGAACAATGCATTTGTTACAGTATATTTTAATCTTTGATTTACGTTAATATATTAACCAGCATTTATGACCGATGAACAATGCATTTGTTACAGTATATTTTAATCTTTGATTTACGTTAATGTATTAACCAGCATTTATGACCGATGAACAATGCATTTGTAACAGTATATTTTAATCTTTGATAACAGTAGGTAATAAAAAAACAACGGCTCATGTTAGCTCTTGTCCAATGAAATAATATTAACAGATAGAACTCAGGACATTTTTTTCATGTAAAATATACCTCATTGTCATGTTCTAGACTTGTTATATTTAGCTTTAAATAAAAAAAGACCCCCTTAATATTGTGGCAGTTTTTTTCTCTGTGGTATCGTAAATGGTATCGAATATCGATATTTTTCAAGGTATCGTATCGAAGTTAGAAATTCTAGTATCGTGACAACACTAGGTCACATGATCGTCCAGGGAGGAAAATGAACAACGGAATACGTTTTTTCAGCTTTCTTTCTTGGAAAAAACAACAGGGGAAGCAGGTCGAGGAGCTGACGCCGGATCGTGTGGGTTGCCGCAATCATGAGGAAAAACTTTACTTACTGTCCTCCACTGCATACTACGTTTGTTAAAAGTTGTACAAACCAAGAGGTTGTGTATTGTATATTCCATGATGACTAGGAGGACAGTTCATGAATGATGTTGAATTTGTGGTTCATGTTAGCAGATGATAAAGCCAGACCACATTGCATGAATCAAATTATATTTATTTTGTTTTCTATTAACAATTTGCTTTGATATTCTGTACATCTTTTTACATGCCTTTTTTAAAAATGTTTGTGAATCAAGTTTTTATATAACTGCTTAATAAATACATTAAGTGACTTATCTGTTTCTGTACTCTGATTGCATCCACAAAGACCCTTTAAATCACATAAACTGGGATGGGCGAAGATACATCAAACTATTTTAAAATAAACTACCAAATACCCTCATTTTTACATGTCAACATTAACTGATGACAATAAGGCACAGTTGTATTTAACAAGTTACCCCATCTTGTGGCATTATAAAGTAATATACAACATTTTTTTCTTGCACAACCGATGAAAACTTAACATATGCTGAAAATAGCAAGCTAACATTAACTATGAGAGCTGCTTCTCAGGTCAAATAGCTAGAACATTATGTACAATAGTATTCATCTTAGCATAGGCTACGAACACCAAAACTAAATCAGATGTATCAACGTTGTTTATCGCGGATAGTTTGTCCAAATAAGGTTTTTTGGCAGTGGCATTTAGTTTATCCCAGTAGGGTCCCTTCTCTTTTTCTTTAAACATCTCCATTTCTTCCGTTCTTCTTCAATTTTACCTCATTTTAGCCGAACACCCACTATTATACCAAAGGTAAACAGAGATCGTGCCTGTAAAGATGGCGCCCATGTCCCATAAAGCAACACGGCGTGACGTACCTCCACATTCCCTATAGGCCACTAGCTTCTCAGACAGTCTCATTAACAAAATGGAACCTAATGAGTGTCCCTCTCGTGCTCGTTCATATAATGGCAGTGAAAAGCTACTAACATCAAGCTTAAAAAAAAAAAGACGCAAAAGTATCACAAAATAGTCTGATGCTTCACATGTCATATATCCCACGTGTTCTGGGGGTATACAGTATGATTCAGTGAAGAAAAAAAACAAAGTTAAATGTATTATTTAACGAAAATCCTGACCTTGGCCATAGGTCTTCTGTACACGACTATGCGACTCTAATAGCGCCACAGTTGAGTTCACTCCGACTCGCCCAGAAAAAGCAAACCATTTTTTGAGAAATCTAGACTATGAAAAACGTGACATGAAATACAATCCATGTACTTTCTCCTCTGAGGTGAATATAGTTGTGTTCGTCACAACAAGAAGTTATCACGTTCACATCTGTCAACTGTCCTTCTGATTACCGGAGTTCCGGTCTGGAGATATTCAACTCAGTGAAGAAAGTACGCAAATACTTTTTTGGGATTACTATGTTTATTTAATTTAGCATTTCTCTTGTCTTGATTTCTCACAACTTTTGTGCTTTTTCTGTGCGAGTCGGCGTGAACTGTGGTGCTGTAGGCCTTGTTAGACTAATAAAATGAAAAGTAAAATAAACAAATAACATTAAGTTACTTCTGTTACTAAATAAAGCAGTAATTGATGTCATAAAATCATAAGTCTGATATGCTTTAATGGTTAAAAGGCTACAGCCTATATAGGTTAATAAATAAAAATCACAAACATGATGCTTGTAAATCAAATAATTTTATATACAAAGTTTATTAATCTGTAAAAAAAAAAAACCTGAATCCAAGGAGCTCTAAGATAACTTAGTTTTTTTTTTAATCAGAGGCTTAAAGTGGCATGTTTTAACTTAACGCGTCATGTGTGGATGACTCAATTACTGTAGACCATCTACAAATGTTACCCTAAATGTTGTCCACAAATAAAATGTTTAGGTTACAACTGCATCTGTTTGAAGAAGAAAAAAACAGCAGTGACTTATGTGTTTTTGAATCTTTCAATGTATTCTTGTCATTAAAAAAACGTGCGTAACATTTATTTAGTTCTGACAAGTAATCTTTTAAAAAAGGAAAGAAAAAATACAGTTTTTGCTCAATACTAATTAAAATGAAAAATAATTCATTTATAATTCCTGCACTGGAGAGACTTGGTGTTTTTCCAAACAAAGTTCAACCAATATGTACATATTGGTATCAGCATCGGCCAAAACAGAGTTGAAAAATATCAGCATATCAGAAAAATATCGGCATATCGGATATCGGCAAAGTTCTAATATAATGCATCCCTAGAATTTTTTTATAGGATTTTACTTCCAGAACTTGACTTATGTTGTTAAGCTACTTTGCACACACAAATAATGGTTGAAAACTATTATTATCTTATCTATTTTAAAAACAATAAAATGTTTACTCTTTGAAAGCCATATCAGGAGCATCCTTATGATGAATAAAAAAACTGTTTAGCAAGATAGTGAGAGTGTGTAATACAGAAGGAGTGTTTCAGGAACACTACTGCTGACAGCAGAAATCTTTAATGCTGGGAATGCAGCAAATCACATGCACTAAATTCACATTTGCATTCACAAACAAATTCGAAAAGTGGACAAAAAGTCAGTTCATGTCAGCGGCAGTCAAAAGCCCTGCAGCAGCAGAACAACACAGGAAAGTTCCCTCCCAAGGAAAGAAAAAAATCATATCAAACGTTACTTCTGAGGAGAGAGCAAACATTTGGGAAATGAAGCCTAAATGGAATTTATTAGCATATATTCTGCAGAATAAAGCAGCTAATTTCTTCTTCTCCTCCCCTCAGTCTCTTATCAACAGTCTGCTGCGTGCAAGCACTCACAGCAAACACACACACACACAGCTTTACAGGAAAGAGATATTACACGCATCATGGGACAGGCGCTCCATACAAACGTGCATCACGGGACAGGCGCTCCATACAAACGTGCATCACGTGCATCAACCCTCTTTACTGTCATAATTGCATGAAAACAAACAGAAGGATGCATTCAAAAACTGCATCACTCCAACAGTTGTTATAGTCAAAAGAAGACCACCAACCACCGTTTGAGATAGATTACCTGGCTGGCATGAGATCAAACGTCTTCATTTCTTCTCCTTTTGGACAAATGGAATACGGTTTGTGCTCACTGAATATGCATCAGTGTAAGAAAACCACCAGATTTTACAGTTCCCCTCTTCGAAAACAGTTTAACCCCTGAATGTATTAAGTGTAATTTATGTTCAGTTATCTCTGCCACCCAAATCAATATAATTTTTTTTAGACCAATAAGTACTTTTCTGAATACAAAAAAAAAAAAAAAATGTGTGTGTGTGTGTGCCTAGTGTTGGAAAAGGGTTGAGAGGTTGTTTCATGTTCACTTCATTATCAGCTGCTCTGCATCAGTTCTCCTCTTTCGGTCTAGTTGTTAGAATTGACCACAAGCAATCTCACACAGCTAATGCTTCCCTCACCACACAGAACTCTCTCTGCCTAATATGCTCTTCATAGTATTATCAGTACAACCGAGAGGTTAAGTGGACCTTTCTGATATAATAAGAGGATTTGTGTATCTTGTGTCAATGTGTCTAGCACCAAAACAGGCTTAATTGAGTATATAACTGCTGTCCCTAGTCTCAGATTCTTATAACTAACCAGACTATTTTGCAACTGAACTGTTTAAGACTTTTATATGGCACAATGCAAATCTTCAATGCAAAAATTCAGAGGCCCAAACCTATTAAAAATAAGCAATTTGGTGCAGTTGCTGATATTTATATTCCAAATTAAATGAAATTCTGATAGCTAGATTGTAATGTAAATCAATGAGATCTTTATAACATTACAGCAGAATACAGTACTTCCATAAAATGCATATAAATATCAGTTGTCACTCTCTATCTTCTAATATGTCTTAGTAAGAGGATATTTACATGATTAGTTTTGTAATCAAAGCTCTGTAGCTTTATTTTAGGGCCCTTTCACACCTACCTTGTTTGGTCCGGACTTTCGGACTTTTCAGTTTGGTCCGAATCAAAATTACAGGTGTGAAACCTCCCCCGGACCACGGTCCGGACCAAACAGATGAAATTTGGTCCGACGAAAAGAGGTAGTCTCGGTCCGGATCAAACTGAACAAAGGTTTGGTTCGTTTCTAGTGTGAAAGCATTTCTGTATGGTTCGGATTTTCAGACCTTTTACAGGAAGTTACGGTGGTTCCCGCATAGCCGAAAAAACAGAAGGTGACAGGAAAAATGAGCCGTACGCACATGGGGAGAGGAGGAGACGAGGTTTTTAATTGAAGTATGGTCTGATGACATAATTAGAAGTCAACTGGAAAACATGCACAAAAAAAAAGAGCTCGCATGATTGCTTGCAGTCTTCTCCTCCTTTCCTGCCGGCGACGATAAAATGTTCAAACGACGAGGACGTTCATTTGGCGAATTTGAACTAGCCTTGTGTATAGTTGGTGCTGCAGGTAATTGTGCCATAAAAATAACAATACAGTTGCAACGATATGCGTCTGTTCATTCATGTTGTCAAAGTTACCCGCCGCATTGACAACACGTTGACGTCAGACGTACGTCCATTTACAAACCAATCAATGTCGAGATGCAGCCCACATAGATGATGACGACAGGACGCAAGTATGTCACGTAAAGTTCTTTAGTGCGCTCGCATAATTGCAGTGTGAAACCAAACCAAAACTTTCTGAAAGTATAAAATGTATCAAAATGTGAACTTTGGTTCGGACCTTGGTGCGGACTTTCAGGTGTGAAAACGCCCTTAGAGGGCAAAACTTTTAGGGGCGGTTTCCCATACAGGGTTTAAATTAAGACAGAAGTATGCCTTAAAGCTTTAGTTCACCCAAAAATGAAAATTATGTCATTAATGACTCACCCTCATGTCGTTCCAAGCCCGTAAGACCTCTGTTCATCTTCGGAACACAGTTTAAGATATTTTAGATTTAGTCCGAGAGTTTTCTGTCCCTCCATTGAAAATCTATGTACGGTATACTGTCCTTGTCCAGAAAGGCAATAAAGACATCATCAAAGTAGTCCACGTGACCTCAGGGGGTTAGTTAGAATTTTTTGAAGCATCGAAAATACATTTTGTCCCAAAAATAACAAAAGCGATGACTTTATTCAGCATTATTAGGTCACATGGACTACTTTGATGATGTCTTTATTACCTTTCTGGACAAGGACAGTATACCGTCCATAGATTTTCAATGGAGGGACAGAAAACTCTCGGACTAAATCTAAAATATCTTAAACTGTGTTCCGAAGATGAACGGAGGTCGTACGGGCTTGGAACGAAAGAGGGTGAGTCATTAATGACATAATTTTCATTTTTGGGTGAACTAACCCTTTAATCTAGAATAGTTAATCATGGTTTAAAAATGTCTTTCAGACACAAAGATTAAAAACAGATTACTAACATCTGGACTAAGTCCTGAACTAATACAAACAAGATTAATTTAAAACCAACTGTGAATTAGGTTGTCTATAAAACATTTAAAATTTATCAAATAAAGATACTGATCAGTTGTATTCAATACTAACAGGAATGATTGAGAGCCAGCAACCTTTGGAGAACACACCATATGATGACCATGATTTCGTGGAGAAAAAACTGAGCTACTCCAGTACTATGTGTATGACCTTCATTGACATAGTCCAAGAAATCAATTTGTCTTCTACAGTAAATCCATGGTAAATGATGGTGATTTGTAAAATTAAAAGTCTAATCATTCATGGCACAATGTTTTTTCGTGTTTGTCAGTGCTGTAGAGAATGTCAGAGCTGTTTCATCTGGCTTTAAACTTGTTTAAGTCACCAAGACATTTGTGTTCTTAGCTGAAATGAAGCACTGGACCTCACAGCACTGTTTAGTAGTCGTGCGATCAAGACCGATCAGCAAGTAAACACACCTGGAGTGCTGCGCTTATATGGAACATTTATCTAACTTTTGTTATTATTTTATAGAGGAAAATTATATCGTGATGATTATCGTTATCATTTTATCGCCCAGCCCTACTAAAAAGTAAAAACTATCAATCAGAGGGTCATGTAATAGATTATTTTGATCCCGTTGATGATTAAGAGGCCTAAGAAATGTGCATATCAAATATGGTACAGTAACCTTATTGGGTTAATGTGGTTTCATACAAATACTCTCAAATTTGGCATGGAAGAACAAATCTTGCAGTTTCTCCAAATTCTATATGATAGTTTTAAGTGGGAGAGATGTGTCTTCAGGGGATTTGTCAAGCATCTAAATTGGCTAAGCTATAAGCTCGACATGGAAAGAATTTAATAACCCAGAGCCTGATATAAAAATCGAACAATACACTGATATACCAATTCAAAGAGATATTTTTTAAAGATATGAATTGAATTTTCTGGAAAAAAGTTCAAATGAAATAAAAGCTGTAAATATTAAAGATTTCTACATGAATCTGTTCTCAACGTTTCCCTCGACTGTGAATGATTCCTCTAAGGTAATGTGCCGTTATCCTTGTCTCTTTGTTTAGCTCTGTTCTGACAATCTCCTTTCATTGTCGGTTTAAGAAAACAACATGTTGGCAGCACCACAGGAAGAGACAATTGTTCAAAGACATGCTCGCCCTCGCTAACACACTGCTGCTGCTGAGATTCAAGCAATAATAAACCGCCAAACCACAGAGGTACAGAGCAATAACCAAACATCTGTTTAGCTCACAGTTGGGGAAAGACCTGCCCTGTCTGACTGGGGAATCTCCAGATGGAGGGATAGACCTGATCTCAGGTCATAAGAAGCTTTGTAAACTAGACAACACTGCCTCAAGACATCAAACACCAAAACCATCTTGGTTTTCAGCAGAAAATCAACAAACTTGTGAGGTTAGCCTTAAGGTGAGCAAAGCAAACCTGATGTGAGATCAGAGTGACGAGTCTCTAAACTGAGAAAGCCGAGGCAGAAGTCATGGTATCTGAACTCCAGAGATAGATGAAGAGTGAAGGAGCAGGAGAATGGGAGACAGACAGAGAGCAGGGGACAGCAGACAGACAGGCGGATGGATGCTCCAGGCGATCCCCAGGGGTCTGTGGCAGAGCAGACAGCAACCTTAGCTTCCATTAGAGGCGCGTCACTCTGCACCTTTCCACCCAGACAGTGCTAATGATTTCCTGTCAGCGCTAGCCAACACACACACACACACACAAAGACGACTGCATGAGCTGTAGAAAGCACTTAACACAGCAAATAACCGAAGATGATACATAAGCTAGAATGCTGAACAATTTCAAACTTTATTTCCAGAGACAACAAGAAGTGGAAAGGCACTAAAAAAGATGTCCAGTTTGACATGAACTATCATGGGCATGAATATGCGGGGTGGGGGGGTTGTTGTCTCTGTTGTTATACTGCTGCAAACTATACACTGGCAAATGAAGCTAGTTTCTCAATTTTTGGCCATGTCTGATTACAATCAGATACAAAGGGTATTGCCCTGCTGCAAATGCATTTGATTTAATTGATTTTAATTACTTAACTTATGGTCTGTTCATCACACAAAGATGAAACAAATATATAATACGTAATATAAATAAAAAAATATAATATGCACAAACAATTTTAAGGTTGTTTAAAAGTATAATAACAGTGTGTAATCTACTATAAAAATGTGAGTAATCTGTGTGTGAAATTGAATGCGGAGGTTCAGCTTCACTGGAGACGCATGATCGACAAACTTTAAACCCTTCATTTCAAACTATGCTGCGCTATAATCAGTTGCCCATGTCATTTTCACTGTGCTGTATGTAAAATTTGTCTTTTTTTATTTATTTATTTTGAACAAATAAATAAATACATTTATTTATTTGCTTTCCTTGTCTTTCCTTGTCTTTATTTGGAAAAGTATGATTCCCGTTGTGCACAAACTTACCAGATAAGTGCCCTTTAAGTTACAGTTTACTTCCTTTTTATTCATTTTTTTAACAATTCCTTTATTTGTAAAAATACAGTAATAGAATTACATAATTAAGTAGCCATCTAAAGTATAGGTCTGTTTATTTTACAGATTTTTTTAAACTAAAATTATTAAATCAATATCAGTCGACCACTAGTGATGATGCTGTCTCTCTCTCTCTCTCTCTCTCTCTCCCTCTTCCTCTTCCATTTGCCTTTCACTTTCCTCTGTTTTCTGGTCCTCTAGTGGCCAGCTGGTGTCAGCAGCTCTTTATTAAGAGCAGCTGCCACATCAGGTACCTGTGCCAGCTGGGCACACCGCCCTGGTGGCCACAGCTGCCACAGTGAATCAGAAAGCACTGCTGGCAGGGCAAATCTTGATGGAGCAGACGTGGAGAGATCTGTTGTCCGTGCGGCTAAGAGCCCTGGGCTGCCCATTGCAATGCCTGCTGTGCCTCTCTCTCACAGTGGGCAGAGCACACAAGATCAGTGTCGCCTCCAGCTGGCATCAGGGCTCTCAAGTGTCAGGCATTGAGTGTGACAGTCACTCATTTCGGTCTTTTGTCAGGCACTCCCGCCACACATTGCATTTAAGAAAATAGCACTATTGTATCTGGGTAAGATTTAACGCAACAACCAATGAAAAAAAGCATATCCTGGAATTGTTCCCGTGATTCTGCTACAACATCCTTCGAAAGTTTCGTTCACCCACAGAGGAAACCACTGGAGCTCCGAGCATCACCTTGAGCACAGAGTAAGTCATGATCTTACAGTGGCCGAGAGGTGCAAAACAAATCACAATTATAAAAACAAAATAACAAGTCAGAAAACACAACGACAATTCAGAAAACAAAATAATTCAGAAAACACAACAACAATTCAGAAAACAAATTAACAATTCAGAAAGCACAACAACAATTCAGAAAACACAACGACAATTCATACAAAACGGAAAAGGTAGGTACATTTTGAGAATGGCAAACTTATCGCTGATTGGACGAGACACCTGTCAATCAAGCTTTACAGGAAGTAAGAAATTTGTGATCAACTTTGTTTTGCTAAATGCGAAAATGGAACACATTAAACATTACTTTGAAGAAGGACATTCATATGCCGTGATTGTGGACATGCTGGCGACTTACCACGACATTAAAATGCCGCTGCTCACGCGACGCTCCTGCTTGATGCCCACGCGTTACTCCTGCTCTCGGTGAGAATGCACTCATTGATTAACATGCACGCCAAAAAAAAAACTCACGCTTGCAGTGTGAAACGGCCGTAATTCACGAGGTTTCCTACATGTGCGTTCCGTGTGCACGTGTGAGGCCGATGTTAATCATGCGGTGCCCGAGTGCATTTGACCGACATAAAATCGGAATATGTCAGACTGACCGGCCGGTCGCCGATCATGGCCGATCACGTGAAAATTGTACCATTCCGATCACACATCTCTACTACAAATGTTATTCAGTCAAGTGCAGTGTGTGATTTTCTCTTTTTCTTTTGTTCTTTGATTATCCTTAATGACAAACAGCAGGAGGTTTATTAGGCTGTTGTCACTTTAAAGGCATAGTTCACCCAGAAATGAAAATTGTGTCATAATTTATTCAACCCAATGCAATCAGATTCAAACTTTCAATTTTCGCTCTCCATGCTGCACTCAGCAAGAGAAAAAGAGAAGTGGATTAAAAAAGACATAATGACACTGAGAAACAACCAGAATGGATGAGTTTCTTTCTTCTGCTGAACACAAAAGATGATATTTTGAACCAAAAAGTTGATGGGACCCCAGTGATTGTCATAGTATATTTTTTTTCCATACTATGGAAGTCAATGGGTCGGGCCCATCAACTGTTTGGTTTAATTTTTTGATTTTCATGATTTTTATTTTTGGGTGAACTATCCCTTTAATGCTGGTGCCATTAATCAGGCAAAAGCATGAGAGAACTCCTTATTCAGCAGGAAGTGCCGATTAACAGTACTTTTTTTAACGCTTTTGTAGTTGTGGTTAAACTCTCTCTCCAGCCCCCTACACTCGTATTCTAAAACAGAAAATACAAAATAAACAAAGTATTGTAGCAGTATTGTTATCATGAATCATTTTGACCACGATAATCGTGTAGTGAAAATCTGATATCGTGACAGCCCTATTATGCTGTAAGAAAATACATTTTTATTATATTGACCATTTAAGGCTATTGTGTTTTTATGAATTTACATTTTATGGACAATTAAGCACATTTAATTTAGCACATTTAATAATAATTAAAAAAAGAATTAAAACTATTTCTACAAAATGGTTGTATTTGTTGTAGGCTACTGCATTTAAAAAAGTTCATTGTGTCTTAGTTACTTACATGAAAAAGACTTCAAAACAGCATCTACTAACCTGAAGGCAAAGCCGTTACACTTTACAGCTTCATTCTAGCACTATTAGGCTACGTTCAAACCGTCAGTCCAAATCCGATTTTTTGTGCATATCCGATTGAAATCCAATCAGTTTTAGCAAGAGTGAACGGCAAGAAAAACTAACAACAACAAAAAAATCGCATGAAATGCATTACAAATCCATTTCGAGCTACATTCATATGTGGTTTAAAATCCTATTCGAAACATATTTCTGGAGATTTGTTTCATTCTGACTGCTCCGATCGGATTTCGCGTGGTTTAAGTGACTTACACACACACCATACAAAACGTAAACGGCAGACATTGTTATAGGAAACATGCTGAATGTTGCAGCAGAAACAAGGTTGTGTTGTTGCAAAGTGCCGGACTGGCAGAAAATGACAATAAAAAAGGAGACATGTTTTAAAACCGGCGGAGACGACAGCATGAAATAAAGCCACGCATAGCAGCCTCCAGCCTTTCTGTCGCTGCCTCATAAGACGCAGTAGTCCAGCGTGGCGGCTACACGTTGTCATGTTGTGAATAACACATTGCAAGTATTGCAAACCCCTCCATGTTGCGGTTGTTGTTGTTTTTGTCGTATGCCTAGCAACACAACATAATTGCCATTGAAACCAATGCAGATATTCCGGAAAAAGAAGGAGCGGCATGGGACACACAAATCGGATCTGAACAGTTGCGATACACAGTGTGGTGGACATTTAATACTTTTAGATCAGATTCCAATTGGACACACAAAATAATTGGATTTGGACTGACAGTGTGAACGTAGCCTTGGAGGTCACATCTGTGTCAGAACCAACGGCTCAAAGTGCTTATCAGCTCACAGGAGGGCTGACTGGCCACTCATTGACATTTGATCACATTTCAGACTCTCCTGCACTGTAAATGAAGAGTAAATGAGAACTGATAACTGTTAATACTGTGCTGAGGCCACTCCAGTTCATTATTCCTTGAACAATACTTCATCTGTTGTCTAGCCCCACAGCTGTCCCTCCTTTACATGAGAGCATAAGGTCAGGTGAGTTGTATGTGTCAGTATTGTTGCAGTATACATGTACAGGAATAGAAGCATAAAAGTACACCCACATAGAATATAAAAAAATAGCAATAATAAAGAAGTATGTGTCCAAATTTAAAAAATACCATATATGCATGTGAACGTGTGACCTGCATTGCCATGACACAAACAAGCAGTTTGTATTACCCCATAAAGCCTCCACCAAGAAATATTTATGAGGCATGCGACTCCATTTCAAGCATTACCATCCGTCTGCTCACTGCCCTGCTGACACTCTAATCACATTTCCAACCCTCCACCACCTTACCACTCTTCACTGCAAACCGGTTTCCTTTCTTCTTTGGAACCAGGCAGAGGAACAGCATTTCATCCTGTGCGGATGCCTGTGCTTCAAACACGCTCAGTGTGTGTATTTGGCTGCGAGAGGTTTGACTCAGCAATTTAATCGCAAACACATTCACCATTTTTATGCTATGTATTAATCTTACAAATCCCCTTACATCTGGCTTCCTGTTATACGTGTGTGTGTGTGTGTGTGTGTGTGTGTGTGTGTGTGTGTGTGTGTGTGTGTGTGTGTGTGTGTGTGTGTGTGTGTGTGTGTGTGTGTGTGTGTGTGTGTGTGTGTGACACTGGTTGTGCCCCAAAATCTAGTGAGCTGTCGACCTAGATGGCTTTTTGGTGCCTCATAGGTGTGCTAATGTCCAAAACTGCTGTCTAGCTCAGAAGGTTCTCACTAGGTTCTGAAATGCAGCTAACACTCCCTGATCTCCTAGAGAGAAAAAAATGAGGAAGAAACAGATTAAATCAGTGATAAATCATGTGACGGCTGAGAGAGTCATAATGCCCTCCGGTAATTCTCTACTCCCAGAGGACTTATGCAAAAGGTTCCTCAAACTGTATTCAAGATAGATCTAGAATACATACCACTGGATTTATAACAAGACACCTCCTCTACAATAAATGCATATGTAACGCAGAAATTTCAGCAGCCATTACTCAATATCCTTCAGAAATTATTCTAATGTGCTGATTTGGTGCAGAGAAACATAAGAAACATCTTATTATTATAATCAAAGTTGTGGTGCTTTGCTTCATAATTTGTTTAAGCATAATTACTTTTTTCAGATTCTATGAGGAATAGAAAGTTCAAAAGAACAGCATTTATTTGAAGCTTAATGTCAAGTTTTTATCAATTAAATGCATCCTTGCTGAATAACTGTATTCATCTTTCAAAACGAAATGCTAAACCTGAAGTTTTAAACTGTTGTTTATGCAAACAACTTGTCGAATATGTCATTATTTATTTGGATCAAAAAATTGAAATATTAGCTTAAAATATAACTTTTTTTGTGTAAATGTGTGCAACCCACAAAAAACCGTCAAAGTGCCATGAGTCCTATGTCCGACACAATTATACACATATAACTGATGACAGAGCACGTGACTATCTGAAAGTCTGAGGCATCAAACACTCCTCGGGCACAGTGAAACGTAGGGGTGGGCGATATAGCCTCAAAATTCTATCACGATATTCAAGAATATTTGCGATAATGATATTTATGACGATATATAAATTTTTTTTGTTGTTGTTGAAAATGTTCTTATGTTTATCTCGCCTAAATGTTTGCTCACTCATTGCGTTTTTACAATGTGGTAATTTTGTCGTTAAGAGTTTACACAACACAAGGAAGCTTGATTTCAATCTTTGAATTAAATGTTAAATGTGTGTAGGTCTAACACCAGTATTCAGAAATACTACAGAAACATAATAATCAAATGTAAAATAACACATAGTCTTTTAGTTCTGTTTCCTGATTAAATTAAATACATAGGCTAATAATTCTCATTCATTACAATTAAAGCTATCTTTTGTTGTTTTGACGCCAACATTAATGACAGGCGCGTAGCCTATGGGCTGCTGTCACTTTTACAGCTAGTGCACGGATCCATTGCTGTTTTCATTATACTGTCTGTCACACTGTCACATGCGTTTTATACATAACCGACTGTGTTTATGAGTATACTTACCAAGACCGGAAGTTTTACACAATTTTGCGTTTTCCCCCCCATTAAAACGATATAATCCGCGCAGGGCTCGAATTTCAGTGCGGGATTGCGGGTATTGCGCATCATTTTAATCATTCCCGCAGGTCTTGCGTTTATAATGCGGGAAATTCCCGCAAACATTCATTCAATCTAGCATGTAGGCCTATGTGTAAATTTAACCTAACAGATTATAAGATCAAATCAGTCATTTTAAAACTTTCTGCGAGACGCAATTTCACAAACAGCGTGAGGGATTCTGCCAATGCCGCGTCTTCTCTGTCTCTTAAAATAGGTTACACAAGGCAAGCCAATCGCGCTGCAGCTGCAGGCGGTGATTCTAGACTCTCGCGTTTCAGGAGTCGGGACATTTGATGGAAATGTCATTTGCACAATCGGGCCATTGCATCGTCACTATTGTTTATAATTTGTGCGTCTTTTTAAGCCTTACCTATTTAAACATTCAAGCGATTTTAACCCGCATAACAAACAGCTTGTGAGTAACAAAACTGAGTTTATTTTTCTTGAATTAACCACTGATCTATATAATGACATTCTATATAGATCAGTGATTATAGCGCTTTAACGGTCAAAAGCACACAACATTGTCTAAATTCCAGTCTTGGGGAGTATCCTCTCAAACACAATCAGTTATGTCTTAAAAAAATAATACAAAAAGAAAATGCATGTGACACTATAATGAAAACAGTATGGGCCGTTCACGTTACGTCTTTTGCGCGTTCATCCTTTGCTGAAACGTCTTCCGTCTTCATGGAGAACGTGGCTCATGATTGCTTAGCAACAGGGAGCCCTTTTAAAAAAGAGGAGAAAGTGGCGCGGACTGCGCTTTACACGTAACATGTGAACGTGGATCCGTGCACTAGCTCTTAAAGTGAGAGTAGCCTAAAATGTGGCTGTCATTATTGTATATAAAACAACAAAAGATAGCATTAATTGTAAGGAATCAGGATTAATAGCCTATGTATTCAAATTATACAGGACTAAAATACTATTCCGTGTTATTTTACATTTGATTACTTTTTTCCGTTTCTAGCATTTCTGAATACTAGTGTTAGACCTAAACTTTTCTCTTTATTTCATGTATTTAGTTGTGCTACTTTTTTCAATTTAATTCAAATATTGAAATCAAGCTTCCTTTTGTTGTGTAAACTAAAAAAAATGACCCCATTGTAAAAACACAAATACAATGAGTGAGCAAACATTTAGCTAAACATATTTTTTTTAAATTGTCTAAAAAAAACTCCCCCCCTCAAATTAAAAAATCCCCCCCATAAGAATAACCTAAAGGAGGATTTCCCCCCTATTTTCCGAAACAAAATTCAGGCCCTGCCGCGAAAAATAACTTTAGTTTCTCGCGAGCTGTAGCCTACTCTATGTATGCACGCAGTGCAACTCTCAGAGAGTGCGCGAGTAGCTTACTGGATAGTTTAAAACCGCTTGAATGTTTAAACTGATAAATATTAAGAAGACTTGAAAATTATAAACTTTAGTTACGATGCACTGATGGCTAGATTGTGCAAGAGACCATTCAGTCATGTCCCGACTCCTAAACGCGCGCGAGAGAAGACGCGCGTCGGCAGCCCCGCTGAACACTCAAGCTGTTTGTGAAATTGCTAAATCGTCATCGGAGGCTGACAGGCTGCTCTCGCGCTCAGACAGGTGTTGTTGTTGTGCGTGCTAGGGAACGTAAATGCGCCATACGTCATCGCGACGCTATATCATTGATATCGGGATATGACACTTTTTTTATCATGTAAAAATGTATACCGGTATTATCGTGGACGGTATGATATGGCACACCCCTAGTGAAACGCAAGCAAATGTTTATGCTTGGGTTGGACGAGACAGCCCTCTATGAACTCCCCACTGACAGCATTGATCAGCTGTGTGTGACCTATTTATTTAGTTTTGCCCTAACTTTGCCAAGAAGAGTGGCCCAAGGCACTTCAGCCCTCTACACCAAGAGCTGCCAGCATGCTAATATAGCCTCTGAACATTATGAATTGAAATAGAACAGTCTGTTGTGACATGAGATCTCAATTTAGATTACTAACAACTATTCAACTGCAACTGTGTACTAGTGTGTATCGTAAGGTGGCCCCACTGTGGCGGTTCAGATCTATAGAGCTGACAATGATCCCTACTATCACAACGCCTGATGTTTTTCTCTCAATTCCACGCATAGCTGTTTTGACACATAACAGGTGCTTGTCATGCGGCGGGTAAATGTAGGATTGTTGGGAAAAGGCAGAGAGGAAAAAAACAGCGATAAGAACAGGACTACCCCCAGCATTTTCACAATACAGCCAGTGTGATATGCTTCCATCTGCCTAGCAGTGATGTTTTGTATCAGTTTCATTGCTGCACCATGTATTGCAAAAGCAACATTAGTCATTTCTCAAGCAGGATTTAGCTTAATTTAAACTAAAGCCCTCAGAAGAATGTCATCTGTAACTTCATGCCAGTATTGTAGGGGAGGAATCCTGAATCCTAAAAAAAAACATATCAAAGGGTTTGTGAGTTTGTCTGCTGCTGTGAACAGGAAAGGAAAGTGTCGCAATGAATAAAAGATTATTTGGGGATGCATATGTATGAAGGACAAGTAACATTTAAAAGAAATTAAATTATTAGTTTAAATTATAAAATTTAGAACAAAAAGGAAAAAAATAACTTTTTATATACAGCAGGTTTATTATATTAAGACCTAATGCACCTAGTTCTAATATAATGTAACATGATATTAGTTTACGTGATGACTTGTCAAGACAGCTATTTTGAAATAATTTTGTGTATCTGACCATTCAAGCGCTATACGTCACCAAAGAGAATTGAATGTGGGAATTGCATGCTGTCTGAGGAGTCTTTCTGTGCGTGAGCTTCGGGTGTGTGTCAGTCAGCGCGAGTAACGCATTGAGATCTTTATTCGTTGGCTTTCTGCTTTTAATAACTCAGTTTAACATCAAGCACGTCCTGCACTTTATTTTCTCATTCATGCATGTTCTTTTTGTGCTAACCGAAACATCAGACACAAGTGCTTTGCTTATGAAGGATAAGCGCAACTTTTTTATTAATATAGCCCATAATTAGAGTACTTTATTTACAATAAAACGGTACATTAATATGTATGATAGGCCTATTTAATTAAATTGTAAAAAAAATTAATTGTTCTGTTTTTATTTATTGATGCAGAATCATTCACATCAGAATTGCAATCCATCGTAAAAACGATTATACTCCACAGCTCTATTGTAAAGTCTGTCTTGCATCTTTGAGAGCCAAGTGGGAGAGGTGTTGGCCCAACACCTCTCCCACTTGGCTCTCAAAGATGCAAGGGTCTTAAAGGGTCTGTTGGGTCTTAAAACTAAGTTAAAGATTGATTGGTTGCACCCATGAGTGAACTGTCATCGCATTTTTTAACTCTACTGACAAATAAATACATTTAAAAATGTTTGTTTTAAATGCTGTTAAAATGTATTTAAAATTATTTATTAAATTTCTAGTTTATTATTTAATTTAGACATGCATTTTCTGTAAAGCTTTGAAAATATGTATTGTGAAAAGCTCTATACAAATAAATGTGAATTGAAATTTATTTAATCTAACTACATTTTACAACATGAATTAAATAAAAGTTTAAAAAAACATAATTCATCCATTAACATATTTATTTTATTTGAATTATTAAATTGATAACTTCTTCCTTCATTGTCCAAGGGTCATTCCAAGTCCTACATACGTGGCTGTGAAAGTCCCAATTAAAAAAAAGTGCAAACAGGTGTAGTTCTAAAGACATCAATAAATCTAAAATCATGAATGCATTCCAAGAGATACATTCAATGCTACTGAGGAACACCGTCCTCTGAAGCCCTATCCTCACAAAAGGCCCCCTAAAACTTCAGACATGGTACATTAGTGTTCCACACAGGGGCTGCATGAGAGTTCATGAACACAAATCCTCCATGTGGGTCTCCTGAATTCCAGTCAGCCACTGAGACATGAAAAGCGGGCTGGCACATATTCTATAATTATTCAATTAGGCAAAAAGAATTAATCCCTATGTGTTTGAAACTCACTGTTTTCCAAACGGCTGTCGCAATGCATCGGATCAAGCAGCGCTGGCGGCAGAAGAGCCTTGTTATTTCCTGTGGTTCTGCTCTGTGCATGGCTGGGCATCAATGACCTGAGCAAACAGCGTTAGCATAGCAGAGAATACTGTACTCTGACACGGGAAACATCCCTCCAAGACACACATATTCCACTCCGCTCATTAACTTAACGGTCAACACAAGAGCAGTTTGGCTGCCCTCTAAAAAGCACATGAAAATTAAGGCTTAATAAGGTCCTTGTGTTTTTGCATTGCCAAAGCTTTAATTACGTGTATATAGATATGCAATATCACAATGAATGCAGCAACTTTTTCTTTCGAAAAGCAGTACTCGAGCAAACAAAAGTCACCACCATAATGCAAAGGTGTTGTGGGGGCGATTGCCAGGGCATTTTCTATGTTGTTGCTAAGGGTGTACTCACACTAGGCGATCTGAACCGTGCCAGAGCACGTTTGACCCCGTCTGACCACCAAAGTCTGGTTTGTTTGACTAGTGTGATTGCTCCGTGATTGAACCATGCTCTGGCCTGCTTGAAGAGGTGGGCTCGGGCACGGTTCAATTGGGCTCGAGCTCAGTACGCATGTACTGGTAACCATGCCTAGTGTGAGTAAGCCCTAAATCTTAATGATTCAGTTCTCTAGATTCCTCTGATATAAGATATTTTAAAGAATGTTTTTGTCCACACATTGAAAGTCAAAGGGGTGTAAAATAGCACTCGACCCCATAGAATGGTTTTTTTACACAATAAGATATTCTTCTTTTTTTGTGTTCCACCAAAGAAAATATTTCTCTATCATTTAAGCAACACACACACACACACACACACACAAACAGTTGTAAGAGTTGTTTTAATATGAATATGTAGCGTATTTTATCTTTGTTAGGTAATCATCTGAAATATGAAATCCCCAAGCTTACCCTGTGTAAGCCAGTCTAATTAACTAGAGCAGGGTGAACAGGTCAAAGTCTGTTTACAGCACCGGCCCAGAGGCCTGTCTGTGAAAGCTGCCACACACACACACACACACACACACACACACACACACACACACACACACACACACACACACACACACACACACACACACACACACACACAAACACACACACACAGCTTCTCATTAGAATTACAAAGTAATCTCTGCCAGGCGGGTGAGGAGAGCCTTCGGATCAAATGTCAATGAAATATTTATTTAGCTAGCCTACATCAAGTCACCAAAGGCGGGTTAACAGCTAAGTGAAAATATGCCAAAAGAGTGGTGCATTGCATGAGGTATCGTTTGACATGATAGATTAAGTTATGAGTTAGAGAAGAAGAGAGAGAAAACAAGCAGAGATGATACATTTTTAATGATCAGACATTGATTTCATCTGCATTCATACTGACTCACTGCTAAACCTTAGCATTGGGCTAAACACCCGATAGCACTAAATTAATACTGTTTTATTAGTGTGCTGTGGACACGCTGACTCAAAGATAACTCTGTTGAAGGGTGTGTGTGTGTTGACGTTAAAGGAATAGTTCACCCAAAACTCAAAACAAAATTCTGTCAATTTACTCACCCTCATGTCGTTACAAACCTGACTTTCATTTTTTGTGTGAACAAAAAAACAACACCACAATTTTCCAAAATATCTTCTTTTGTGCTCCATAGAAGAAAGAAGTTCACTTAACTCTTTCCCCGGCAAACACAGAATTTTCCGTTATTTGTGAGAAAACGCTTTCAAGCCAAACACAGAATTTTCGAGGATTCCATGTTTTCAGTTATACGCTAGGGGGCACTATGACGCATCTTCTGAAAGAGTACTGAATCTCCAATCAAAACACATGCTAAGAAGAAGCAGAACAAGCACTCACATTTGTAATCATACGCAAATGTAAAATAAAGCAATCATAAAGAGTAGGGGTGTAACCACGGTGTCCTGGCCAAATTCCATCCATTGGCATGGCCTCCTAATAAAACCCATCCACTGAATTGTCTCTATCACTCTCTATCCTCTCCACCTATAGCTGATGTGTGGTGAGCGCAACTGGGGCCGTTGTACTGTGGCTGCCGTCCGCATCATCCAAAAAAAAAGTGCTATATAAATGCCTAATTCATTCATTCATTCATTCATTCATTCATTTATAAGGTACAAAAGTGAGACAACAGCAGGCACCTTTCTTTCTCTCTTTCCACACACATGCATCCAGAGCCCCTCTCTCAGAGAAAGACCTTTAAGGTCTGCTCAAAAAGACAAACACTCACCAGAAAGCCAAAAGGTTATTCCATGTAATGGACGTCAATGGAGGAGATGCTTCAGTACACTGATAAACCGCTATAGTGCAGAAACAGCTAATGTCTTCATAAACTGATCTTCAACATAGGCTACTGTATTTACCATGACAAATTACTTTTGGATAGAGCTATACTAGGACGTTAACTGGAATAGTAGCTTGCTTGTAAGGGAAATCAAAGACAATTTGTGACACGCAGGCAACACATTTCCATAGTCTTTGCCAACTGTGACTTGTAATACTCCAAAAGCATTTCAATGACAGCAGAACAATTATCTCACCAGGCTTACAAGGTTCATGTCAATCAATGTAGCTAACTGCTGACTGAAACAATGTTTCAAACCTTTGCTTTTAGGGTGTTATCTGCTCATTAATCTGCCACACTCTTATTCAGTTGCAAACAGAGTTGCATGTAAAAATTACACACAAATATAGCTTTCTATTAAAGAGCACCTATTATGTTATTTTAAAGTTTCCTAATGTTGTTTTAGAGTCTCCTACAACAGGTTTACATGCATCAAATGTAAAAAAGACTTTTAATTTCCTCATAATATACATTTGCACATCATCACATTTGCAATGATTCTCTAACGACTCGTCAAATGAATCAATCTCTCTAAATCCCTCCTTTCCGCGAGCTACTCTGTTCTGATTGGCCAGACAGCTCAGTCTGTTGTGATTGGCCTACCGTGTACAGCGTGTCGAGAACAAAAACGCCCATTGCCATAACAACGTCAGCTCTGCTTGTCCTGAGGCTTCCTACACTGTTAACTAAACACAGTAACAAACAATGACGTTGATTTGACCATATTAATGAGAGCGCGAGTCAGATGATGAAACAATGTTATTCAACCCGGACCTCCATCGCAAGGACGACTCGAGCAGGACGTTTCTCAGTGATACACTACTCAGTTTGAGGTACATTATAAGATGTTGCAGCTGTAATTCCTCACCATCAGCATTAACAAGAGCATGTTTTTTACTTGTACTAATTCATTTACAGAGTATTTTTCTAATATATTGCAGACGGTGAATACGTGGAAACCGTATCAATAACAGTGTATGCATGCAATGTACATTAGCCGAGATCTAGAGTGAATGATCTGATGTAACATAAACATTGGTAAAACAAATATTTCCTCAAAGTAATGAGAACGATAGATAATCTGCATTAATAGACACAGTTTTAGGTAATGGTGGCCCACAGCTGATTAGCAGAAGTATTTCAGTAAGACAGTAATAATGTGAGTTAACCAGTTAGCAGGAGACCTACACAATATAAAACTAAGTTTTTTGAACATCATCTTTCAAGAGCAAGCGGTTTGCGAATCCTGCATTGAACTCAGAGATTTGAGAAGCAGTCATCAGTAAAATAAAGGGAACACAGCAAAAGTTTAGGATTATACTGCTGTGATATCGTGGTAAAGATGAATTTTAACCACTGATTCTTCACATGCTCATACTTGGGGAGTGAAAAATAACTGGCTTTACCGTCACATTATAGAGCGCTGTCTTCTCGACATAATGCTATCCAGTATCCACAGGAATCAGCTGCAGGTTTGAGGGGGTTTCAAGTTTCCCTGGTGTCTGCGCGTTTAATACGTGGGCGGGCAATATACTAATGTTTCGTCTTGACGTCACAACGAAACAGCTAATGACTCGTTTGAGAAACGATTCATTTAACTGACTCAGAGTCGACTCTTACTTTTGAAAGACAATTACTTTATATACGGTGCACTTTCAGATTTACTTTGCAGGATCTTTTCATTCACTTAGAGCTATGTTACACACTACATGAAAGGTTATTTTCAAAAATCCATAATAGGGGCCCTTTAATTAAATTTATTTAGATGATTTAAACCATTTACAGCTGAATTTTGGGGTTTGGCTTCCGTTCCATGTAGATTAATTTACCATTTGCATGTGCATGATCCACTTCGTCTTAAATTCCATTTGACAATAATCATGATTGCTAAAGTTCTCAATGGCCCACTCCTGTTAACCACTTTATAACATACAGCCATTATCAAAACATAATGTATAGCGCTGCTTCTTATGCAACTCAAACCTGAAAAAAAAAATATAAGCCTATTATTTGATAAGGCAAGTTTTGAATATATATATATATATATATATATATATATATATATATATATATATATAGAAGGGGTGCAACAACTAATGAATAAAAACGATAATATTCTATAATGAAAATCATCATTTTTGATTTTCCGTACACGGAAAACTTCCGCCAGTCGTGTAAAAATTACAGCACTGAATAACGCATTGCTATGGACAAAATGAATCTAAAAATAGTGGAGGAAACTGCTGCTGGAAAGGTGCGCGTTTAAAGCTCCCCAAAACATGAGAATTATTTTAATTTTAAGCTTCAAGCTAATGCATTAGCATAATGTTAACATGGCTTGCCCTGTCAGGCACTTTGACAGATGTGTGTGCTATTTAATGTGTTATATGTTTCCCTCAGTGCAAAACTTTCATTCTACAGCTATCTCCTAATCTATAAGTGTTACAAATTCATGCAAGTAGTTCCATTTTGCATTAAGACTCATCTCACCCTCAAATTGTTCCAAACCTGTATGACTGTCTTTGTTCTGCTGAAGACAAAATATATTTTGAAGAATGTTTGTAACCATACAGTACTATGACTTTTATAGTATTTTTCCCCATACTATGCAAGTCCATGGTGCCCATCAACTGTTTGGTTAGCCTTCTTTAAAATATCTTCTTTTGTGTTCAGCAGAAGATAAAAAAATTCATTCAGGTTTGGAACAACTTGAGGATGAGTAAATGATGACAGAATTTTCATTTTTGAGTGAACTAGGCCCATTCCTATAACTGAACGAGCACGGGCGCGTACCTGCGCATCAAACAGTCGGGACGCATTAGAGATGGAGACAATTAATATTCAGCGCAAAAGTATGACGTTTCTTACATTTACAGGATAAAGAAATGACAGTAACAGGTTACTGTGTCCAGAGTGAATGTGTGTGTTCCTGCATTTCATTCCTCTTATCTGTTAGTTCTGATTTTGTGTCTTTTTTTTTTCTTTATTATCTTAATTTACCTTTATTAATTTAATTTACACTGTTCTTTTGCTTTATAGCTCTTTTGCCTATAGCATAGATATAGATATATTCACTAAATAGTGTTTTGTCACACAAAAAATTTTTTGGCCTTTTTATCAGATTAATCAAAGAAATAATCGGCCAACTAATCTATTATCAAAAAAATCGTTAGTTGCAGCCCATACATATTTATAAAATCACATAATACGGAATACAAAATTGACCCATTGACCCACATATAGTCTCTATGTGCTCAGCACAAAAACAAAAGCCGCTTTAACAGTGAAACTCTCACAAACTTTCAAATCTTAGTGTCACAATGATGGTGTTGAAATTTACATAGTTAACCAGTTTTAGGAGTTAAATATGTTATGAAATGCCAGTGCATCACTTTGATGTTTTGGTTCTGTTTTTTGTGACTCCTTAGCTCATTGTCGCAGTTCTTGAGACAGAGTTACACTAAATAAAAAGCTCTCTTATGATCAAGCATCAAAGTACTTGATTACAATGGCACTTCTACACTGCTAAGCGCTTTAATGGCACAACTCTGATTACAGTGCTGATCCTGATAACAGAGAAACATTGTTTGTCTTATTGCTGCTTTACGTCTAAATTTCTGAGCCAGGGAAGTCACCTTTGTGTCTTTTTACAGAGAGGTAGAAATACACAGAGGACAAGTGTTGTGCTCTCTCACAAAAAGTATGTGTGGCGAGCAGGACCAGGCCGATGGACGTAAGAGAATGGCGCGAGGCCGGTGGCATTATTGGTAATGAATGACACCTGCGAGACGCACCGGTCTCGCCTTCTCTCACGGAGGAGCGACGACTGTGGAGAACGAGAGAGGACAGGCCTGTGTTTTATTTGTGTTTGGTTTTTATTTTGTCCGCGAGGGGCTGGTGGTGGTTACATTTGTCCTTTATTTTGGTTGCCAGCAGTCGTCCGCGAGGGGCTGCTGGCGGTACTTTTGGTTTTTGTATTTGTTTTATTTTAAAATTAAAGTCTTTGAATGTTCGCCGGTCCCGCCTCCTTCTTCCCTGAACTATGATCTTGTTACAGTATGCATGTCATTCAGCAATAAAACAGCATGTGAAACTAATAAAGGCCAATACACAACACGGCAACTGACGTAAGCAGCTTTCATTTTAAATTCTACTTTCGACAAAAACATTCAATACCACTTTATTTTTCTCTCAAAGGCACAATCTAATCTCTAGAAAGACTGTGATGAGCCACAGGGTGAAGAGAGAGAGAGAGAGAGAGAGAGAGAGAGAGAGAGAGAGAGAGAGAGAGAGAGAGAGAGAGAGAGAGAGAGAGAGAGAGAGAGAGAAATAACTGTTGTCGTGTTCAGGTACAGCATGCTTAACTACATCCTACTGGATGCAATGGCTTTAGAGATTTCTTTGAAATTCTGTATCGCCCATCTGAGAGGTGATCCCACACTGCTGGATCAGTAACAGAGACTGATACACATAATAAAAACTGAACTGCACAGTCTCTCGCTGAATCTTTCTAATTTTTACAATATTACTGAATATGATCAGGTATTTGCATTTGTTTCAAACAGAGATCAGCAACTCCCATTGAAAATGAATGAGACCGTTTTTTCACTAAAAATCACTGCCAGTGTGAATGTCGCCTGAAGCAAAAAAGCTACATGATGCACAATCACAGCCAATCAAAACATATTTGATGTTCAATACACAGAAGGATGTCGCACCAATGATATTTCACTGTGAGTGGTGCTACATTACCATACAAACTAAGTGTCCTGTTGCAGCTGGTTTAGACAAAAACAACTCTAGCAACAACCAAGTAACCACACAGCAACATTAAAAAAACATCTGTCTGTGCGGTGTGAATTGGCCTTAAAAAATACATTTAAGTTGAAGACCTAAATTTAAAAATAAATAGAAAAATGAAACCTGAAAATATACAAATAAAAGCCAACTTAAAATCAGGGGTGTTGAAATGAATTGTTTCTACGATGCATCACGGTGCGGACATGACGAATCTGCATCGATGCAGTAATAGATCATAATCGTAATAGATAATAGATAGATTATAGTAATAGATAATAATTATTGCCGTTATAGCCTACTGACGTTTCTCTGGCGTCATTCATCACATACGCACTTGTCTCGCTAGCGGAAAATGAAGAGGGATGCAAAACAAAAAAGCGAGTAATAAAAACTGCACCCACTATTTTTAACATTTACAGTGTGCGAGTGTGCGTGTTCATCCGAGAGTGTATGTGCATGTGGGTTTGTGAGCATTATTGTAACAAGTACACTTGACACACTACATATATCTGACCGCTTGTATTCATTGATGAAAATGTAGCCCCGTGCATTAATATTGTGATGCATTGTGATATCGAATCGAAGACATGATAATTATAATCGAATTGAACCAGTAAGGATTCACACCCCTATTCAAAATATTAATAAATACTGAAAATAATACTAAAATAACACTGTCCTAGAATTATGGAAGTAATATTTACAAAACTCATTCAAAACTCCAAGATCTACTTAACTATACAACCAAAACAGCATGGGTCATTAATCAGCATCTTTATAGTGCCCATCTCACACCTATTATATTTTTGTATTATCACGGTATCACCTATAAGACATACTACTGTGACTTGTATACAAGATAGACAGTTTATTATTGATGGTTTTACAAGGGCTTCCTCTTTTTTTCATAATCATATAGTCATAGAAGAGGAAGCACTTGTAGATTTATGGGCTGGTTGTCATGCCTTCCGCCAGGCATGAATAATGCAAGGCTCCATCCTGTGATGCAGATGAAAGAAGAGATGGTGCAAGAAGGAGAAAGAAAGATTGAGACAAAGACTGTGTTTTTAAAGGTGAAGTGTGACATAACATTGAATTTTCTCAATGATAAAATACTATTAGAGTTTATTGTGACTTCCTGAAGAGTGCTCTTTTGTTTGAGCGATCTGACATCAGCTCAATCACGTGACTGAAAAACGGCAGAAAAAAAAAGGATATCATTAATCAAGCCTCTCTCTACATTATCGTGAAGCTTTGATTAAACAGTGCTTTTCTGGGATGTAGATGAACATTCCTGCACTTCACTCCTGTTTTATTTTAGAGAAATATTTCAGTCATGTCTGAATTGGTTCCCATGGAAACCATAAAATGCACCAAGGACAGACCACAAACTCAGAAACCTTAGCAATAATTTGACAATAAAATGCTTCATGTCTGTAGACATAAATGCTGAAATATTGTAGACTTTGCACCTGGGATGAGGTTAAAGGGATAGTTCACCAAAAAATTTAAATTCTCTTCATCATTTACTCAACCTCAAGTTGTCCCAAACCTGTACGAATTTCTTTCTTTTGCGGAGCAAAAAATACGATATTTTGAAGAATATGGGTAACGAAACAGTTGATGCAAATTATTTTTCCCATACTATGGAAGTCAATGGGAAGTCATATCCCTATTCTATAACTTCTATACACAATAATAGTCTATTGCATTTATATGATGCAGCAAGATACAGCAAAACATCTGCTACGCAAGTCTAAAGAAATCTAAATGCAGCGCCTAGGTCTCCGCCCCCTCCAAATCCAGGACACCACCTAGTTTTTTGCTTCACAGAGGGCTATGTGAATGTCCACAGATGTCCTTCACAGATGTAATGAGCTTGCTTTGTTATGATTAGATAATCCATCTGGAAAACTAAATATACATATGATACTTTGCCAGAAATGCCATTTACTCTATTGTATGTTAGCAGCAGATGACTTGATCTATTTTATTGGGATGACCATTAAACATATGTATAGCTCAGCTTCCATTAATGACTTGATTTCAATCTGAATTTTAAGAGAATTAAAAAGGTGTTTACTGTTAATGTTAGCTTAGAGTTACAATTAAAATATACCCACCTTTTAATACTACAGTAATAGCTAAAAGTTTTGACTGAAACTTCAGCTGATGTCCTCAGAGTCTTAACATTTAATCCCATCGGTCACAATAGTGACCGTAAAGAAGGTTTTCATTTATAAAAATCTAAAAATGTTACTGTCTGTTGTTTTAGTTATTTCCTGCAAATATGGAAAAAATATGCAGTGTCACATTGTTAGTGCAAATTGTCACATGACCAAAGCAGTTTACTTTGCACCATCAGAAGACGATGGCTGCATCAAAGCTCTAAAACAAAAGGTTAATATAAAAATTTTGGTGACTGCAGAAATATTCAGTATACATTATCCCACCGGTCACAATTTTGACCAACCATAATTTAACACAATTTTTTCACACACTTTTCCATAAAGATTTTAATTAATGACGCATTATGTCTGGAACATTTGGGATTAAATGGGTTAAGACTGTGGAAATACACAGCCTTAAATATTACTTAAAAAAGAAGTCTTATACTCTCCTCTCCTCTGTAAAATTCACAGAATATGATACCCTGGGGCCGCTCAGTGGATTTGTGTGACCCTGCAGAAAGAAAGAAATAACACCCATTTGGTCCAACCTAAAGCCAATGGAATGTGACAGAGCCGCTGGTCATTCATTTGCCTGCATGCCTCCTGTGTGCTGACCTTAGGATGGACATCCTGTACTAATAAGATGCTGCTCATTCCTGCAGACTTAATCCCCACACATTAATTGGTGGGTAAACCATCCAAAAATTCTGTTATCAGTTCCAAACCAGTAAGATTTTCTTTCTTTATTCTAAAGAATGGACTGTTTTTCAATACAATGAAAATAAGTAGGGTCTAAAACAACATTGGGTCCTATTTGAGATATTTTTCAAAATATATCCTTTTGTGTTCCACATAAGAAATAAAGTCATGCAAATCTGGAACGTCATCAAGGTGAGAAAATTATTTAATCTCTGAAATCAGAAAATCACTGACTACTGGCACTGCTGTCTGGGGTTGAAATCAGCATTCAGTGTGGATTGTAGGTGCTTCTTCAGATACAGACTCTCTATAGCTGTGAAAATAGCAGCATTATGCATCGAGTGTTATAGCACAGAGCCCACTGTCAACACAGAGAGGTTTCATCTCAGATGACTCCGTTGCTTCAATCATGTCTCAGTGTATCAGAATATTTCTACAACCTGGAAGAAAGCACAAACCTCCTATTGACAAATTAAGGCCCTGGTATTAACAACCATCTGGGATGATCTGCCCAGATTCAGTGCATGGGTCAAAGGAACAATGGGTAGGGCTTGGTATCGAGTTCGATACATTTTAGGTACCGACCGAATTGCCTCGATACTATCGAGTATTGAAACATTGCTTGTCGTCCGATACCAAATTTCAATACCTAAGGGGTTAATCTCCTCAATGTTATTGACGCATACGGCATGATTAGCTGTGGCGAGGCATCAAGGAAAAACAAGTTTACGCGGTTGCCCACAGAGACGGAACTCACAAGTGAGGCTGTAGTGTGTAAGCGTCTCATATAGGGATGTGACAGCGAGGATATTTTCCCACCGGTTAATAGACGTGTGTCAACACCGGTAATACCGGTATCACCGGCGGGGGCTTTTAAATCGCTAATTTAAAGGCAAATGTAAAATGCACGCATTTGCACGGGCATGCATAATGGTGCGGTCGTGTGGAGCACAACTGTTTTGTTATTGTGCCCTGAATTGGTGCTAATTTGAAAACGAAACAATTTTAATTAAAAAACAAAATTAAATTCACTATTAAATTGGCGTCAATTCATCCTTCGCAGGGACCTGACCAATCAAAATCCACCATTTTTGTCCGACAAAGCAGTCAGGAGAGTTAGTAGATAAACGTCGGTGGATTTGAACTTGGCTTTAACTGAGGCAATCTGTCCCGACACATTAAAGAGCCACAAAACGGTAGGCCTATTTATTGTTTAATTTTCTTTGACTGACCAAATTTGAAAGTTGAGACTTTGACTACCTGCTTGGTCTATAAAATGAAGTTAATGAACAACCTCGATCCATCAGGAAACGTCATAGGTCGCTGAATTTCACTGCGCTTCATGAAGAGTTTTTCTTTTGCGTGAAGAGATTTCGCCGGAGAGGTGTTAAAAGATAGCGGAGTGCATTCATGATGGCTACCGGTATAATAATCCTCCTGGCGCCAGGTCTGAGTGAGTCATTTACTCTCTTACCTTTGTTCGTTGATTAACATTAATGGCACTTTAATACCAGCCGCTGCTGACAGAGACGCGATCTGACACGCGTCCCATTTTCTCACAAATCTCTACGTTCATTTAAGACTTTATTTAAATCATTTAAGACTGCTCTTATGAGGACAATCGAACTCGATAAAGAAAAAGAGAACTCGATACTGACGCGAGTCTTTTCTCTGGGTCGTGTGTGTAATAAGCAGGACTTAACGGATACTGCGTAATTGCGTTAAATATTTTTAACGCTTTAAACTTTTTTTCTTTTTTTTTGCGGTGCCGTGGTGGGCAAGTGATGAAACCAGTGCTGCGACTGAACACTGTGTAACACCGGTAACACCGACCATCGTAGCAAGCCTAGTCCCATAGATGTAAAAGATGTGGAAAAGATAAAAAAAAAAAAAAATTGGCTACATTTCACCAGGCTTAATGCCAACAAATCGCTATGCAATATTTGCGACGAGATAATTGCTGCTAAGACCGGCAATGCGACAAATCTGATCAAGCACTTGACAGTGCACAAAATAAACTTAAGAGCATAAAGTTGCGTTGTCTTCGACAGCAAGAACTGGAGCACGTCACAAATGAACCGAAACTCAGCATATACAAAATGAGGAGATGATTTCATATATGTAATGAAATGAATGAAATGAAATGAATGATTTCATATATGAAATGAAATGTCTACTTTTAAACTAACCAATTCAAATTGTAAACTAATACTCTCTGATTATGTAATAATCCAAATGAAAGGTGCACTTCTCTCTATAGGCATGCGCGATCACAATACTGCAGACGACGATGCAGAGTCGTCAACTTTATCTTTGTAGCCATCGACACAGAAAACACTAGTTTATTAAACAATAAAAATGTCTCCTTTCTATTTTTTCTCGATACATTCATAATCATTAGGCTACTTTTGACAGTGCTTTGCGGCAAGCTTTATGTGTGCTGAGCGCGAGGCATATATCCTCCCAAATTAGCCTATATTCAATTCAATTCACATTTATTTGCATAGCGCTTTTCACAATACATATCGTTTCAAAGCGTCATTGGAATCATAACTTTCAATTCGACTCAAAGACTCTTGAGTCTGTAAAAAAAAGTCAACAAACTGAAAAAATAAAACTCGAGTTTTTTGTAATCTTGTTAAAACGGATTTCATAAAATTGGTATCAAAAACAGTATCGTACTAAGTATCGTTCAGTAACCGCCTAACCGGTATCGAAGTCAAGGTATCGGTATCGAAAAAATGTAACGATACCAAGCCCTAATGATGTGACTTAATTTTTCAAACAAATAGAAAAGCTTAATTTATTACTCCTTGGGTCAGAGGAGTGACAATGATCCAGAGCACTCATCTGCTACTCTATTCAAGAATATGTGGGTGGCATCCTGTTACACACAGCTGTGAATAAACACACAGAGAGTCATGAAACTAATTATCAGAGGATCTGGTATAAGACCAAGGAACTCTGCAAGCCATGTGTAGCCTGCACTCCCTGAGTGGATAATGTGTAAAGGGCCATATGGCAAACTGAAGGCAATTCCCTAAGATAAATAGGAAACACGACGCTCAAATTCTCACCTTTGACCTCCACTGCTAGGTGACATGCAAAAACAAACTACTAAGCATGCCAAAGCTTCTCTAACATGTAAAAATTAAATAAAATCATTAAAAAATATTAGAACAAAAGGATTAATTTTAAATTGAAATGCACTTATTCTGTATTAAATGTTTATTCTACTGGAATATCTACAAAAAAAAAATATATATATATATATATAATAGTTTAAAGTAGGGGTGTAACAATATATTGTGTCAATATATCGCAATACAAAAACGCAACAATGTCAATCATGGATAGTGATAATCTGTATTGTGTATCGTTCAGCCAAAATGAAAATTACTGTGGGAGAAAAAATTTACTTTACAGAGTTTTAGTGTCAGTAGTAGTACTACATTAAACTACCATTTATAATGTTAAATATAATAATGCAAATGGGGGAATAATTGTAGGTCCTGATAATGCCAAATGTCTTATGTTACCAGTAAAAAGAGGTCACATTATTTTAAATATATCTAGTCAGTGACAGAGTGCAAGAATATTCATCTAAAATAATTCTGTACTTTCAGCTTCAGAATCATGAATATTAACTACTAATTTTCACCCGCAATCTAATACCAAATTTACCATTTTAATTTATACAAACAAACAAATAAAAATAATTGATTAAAAAAAATACAATGTCTGTCTGTTCAGACCAAGGTTATTTTCGTAAACGAAAACTGAAACTAAGACTAAAACTATTGGTCAAAAAACATTGTCGTAAACTGAAATAAAATTAAAAATTCATAATAAATTAAAGACTAAAACTAAACGAAACTAACAACAGTTACAGAAAAAAAACGAACTGAAATAAAATAATAATTAGCAAAAATAAATAAAATCGTTTTGGTAATTAATAAGCTCTTTACTTTGGCGGAAAATCTGACCTGTGGCTGTTTAAGGAAATGCCTGATATGGCGCATCATACGCGTGAAGTTTCTGAGGCGATTAACCGCTGTTCTGCTGTGACGTGCTCAACGAAGGACCATAACGTAGAATACATGGCTAGTGCTCAGCGGGCCGCGGCTGTTCATAAAGGATGCATCTGTTGCAGTGGAATGGGAAATAACACAAGGTAATGAGACGCAAGTTGGACTTCTTTTAACTTGAGCGCAGCATTTTTAGAATGCCGTTTCATTCGACGTGGGTGCAACAGGAAAACAAGTTCGTCAAGCACAAAAAAAAATTTATGTTCTAGGCTACTACTGTATGTTTGAGATGTCATGTTTTCATGAATCCTGACAGGGTGAAAGGTGCATTTAATATTATTATCTACGTGGAGACATTTCCCCACAGAACAGAACAATAACTGAAATAAAACAAGGAGTGACAGGCAGCATGAGCGATGCACAGGCTCCCACAGGGCAGAAACAATAAGTGAGAGGTGACGTGCCATTCGACTTAGTAGTACAACAGTGGGTTGCATTTCTGATGCCATACAACTTTAGAAAACATGAATATGGCTCCAAGCCTGTATTTTACTTGAGGTGCATGTCAACAGCTATCTTCAGCAACTAAGAGGCCAAATCATTTTCTGCCAAAGCTGGATTAATGTGCATTAAAAAAAAATCTTGTGATAAAAGACAAAGCTGTGGGTGAAAACAAATGGCAGAGAATGCAAACCTACAATACTCTCGTACACAGCCCCTTAGATCAGTTGCTTAGGGCATGGTGAGGATTGGTTGCTTGTTTTTCCAGCACACATTTCTTCAGCAGCTCCCACAGAATGCAGGCCTCTCTATAAGATCAGCATGGAGACATGCTACAAATGTTTGCCAAATTGCTAAACGATAAAATACTTAAAGGGACACTTCACCCATTTGCATTAAGCTTTGTATCTTTAGAAACCCAGTCATATTTTTGAATGGTCATGATTTATTCCCTTATTTTCCCCTGAGATGGGAGAAATAAGGATTTAAGTGTTCTACTTCCTGCTTTTTATGATGTAAAAATCATCATTTTGCGTCATAAAAAGCAGAAAGACCCATTTCTTTGTATAAGGGTTAGGACTACGAAAACCCGCTCATCATTTTTTCAGGGGGAGGGGCCCACTCACGCTACAGACATATTACAGATCAGTGGGTGGGACTTCGCTCGCCGAAACTAATAGCAATATCCGCCATCTTGTTTGGAAGCTAAGCTAACAAGCGCTGTGGATCCAGATGGGAAGTTACGACAATGATGGAAGGAAATAAACATGATATGGAAGAAGATGATTTTGAAAGTCTTCTGCTCAAATCCGATGTTCGTGGCTATCTTTACGAGCCGCAATATAGCGAAGTGTCGGATTGCCGACACGAGCGGGTAGAACGACAGGACCAGTCGGCCTCAACTCGAGCCAGTGCGGGCTCCTCTTCCGTGACAGGCAGGTCTTCTGTATCGGCTGATGGAGGCGATCCGACTGAAATATCCAGCTCCAGATTGCCAGTACTGCGGGCACCAATAAGTGGAGGAAGCTCAGGAGGAACTATTGTTGTTACTATTGTATTGTTGAACTTTTATTGTTAACATAATTATTTTTGTTGATATCATTATTGAAATAAATGGTTCACATTTACGTTGTTTTCCTTATTAGTGTTTTATTCCACGTGTATGTTAGATACATTTGGACGACCAACATTCCATCAGTGGAACTAACGTTACTAACCTACTTTACCTGGCTTACCTGATAATAGATAACAAAATAATGGTCATGCCAACATATTTATATTCTTATTTTGCATATCCAAATTGCATTACAATCTTCGGACTGAAAATTCAACATAAATAGAAACGAGGAGTAATTCAATAATGATTTCGGCAACAAACTAGATTTTTTTTTCTGTGAAATGAATTTCAAACTCTGGCAGCACCCAGCCTTGTAGACGGTAGAGTGCTTTCTCTGAATCTGATTGGCGGATACCTCCTCAGCGTTGTTCTGGATTAGTGGGAGTGGCTTGCGGAGCTGTGCAATGTGGTGCATTGTGGTTTTTTTCAGTACAAATGCACCCTAAAGTTACTTTCTATCTTTACTCGGTCAAGAAGGCACCAAATTCGAAAATGTTATTATATTTCGACTACATATATGACCCACTTTCAATAAAGATGAATGTCCCCACGGGTGAAATGCTCCTTTAACCCTGCCGCTGGGACATTAAATGCTCTGCTATTATTAAATTAAAATAATTAAAGTATCTGCTCTAACTAGCACAAAGCATGCAGCAGCACAAGAAAATGTTCATATTTTAGCAGTTAGAAAAATAAAAAACAATAGAACAGCAGAAAAGAAAATATATATTTTTTCCTAAATAAATGAATGAATAAATAATGTGAAGAAAATGTCTCAGCTAAAACTGACAGTGTATACAGCGGCATCAAAATTAAAAGAACAATAGAATAGCAAAAAGAAAAATAAATGCAATAAAAAATATTAAAATAAATAAATGAATAATGTATAATTATAATATAATGTATTAATTAAATAATAAATAATACAAATATATATAAATATATATATATAATATATAATACATAAAACATTATGTGGTATGAATCAATTTGACAGGAATGGAAGTGGTTGGATGTAGCTCTGATTCAACATCTACCCCTAAAGTGAGCTTTCAGTGCAAACTGATTCATAACCAGCTGAGTGAGACTGAAGACCGCACAGTTGTTACATAGCTGAGAGTTAAGTGTAAAACGTTTAGCAAGTACTTTTCAGAAAATGTTGCATAATGTGACATCTTTGGGGCCCTTGCCTATAAAAACACTAGCATTCATTGTTATGTAACATGGTTGCTAAACAACTGAGCAACATCTTTCAGTTTAATTCTTTTCAGACAATTGAATTTGAGGTCCACTGAGATGCATACATAAAGCAGGAGCACGATAATGGGATTCGATTAACACAGCGCTGAAGAGCACAACATCTGCCTTGCAGCATCTCCCGTTCATTCCCAGTGAGATCGCCAGGGATGGGGGGGGAGCATGTGTCATTATTGTGGTATCAGCAGGAGAGAGAAATGAGTTTGTCTCTGGGGAGGGACTCTATGGCAGCAGAATACAGCTGTCATTCTTGAATAAAAGTGATAAATACAGTTCTGTTCACACATAAAGAGATTTAAATTTAAATTCTGCCATTTACTCACCGTCCCCAACCTGTATGACTAGATTCTTAATTCGAACTTTTTTCTCTTTTGAGTGAACTCTAAAAAATGTTCAGACCCATTTGAAGGCACTGTGATTAAGAACACTAAAAAAGCACTGTCGATATTTAGATATTATGTGCCAAGCTTACACAACCAGTTACGTTTATTAACTCACAAATGCATCCAAAAATATATAACATGAAAGTTGAATTAAACTCTTTGAAAATTGCACACCTTCTCCCAATTGGGACATTTACAAGTTGTTTGTTACAATTTACAAGTAAAAAAGATATATGAAAATGAACAAGAACAGAGTTATCTGTTTTTGCAAATGAAATCTATAACAGAAGAGTTTTTTTATTTTTATTGTGCATTTGAATATCAATCAAACTGCAGCTGGATTGTTTTGATTAAGTAATACCAACTCAAAAAATACAGGTAATTTATATATATATATATGTTTTACAGCAGAAACGACAAGCACCCTTGTTGTTTGTGAACACAACCCGAAAAGTCTGTTTGAGTGAATCAGTGCGCACTATATATATATATATATAGTGTGTGTGTGTGTGTGTGTGTGTGTGTGTGTGTGTGTGTGTGTGTGTGTGTGTGTGTGTGTGTGTGTGTGTGTGTGTGTGTGTGTGTGTGTGTGTGTGTGTGTGTGTGTGTGTGTGTGTGGCAAAAGCAGATAACTCCACATTTCATGTTTCAGAGTTAAACAAAGCCAAGTAATTGCTATGATGCATAATAAAACACTTAATCTTTGTAACGTTAATCTCCTCAGCTGAAACAGACGCCTGTCAAACTTTGTTATTGTAATTAACGTAACTGTTACACGCAATACAGAGAGCTTTTTGACACCACTAACGAGCTGTTTTAACAAGATTCCGTGAAAAAGTTTCAGCTTTTATTTTCCTTTTACGCCCCGTAGAAGATATCACGGGTTCATCAAGTTCGTTGAAATCCATCCTCGATCACTTTTAATCAGCTTTGACAAAACTCCTCTCAGCTAGCGCGTCTTTTCAAAGTGACTAGCAGCCTTGTCACCTGGCCTGAATACTGCGCACTGATTCACTCAAACAGACTTTTCGGGTTGTGTTCACAAACAACAAGGGTGCTTGTCGTTTCTGCTGTAAAACATGAACTCGTGATGCCTTGACAGTGGACAATACCGGCTTTTGTGACAAAGGGTTCAGTCAATCTTGTCAGGCGTCTATTTCAGCTGAGAAAAGTTACGTGAGGATGTGGAGAGTGTCAAAATAAAGGTACCGTGTATCGATATTTTATGTGTGGCATCGATGCATCGTATCGTTAGACGTTTGATCGATGCATCGATCCATATCGATGTATTGTTACACCCCTAGTTTTGACATAACCAGTCTCCTTTCATCATTACAGCTCTTTTGTTTACACAGCCTCCCATCCACCAGGTTTCTTGATGTCTTCTAAATGTACAAATGAGCACATTAGACATAAAAGCCACTTGATTATAATGCAAAAAAAAAACATGCATGTGTCTCATTGCTGTGATTCTAACATGTATGACTCAAAATCACACAGGGATGCCTTTAGCAAACAGGATGGCTGCCAGATTCCCAGGCCTAATTGCTCCGCTCTTCTGACATTATAAAGCAGCTGTCTTCTGGCAACACCGCAATACAGGCTAACAACACAACTGAAGGCATTTCCCCCCTCTGGCGCTACACTTGTTATTTCTCTTTGGCCTTTACAAGAGATTTGTACAAAAGGTGGGGAGCGATCATAAACAAAAGCAAGTCTTCTGACACACCAGCTAGAAAAGGGGTTGTAGGGTGTTTGTTAACTTGCGCGTGCCGAGGACTGAAGCGCATTTCAGACAGAACGTGGAATGTGCGGCGCTGCGATATGAAACCCATTCATTTCAAGGACTTCCAAAGATACATAACAGCTACAAGTGTATGGACTATGCAAGCACTATAGGGATTCACCCTATTATAATTTATCGAAAGTCAAACCGCAAACAGCCATCCACATATAGTCTATAAATAGGCTGTCTTTGAGTTCTCTTGAACTAAGGTTAAATTACTCGTCAGGCTACAGAAGAATACCATAATTCCTCCGTTCAATTAGGCCTAAGACATCGAGAGTCACGCAGACCTATAACAACCCAGCCACAACACATAATTTGGAATAACATGCCTTACCTTAACACAGAATGGATTTCAAGGACTTCGCACGCAGATCAATGGCCTCCAACGTTTATATTTTTTCAACGTTTTATATTATTTACGAATCTTTGAGTTAACGTGTATTAAACATGATTGGAATTTGCACCGCAGCGCCACCACACCTTGATGCTCATGACAAGAATAGCATGTATAGTTATCTTTATTGAAGTGAATTAGGTTTAAATCGCCATCATGCATGAATTAATGATATTTTTGCTATTTTACACATAACACTCCACGATGATCACATTACACAAAACTGAAATTGCACGTCAAAATAAAACATTGTCAATATTTTTTGAGACCCGCAAAAATTTCATGAATCACGTTTTCAGGGGAGCCCATGTCTTATTAAGGGGGGCCGAGCTCCCCCTAGCTCCCCCTTAGTTCGCACCCTGACAGTGTGCTTGTCTTAGATGAGCATCTCAGGGCCCTTGTGCTCGAGATTACAAAGGTTGAGCTCATTTCCATTCAGATTCAGAGCCAATTCAAGACATGCATTTACATTTACATTTATTCATTTAGCAGACATTGTAGACATGCACAACATTTCAATTCACAATTCTTGTTACCTAAAACATTAGGTAACAAATAACATACAGGCACATTACACACTTACTCCTTTTAAAAAAAAGAAACCAAATAAAACTCTCTAACTCTATGTAGCACTTTGAATACCGGTGACTATTAACTCCAACTAAGATTGAAGGATTATCAAAAATCTCAAATTGAAAGAATAGGAAAAAACTAATAATTGAGCTAACATTTAACGTATGCCACCACTTACTGTAGATGAATAAGAAAAATAAAAAAGCGCCGGTCTCACACAGCCCCCATTATCAAAAATAAATTAGTCATTTATTCACATGATATCCTGTCCTCTGACACTGTCAAATTAATAGGAAACTAGTCTGGGTGTAGCCTATGTTAGATGATCACTGATCAGTATATTGGTGTGGAGATAGCCACCCTGGAGTCCATAATCCTTCATGAGGGCAAAAGTAGGAGTGAAAGGATAAACTCATGTCACTATTCGATACGATTTACGATACTGAACTTAAAATACAATACAAATATTCCCCCATTGCATTATTATACATTATATTTAACACTAAATGTAGTAGTTTAATGTAGTTCTATTACAGATACTCTGTAAACTTTCATGTTTTGTAACACAGTACACTCGCACTTTCAATGCAGGCATTCATTGGATCTCTTTTACAGGTCTTGTACAGGTTCACATCTCTTTTTAATGTCCTGTCTCTTCCTCTGTTGATGCACTTATTCTACATGATACAAATAAACCATCTAAAACACTGGAATCATACTGCCAAAGCTAAAACGCGATATGGTGAGTTCAATTATGATTTCACTTTGACGAGTGCCGCTCCAGTGTATGTGCTTCAGATGATCAAAGACATTATGGTTGCAAAGTAGGTCAAAACGACTATTCCCAAACTTTAACAATTCTTCCAAATCTATATTTACTCATAGTCATGTAGTTTTCGCATGTCTCACACACGTACAGTATTTTTAAACACCTGTGTTTACTACATATGTGCGTTGTAAATCTGTTCATCATAAAAATCCATCCTGTCTCTTCAGAAAACTTGGATTTGGATTTGGATTAGACAGCTAGATTGATTATTTTTACAATGCCTTTATGACCTTTTCAGGATCTTTTAAGTTTTAGGGGAATTGACTTTAAAAAGGAGGGACCGAAATCTCTCAGGTTTCATTAAAAAGATTATTCATTTGTGTTTGGAAGATGAACGAAAATCTTAAAGGTTTGATGCGACATGAGTGAGTAAATGATGACAATTTACATATTTGGGTGAATTATAGTTTATAAATACAGAAAGCTGAGTCTTGGATAAAACTAACTATATCGCAAATCATATCGTTTACATCACCGATACACATATCAACGCATTTTAATTTAGCGATATCTCGATATAAAGATGTATTGTTACACCCCTAGACAAAAGACATTTATGGAAAAACACGACAGCTCAATGGAACAGCCATCAAGAGGATAAAGCGACTAAGCACACAGTCTTTTTTTACTCCATCACTCTATCAAGGCGACATTGTGAATCATCATGTCGTATATAAAACCAACTTCAACTGGCTATTTCATAGCATTCTCATTTATTTCACTCTGCAGGCTTCAGCAAGCAGATGAGTACTTACTCATTGTAAATAAAAAATAAATTAAAAAAATGGCTCATTAAACACGGATCATGAATGCATCATGTCTCAATGAGTGAAAAAATAAGCCCTGTCCAAGGGGAGGTGTCAGACCATTGTGTTTTCAGGAGATGCAACGGTGTCCATAGTTCAATACCAGGGTCCGAAATTAACTTTTTGGCTCACCTGCCACGGGGACTGGTAGATGAAAAAATCCACCAGCCAAGCATATTTTTTACCGGCCAAAATAATAAACAGCCTTTTTGTGTCACATATACATTCATTTCAGTACATTTAATTGAGATAAGTATTATGTTGAATGAATAAGGGTACATAGAAGTCAAATCAGAGCAACAAATATAAGACATGGAAGATGTGAGCATGGAACTAGTGCTCATAACAGTACATTTGAAGGTTTTGTAAAACTATCAGATACTTTACCGAAAGTAAACATAAAATTATGTTTTAAAATTATATATATATACACACACACACACACACACACACACACACACACATTTAGCTTTTTTGTTTGTTTGCTGCATGGTAAAAAAAAAAAACAGTATATATACCCTGTATTTGTTAAATCATGGGGTGCGTCGACACGCGCAACCACACGCGCCTAAAGACATATTTCGCTGAGCAAGCACAATGAAGCAAGGCAAGCGAAAAGAAGTAGCTACTGTGTGGGACCATTTTGACAGAAAGGGCGACGAAGTTACTTGCAAAATATGCTACGTGGTATTAAAATAGCAGTAGGCCTAGTGCAAGTACAATGCAATATCACTGGCGAAGCAAACATCCACAAGCAAATGAAAGGCGCTTTCCGAAATTGGCCACTCTAGCGAGACGTCATCTCTGTATTCCCGGGACATCTGTGCCATCGGAGATCCAGACTCACCCCACATCATGTAGACATATTACTTTTTTAAGTAAAAACTAGACAAGCTGTGGATTGAGGTAGGCCTGCTATTTTTATTTGACGAAAAAACGTAGTCTGATGAAAAAAAGCGTTTTTTTTCAAAGCTTCAAACTGATTCAGTGTTTTCTTTTTGTCATCTTAATTTCTTAATTCTTTAAGTTAAAATAATATATTTAGTGTTGGTCTATTTTGGGTGTGGAGAAGGTTCACACACGCTTCTTGAGGCACACACACACACACAAGGTCTCTCGCTCTCTGCAGTGCGCGCGCTACACGGTTTGGAGCACAGTATGAGCGCGCTCTTTCTTTCTCGCTCGCTCTAGATTCCTGGAGATTTGAACTAATTTGCGGGCATCAGGCAGCCGCTATCAATATGCGGGAGACTCCCGAAACTTCCGCAAGACTTTGGATGTCTGGAACATCCACCCGCCAGAGTGGCGGATAGCCTTTTGAGATTTACTCGCCAAACGGAAAATCTACCCGCATTTGGCGCTTGGCGGGTGCTAATTTCGGACCCTGTTCAATACACTTCTGTGTTTTCTAATAGGGCCTAGGGATGGGGCCGATCCGATCCAGTATCGGTATCGGCTCCGATACAGCCATTTTTGCCGGATCGGGTATCGGTCAGACGAGGCCGATCTAAATCCGATATTGTGTGTTTACTATTGTGTTATTGTTAAGCTCCACAAAAGTATTATAAAGCACCATTAAGTGTTCGTGCACTATATTATACGTGTTCTGAAGCCATTCTATAGTATAATGTGAGATAGAAATGAATATTTAAGTCATTAAATTCAAGATCACGTAAACTGTTCCCTCCGCTGCGGCTGTCAATCATTCTTCATTCAGCATTCAACAGCGCGTCGCGTTCGGTTATGACGGTCAACTCGATGAAACTCTCCAAGATGATTCAATGTTACTATTAGTATACTTGATCTGTAGATAAAGCTCTATGGTTTCGTATAAAAGGACTATCTTGCTGGACTTGCTGTACCTTAATCATGTTACTTTTTAACGTGTGTCTGTTAGATCACAACCCTGGAGAGCACTATAATTGTTCTTCAAGCACACAGTAACTGAAATTTAAAACTGTTAAAAGAAAAGGCTGAATAAACTATTGCATGGAGATAGATACTGTACAATACACTACGCATCAATATGTCTTTCCTTTGTGCGTTGAACTTTTCAATGCGGACTCGACGCGCTGCGCGCTGTGACTCCGTGTTGCTTCAAGCGCATCATTCTGCGCTCGGGATGCGCATAAGCGCTTTGTGCCGCACTGTATTGGAGTCTTTCATAATCATATCATAATACTTTTGCGCAATGAAAGATTATTAAATGTCCCACCTATCATATGTTGCTGCCTCAATAAACAGCTGTGCTATACATTAAAAAAATGTCTTAATTTTATAGTAGCTAGACTATATATAAAATAATTTATCTTTTTGATTTTTGTAATCTTGTTTTTTATGAATGTATTTTACAACAATACAAACAGCAATGTGTAACGTTTTACCAGATTTGGTGCTGGTGCCTACACTTATTGTCTCTTATTTGTTTCTAACCTTATACTTACCTCAAGTTGCCTTTTGGGACATACATGCATACATATCATACTTGCCTGTAGAGAGAAGTTGATTGCAGCATCATATAAAATCAACAATAATGATAATAATAATATTAAAGCAAACACAGCTCTGGTATCGGAATAGTATCGGTATCGGCCGATATCCAAATTCAGGTATCGGGATCGGATCGGAAGTGCAAAAATGCGGATAGGTGCATCCCTAATAGGGCCTATATGTAAGATGCTAAAACGCAGCAAGATGACCAAAGACATGTCTGTGACATATATGTACAATCTTGTGCAGTAGAGAAGCCATTTCTTTACTAATAAATCAATAAATAGGAGGATGTTAGGCAACATACCTTGAGACCTAAGAAATGAAAAGCAAAGCACTAAATGCACATTAAAGCATTGTTAATGTGCCATTTAATGAGCTCTATGATTTACGAGGCCACTTGCGCCAAAAAGGGGGGGGGGGGGAATAACTTTAGCTCATTTTCATTATTACATCTAATGAAGTAGAAAAGCAATCAGACATGGTTTGCTTGAATAAGCAGTAAATGTACGTGCTTGTCACATCTGTGCCACACATGAACATGCCTGCCTACACCCAAACATCACTACACCACTGAAAGCAGTCAGAGAGTGGGGGGAAACCACACTAAACCCATTGGTTCTGCTATCAAGTCAAGCCGGTTACGTAACTCACTTGTGAGTCACAGGCAGAAGATGTGCTGGCCGTAAGGGTTTATAAGGGACTTATTGGTGTGCATATAATTTTATTATTAATTCTATTATTGTTGTTATTATCCCCCTGACAGAAAAAAATTTAAATGAAAAATGAATATTTCTTAAGTAATTATTTTATAGTAAAATATAAATGCACACTGAACACACAGCCCATGCAAAATGAAACGGCCTCTCTGAGATGCTGAAAAGAGTGAAACACAGGCTGCTCTTGTGAACATAGTGTCGTGCTTCTAGGGCTGGGTACAGAGTTCGGTACTTTTTAGGTACCGATCGAATTGCCTCGATACTACAGAGTATCGAAACATGTCTTGTTTTTCGGTACCAAATTTCGGTACCTAAGTGGTTAATCTCGTCAACGTCAGTGAAACAATAAGCATGCAGCTTGATTGGCTGTGGCTGAAAAACACTAGTTTACGCGGCTGCCTAGATACGTGGCTTGTCGCACGTGAGGCTGTAGTGTGTGTGTGTGTGTGTGTGTGTGTGTGTGTGTGTGTGTGTGTGTGTGTGTGTGTGTGTGTGTGTGTGTGTGTAAGCGTCCCAACCCAGATGGATAGAAAATATGTGGAAATGATCAAAAGTGTAGCTACCTATACCAGAAGCACGCGATGAATTATTTTCGACAAGATAATTGCTGCCAAGACCGGCAACACGGTAAATCTGATAAGGCACTTAAAAGCGCACAGAATACACTCGAGAGTAGAAAGTTTATCCGTCTTCGACAGCAAGAACTGGAGCGCGTCACAAATTAACCGAAACTCAGTGTATAGGATACTTGCATCAGAGACATGAGAAATAGTCAGATATACGGTCAAAATATGTCTACTTTTAAAAGAAACAATTAGAAATAAATAGTTTGATTACCTAACCCATATGCACGCACGCGTTAACTAACGTTACTGCAGGAATGACGAGTCAGCATCGCCATAATCATCTTTGCAGCCAACACACTCAGTAAACATTAGTTCATTAATAAATAATTAAAATATCTCCTTGCTATTGTTTCCCGACACATTGATAATCATTAGGCTACTTCTGCCAGTGCTTTGCGGCAAGCTTCATGTGTGCTGAGCGCGAGGCATATATCACGCCCCCCATAGCATATATTTAATTCAATTCACATTTATTTTTATAGCATTTTTCACAATACATATCGTTTCAAAGCAGCTTTACAGAAAATGCATGTGTCTAAATTACAATTTAGAGTGATCTGTTATCAGAGGTGACTGTGTGTAATGCATTTTAATTAATTTTCATTCAGTTCCATTGTTAAACAATGCATTAAGTTAACTTAGTTAAGGTCTAGTTAAGATCGAAAAAAGTATCGTTCAGGAACCAGTATCGAAGTCAAGGTATCGGTATCGGTATTGTTATCGAAAATTTTGTTATGATACCAAGCCCTACGTGCTTCGCTCTAAAACATGCAGTGCATGAACTAGATTTGATCAAATCATAGTCTTGCAATCTAATAAGCTGCTAGAGAAATATTTTTTGTATGTGTATTCAATCAATGCAACTGCTTATACAAGAGATTTCCTTACATAACTAAGGGGTAGGGAAGGCGAACAAAGCTCTTTCATACAATAAAACCTGTAAGTTATTTATAAAACAATTTAAGAGCACGTGGAATAAAAGAAAGTTCATGTCTTTTTGTTTTACTCCTGGGCACAACAAATTCCCTACACTGCCGTAGTAGATAAGTAGGTGTTGGAGCCACAGACCGGAAACAATGCAGTGGTGCTGAACTGTCCTTGAGTAGTTTAGTAAAAGTACGTATAGTGGCCTCATCGCTCCTCTCACTCAGTGTTGGGAGAGTAGAAGTTGGAACTATCCGATAGAAACGTGTTTATTTTGGCTTAAAATATCGCGATAATATCGTGAGTTCAGTATCGCAATTTGTATCGAATAGTAACATGAGTGTATCGTTACACCCCTAATAAAGACCCAAAGACAAAAGAACTGATAATAATAAGCAGTAGCCGTGTGGGCTGTGCTGTATCATATGCCAACTAGTCAACGTCGACTCGACTTTAAATCACATAAATGTTGACTTAAAAAAAAAGTAATTCAACCCCTAGTTAATGCTTTCTGTAGTCAAGGTTGATAGGCCTAGGGAGACTTTAAGGAGTCAAGATTAAATGTTCCTAATTAAAAATATTTATGTATGTAAGTAAGGAAAGTGTATTATGGGATATTGAGGAAGACCAATGTGGATGAAGATGGATCGGAAAGTGTACATATATGATAAAAGGGTAATCTGTTAATTTTCTTATGTAATCAACTTTGAAAGCCTTCGTTCAATGATTAATGAATGGTTTTACTAAAGAAATACCGTTTTCTTTAGAACTTATTTTTGTCGCTCTCTGAGATAAGTTTCAGTTGTAAGAGACACAGACTACCCTAGATCGGAATTTCAGACAAATAGCTTTTCTTTGATTTTTACCATCGAGTGGCCTGACTTTAATTTGACTGGTAAATTTCCAACACAAGGTGAGTGGGACTTCCACTAAGACGGATGTTATATTGAGCATTGCGATTTCTTCAATTACTTTCTAAGCTGTCCGTCTCTTCCTCCATGTACTGTTTCTGACCTAACCCCGGCAAGCAGACAACAGAAAACGTGACTTGTAGGGCTAAATAAGAACAGAAGCTTCAGGGTGTAGTTAATTAATTCCAGATCCGTTAATTAATAAAGAAAGTGTTACAGGAATGTGACAAGGATGTTTGGTCCAACTAGACAGAGCTAATTTCCGACAGCCAGTCCCGGTGGATGCAACTCAGCTGCTATGATCTTACACCAAACTGCTTCTTTGATAGATAATAAAGCATCTGGGGGAAAAACAGGTGACAAATTATTTATATAACAATCTAGGGGCGATATAGCCTCAAAATTCTATCACAATATTTCAAGAATATTTGCAATAATGATATTTATGACGAAATAGACATTTTTTTTGTTGTTGTTGAAAATTTTCTTATTACGTTATCTCGCCTTAATGTTTGCTCACTCATTGCGTTTTTACAATGTGGTAATTTTGTTGTTAAGAGATTACACAACACAAGGAACCGACTGTGTTTATGAGTATACTTACCAAGAAACCGGAAGTTTTACACAATTTTGTGTTTTTCCCCCCATTAAAGCGATATAATCTGCGAAAAATAACTTTAGTTTCTCGCGAGCTGTAGCCTACTCTATGTATGCACGCAGTGCAACTCTCAGAGAGTGCGCGATTAGCTTACTGGATAGTTTAAAACCGCTTGAATGTTTAAACTGATAAGAATTAAGAAGACTTGAAAATTATAAACTTTAGTTACGATGCACTGATGGCTAGATTGTGCAAGAGACCATTCAGTCATGTCCCGACTCCTAAACGCGCGCGAGAGAAGACGCGCGTCGGCAGCCCCGCTGAACACTCAAGCTGTTTGTGAAATTGCTAAATCGTCATCGGAGGCTGACAGGCTGCTCTCGCGCTCAGACAGGTGTTGTTGTGCGGGCTAGGGAACGTAAATGCGCCATACGTCATCGCGTCGCTACATCATTGATATCGCGATATGACACTTTTTTTATCATGTAAAAATGTATACCGGTATTATCGTGGACGGTATGATATGGCACACCCCTACTTAAATCTTTAAATCGCTTACATTTAGTCATTCTGTTGCGTGTGTACGTCTCCTTTGTTTTTTTTTTACAGTTTCAGCATTTTCATCTTGTGAATGTTCTGGCAACTGAATATCTTTTCCAACTTATGAACTATGTATGTAATTATCTGTATGGGCGTATGTCAGTGCTTGTCCTTTGATATCATCTGCAATGCATCCTACAAACTCAGCATATGCTGTGTCGTTGTTAGGGCTGGGTAAAAATATCGATTCATCAATGCATTGCAATTATTTGTTTCTCAATTCAATATCGATTCATCAAATCCTATGAATCGATTCAGCCCACCGGCCAGTGGCGGCGCTGTGGGCAACACTCTAGTGAGAGCGCTGAGCGTTATACAAGACGCACTTTACCAAAACAGCAAGATGACGGACAGCAGCTGCACTCCGATCAAGCCTGCACCGCCAACCAGGGACGTCGTTAGGCCTATTTTAGGAGGGGCTGAAGCTACCTCAAAATGTTCCTAAGCCCCCCTAAATGATAATAAGAACAACAATGAGTCTCCGGGAGTCTCCCGCATATTGATAGCGGCTCCCTGATGTACGCAAATTAGTTCAAATCTCCCGAAATCTAGAGCCTGCGAGCTCCAAACCGCGTAGCGCGCGCACGACAGAGAGGAAGACAGCGAGAGTTCTTGTGTCTGTGTGCGAAAGTGCGCGTGTGTGCCTCACGAAGTGCATTTTTTTTTATGAGTAAGCACATTTTGTGTTTCTGTTTACATTTCTTTTATAACTTGAATGTATAGGAAGAAAGAAATATACTTTCTATTAGTTACTTGCACTTTAGAGGTGTGTTAATAAAGCACCTGTTTGTTACAGTTGTGGTTTGTATTCAACATGTACAATGTTGTACAGTTTGTTCTGCTAAATAAACCATTTCTTCTTAAACAATTTCAATTTGTTCTTAAACATTTATAATACTGCACACATTATTTAAAAATATACTCAGGTACTTAATTACTTGTGTATTTACTAATTATTGAATCGATATCGAAGCTAATAAATCAATATCGAATCGAGGCATCAAGAATCGAAATCAAATCGAATTGTGAAATTCCTAACAATACCCAGCCCTAGGCGTTGTCATATGTTTTGCTCACATCAAGTTCGTTTTTCCTCATAAGTAATACATGAGAAGAACATTTTGTGAACAACTGCTCTTTACATGCAATCATAGTATAGAGATGCGTGTTCAAATTAATTCCAATGGAAGCTGAGCTTCACGCTTGCGCCATTTCGAATTAGCGGCAATTCGGAGACGGCAATTGCTAGAATGGTGGGTTCATTGTTATTCTTAATGAAAAACACAGCAACAAAACAGTACAATGACAAACTTTGAAATGCTTTGATAAAGTCTTCCGCCATCGTCTTGTCAGTCAGAAGTCAAAATGTGCGAAGTGAGGTGAAATCTGACTCTTGCTGCTGATCTGTGCTGCTACTCTTGTTTGGCGCACGCTGAATTGAGCAGACACGTTCAGTTTTTAATTGTAGTGTCTGTTCTCTAACTGAACTAAATGATTTTTAAAACTGTGTTCATTGACTGTCATGAAAATATGACCATAGCCCCTGTGTCTCTGTCGTTCTCTCTTGCGAGTGCTGGCACAGCTGCTGGAGCCTGCTTTTTATATTAGTAGGTGTGTTAGCGTTGGTGCTTGAGGATTGTTTGAAAACATCAGACATTGTATGTTTTTTTCTGGCACGGAAAGGTGATTCTTTCTTTACTTGCTCTAACTTAGTGAAACTTTCACGCACAGCATCTCATTTTATTACGTCAACACAACAAATGATTTGATTGGCTACTGGTCAGTAATAGAACACGCACATAACATGCAAATTTTACAATCATAACGTGTACATTTATGTTGTTGCCAGTGGCAATCTCAACAAAAATACCACTTGCAAATTAATATTTTTGGTCGCAAACGACCGTTTTAGGCGCAGTCTGGAGCCCTGAGCCCTATTCTACACACTCTTCTCTCTCTTAACCTTTCTAACCTAATTTATGAGAGTGATTTTGTTTTTGCATTCCCGTCTCCGTCAGTCAGCTTTCCTTTCGCTGGCACCTCTTCTGGGGGGGCACCGCAACACCACCATTACAATGGGCGCCACACTGCTGCTTTTGAGAATGTGATTAAGAGTTTTAAAGAGGGCAGGAACGTGGCTGAAGGAAAAACGATCCAGAAATTAAACCTCCAACTCGCTGAATGCATTATTCAGTTTTTTTTTCTCCCTTGCTCTCTTCTGCTGACAGATATGGATGCCGTAATTGTCATGTATGCTAATGAGAGTGTGCAAGAGGGATGGGGAAACATCAGGAAGGGGAGGGGATGCAGGGGATGCCTAAGGAGAAAGAGATCGCATTACATTCATATTACACCACAGTCACTTTGATTTCAAAGAGCCACATGCAATAGCATGTCAGCCAGAGCCTTAAGGTGAGCGTGCAAAGTGGAGACAAACAGATGACAGTGACTCACACATCAAGGCCTGTGTGACATGAAATAAATATATTTGTATAGATAAATGTATAGATAATCAACATAATTGTGAAACAAACATGCTGATTGCTTGTACAGATGTATAATCTGATGAATATACACATCTTCATTAATCTCTAACTGGCAGAGTCAAAATAAACATTTTGAAAATGTACTGTATATTGCAACATTGTTTATTAAAAAGAGTATGTTCATATATTGATTAAAAGCTTCGCATTTTGGCTTAATGTGAGGATGGAATATTCAAGAGTTGTAAAGAACTTATAATAGTACATTTTACACTGAGGGAATTGTTAGAAGATACTAAGGTTGAGACTGATTTTTCTTCAGTAGAAGGTTTTTATGTTTTAAATCGCTAGTGACTTCATCAGTGAGGGCCAACTGGCGAGAAAATCTCAATTTTACTTGCATTTGGCACTTGGCCATGGCAAGCAAATAAAAAAGTAAATAAGATGTCACTGTAAGGTCACACTAAACTCAACAAACAGTTTTTGCTTTAAGGACTAAATTCGACAATCATTTCATGCAAATCTTTCAAACTATTGGTTTGATCTGTTCATCTGTGCACAATTTAATATTTCTCACCTACATGTTTTAGCAATTAAATGCAAGCTAAATTTTCTGCATTCTGAATGTGGGATGTGTGCAACCAATTACAAATGTGCACAATACCTTTGAACGAAATGAAGACCCCAAAGACCAATTCAAGAGACAACAACCATAAACAAAATACACCAGCAATTATATTGCAAGGTTGAGAGATTTTTTTGGCTCATTGATACAAAATGAAGTGAGCTAAAATGTTTAACTCATTTTAACATCAAATTAAGCAAATACATTTGTGTGACTGGTCTGAATTTTTTTTATTTTTTTTAAATACTGCTTTTGTCCTCTTTTACTCCATATCTAGCTCATATCCTACAGGGATGAGAGCACTGAAATTGGCAAGATGTACAGTAACAAACAAACAAACCATCTATGAGATCACAGCACACATGTGATGGTCGCCCACTTTCAGTGAAGTCAAACAATGAGTCATGCCTTATGCCATAGGTCTTCATACTGAATCACCCAGGACCGGCTTTCTTGACCATCCTAAATCACCCAGGACCGACTTTATTGACCAGGCTCCCTTTAAGAGAATACTGATTAAATGTTGCCTTTAAGAAAAAGAAAAACACAAACAGAAAAGGAAGGTGTTGTTTGGCATGTGTTTGGATTTTCACAGTGAAACAGGAGTGCAAAAAGCACTTAAGGTGCAAAAAAACAATATTTTCAGTAACATTGTTAGCAGGGGAGAGAAAGGCTTGAAATCATCTTAGGGTTTCAACAGCGTCAGGCTGCGAGTGGCTGACCGATTGTGTTTGGGTATAAAAGCATGTAGTGTTAGGCAGACTTCAAAGGGAGAAATCCTAGAGTAGACAACGGCTATAAAGGTAAAGTTTTCTGGCATTGAGACGGTGTGAGTGAAAGAAAGGAACCAGATGAGATAAAGAAATGCCAATAACTGAAAGAGGGGATACTACTGTTCAAAAGCTTGGGCTCAGTGAGGGTGTTTATTTTTTTTAAAGAACAAGGATGCATTAAATAGATAAAACAAATTGACAGCAAAAACATTAATAATATTTCAAAAGATTTCTCTTTCAAATAAATTCCGTTCTTTTGAAATTTCTATTCATCTAAGAATCCTGAAAAAAAGTATCATGGTTTCCACAATAATATTCATCGTTCATAAAAATAAATAATGTTTCTTGAGCACCAAATAAGCATATTAGAATAATTTCTGAAGGATCATGTGACACTGAAGAGTGGAGTAATGACTGCTGATAATTCAGTTTTTCCATCACACAAATAAATTAGACCTACTCTCTAAAATACATTAAAACAGAAAGCAGTTATTTAAAAATGTAATAAAATCGCATTAACATGCGATTCATTAAAAAAATTATTTTGTCATTAATGTAATGTCACGCAGTTAGATGATCTTGGGACCTGAAAGGTGGAAATTTCTATTCTAACTAGGGCTGCACGATTAATCGAAATGAAAACGCACGCGATTTGGCAAAGTCTGCTATTATTTTCTGCGCAGCTTGTCAGAGCAGCACGGCTCTGTGATCAGTAGTAAATCCTGCTTTTAATATACAGTACATAATAGGGGTGTGACGAGATCTTGTGCCACGTGTGTGATGAGATTTCACGTTGAGGTAAAAAGTTGTCTCGCGATATCGCTTGACAAAGCGTAGAATAGCTATGCCACCACTACTAATAGAAATTAACGTAGAATGTCTATGCCACCGCTACAGTTACATTACATACCAGAATCCACAACATATGCCGAGATGGAGTTTGAGACGCGCCCCACACGTGTAAATGATAACAGTTTGTGTGGAGCAGCATTTACAGTATACGGAGTATATATTTTTATACCTAAATTTACCTTGGAAAAAAAGCTAAGGAATACCTAAATTTACCTTGGAAAAAATGCTTGCAGAAATTCAAATTTTGCTCACTCTTCAATCTGATGATTTACTTTGCTGGACATAGCTAATGATAGCAAAATGAACATGTTAAACAAGATAAATGGTGTAAGCAAAATTTCACGAAAAGGATGCGATTAATCACGATTAAAAATGATAGCCCTAGTAATATTTCTCAATATTACTGTTTTTAATTTTGATCAAGTAAATGCAGGCTTAGAGAGTTTGGAGAGACTTCTGAACGACCCCAAACTGTTGGATGGTGGTGTACACAAAATCCAACTTATTCAGTGACAGTCAAGAATCAGCTCTTATTTAGAATGGTTCCATTTAAAAAATAAAAAAAAACTCCTGTGAGACAGTTCTTTTTAAATAATTGGTCAAAATACACATAAAATATACGTTTCATCTGAATTGGTCTACTGACTCAAATGAATTGGTCAAAACAGCTTCTGCAAATGTACTAAAAGAATAAGTCTAGATGGTGAATGGGGGGGGGCGTGGTCTCGCGAAGTCTGTAGCGAGAGACGAGTCAGCTAGCTGTGCGGTAACTGCTGCGGGTCCCGTGCGAGTCCCAAGCCACTCTCTCTCCCTGTTCTCTCTTTCCTGGCAGCTTATATGCGGTCTCCACGCCAATCACTGCAATCAGACACAGGTGTTCATCATCTGCACTTGACCCACTTACTCACCACACAGCTCGCTGACCCGTCTCTCGCTACAGACTTCGCGAGACCATTGTTTCATGAACAGGAACATGTCGTCGACAGTGAGAAGACTTTGATGAGAGAGTGTATTTGTTCAAAAAAGCTAGGCACGCTGCTTAGCTCATCAACTACTCCTCTCTCGGTTTTTTTGGTAAAGATCTGCAGCGACTCTCTGAGCTTTTTTTTTGGAAGACTGCTTCTGTATAGAATCCCATTAAATGCATACTGTAGAACAGCTTTAGGGATTAGTACTATGGAATCGTGTATAAAGGATGTCGGCAGTAAATGCATGCATTCTATAATAAGAATGAAAACATTTACTAGAAAATATTGGGCACATCAAAGCACAAGGCACATCATGCTGAACTCAGACATATCATCCACAGTCAGACCAAACAGATGGTTGGCTATTGGAGACATTATCAGGTGTCTGATTCAGGTTTTCACTAGCCTAATGGCGCTTTTCCATTACCAGATCAACTCGACTCGACTTGCCTCAACTCGGCTGGCTTTTCGCTCTGTTTTCTAGTGCTGTAATCAGGGCTCGAGACTAACGCCATCCTATCGTCCTGGGGACGATAGAAAATGTGTTTAGGACGAACAGAAATATTCTCCAGGACGCCTTCAGGACGAAAGACATTTTTGTATGTGTGTTCATTTATTACTATCCTATTAGGCTAACTTACTTAGAAAATGCCAAAATTAACTGACCAAACACTGACTAACAGTTACAACGGAGCACGTCTTCTCATGCTGTTAGCCTACTATAGTTACTATCACTGGCCGCTACTATACGGGGACGTGTTCCGCGGTACCATGTGCATATGGGTGCATCTATCAAATGACTTAATGACATCGCAAATATGTTGCGCTGGTTAAACAACGGTAACGTAAAACACGGTAACGTTTGCTTTTCATATTTGCTAAATAATAGCTACCGTCTGTGTATGACGAAATGTAGATATGAGCTACATTTTATTGATCATCAGCTAAAATCAAAATCAAAGACCGCAATAAGAGAGTGGCAACAGCACTGGTGAGATCATTCCGTTTCTTTACTTTTAATGAAGATGATTATGTCTTAAGCGTCTGCAACTTTGATTTGTGGTAATTTGCACGCTGGCTTGATGAATAGATCGCTCATCTGCGGTGATGCTGAAGTAGCGCCGTCATATCTGGCTATAAGATGACATATAACCTATCACACGTTTATTTTTTAAGCATGGTTGAGAGGAGTTAAATCTACTTGTGAGTTAAATCTACAGACCTCCTCCTGAAGTGGTTTGAGTGATCGGATTTAAATCCGTCTCGAATGCGTTTCGGAGGGCATTTACACCTGGTCTTTTCACGATCAGAGAGCTATCCGATCACAGAAAACGTATGAAGTGGCCAGGTGTAAACAGCACCATAGAACTTGCTTTGAAAAGCTTGCGCGCCAACGTCATTCATGTCATTGGATCACTTGTGGTGACGATGCAGTGTGGGCAGGCTTAAGAGTCCACACGTGGGGTAGAAGCCGCTGATTGGCTGAGAAGCTTTCACTCAAAGCTTTCCTCGGGCTGCTTATTGGATGAGCTGCTAAAATGAAAATCACTCACTAGTCACCATAGGCCTGGGTCAAAATGGACGACCCCAGTATTTATTTGTTATTGTTTAATCCAACCAACTCAAAAACGTTTTGAGCTGTATGTATTTTTCTCTTAATTTTTGTATATGTAAAAAAAAGAAAAAAAGAAGAAAAAAAGATTTGTTCTGCATGAATACAAAAAAGCATTTAACTCCTGATATTTTTTATTAAATCTGTTTTTTACCTGTTTACAGATAACTACTTTGAATGGAGCTAAATAAATATAATAATATATATCATAAAGATGGTGTTTTTTAATGGTGTTTTTATTATGTGACTAACAACTATAGACGATAATAACAAAGTACAGAAACAACATTTTGATTTTGGGACGGTTGACATTCACTTTAGGACGGTTCATATTGTTTTTCAGGACGGTTCCAGGACGTAGGTGAAAAAAGTTAGTCTGGAGCCCTGGCTGTAATCAACCAAAGAAAATATTGGTCGACTAAAGTCCTGAAATTTCTAACGTAAAAAAACGTTAGATTAATAGCTGCGCAGTACTTGGTAGCCTTGTCCGCATAAATTAATTATAAATAAACATATATTTATATATTTACTATAATAAACTTGTAGGCTATTGCAGTATATTAAATCGTTTTTTGACCTAATTATTTTCCACTGAAATGACACACTAGAGTCTGTCGGCTCTGACAGCGTTGCATCACGTGCACCTGCGCAATATAGCCTATGATTTCCAAAAATAGTACTATGTCAACTAGTGATACCAGCAGAAGAACTGTTGAGGAATATGCAACATAATTTAGACATTAAGATTGTTTTTGTCATGATGTTATGATAACTGCCAGACACAATCGTTTCAGCCGCTCTGTGCATGTAATCTGAACATAGGAGCTCAGCTTCGCGGATGAGACACGAAAAGACTATTAATTTAAAGTGTTTACTCTTAAACACACAAGGCACGTCCACTTTCATAAAAAAAGAATATTTATTAAACAAACCAGATCAAGACAAGAGCAGAAACGAAATAAAGTGCATAACTGAAAAGTAAAGCATGGGCTCAAAACAAATACAAACGGTGGGCACAGCGCAATTGCGCATTAGGCTCCAAAAAAAAAATCATCCAATAAATAATACTAGAAATAAATGGGCACAATAATAAAAGTGAACCATAAAATGTTTCCAGCGTGCATCGGTGTGTCTGGGGGATGCTACCATCGTTGCGTGCGGGTGCGCCTGCAGTTAACTTACAAAATGATTATTTCTAATTGGCATATTTCAATGTTTTATGCTAATTCTGATGTATTCATTCAACTGTACAACAGTACAATCCACAGAACTAGGGCTGGGGCGGTATGGATTTTTTCTAACCACTGTTGAAAAGCAAGATTTTCCCGCGGTATGGCGGTAAACCGCTTTAAATACCACCCAGTTACCAGCATGAGTAAGATAGGATCATAAGATGGGTCAGACACGACTTTGACCTATTTATTAAGTTTTGTTTTGTAGAAAGCCTTTCTTTAAATTAAATTTCGTTTTGTATAAATTGTACCTTAATTTTAATCACCGTTTCATTAACTAATTGCCTGGAATTAATAAATAAGAAGCAAATATAGCAGACATATAATCAGGAGGACGTGGAAGCACGGGTGCGATCTCTTGCGCGTGAACTGGAGCTCGTCTCAAATGAACCGAAACTTGGCGTAGGCTAGGCCTAAATGTCTACTTTTAAACAAAATTCAAAACGAAATGATACAATTTTTGTCTACAGTAGCCTAGTCAGTTAAGGTCAGGTTTGCCGATGTGCGTTATAGGCTATTTACTTATTCATATTTATCCCTAGGCGCCGATCGGAGATAGAGTTCACTGCTGATATTCTGGGGATACAACATAGCCAATATACTAGGGACTTTAGCCTTTAAATATCTTTGCTGCATTGGATCAGTGTTCTTTCTAGAACAGCCAAGAGCTTTCTAGCCTCGCGGCAGCAGCGCCTCGCATTGCTCATAGACCTTAAAACAGTCAGCGCCGTGGATGCGGTTTCTAAAATTGATCAAAAAATCCATGTCATTAGACACAACGTGCACACATGTGCAGGCCAATGTTGTTGTTTTTTTTTTTGTTGTTTTTTGCAGTGATGACGGTGAAGAGCTCAGACCCGCGGTTGGAGTCACGTGACCGCGGTATTGCGGTAATGCGGTAATGCGGTAACCGCCCCAGCCCTACACAGGACACAATGTATTTCTATCCCTCCCAGCCTTGTTTTCATTCATAAATAAATAATCATGCTGCTACTTAGGGCTGGGCAGCATGACGGTATATATCGTGCGGTAGAAAATGTCAACCGTAACAGATTTTTTTACTCCGTGTATACCGCGACTAGGGATGCAACGATTAAAGATTTTGTAAGTACGATTATTGTCTGAGAAATAATCACGATTTAACGATTATCACGATTATTATGCATCAATTAATTTCACAACACTATATGTATAATATCACATGAACACTCAACACTAGATTTTCATGTGTTATTTGCCACAACACAGTACAAAATTATAAAACTACAAACGATAATCAATCTCTTCCTTTGGAATTAAAGAGAAGTGCTTTGTAAACATCCAGCATTTTTCTTTTAAAATAACAAATTAAGTCAATGGCTGCAGGGCTCTTTGATTGAAATAGATCACAAAATGATTAAGTGTTTAGTTTGTTCTAAATTTATTTTCAACCTGAGGTAGAAAACTTGATAACATGAAAACAATATCTTGTTGGTATTTGACTTAAAAACAAATAAAGGGATAATAAATCCCAATGAAAATAAGAATAAACAAAGTATTTGGCTCTATTGAATTAAATGTAAGCTAAATATTAACTATGTATTTCTTTTAAAAGAAAACAAATATAGTCCACATGTTATCCACTCCAATATTATTGTACTTATTTTAATACTCTTCTTTAAATTATTAATCCAAATTTTACATGTGCCTTTAGAAAATCATCTATTATAATCTCATTATTTTGGTTTGTTTGTTTGAAGTTTAAGTAAAAATTATAGAAAGAAACTGAGAACATCTCTCATGTAGTGTTATTAATAACTGAAATGCAGTTAATTGGTAGTCCTAGAAGTCTACACGGCCCTGATCTTATGTTAGTGTTTTACAGCGGGCATATTAAAACTACAAAGCCTAACATTTACAGGAGAAAGCAATAGGATATTAAGTTAAATGTTCACTGACTGTAACTCTTGAGAACACGTCACATTCTGTTTTCCACAGACTTGGGTAACCAAAACATTCCGCTGTTTTTTGGTTGTTGTTTTTTTACGTTGCACTGAAAGCTGAAAGTTGCACGGCACGTTCTCCTTTTTCCAAAGCGCTAGGGCGGTTGCGCTCCGGAGGCGTCTGTCGTTGCTGTGTTGGTTCTTGTCACTTGACCTAAGGTGCGCTTGCGGCATTTTGAAAAGTAGAGATGTTTTTATCTCGATGTGGCGCGCACGTGCTTGGAAAAAACGAGCGCGCCGCTTCCCTTATGAGCGCGCATGCCGCACGCTTAGATTTGAAATAACGGACTTGAGCGCGCAAAAGACGCGATCTGTGAACAGGCCCCAAGGCGTTTTTTCGGTGGAAATAGAGCGTCGCTGCTAGTCCCCCTGCCATAGTGGTTGACGAGCACGGCATTAAGCTGGTGCACCGCTGGTGTAACCTTGTTTTCGTTTGGTGCAAAAGTTCCGTTCCGTGCAGAACACTCGGTGTAGCATAGTCTTTACGATTAATTAACCGTGACGTTTTAAAGCGCGGTTAATTGTGAAATCCGGTAATCGCTGCATCCCTAACCGCGACATGTAAATAAATGGGCGTGGTTAACTAACGTGCAGCGTGCGTGAGACTGAGACACTGATATTTGTCAAAGAAACATGGAGAAAGCAGATCAAGAGGATCCACAAAGGAATTACGTTTTCTAAAGGGTTGTTGTTAACGTGATATTTTCGGGGAAAAAGGCACAGCAGTCACTAAAGCAGTGCAGCACCCGTAGGCTACAGTTTAGAGGAGTGCACATTCAACAGGGAAAGCATGAAGCTTACTTGACAACATTAGTTCATATATCAATATCGTAACGAATAGAAATAACCTTAAATAATGTATAGCCTAGTTATCTGCATCTTTCCGTCTCTTTTGTATAGGCCTAGGTACTTTTTAAACACGAAAATCGCATTCAGCATGACACGCAAGCGGTTGCCGTGGTAATGAACAACCTGCTTGTTAAAGCGAATGTATAATCCTGTATCTGAGGCAAAATTACTAAATATGCAACGCAAGTTATATATTTCTAACTCCAAACGATTGGCCACTGAACCAGCTGATAAAATCTTCCTTTGATTCGATACATGATTACAACTTGACACTCAAATTAACCAATCGCATTTTACTGATGCAACGCGTATGCACACGCACTAAGGAGCGCAGTTGTTCGCGGGGCTTTGGTAAAATAATGACGCAGTTAAAAAAGGTGTGTATAATTTAAACTACTTAGTCAACACTAACAGTAGCTGCTGTTCAGTTTTCATACTGCTCCTTCTAGTCACTTCTGAACTTGATGAAATCGACACTTCTAAACTTCTCTTGATTAAAGCTCCAGGTGAGGGGTTGCCAGATATCACAAAAAGAGCAAAACAAGCCCCTTAAAAACGCAGTAATAAGCAGACATGGCAAAAATGTACCACGGAACACATTTAAACATAACTAGTTTTACTAATATCTAGTGATGCACCGATGTGAAAATTGTGGCCGATACCGATAACCGATATTAATATTGCTGTTATGGCCGATACCGATATTTACCGATGTCAATATCTCTGTAAAGAAAACCCATTTTTATGATAATCAAATAAAGAGTAATTTCCAAAACACTTTTTTTTTTTTACTTTTGTAATTTATTTTCAGAAATTACTGATATTGGGCACCTTTACCTGTGTGCAAAATATGTCATCAGATTTTCAGAAGAAAAAATAAATATTTATATAAAAATACATTTTTATAAAGGATACAAGTATGTCCTGAATTCACACTATGAATAAGCCAACCCTGAGTATTCTCAATAAACATCTAACTCACTTGAGACCAAGTCACTGTATTCTGTGAACACTCTACAACAGTTCAGTACAGTAGCCTACTGTCCTACTAAGGCAAAATACCTTAACTTCTATTTTATAGCACAATGTTATAACACTTAAAATGTAAGCAATATTAACCCAATTAGACTCACTATGATAAAAATGGCTTCATATGTATAAACCATAAACTGTATAAACAAAAAGTTGAAGTAGTGAGAATAGTAGGAATGTCCTGTATGAAAAAAATGACGGAGTATGTTTTTATGTTTCCACTGTTCGATCGCGCCCGCGCCTCTCTCTCTCCCACATGCGCGCACCACACACACACACACACACACACACACACACACACACACACACGCCATATTCTAGCATTGCAATCTTGACGTCGCAGCCTGCTCATAATAGTCACAGAGCTTCAGAACTAAGGCAGGGCTACAGATTAGGTGTCCCTAAAGAACTGTATCTAGCAGTTCCGCATTGTAATGAATTTGCTTTCTCATCGGTTGTTTGACAGATTTTAACCAGGGCTCAACGAAAGGTAGGCTCTAAATTACTACATTCCTGCTGCTGGTGTATAGCTAATGGGTGTGTCGTTGCGTTTCAAACCAACCAACTCGCGTAGTTTTCAGTCAGTGGACTGTCATTGACAAGCGAGAGCTAGCATTTTATTTCAGTTGTAGCCTACATGTAGCCTTTTATTACAGGCTGTGAATTAAGATAATTAAGATAGCCTGCTCTAATGCAGCGCTTGTTACTGGATAAGTTGTTTATTATGGCTCGAAACGTGTTAGTGTCTAGTTTGTGAAGTAGCATCGCTAGCTAAAGGCTACCGCTAGCTATTACTGGACTTTAAAGATTATCTTTTTTATGCACCCGTGTCATGTGTCATTTTTACCTTGATCATTTTCACCATCATTTTCACCCAAGAGTATGCCATTATTCAATAATCTAACAAAAGCAATCATTGTGAAACATGTAACTTACGTGTGTGTCTGAGGTGATTTAATTGTTACATCATAACCCCGTAACTCCAGCGCGGCAATACTTTGATGGTCGGTCAGAACAAGGCAGAGTGCCGTAACTTGTCGCCTCCAGCACCTGCTTCAGCACATTATGTGTGTAATGTATGCGCTCGTGCAAAAACAAACACAAGCCGCCCCCACATAAGCCTACACACACATCAAATACACAGGAATGATTATCGGCCTGTTCACATCGGCCCTATTTTGACATCAGAACGATACCGATGTGTAAAAAATTGACCATATCGGCCGATATTATATCGGCGGCCGATATATTGTGCATCACTACTAATATCCTCCAAAATTAAAAGGAAGTAACTAATTTATTATGAATAGAATAGTTCAATATAAAATATTCAGATATTATAAAGTGATTGATGAAGTAAAGCAATAACATAAGATTGATATTAAATACAACTCATAGGTGCAATTAAACTTTAAATAAAGTGTTGCTGAATAATTTTTCAATCAGTTGGGGGCAGTTCATCTAAAAGTTGATGTGTGTTTTTTTTTTTTTACTATATTTAGCTATCAAAATAGTTTACCAAAGAAATAATTTGCCAAATAAAAGAAAAAGAAAAATCAAACAAGGTGAAGTACTTTTAATTTCTAAAGTATTTGGGTTTATTTATTATTCAAAGCCCTTTTTGTCGATTTTTCGAGAATAGCTACATATATAAATAACTATATTGTGAAATATATTGTTACCGTGAAATCGTCATACCGTGTAACAGAATTTTGGTCATACCGCCCACCTCTACTGCTACTCTGCCTGAGATGTACAGCAGCCATTGAACTGCAAAGGGGGCAAGAATGGGTCTCTTGAACGCAAAGCAAAAAAAGCGCATACCGAGTGCCAAGAAAATGGTTTTTCATTTATAGACAACCAAACCCTACAACCTAGGCTTACCTAAATGTTAGTACTGCACGTACGTATGTCTTTTAAGGGAATACAAACATAGTTTTTCTTTTTATTTAGGCTAGGTGTTATGTCACTCCTCTAGGTAATGCACCATTGAGCACAATTAAATATGGGTTCCAAATAATTTCCATGATATTTCCATAACTTCTCCAGTTGTACTGGAAATTGTGATTTAAAAAAATAAGATTAAAAGAAATACATTTAACAATAGATTACGGGAATTAAAAATGTTAGGATTTTGTTCATTTCCATGACTTAGGATAACTATGTGTCTGTCTAGGGATGTGATGGGGAGGAAATTTTCCCACCAATTAATCGACGCGTGACAACAACGATTATACTGGTATCACCAGGGGGAGACGTTGGAGTTCTTCCCTCTTACTATAAAAAATCTAAACGACGGTGTGGGGCGGTGCCGCAGTGGGCAAGTGATGTAACCGGTGTGCAGCTGTAGCAGGAACACTGGTAACACCGACTATCGCAGCAAGCCTATATTTGTCCATGACTTTAAAGAAGACCAACTCGCACAATGTGGTGATATAGAACAAGCATCGTAGGATGAAATGGTTTGGGCATGTCCTTCGGATGGACCAGAACCGCATCCCAAAAGTAGCTATGAGCTGGAGACCACCTGGGAAAAGGAAGCAAGTAAGGCCAAAGACAACCTAGAGGAGGACTACAGAAGCCGAACTAAAAGCACTACACCTATCATGGGGAGAAGCACAACATGCTGCCAAGGATAAAATAAGATGGAAGCAGATGGCCATTGCCTTATGTTCCGTAGGGAACTATGTGGCATAAGTAAATCAAAGTCAAAAACTCAAAGTCTAACACTTGTAATAAGATTCAGAATTTTGTTACTCTTTGAATGTCACATATTTGACATCTGAATCAAAGACTCAAATATACTGGTGATCTATAATTCTGTATGAAGTGCAAGCTCAGATCCCACATGAATTGGTCAAATAAATCAAACTCTTCAGGGGTCAATGCAGTCCATTAACAAGTAGCACAGAAGCAGGTGCTGTGTCAACATGGGCTATTGAAGAAACGCCTTTCCTCTCACGTAAAGGCCATTTGGTTTAGGCACAGACTTGTCCCCTGGCTAATCGGACAAATGCAGCCACACAAAAAAGGAGGAGAAGAAAAAAAGAGCGAGTGAAAATGAGATAAATGAGAATAAGAGCTCGACAAAAGAGGTTCCCGACTACAGCAAGGAGAGAGTATATCCCTGACTGCACTAACAAAAGAGCTTTTTCCAAGACCGAGCTGTCTTTTGCATCTGAGGTCACCAAAGCTGTGCGGAAGGAAGGCCCACTTCCAGCAACCATTATTAACTTCATAAATAATGAACTCTTTGAGGCCTGAAGAGGAACTCTGTAACTCTGCCCCACAGCAATAAAGCAGCAGGACACTGCTCTCAGATGCCTGTCAGAGAGAAGAGCGTTAAAGAAGAAGAGACATGGTATTCCGGTGTACAGCCACACACGTGCATCCCAGCTCACCTCAAACATTAGCCCTGAACCCTTGGATTACTGCTAATACCCAGAAGCAGCACTTCTTCGCCTTGCCTTGAACTGAATAGTGTTAAAGTAAAGGACATGAAATTCCATTTTATGTTTTCCCAAATTCTGTTTCATTAAAATTTTTGTGGATTCTGTTTTTTACTTAAAAACCACATTAATTAAATAGTAATCAAAAAGCATGGCTAATTAATTGAAATCATGAAACGTATATAGCCTACAATTTTATCTTTTACAATGTAATGTAGGCCTAACGATTTAATTTCATTCACAAGAGAGGTTTACTGTTAAAAAAAACACTGCAAGCACATTCTACTGTACAATAATAGTTTATTTGTATCACAATTTCTTCAATTTAAACCGAACTTTTATTTTTAAGGATTGTTGTGAAGAGTGTGAGTGGGTGAGTGTGTATATGATATGATGATAGTTCAATCAAATGAAATGGTGAAATGCTCATGAAGTGACTTTCAGAGCTCTGTGGATGTTCATGTGAAGTGTCTCTCATATAGGGAGACGGACACTGAAAACACTGTATTTGAGTAGCTATGTGCAGTAGACGAAACTGGCACTTATTCACAGAGACTCACAGAACATGCAGACTCCATATTTAAATACACCACAAAAATAGACTTTTTGTGCATTATTCACAGATACTGGTGCACAACACAAATTAAGTGTACAGTCCTACTTTTGCTCCATGTATCCAAATTTTGTCAAATTACGTGAACTTCTTTTAAATTGTAAATTAAATTTTTATGACTAGATTCCACGATTTCGTCCACATATTCCCCATAGCAGAAATCACAGGCTCTATAGAATCATCTTGCCATCTAAAGCTGGGGGCTGAGGTATATGCCACCATGCACAGTGGACTAATCCCGCATTATGCATGTTACACCAATGTAGATCCATGGATTAAGTCCCTGAATGGATAAAGGTCAAGGGTCGCTTGGGTGATCATGGTCATTACGCACATCGGGACACATAAATGCGTTTCTGTTGAAAAAAATTCCTCAAGATCTCTTATTTACAGACTGGGCAAGTCTATAGGGAGTTCTCTGTGTGGCTTTTCTAAAAATGCACTTTGTGCAAACTGTGGCAGTAACTAACAGTTAAGTCACAGAAGTGCAAGTTAAGGCAAGCGTAGATGTGAAAAGTTAAAAATGTAGTCTGGAAAGGCAGGAAGTGGTGTGGTACAGTGCCTGCAGTCCTAGATAAGTGCAAAGGCAGAGGCTTACTTATTGGTCTTTAATCCCTGGTGGTTGGCTAAAGCTAAGATTAGCCCACATATACAACAGATGGGTCACACCACGGCGAACCAGGACGGTCCCAACCACAACCTTGACTTTTAATGAAATGCTAAGGGACCCCATGCCCAGCTTCCTGCAACATATCAAAGAAAATGTTCCTTTGTTATCATGGGTGCAATGCCACACAGTTTGGCACAAAGGTTGCGGAAAGGGATACAGTTTCAGCTAGAACTCTCAAACAAATCAGAGCAGAAACTGCTTCAATCAGAGGCTTAAACTGAAGACTGTGGCAGATTAATTTAGAGAGATTAACTATTATATTGTCCTTCTGAAGAAACGCATCTGACAGAGACTGCAGTCAACTGAGGTGTGGTCTTTACACTTACTATTCTCATTAATATACTGTATATCAATGCATTGTCACGGAGATACAATGACTGGAGAAAATCGATAATGCACTGAAGAAACACCCATCTAGTCCTGTCTGCCCTCGTAATCAGGGTAAAGTAAACACCTGATAAAATAAGAACAGCTATTTCTCACAGAACAAATCATATTCAGAAATGGTTGAGGAGAACGAGGTGTACATTTCCAGGTTTGGAAGGTGAAAGTAAAATATAGCTGGATATTATTCAATTAATGTATGAATCAGGCAGCCAGAGATGCGGAAAAAATGGAGGGAAAATGGAGGGAACAAATGAAAAAAGAATTATGTCCAGTCACATTGTCACAACAAATCATGGTCAGCATAAATACCCCTTAGGCAGTAATTGTAGGGCTGGGTATTGTTAGGAATTTCACAATTCGATTCAATTTCGATTCTTGAGGCTTCGATTCGATTTCGATTCGATTCAATATTGATTTATTAGCTTTGATATCGATTCAATAATTAGTAAATACACAAGTAATTAAGTTCCTGAGTATATTTTTAAATAATGTGTGCAGTATTACCAATGTTTAAGAACAAATTGACCCAAGCATGTTTCCTGTCATGGTTTATTTAGCAGAACAAACTGTACAATATTGTACATGTGTTGAATTAGGGCTGTGAACCTACACTGGTTTCACGATTCGGTTCGGTTACGATTATCATGTCATCGATTCAGTTCAATCGGTATCACAATGCATTTCGATGCACCGCATCCTCAATTTTCAAATTTACTTTAAAAGTGATCCGTGCGCGTGCGTTCGTCTGTTCGGGAAGTCGCAATGACAGAAACGGTGACATTCCAGTTTGAATTTCAGAGGCCTGTTTATGCCATTAAGAAAATAAAATTTTATCGAATCAATTTTGTTTTAAAGAAATGTTTATTTAAAAGCAGCGCTCATTCACCAGTGTATATGTCACCATTAGAGGCGTGCATCAACCGTCGAGAGTTCACTGTTGAAGATGACGATCATTTATAATCACCCGTAACAACACAGAATAATTGTAATTTCACCATCGGCTGGCAGCGAATACTTAAATCCGAGAACAATATTGAGGCGGGTGGATTATTTGTTTTGGCTGCGGATTCGGGTGACGTTGAAGCTCATTCTCTTACTCTAAAGCAGTCCGGCTCTGCCAGGCGTAACAGCTCGGGGTGAACACGGCTAAAATTGTTTATCAAGTTAATATAGCTATTACCTCCTGCCTATTCTATTTGTGCGTGACATGAGCGCAAACAGCGCGCGTCTTCTCCTCGTCGTGCTTACCAGGTTGTTCATAAAAGCCGAAATGTGTCCAGAAGTAGGCTTTTAAAGTAGCTGGAGCATTTTTAATTATGCGCACACATCTCACCTCCCTCTGCAAGTGTATGGTATCACGACAAAGCACGTACGTGACAAATGATGTCAGAAAAGCGTCAGTACATTATAACCGGTTATGGTTTTTTCGGTTATCGGTACAGTACTATTACTGTACCGATAACCGAATCGTCCTCGTCTGCATCGCGATGCATCGTAGAAACGATTAATTTCGACACCCCTATGTTGAATACAAACCACAACTGTAACAAACAGGTGCTTTATTAACACACCTCTAAAGTGCATGTAACTGTAATAGAAAGTATATTTCTTTCTTCCTATACATTCAAGTTATAAAAGAAATGTAAACAGAAACACAAAATGTGCATACTCATAAAAAAAATGCGCTTTGTGAGGCACACACGCGCACATTTGCACACACACGCAAGGACTCTCGCTGTCTTCCTCTCTGTCGTTAGCGCGCTACGCGGTTTGGAGCTCGCAGGCTTGAGATTTCGGGAGATTCGGGAGATTTGAACTAATTTGCGTACATCAGGGAGCCGATATCAATATGCGGGAGACTCCTAGAGACTTATTGTTCTTATTTTCATTTAGGGGGGCTTAGGAACATTTTGAGGTAGCTTCAGCCCCTCCTAAAATAGGCCTAACGATGTCCCTGGTTGGCGGTGCAGGCTTGAATGGAGTGCAGCTGCTGTCCGTCGTCTTGCTGTTTTGGTAAAGTGTGTCTTGTATAACGCTGAACGCTCTCACTAGAGTGTTGCCCACAGCGCCGCCACTGGCCGGTGGGCTGAATCGATTCATAGGATTTGATGAATCGATATTGAATTGAGAAACAAATAATGACAATGCATTGATGAATCGATATTTTTACCCAGCCCTAAGTAATTGGTCATTAGGTCACACTTCTCTTTAGATATCAGTATCGGATTAGATTTTCGTTTTTTTGCCCGAAAGTGAAAAACGGCTGAAAATATGATGCAGTCAGACATGTGGACAGGGCATCAGATCTCCAAAAGAAAAGGAAATGAAAAGGAACCCCTCAACGAAGGGCATATTATCACTTTGACGAGATTCATAAAATATCTACAACACACATGACACATACTGTACCAACCTGAGTGCTATAAAGGGGAGCTACAGACAGACTGCACAATGAGCTATAGTTAGCTATGCTAATAATTACGGCTGCTCCGGCACCTCAGTTGGTGACAGGCAGATGTCAGTTACTTACGTTAGCTGTGTTCACACCACTCTGATGTGCTCTGACAGGTGTATGACAGCCAATCAGACTGTGCGAAGGCACCGTGACAACATCTGCTTGCAAGCTGGAGAAAAGGTCCCCACAATTTTGGACATGCAAATACTCATCTCTTTTTTACATTCATAATGAACACAAATCAGCACCAGTCTCAGTGAATATCCAAGAATCTGCCTAAACAAATGGTCTATGAGGAATATTTACATGCCTTTTATTATCCCTGAAATTAACAGATCAACATGCAAAACAGACCATAAACTCGTTTGATGAACTTGTTGATCAGCATGTAATTCCAATCCTGTCTGCAGTAATCTTTTCTGTGGAATTTTGTAATACAACGAGAGCTGTAAAAAGCCATAAAAGAAGAGGTTTTATTTGTGACAGCTGTGGTCACACTGGACAGAAAAGAGGAACTTATGTACATTACCATTCAACATTGTGGGGTCGGTAAGATTTTTGAAAGAATGTTTTGAAAGAAGTCTCTAATGACCAATCTAGGCTACATTTATTTGGTCAAAATTGGTTCACCGTAAGTTAAATATTGTTACAATTTAAAATAACTGTCCTGCATTTTAGCATTTTAAAATACATTTATTCCTGTGTAGCAACACTGATCCTTCAGAAATCATTCTAATATGCTGATCTGGTGCACAAAAAACATTTATTATTATTACTGCTTAATAATTTTGTGGAAATAGTGATAATTTTTTGCAGGATGTTTTTGTTGAATGTAAAGTTTAAAAGAACAGCATGAAATAAAAATCTTTTCAGTCATTGTTGATCAATTTAATGAGTTCCTCAAACTTTTAACAGTAGTGTATGATTGATATCACCTGAATCTCCACCGGCCAGCCAGAGCATCATATGTAACTCATCTAATCAAAGCATACAGTATTTCACATTGTTTTCAGACAATCCCATTTAGAAGTCAAAGGGGACACACCAAGCTGTGGGTAATAATGCAGCTCGCTCCACGAAGTCAGGTAAGGACGAGAGAGGTTGATAAGCAGAACTCACATCATGAATTTATGGCAAGTGGTGCAACACTGGGATCAGCGTAAACACACACACACACACACGCAAAGAGCCCAGTGGGAGACGGGGGATGTGTAGCCGGTTGTGTTTAGCAATGGAAATGAAATGGTGAAGGATCTGTAACGTTTGAGTAAACAAAACATCAGTCGTTCAACAGCAGGCCCAGCTTGCCTCAAACGTCCTTCACTCTAAATAACCTAAACAGTGCACAGACATTGCCGCCTGTTTAACTCTCTGTAAGAACAGAGAAGTGTTTGTCTTCATAAATAAACAAGTCAAGGATATATCCTTCAAGTAAAGCAATGAACAACAGTGAAACGCTCCCTGACCCTGGTGTAATGCTAAATGTAAGTTTAGTGGTTTTAGTGGTTTAAAACTTGATTGAAACATCAAACAATGCATATCAAATATTGATGTTTATATTCTATTGACTTCAAATGTTTTTGCTGTAAACATATTGGAAAACAAAGACATATGGAAACTATAAGGCAAGTAATTCTTGAAGACTTGGGTTCAGACTAAGGTTATATTTGTTTGTCCATTTGCAGAAGACATTTTTAAACGCCATATCAATAAATAAAGTAATACGGAGGAGCTGGAGGAATTGGCCAGGGAAAAGGACACGTGGGCTGCTTTGCTTTAGTCAGCTGCCACAACGACCCGTCCATGGATAACTGGCAAAAAATGAAGTTGGTGGATGAAAAATAATATAATATACTTTCAAACAGCTATATAAAATACTTAGCTCAAATTTGTATTAGAAAATCTAAAATTTTACAAGGTGATACCTTTCTAAAATCATTCATGAAATTGATCAATGAAATTTCTGAATAAAACCATTCCCTAGGCTCCTAGTATAACAAGACAGTCCAGCAAAATATGCTCAAATAGTTCGTTCAGCTTAACAAAATGTATTTTCAACCACACAGTATCGTTATTTTTTTATGTTATAAATATTCAAATTATCACAGAAGTACTGAGATAAAAGTTTATATATTTCGGATATAAACACTGATGTCTACGGTAGTGATCACTTGGCACTTTAAATAATGATTGTATGATTACATTGTTATGCCACTAAGTGTCATTGAATCATTAATTCAAGAGATTTGTTCAAAAACGCTGATTCTGTAATGAAACTAGGGGTGTCCATGGTTAACCGATTAACCGATTAACCGTTAAAAATTGCGTAACCGAGTGAAACATTGTGTCTTAATTTTAGTTTGAATAGGTCTTAAATTAAGGAAAGACGAGGTGTATTCACCTTGCTGAGGGGGATGTGATCAAAGCCTGGAGTGGAGCGAAAGCACGTTCCTCTCTCCACTCTAAGCATTCTGTAATCACTTCGCTAACAGTCCACTCCTGGTTTTCAATTCCCGCTCACAGAAAAAAACTAACATGTAAAAAGACTGCTTACAAGTAAAAAAATGTTTAAGGCCGTGTGTCCACCAAAGCGTTTTTAGCCGGCTGAAAACGCTGGACGCTCTGCTGAAAACGCCTAGCCGTGGGCGCTTGAGAGCGTTTTGGCAGCGCTGCGTTTTTCAGTTGAGACGATTCGTTGCTATGATACAGAATATCCACAGCACAGTTTACTTGTAACTGATTTCGCAGATAATTTTGTTTCATACTAAAAATTTATTTTTCATCCATTTTGTTCGGTTAGCTCTGCTGGTAGACGTCGTTGTACAGAAAGAATGTTGTGACAGTTGGTCGTGTGGTATTTGTCCCGCCCCTCCTCCACTGTGATTGGACGTCTGGGTAAAAAGTGACAGTGATGAGCGCAGCGTTTTACCCAAAGTTGAACATTTTTCAACTCTCGGCGACCAGTAAAAAACGCTGGGCGCTCAGCTCTTGAGCGTTAAATACTCGCTCAGCGCCTCGTTACGCTCATGGCGTTTAAAAAACGCGGCGCTCCCATTGAAAACAATTGGAATTTTACGCCAGCTGCGTGAAAAAACGCTTTGGTGGACACACGGCCTAATAGTTGGTTGGGATGAGTAGCCTTACTGAGTAGCCTATTTAATTGGAATATCAAATAGGTTGTGCGATTATTTAAAAAAAATCTCCATCTCCATGTTTTCGGTGCTGACGCGTTCATGTAATGTAGCCTGGGTTGCGCTGCCAATAACCTAAAAGCTGTCAAAAAGAACAGGCAAAAGTAATGATTATGAATATGTCAAATATAGCAAGGAGACGTTTAAATAGTTTCCAGGCTCACTCAGCTGGAAAGATGAAGTTGACAATGCTGATTCGCGATCTTCGCAGTGAACGCGCCAGAGAGAAATGCACTTTTCATACGGATTACATAAGCAGAGAGCAGTCTGTTTTCTTTCGTTTTGAATTGTTGTGTTTAAAAGTAGACATTTCAATATAGATTTATTTCTCAGGTCTGTGAGACAAGTAGGCTACCTTATAGCCTACGCTGAGTTTCGGAATTCGTTTATGAGATGAGCTCCAGTTCACGCGCCGGCGGCTCCGTATTATCTAATGTCTGCTATATTTACTTCTTATTTCCAGGTAATTGGTTGATGAAACATTGATTAAAATTAAGATACAATTAATACAAAACGAAATTCACTTTAAAGAAAGGCTTTGTACATTCTGTTTGAGGTCTCTGTGAAAGTTTTAGTGCCGTTTCCAGAACTGCCACGTCCCATTGTTTGTTCCATATAAATGCGAACACGAAAAATAAAATAAAATGAATATTTTATGTTCTGGGGAGACCCTTCTTCATTCGGCAGTAGTACTTTTGGTTTGTGCAGTGTAATTCACAGAATTAGGTAGCCTAAAACAATATTTTGCCACCTAAAAGTTAAAGATGTTTTGTGCAGTTATTAAAAGTGTTAAAAATGAACTACCCTTTCTCGTGTGTCTCTATCTCGGGGTTGCGGCGCGTACACTATGGTTAACCGAGTATTAACCGCTAAGGACCTCGGTTAACGGTTAATGAAAAACTTGAAACGTGCAGCCCTAAATGAAACAAGTGAAGTATTTGTACGTGAGTCACTGAATCATTCATTCATTCATTCAAAAAAATGTTTTGAATTAAAATTAATTTGACATTTTTAAATAGATTGCAGAAATTAATATTTGGTCAAAACATCTTTTGTCAGGCTTTGATGTTTTGTTTAGTTGTCTGTTCAGGATCGTGAGAGAATCGTGATCTCTATTTGGAACAAAAAAATAGTGATTGTCAATATATCCAGAATTGTGCAGCTCTAATAAAAATATGAATAAGAATAATATAATAAGTATATATAATATTATTATTAATAATAATAATAATAATAATAATAATAATAATAAAATAACACGGCTACCATTAACGCCAATCTGAGCCCCAAACTGCCTGCTTGCAAAATGCTAAATACAATATATATCAGGGGCGGCTGGACAATAGAGGGCGCTAGGGCCCAACCTTTTAATATTGGCATTATATAATTACTGACTTTTTCACAGAGCGCTGGTATCCAGCAGTTTGTTATTGTGTTTGGGTGGTTATTAATAATAATAATGAAAACGATTTGTTATTGTGTTTGGGTGGTTATCAATAATAACAATAATAATGATAATGATTTTTATTTATATAGCGCCTTTCCAACACCTAAGGTCGCTTTACAATGATAGGTTATGGCAGTGGTTCTCAAACTGGAGTACGTGTACAAGTAGTGAGGTGACAGAAGGGGGTACGCGAACAAAATGCTGAATTTTATTGTTCATTCAATTCTACTCCACCTTAAAATAACATTATGTATGTATTTGCACAACTTTGCATGTATTTCTAGCAGGTAAAATGCCATAAATAGGTTATGTGACATCCGATCAAATTAGCTCATCTTTTGCGGTCAAAACTGATTGCATTCACACAAGCAGCGTGTATATGAGGTTGCGTGCATGCTGCCATGGCAAATCGCGCTATACTGTATGTTCTCGACAATGTAGCCTACCTTTGTAAAAGTGGGGATTTAGCACTTACTAGCAAATATAGACAGACACGTGTCTGTACAGATCTCTGTGCATAGAGATCGATTTAAGATTCAAACTCTCTTCAATACAAAAACATACCCTGTGTGAGTTCCTGTGTTTAAATTTTGATCGCATTATACGAATATTCACACGATTTCAAATGTGACATTGATTTTATACAACAGTTCAACAAATGATAGGTATTTTAAACACAGTATTGATCGTATTTTTTTTTTTCAACAAAACTATAGCTCCAACGAAAGCCACAGCAGAAGTGCAGCACACAGCAGTGTTTGTGAACGAATCTGAAAACTTTGAAATCGTGAGAGTCAATGGTGAGTCCAGAACCAGGTCAGTGGTGAGTCCAAGAAACTCATCTAAAAAATTCTGTTCATTGTTAAAGCAGTTTCTGCATTATTGCTACATGTGGGAAGAAGTTCAGCAAAGAAAAATGATTATCCAAAGATGGAGCACACATTGTGGAACAGTCATCACTTTGCCACCAGGAGAGGAGCTCCTTGTCTGATCTCAGAAGAGGATAGTGAGAACTGCTGAGCGGGCCTGTTATCAAGGTGTTAATGTTGTGGAAAGTATTAAATACTGACCCAAGCATATTTCACACTGCCCTCACGCCAAAACTAGTCTATTAAAATGACGTTAGCCTCATTTTAAATATGCACTATTGTATAATACTGAGCCAAATCCACGTAAAGTAGCCTAAATAATATTGTAAAATAAATTTCTACAATGCGAATATGCTTGCCTGTGCAAAACGTGCCATTACAATACTGTTCTGGGAGTGATTAAAATGAGATTCACAATATATAGCCTACGCAACATAAACGTAATATTACAACTTGAATCTATCTACAAAAAAAAAAACTGTTAACTAAACAATTCACAACATTGTATTACAATTTTTTTTAAATTCTAATTGTATGTATACAACAGCTTGAAGCTACACATCTTGCACTTAACTGTATTTTCCTCTACTTTATCAAGTGTTTTCAATGCCATGACTAGAAAATATTTTAATAACAACATACTACTGACAAAAATTTGAGAAATAACACTGCTAAAATATTAGCAACATCTAAAAGGAATATGATTGAGTCAAATAACCAGATTTTTGTCAGTAATGTTGTGCACTACCGTTTGACAAGGTATGTTTTGCCTATTTTAGTAAGATAGACAAACAATACTGTAGTGACATCCACACATAATGGGGCTGGCCAAAAACCACAGCAATTAAAATTACTACTTAAACTTTACACCAAAGTTCACAAGCAAACTTCCTATAATAAACTGCCAGTGTTGACATCCCTCACCTTGTTTTTCTGTGACTAGCGAACCCATAGACACCCCTATGCCTGTTCATCTGCTGGTTAATAAAGCCTGAAGCCACTGAATGCAGGAGATCCATCTCAACTGATATGTCTAAACGCCATGTTTTTCTGGGGCTCAATGAAAGAGAAAAGAGAGGGAGTAAGTGGTTTGGAAATGAGGAGCACACTGGCTCTTCCCTGCTCTCAATCCCATTTGTAAACAGAATGTCTCTCTATCTGCAGAGGGAGAGGAGACTGCAAATATTTGAGAGACATGTAAATACTATAATGCAGACGAGAAAGTCTGTATTCAGTCATGTGGTGCACCGGTAAAAGAAAAATGAGGTGGTGACCTCATCGCCCATCCCTTTCGGAAAAAATGAAATTGAGTCTGCATTTGCATTTAGTCTCTGAGACCCTGTTTACATCAGGTATTAAGAAACATTTCATCAATCTGATCACAAGCAGACACGACAGCGCTAAATACAGGTGTAGACAGGGTCTAAAGCGTTTTGAGCTTGTCCACTTTCAACCACTTCCAGAGGTAGTCGAAAACGCTTTCGTTGTGTAGACACTCGTGGTCGAATGCGTTTAAACAGCCACAAAAGACCTGACTTACAGCATAACATTATGGGGATTGTATCTAACACACATTCAAGGCATTTGGCGTGGTCTTGCGGCTATCAGAGTAGAAACGAAAGTTGTTTGTAGTATATCTCCTTATGTTTGTCCGTCGTCTCTGGTTCGTGTTTATATAAATTTTGCAAGCTTATTTCGTCCATTAGATCGAAAGATCTGAAAAAACCCTTGCATTTATCCACACATAAAGCCCTCCACCCAAAAATCCGGACAGAAATGGTCGAAAGTGGACAAGAGACGGATTAAAACACCAGGTGTAAATGGGTATGTGTCTCCCTTGTCTACTTGTGATTCGATCGACCAACACGCATCTTAATCAGCTGTAAACAGGGCACAAATTAAATTAATATGGAGATGTTCAGAGGAGAGCTGAACACATGAGAGGGACCATTACCTTCAGTTTAGCTTTCTTTTGCATTTGGTAAGCAATGCTTTGTGGTAAAGTGTTAACAGCTTTTTATTGCACATCTACAAACGAAATTCATTGTACTGAGGTCATGGCACTTCCTGCCTCGTTCAGGAATTAAGCCCTGGTGTCTGACCTTTTACATCCTACAAACTATTGTGTTAAACAGATGGAGGACGGAGGCGTCTCATTACACCTTCTTCATCAAATGGAGACCAGACACAGAGCTAAAGTGCTGTATAATCATAAGCACAGCTTTTGTGTTTACATAAAAAGCCTGTAATAGTCAGCCTGCACAATTTGGAAAAAAATCTACTGTGATTTAAATTGTAATTTAAAAAACACTCAGGCCAGTTGACGGATATGTCACTTGCCTGATCGAGATTTTAATTCTAATTCTTAAGAATTAAGAGAATTATTGACAATTCTGGTCAGGATTATGTTCCGGCTCCCTGGTTGGATTATCTATGTTCTTTAGTAAACTTTTGCCTTTTTTTTGTCCCGAAACGTGAGTGAAATCTTGCAGGGTGAAGCAGTTTGTGCGTTTCAAGTAAGAGAGAGAGCACGTGATGCGGCACAGCTGAATCACTAACTCTGTTTGTGAAATTAGGCTATCTCTTACAGAATGTTTTCAAATGACTGATTTGATCTGATTATCTGTGTGGATCAATTTACAATTTAATCGAATTTCTAATTGCGATTACGGATGCCACGATTACGTAATTGTTCAAAGCCGCGATTACAAAAGAAAATCCACTCTGAGTGTGTGTGTTTAGAGCATAATTATGTTATGAGAGGCGAATCACGATTACTTCAGAAAACCCAGCACAATATGACATACCAGGCAGTGACGTAAGTGTACGCTGAAATAAAAAAAGACTTTCACCTCAGAAAAACGGACTTTACTGTCCTGTCCCGTTATACTATGCTCGTAGCGCGCACTTTTCAATTGCACGCGCAAATGCGGCGGCGTGCGCTGTGTATCGCTTCACTGTATAAAGTGCAAAAGAAACAACAAGCATGCAACGTCGTTACAATGTAAATTAGTAAGCCACGAAATAAAAGTACAATACCAATAAATCATGTTTTAGCTGAGAAGGATTTGCATGCAGGTATGATTTTCATTCTATTCACCAGGAGCTGTTTCATTAACAGTTCTTGTTATTGTGTATTCACCATGGTAACTGTCGTTTCCATTACCCCAAAATGCCACTTTATTTTCACTTTGTGTTATTTTTTATATTTTTAAATGACTGTGGTGGCTCATATCAACATTGTATTAACAAAAACTAGTTTGGGACTGCTATTTGATTGCTTTAGCATAGTCCTAATGTTTATCTATTAGTAGTCTTTACTATTAGTCATTCTTACAATTTATGTGTATGTTAAATAAAGGGGGACAGTGCTTGTGTGTGTGTGTTAACAATTTTTGTGTCAACATTAGGGATGTAACGATTCACTCATCTCACGATGCGATACGATTCACGATACTGGTTTCACGATACGATTTTCTCACGATTTTTTTAACAAATGAGATTTAAGACAAATTATAAATGAAAAAGTGTCCTTTTTATTATTTCTCAAACAAAATGCTGCACTTTTTTTTATATATATATATATCTGTCAAATAATAAAACTACATTAACCTGTTAAAAACGGACACCAACGTGGCTTAAAAAAATTCCCTTCAAGGTTGTTTTAAATCAGTCTTTCTGTCTGTCTGGTCAAGAGGCTAGACATTGGTACCTTCGCTATGTAAAAGACTGTGTAAAATTAGTAGGGCCTACCACATTGACAGGGGTTTTACATTGTAATAAAGGCAAGATTCTAATTTTGTTATAATTTGTATCATTACACTAGGAAGAGTTAAAAAAAACAGAACACATTGAGAAAGAGATAAACCAGATTCCTGGTTGCCACGGAAACACTGATGCACCTTGTGATCTCCGTGGTTCACGCACTTGTCATATTAATGACTTTTACATGAAAACGGAGGTGACTGGTGCTTCTCACGGTGGAGATTATTATTAGTCTACGGAAAGTCAAAATGCCGCCACACGATTTTAATGAGTCAACATCTACGCTTGCCGTCGCCATGTGTTTGACGGTGCGAGCACACCAGTCTATGACACACTGGCACGGCGCGAGCGGAGCAAACCGAGCGCTTTCAGTTCATTCCTGTGGAAGTTGAGTGCTCACACAAGCTCAAGTTCCATGAATGAAGTGAAAACACTCGCTAGATTCGCACCAGTGTGTGCTCGCTGCTATTGTGCCCTTTAAAGCAGGTTCACAACTCCACAGTAGGCTATTCAGTAAACGCGCCCTGCTGTTTAAAATGTGTATCGTGATTCGTTTAACTTTTCAACCGACTTAAATCGTCACACAATTTTATCGATTTTCAACCGGTTGCGAGTGAATTGTTACATCCCTAGTAAACATGTATTATAATACGCCTATATATTCAATGTAAATTGTGATAATCGTAATTAATAAATCGCAATTACAATTTCAAGGGAATAATCGGCAATTATGATTTTTGTCATAATCGTGCCGCTCTAGTTGGCACTGGCAGTATGAACATTTTCTTTCATTTTTTTTCAAGATCTTAGGTGAATTATCCGTTGTCGCTTTTAGTACAGCTATAACGGTAACGCAAAAAAGATACTTACACAACTACTGCAAAAATACACATGTATGCCATAATGAGATGAGAAACTAGTGGGGGGGGGGGACTGCTCTGGACCTGTCGAGACATGCTGAGCTCCAGATGAGAAACACTTAATTACTACATTCACAAGCCTGCCAGCACTGACTTAGACACAACTCGACTGCCTCCAGATAAGTGTGCATTTGGGTCAAGGCGATAAACCCTGCAGGCTTTGATTGGGTTTAACTTAGCACACTGCCATATTTACTAAAGGTGGTCAAGAAGCCTTAAGGGCCGTTCACAGTGTATGTATTCATACATTTAATAACAGCAAAATGCAGCACAAGGGAAACAAGCAGAATGAAAGCATCTCCAGTTATGTTAAACTTTTTGGCACTCAAGGCACAAGACGTATCGCAATGGTCAAAGAAGCCTGTCTAGTGCATGTTCAAACACAAAAACAATTAAAAAAAACAGCTTGGGCAGACACAAGAACACATTCTGTGTGAAAAACACACCTGGAGAGTACAACTCAGCAAAAGCCTTCACTTAAAGTCTTAAGGAAAGCTCTTCTTTGCCCCAAGTAATCCTCATCTTTCCCTTCCAAGGATTGGGTAAATGTGATTACAAGTCTATTTTAGACATCCCTGAAAAGATAAATATAGGTTGGAGTTGTCTATTTCTTGAGGTGCTCTCTGTTCAAGTGTCTGGCCCTGTTTACACTTGGTATTAAGGAGCATTTTCGTCAATCCGATCAGAAGTGGACGACACTTAATACTAGGGGTGTCGAAATTAATCGTTTCTACGATGCATCGCGATGCAGACGAGGACGATTCGGCATCGGTTGAGTAATAGACCATAATCGATTATAATGTACTGACGCTTTTCTAACGTCATTTATCGCGTATGTGCTTTGTCGCGGTAGCATACAATGGCAGAGGGAGGCGAGACGCGAGTGTAAGTAATTAAAAATGCTCCAACTACTTTAAAAGCGTACATCTGGGCACATTTCGGCTTTTATGAACAACCTGGTAAGCATGACCTGGAGAAGACACGTTGTGTGCGCTCATGTCACGCACAAATAGAATACGCAGGAGGTAATACCACTAACTTGATAAACCACGTTAGCCGTTTTCACCCCAAGCTGTTAACGCCTGCCAGAGTCGGGCTGCTTTAGAGTAAGCGGATGAGCTCCAATGTCACCCGAATCTGCAGCCAAAAACAAATCATCCACCCACCCCAATAATTTTCTCTGATTTAAGTATCTGCACCTGATGGTCAAATTACAATTATTCTGTGTTGTTACGCGTGATTATTAATGGATGATTGTCACCTTCAACAGCGGACTCGGCGACGGTTGATGCGCGCATCTCTAGAGGAACATTATACACTGATGAATGAGCTCTGCCTTTAAATGAACATTTCTTTAAAACAAAATTGCTTTGACAGAATTTCATTTACTTAATGGCATAAACAGGGCTTACTCCCTTGAAACTTAAACGGTGATGTCACTGTTTCTGTCACTGCGACTTCACGAACGGGCAAACACTCACACGCACGCACACATCACTTTTGAAGTAAAATAGAAAATTGAGGATGCAGTGCATCGTGATATAGAATTGATCTGAATCGATGACATGATAATCGTAATCGAACTGTGAGACCAGTGTAGGTTCACACCCCTACTAAATACAGGTGTAAATGGGGTCTAAAATGTTTTGAGCTTGTCCTCTTTCGACCACTTCCAGAGGTAGTTGAAAACGCATTTGACTTGATTGCTTTCTTGGCGTAGACACTCATGTGGTTGAATGCATTCGAACTGCCACAAAAGACCGTCTTCTCTCCGCCTACTGACCTGATTCGTAAACATTACGGGAAGCGCGCTAGTCAGATTAGATTTAAACTAAGTTTGGTTTTAAAGACGGAAAATGTACCAAGCACAATGTTCTCTCACTTGCGGCTATCAGAGAGGAAACAAAAGTTGATGCTCTCCTTATTTTTCCCGTCATCTCCTTTCACGTTCATATGTAAATTGAGTGAGCTTATTTTGTCCATTAGATGGAAAGATCTGAAAAAGCCCATACATTTACCTGCCCGTAGACCCTCCCCTTGAAGAAATCAGGACAGAAGTAGTCAAAAGTGATGGATTAAAACACCAGGTGTCGACAAGAATGTTTTTCCCTCATCTTGGCTACTTATGATCCGATTGACCAAAACGAATCTTAATACCAGATGTAAACAGGGCCTCTGACAGGAATAATAGAGAAATCTTGATAATAGGAGCAGTGACATTTCAAATCCAGGTTGGAATGGGGAGGCAGACTTGGAACTTTGCTCTATACACATGATATTCATTAGCTTGCTTTATAGTCAAAGTTATTTAGCCTGCAGTTGCTCCGACAAAGACGACCTTCTTTTATTAAGGCCCTCACACTACTGCGTTTTAGTTTAGAAACGGAGAATTAAAACGAATACAATCGCCGTCCACACCAGCGTTTCAGCTGCGTATTAGAACTGATCTCCATCCACATTAAAACGACTGAAAACCAATTCACGTGACCATTCACCTACACTGGGCATGTGCGTGCCGGTGTAAACAGGAATCAGATTGACTATTCCTCAGATTTCGCTGAGGTTGATAAGTGCCGATCTGGACATTCAAAAGTTTTCGCACCATTCTTCAGGAACTACAACTTCATTGATAAAATTACCCCACCATGCGCTGGTTCTTCCCGGCTTAACCCAAAACCGACACTCCATGTACGGTCGATACCGCAGCTGCACACGGGAACTGTCACAGATCGCTGGAATAATAGCTTGCCTCCGGCGCATGTAGGCAGTTATAGCATTTTAAAATGCAGAATTTACTTGCACTAACGTAACTGGTAGTCCAGGCTGTTGTTGTATGTTTTCTTCCGTTGTATGACACCCAATCAGAGAGCCAAGCGTGAGCCTCTGCGTCATCGTTTCTAAAGTCCTCCGTTTTGACCCGTCTTCACTAAAACTCCCTCCAGAGATTCAAAACGTAAAACGGGGTCGGCAGCGTTTCTAAACTTCTCCGTTTTAGGTCTTCGTTTTTGCCGTTTTATTCTGGACGGGAGCTGCAAACGTAGCAAAAGGTCTCTGTTTCTAAACTAAAACGTAGTAGTGTGGATGAGGCCTAAGTCACAAAGGAAGTGCTTGTTTTTAGAGCGAAAGAGTGCAAAAGACTAAAAAGGTGTAGAGGAGGAGTAAGGCTCCCAGTGAAAGTGATTTAGAGAAAAACTGAAGCACTGACAAAATAATATCCCAATGCAGAGCACATTGCTCGGAGATAGGAAGTGGCATTGTGTGGGTAATGAGCGCATCTGAGTGGTTAGGAATATTTTTGCTGCTGTGAGATGCTGACGGAAGAGTAGGCAAAAAGACTAAACTGTCTAAACCGTGTACCTTTTGTGTCCATGGCCAGAGAGAGAAGCAACAATAAACAACAAGGTGAAAATCATCAACATGATCTGGACTGCATGGACTGAGATCGACAGTAAAACTAGCCTATACAATCAAGCAGTCTTGCTCAGAAAAAAGGAAGATGCGAGAAGGAGAGGAAGAGGAGAAAAATTATTTTGTGAAAGATGAATGAGAAGAGGGATATATTATAGAGGAATGATAATAGGAAGGGGTTAGCCAAGCGAGAGCGTGATTTGTTGGCAGAAGGGAGTGTAGCAGAGCTATTTGTCTCTGAATTTCTTGCATCCAGCCAGATTGCAAGCAGCACTCCATCCGCTCAGTCTAATTATGCACGATGAAAATATGGTTCACAAAAGTAGTGAAAGACTTCACAGCTGAAGAGATTTTACTGTCAGTATGAATTAAGAAAAAGTATTTCTGCAATAATGTAAAAAGGTTGTAATAAGAATTTTTTTTCACCCAATCAGCCGCCAGCATTTAAGACACACATGATTTGGTTACTCTGCCATTTATTACAAAGGTGCACAAACTACTACAGATTTTTATAATACATTAGTTGGTGGGTTGTCAGAACAATTTGATGTTTAAGATGAAGTGCCTTTTATTTCAATAAAGTATTTAGTTATGGATGCAGTTATATTAAAATTCCCGTTAATACGGATAAGCGGCAACAATTATTTTAACGTTATGTTCAATAAATAAATAGTCGATTTGAAAATTCTATGCTATCTTGTATAATAAAAAATAATAAAAAAACGTAAAATTTATCGATTTAAATGCTATTGGGTATGCTTGCTACGGTAGTCGGTGTTACCGGTGTAACACGGTGTTCAGTCGCAGCACCGGTTTCATCACTTGCCCACCGTGACACAGCGGTGAAAAAAAAAATAATAATTTTAAAGCGTTAAAATATTTAACGCAATTACGCAGTATCCGTTTTTTTCTGTCACCCGTTGAATAGCGTTGTATGATCACGCTCTTATTAATGTGAATGCTTTTAAGCGCGACAAGACTAAAGAGACCGCGCTATAAGTCCTGCCTATTACACACACACACGCGTGCGACCCACAGAAAAGACACGCGTCAGTATTGAGTTATCTTCTGGGCTTGAACAAACCATAACACACACATATTATGCCAAAATGTCCGTTTTGTCGAGTGTCCTCATAAGAGCAGTATTAAATGATTTAAATAAAGTCTTAAATTAACATAGAGATTTGTGAGAAAATGGGACGCGTGTCAGATCGCGTCTCTGTCAGCAGCGGCTGGTCTTGAAGTGTCACTAATGTTAATCAAAGAACAAAGGTAAGAGTAAATTACTCACTCAGACACTGAGCCAGGAGTATTATGATACCGGTAGCCTAATAATCATGAATGCACTCCGCTATCTTTTAACACATCTCCGGCGAGCGGCTTCTTCACGCAAAAGAAAAACTCGTCATGAAGCGCAGTGAAATTCAGCGATCTATGGCGTTTCCTGATGGATCATGTTTGTCCGTTAACTTCATTTTATACGTGCAACTCACATAGCCTATAAGGACACTGACAACCCGCTGACAGAAAGGACCGAGCAGGTAATATTTAATATGAAACAAAGTCTCAACTTTCAAAATTGGTCAGTCAAAGAAAATGAAACAATAAATAGGCCTACCGTTTTGTGGCTATAATGTGTCGTGACGTGAGAGATTGCCTCAGTTAAAGCCAAGTTAATCTATTAACTCTCCTGACTGCTTTGTCGGACAAAATATGGTGGATTTTGATTTGTCAGATCTCATCAAACTCCATGCGAAGGATGAATTGACGCTAATTTAAAAGTGAAGTGCACACTGCTGCACCAGCCTTTTATAAGCGATGTAAAAAACATTTAGTTTCGTTTTCAAATTAGCGCCAATTCAGCACACAATAACAAAACAGTGTTGCTCCGCACGACCACCAATTATGCATGCCCGTCCAAATGGGCGCTTTTTACGTTTGCCTTTAAATTAGTGATTTAAGAGCCCTCGCCGATGATACCGGTATTACCGGTGTTGTCACACGTCGATTAACCGGTGGGAAAATATCCTCACCGTCACATCCCTACTATTGGGTAATTCATGGAAGCAGCTGTGCGATTAATCGTATTTCAAATTTGGTTTCCAACGATTATGAAAACCAGATAATCGAGGTAAAACGATTATTGTGCCACTTTCGTTCCCCCCTAAAGCCCAAACTTGATATCCAAATCAGCCAAATAAGGGAGTAGGGCTGGGACAATAAATCGATGCATTGTGATTTGTGGATCGATTCCAATATTTTCCCAATTCCTCTCTCTCGAAAACCCCAAGGGGGAAGTCCAGATCAAATCCCAGAAGGGAAAATCAAAACAAAATAAAGTTAAAACTTGTTTTGAACAATTTCTTTGTCATCTGCAGATTGATTTTAAGTAGGGGGGGGGGGGGGGGGACTATTTAAATCGTAAATCAGATTATTTGTGAAAGAATCTGGGATTTTCTCTTTTAGGCTATATCGCCTAGCCCTACTTTATTCTATTGCATTTATTTGTGCTACTTTTTTCAAATTAATTCAAAGATTGAAATCAAGCTTTCCTTGTGTTGTTTAAACTCTTAAATCAACCGAATTACCCCTTTGTAAAAACAAATACAATCATGAGTGAGAAAACATTTAGGTGAGATAAATGTAATTTTTTTTAAATTGTCTAAAAAATTTGCTCACTGCTCTTGACTGAATAATTTTAATAAGGATTGATCTTTATTTCATTTATACAGTTAAGATTATATGCATGTTATTTTACATTTGATTACTTTCAAACTAATTTCTGTAACTAAAAACTAGACCTACCAGAAAAACCTGAAAAGCAGTGTTTATTTTATTTGTATCTTTGCTTTATTAACACTTAACACCCGATGTACTCGCTAGATCATAAGAAGAATGGCATCTACGCTAATGTTAGTCTTTCTGTTTATTCTGAGGTGTACTGTAATCAGCCGGATCCGTGCCCTATCCAGACCAGATGGTGGACCTGCGCATAGACACGACCACAACGCATCCCTGAAGTGTCAGCAGAGAATGTGTCAACTAGACTCTCCCCTGTGAAGGCCTCATCGACACGACAGCCATTGGCATTGATCCTCAACAAACTCGTCTCCATACCGCATGATGACTCCGATCTTCAACCAGATGGAACTGGATAATATTCTGAATGTTCCAATCCAATCTGACTTTTGACCTATAATGCTGCCTGAATCATAATCATACACTGTTCGTTGGCCATTCTGTCACCTGATGGAGTTTTGGTTCCTTGCCACTGTTGCCCTTTTTTCCTTTGTCGCCTTGTTTCACCTTTGTTGCCATTGGCGTTTAGCTTGCTTAGTTGGGGACATTTAATTTAATATTCAACAATAATATTGGTCTGCCTGCATTGACACCATTATATTAGAACTGAACTGAGCTGGACGATGACATCACAGTTTTCTCCAGAGCGGCTATAAATATATATATATATATATATATATATATTAGGGCTGGGCAAGTTAACGCGTTATTATCGCGTTAACGCATTTATTACTTATTGCCGACAATTTTTTTATCGCACGTTAACGCAGTTTTTTTTTTATTATTATTTTGAAAGTCCGTTGCTCACTGCCTCCGAATACACATAGGCATACAGTCAAACCATGATCACAGGAGGGGTGGGATGTTGGTCAGCCAGCAAATAACCCACCCAAACAAGCAGTGGAGAGGCAGGTTCTCTCTGGTGAACAGTTAAAGGGTTGCGCTCCGCAAGTGAATGACAGGAGCTCTATGGATAGTACCTATAAAACCTATAGATAATAACTATTTAGATTCTGGAAACTCACTAACAGCGAGCCGAGGATCAGTCTCTCTTCTAATGATTTGTGCTGCGCGTCCTTTATAAAAAGTTACAGACAATTCAACTTCGGCAACGAGCGGGCGCGGGCGCGTGAGGCGAGCATGACCGCAACAGTTTCACAGGAACGCACCTGCTTGTCGCTGCACCTTGTGCTCGACCACTTAACCTCACTCTTGGCTGATTTATACTTCTGCGTCGTACTTAAGACTATACCCTATAGACTACGCATTGGTTTTCATTTATATCTCTGCGTCGTTGTCCGCGTTGACGCGCAATTACACATACAGAGGGAGCATGTGAAACCCGGGGAGCGGTTCTAGCAATCACCGCGCTTGCGGTAGGCGTAGAATTGACGTTACATTTTTGGAGAGGTGCACGTCAGGGTACGCCGAAGTGTACGCGCGCTACACAGCTACGGCGTGAGTATAAAGTATAAATTGTTTTTTTACTCTGTTTAATGTAATCTTACGTGGGAAACCATGGCATGACCAAACCTAAGCTACTATAAGTAACGTTGGTCGACTTATATCTGTAGTAGTGATCATGACCTCTGACTACTACATAGACTGTTTCTGCTGCTCCCTGATAAAAGATATCTGTTGATACCTGTTCAGAAAAAAAAACAAGAAAACTGGACTCGTTTTAACAAACTAGATAAAAGGTAATGCCCTGGCAGTGGCAAATAGCTTTGTTTAAATATTTGATTTGATTACATTAATGTTTAAGTTGAGATTTGAGATTACTGTGTAAAGGGAATACTGCTGGTATAAAAGCACCTTATTTGTTTAAAGTTATTGCACTTTTGTGTATATAGCAGTACATTTAAATCAAAAGTGCGCAATACACTACTTTAGAAGTCATTATTCAATTTTGCGCATAACAATGCGATTAATCGCAAGAAAATCATGCGATTAAAAATTTTAATCGTTGCCCAGCACTAATATATATATATATATATATATATATATATATATATATATATATATATATATATATATATATATATATATATATATATATCATTAACTAAATTAATAACTTTTTTTACAACAAAAATGTAACTTCAATGAAGATTACTTAAACTGGACTGTGATGCTATTTTCCTCTGGAAACAAATTTTGTTGCATTATTTTCCTGTTATCTCTGTAAAGCTGCTATGAAACAAAACACGCTGTATAAATAAATGTGACTTGACTATTGTATTTATTTGTGCTATACCTTGTAGTTTGATTATCTTATCGCATAGTTCGCATATTATATTATCGCATAGTTCTTATTTTCTTTATTTTCATTTGACAGTAGCATTTTTTCCTGAACATAGCACATACTGAATTGTACTGAAACCGTGACCCTAAAACGACAGTTACACCCCTAGGGGGCAGTCAGTAATGTGATTTTATTGAAGCTAAAAAAAAACGATCTTCAAACACAAGAGACCAACTCTGACATCAAGTGTGAATTGTAAATTTTGTGGAAGCTATAGAAACCAACAGTATGAAGATATATACATTAATAAAAAAACAGTGTGAGGTACAAGGGTGGTACAACAGTTCCTACACTGAATGCACTATTCAACAGGAGAATGTATGAAACGTCACAGAAATTAAATCACATAAACCTTCATCCTATATCTGTCAGGGAATAACATGCAATTCATTTGAATCTATACCACTATACAGCACATTTATGGCTCAACATTTACAGGGCTCGAAATTGTGACCATTTTGGTCGCATATGCTCCAGAAATTTGATCTGTGCGACCTAAAAATATATTTGGGAGCATTTGTGCGAGTGCAAATAATGGTTGTGTTGCGACCTGTTTTTATTTCTCTACAAAACGTTCGCAAATTACCCTAGTGTGTACCTTGCGTTTATGTGCGCTGATACGCGGAGGCCGGACCATCATTCTATCCAACGATTACATCCAATCAAACTTCATCCTTACGTTCTTAACTTTAAAGCAGATTTTAGATTGGTTAATATTAATTGTCAATCACTCCCACTAGGGCAGGGGCGGTTACCGCATTACCGCAATACCGTGGTCACGTGACTCCAACCACGGGTCTGAGCTCGTCACCGTCATCACCGCAAAAAAAAAAAAAAAAAAAAATTTTTTTTAAAAAGTGCCTTGGCCTGCACATGTGTGCACGTTGTGTCTAATGACATGGATTCATTGATTCTAATGACATGGATTATGTCTAATGATATTGTGCAATATCAGCGCAATGTTCCATGACGCATAATAACATTCCATTCGTATTAGAGATGCGCGGATGGGCTATTATTATTTCATCCGCAACCGCATCACAAAACTCATCATCTGTCCGCCATCCATCCGCATTAACGTTTTTTGATCAATTTTCGAAACCGCATCCGCGGCGCTGACTGTTTTAAGGTCTATGAGCAATGCGAGGCGCTGCTGTCGCTAGGCTAGAAAGCTCTTGGCTGTCCTAGAAAGAACACTGATCCAATGCAGCAAAGATATTAAAAGGCTAAAGTCCCTAGTATATGGGCTATGTTGTATCCCCAGAATATCAGCAGTGAACTCTATCTCCGATCGGCGCCCAGGGATAAATATGAATAAGTAAATAGCCTATAACGCACATCGGCAAACCTGACCTTACCTGACTAGGCTACTGTAGACTAAAATTTTATCATTTCGTTTTGAATTTTGTTTAAAAGTAGACATTTAGGCCTAGCCTACGCCGAGTTGCGGTTCATTTATGAGACAAGCTCCAGTTCACGCGCAAGAGATCGCACCCGCGCTTCCACGTCCTCCTGATTATATGTCTGCTATTTGCTTCTTATTTCTTAATTGCAGGCAATTACTTATTGAAACAGTGATTAAAATTAAGGTACAATTTATACAAAACGAAATTTAATTTAAAGAAAGGCTTTCTCAAAATCATGTCTGACCCATCTTATGATCCTATCTTACTCATGCTGTTCACTCTTCATATAATCGACATAGATTAAATAAAAAATAACACTATATTATGTAAACATAATTTTAAAATTATGTTAAACATAAAACATAACGTTTGGGGGCTGGCTATTAAAGCGGTTTACCGCCATACCGTGGGAAATCTTGCTTTTCAACCGCGGTTAGAAAAAATCCATACCGCCCCAGCCCTAACTCCCACTCACTTACGCCAAAGAGTATAGTAGAACAAGAGGCGAAACTCTGATGCTTTTTTTGGGGTGAAAATTCCAACTGGAGTCACTGGACAACTGCACAGATAACAGTTTTTTGAGGTAGTTTTTCCTTGCTTTGTTGAGTATTTCCATTTTATGCAACTTTACACATTTACCACTATTATTAGTTACCAACTCCACTAGGCCTGAAATATATTTTGTACGGTTTTAATCCCCTGGATCATGCTACAAACATGATGATCTTATAGAACATGATGGACAGTGGCTGTGTTTTTTTGTTTACATAGTCTTGCTTTAACGGTCATTAATACAATGGCGCCACCTGGGGATGGTCACCCCTGGCCGACTACTGGCCACCCCACTGGCCAACCCAATGGCCAGTATAAATTTTAGTAGCATCAGTTATGCATTTCATAAATAAGTCAAAAATATTCTTTAGTAAAAGAAGACGGGGAATTATGTGTCGTGACGTGCTTTTTAAGTGCCAAATGGTAACAGTATGTTACAGCAGCTTTTTGATGTGTCTTTGCTTTTGACAAGCAGGGATGCAAACAGCGCGCTTTTCGGCGCCTCCCGCTTTTTTCACGTCAGTTTGGGTGACAAAGTCATCTGAAGTCATTCCATAGCTTAACGTGGGGGACAGAAGTCTATTTACATCATTAAAGTATAAGGAAACTCGTTTTCCCTCCTTTGCGGCTGTCAATCATTCTCCATTCATATTCAAACAGCGTGCACGCCTCTTGGATGCACGGTAAAACTCTCTCCAATATGATATATTCACATTAAAATGCATGATCTGTAGATAAAAGGCTGTAGATTTGCATAAAATTACTTTATTTTGTTGGAGTTTGTTGCTGTTTTAAACGACTCACTACCGTGTGCTTGCTAGATCACACACATCACAAGGACTATGAATCGGCATCAAACGCACAATAACTGGAATTTAAAACTGTGAAACAAAGGAACAAATCGCACTAGGATTTGTGCGCTCGACATTTCTTCGCTTTGTGACGTGAACTTTTAAATGCGCACTTATTCAGCGCAGCGCTGCACACTGTGACTCCATGTTGCTTTGAGCACATCATTCTGCACCCGCGATGCGAATACACGCTGTGTGCGCTCTGTTTTTCATGTTATCATGGGTTTGAGCACTGAAATATTTTTAAATGCCAATATATTTTGTTATACCTAGTCTGCTCAATACAATTAAAATAAGCATAATTTAATTGTATATTATTTCTTTGTAGTGTAGGCTATATATGTACTTCTGAATTCTTGACATTAATATATAAATATAAAATTGTGAAATGTATGATTGCCTGAGTGAATTTTATAAGAGAACTATAGTAATTTGTTTTTATTAACATATTTAGATTTTATAAAATTACTGTGCAGATTTTTTTCAAGAATTACTTTTTGCTGCTGATTTATACACTCATTAAGTTTATTACATTTACATTTATTCATTTAGCTGACGCTTTTATCCAAAGCGACTTACAATTTCTCAATTTCAGAGGTCGCACACCTCTGGAGCAATTAGGGGTTCAGTGTCTTGCTCAGGGACACATTGGTGTCTCACAGTGGATTCGAACCTGGGTCTCTCACACAAAAACCATGTGTCTTATCCACTGCGCTATCACCACCCCTTATTAAAAATTCATAATACATTTATGTAATATTTAAAGGTGTTAACTGTAATCTTACACTGCAAAATAATAACCTAAAAAGGATTAAATTCATCACAATTATGTAAGCATCTGGAAATTTGCCGCGGTGCGAGGGCCCTTATATATATCATATCCATATAATATATATCATTATATATAATATAATATATTAGTAGGGCCCTACTAATATCATTAGTAACATTAAATATAACACAATAAACCAAAGTATATCAGTAGGAGTTTCCTTAAGTATTTCTGATAGTTTTCTACAGGCCGGTTTACTACAACAGTAGAATACAATTCTGAAATTATGGTTTATAGTTTTGGTGTGCCACCCCAAGATTTTAAGTGGCCCCATCTGGCCACCCCTATGAAAAATTTCTGGAGGCGCCACTGCATTAATATAAGATAGTACTGAAGAAAAAAAATGTTGACTGTAAAGCTATTCTATTGCTGTTATATATATTTATTGTCCAACATTCCAATTATCTGATATAGCATGTCCTTTAATTTATTTTATATGTTGGTATTAATTCAGTGTTTGTAATGCTAATACTAAAGGTTTTGTGGGGAAAACGTAGAAAACTTGTCTAAGTCTGTGAAATAAACTGTTGAAAGAGATTTGATGATCACTAGTCTAGTGATTGTATTCTCTGTTGTCATCATTCAGTTTGGATTTGATCTTTAATGTACTTTAAAAAAAAAAATTACAAAGCAGCTGATATTGCCATAGCGACAGCAAAAAGCTAGTGGATAGTGATGTACGGTGGCCGAGAGGTGCAAAACAAATCACAATTATAAAAACAAAATAACAAGTCAGAAAACACAACGATAATTCAGAAAACACAATAACAATTCAGAAAACACATTGACAATTCAGAAAACAAAATAACAATTCAGAATGCACAACGACATTTCATAGAAAACGGAAAAGGTAGGTACATTTTGAGAATGGCAAACTTGTCGCTGATTGGACGAGACACCTGTCAATCAAGCTTTACAGGAAGTAAGAAATCTGTGATCAAAATGGAACACACACATTAAACATTACTTTGCAGAAGGACATTAATTTGCCGTGATTGTGGACATGCTGGCGACATACCACGACATTAAAATGAGCTTGTGTTCAAATGGCTTAAGTTTATCGCACCCATCAACATGCCAAAGGTAGTTCAGTCCCAAGGAGTGATATGCAGACATCCCAAGTCTCCCGGAAGTTCCCCGCATATTGATAGCGGCTCCCTGATGCCCGCAAATTAGTAAAAACTCGGAGCTCTAGAGAATTTAGAGCTCGCGAGCTCCAAACCGTGTAGCGCACGGCAGAGAGGTAGAGACAGAGAGCGAGAGACCTTGCGTGTGTGTGCAAATGTGCGTGTGTGCCTCACGAAGCGCATGTAAATATTTTTTAGTAATCTTGTAAATAGTTTTAATATCGTGGTTTTAATATCGTGGTATTACTATATATAATATCGTGGTATATATATATAGTTTTAATATCGTGGTAAATAGTTTTAATATCAGTGTCCATCGGCCACCACCGAAAACCAATACATTTTAAGCTCGAGAGCTTGGTTAAACAAGGAGAGAGTGCCAAGCACAAAAAAATGCTGGGACAAGTGTGTGGAAAACAAATCATAATCGATTATTAAGGCTTTTAATCATCAGAATGCTGCCTCTCGTTCCACTCTACTGGCAGAGCTAAACGTCAAATTTGATGGGTGCTCCTAAATATTTGCTGGTGCTCCTAACTTTTTGAAGTTGGGAGCACCACTGCTACCAAGTAAAAAAGTTAATTTCGAGCCCTGATTTATATTACTGTATTTAAAAATTATTAATTTAAATGTTTATTTTCTAGAGGTGGGCGATATATCGTTTAGACGATAATATCCAAATTGTTGTCTGGACGATATGCAAAGTTGGGATATCGAATATTTCATCATTTGTACAATCCGACCCCCCAAACATGAAAAGAGCTGAAGGAAGTTAAAGAGAAAACAAATAACGCACACTATAACCTTCTAAACAATTATATTTAGCTATTTTAATACTGTAGGGGTTTGTTTGACTGTATTTTATTTTTTGTACAAAATCACGATCGTTCCTCAATTGCACGAGAGTAAGCTGCTAAAGTTACTAATTTGCAATATACAACTACGAAGTTCTTACCTGTGTGTTATGACGTTTAGGTTGAAGCAACAATCCAAAATCGTAAAGAGAACGCGAAATATGCGTTGTTTGTGGAAAAATGATCTTAAGTTAAAAAGTTTTTCTTAAATGTCTGTGGCGTCCTCGAGTGGCGAGCTTCGTGATTGCATCATTAGAAAATTGCGTTGTATGAGTCCAAAAGATGGAATACATTTTCCCAAGAGATCGGTTCCGTACGCATTACAAACCGAACCATTCCGGTGGTTGGACCATTTTTCCTGCCGACCAAAATCCGCGCTGGAGCGAACACCACAATGTTGCGCAACATCAACTGGCAAATGTAATGAAAGCGGAACGAAACTCATTATTTTGTGCTTTACGGACCATTTATCATTTCGGACAAATATCAGTGCAGCGCGATCCGATCTTGAAGCAAGGCAAGGCAAGGCAAGTTTATTTATATAGCACATTTCATACACAATGGTAATTCAAAGTGCTTTACATAGAAGAAATTAAAATAATCAAAAGAAATCAGAATAATTAGAACAGTTTAGAATAAAAGATAAAATACAGAAATAATCAAATGAAATCAGAATAATTAAAACATAAAATAAAATACAGTGCAAACAGTCGGACGAACAGTGGCACAGTGCTCATTCAGTAAATGCACAGCTAAACAGATGTGTTTTGAGTCTGGATTTGAATGTGACTACTGTAGGAGCACATCTGTTCTCTTCTGGAAGCTGGTTCCAGCTGCGGCTGGCATAGTAGCTAAAAGCAGACTTACCATGCTTAGAGTGAACCCTTGGTATTTCTAGCTGATGTGATCCTAGTGATCTGAGTGATCTGTTGGGTTTATATTCACTGAGCATATCTGCAATGTATTGAGGTCCTAGGCCATTGAATGATTTATATACCAGTAATAATACTTTAAAATCAATCCTAAATGTAACTGGCAGCCAGTGTAAAGACCTGAGGACTGGTGTGATATGTTCATATTTTCTGGTTCTGCTCAGAATCCTGGCAGCAGCGTTCTGTATGAGCTGCAACTGTCTTATGGTCTTTTTGGGAAGGCCAGTGAGAAGTCCATTACAATAATCCACCCTACTGGTGATGAAAGCATGCAAAAGTTTTTCTAAGTCTTGACTCGAAACAAAGCATCTAATTCTTGCAATATTTTTCAGGTGATAGTATGCTGATTTAGTTATTGCTTTTACATGACTACTGAAACTAAGGTCTGACTCTAGAGACACACCGAGATTCCTGACTTGATTTTTAGTTGTTTGACCCCTAGACTGAAGGTATGCGTTCACCTTGAGAAGCAACACCGTTACTACATAAGAGATCCAGTAAACAAAGCATTTGAATTCGCCACTTAAGTAATAACATCGCTACGAGATCTAGTGAGAAGCATTACAATTTCTCCATTATTAACTAATCAAACAGCGCTGATGTGGAAACCAGGAGAAACATTGTTCCATGAATGAACTAGTTATAGGTTTTAAGTCCACAGATCATTCACCATGGATTAATTGTAGTAACACTAACTTGTAACCATGGAAGTTTGGCAGGAATATTAAAATTCTTTCAAGTACGTCACACATCTTTTTCCAGCACTTCAAAACTCAAATGTTATATGTTATTTAAATTTTATTTTTAATGTGATGACCAAAACATTATTTGTTCATCCTTCAAAGATTACCCCCATTTATAAAACTAAAAGTTTCAAGATGTAGGAAAACTCACAATTATTTAAAAATAATTTTTCTATTAAGACATAGGAAATTTCTATGGCATTTCTTTATTTTTGCTGTATCGAAACCGTACCGAACCGTGACACCACTGTATCGTATCAAAACAAACCGTGAATTTTGTGAACCGTTACACCCCTATTAAAAATATAAAAGAACAATAAAGACTTTGAATAATAAATGACTATTGAATAATATTTTATTATTTTAAAAAGTTTAGGAGTCTTTAAATCAATAATGTCTCATATCTTTATGTACTAGTAATTCTATACAATAATAGGTCAAATGCAGCAAGTCAAAAGACCGACTGGACCTTCTTTACCAGTTTGCACACATTTCTTTGAAGGATTGCAAAAATATCGTCTGAATATCGATATCGAGATATTGAAAAAAAATATCGAGATATTCATTTTTGCCAATATCTCCCACCCCTATTATTTTCCCATAATGCTCTGCTCATGTTTGCTTGGGTTAACATCCTGCAAACCAGCCAAAACAACCCAAAAATAACATGATTGTGTAATAAAACTCCCAGAGTGATCAAAGCGGTCAGATGGATGTCCTGACAGAGAGATATAAATTTTAAATAGTCATTCAAAACAAACAAAAAAGCTTAGGGATTTTTTCTAAATAGTACAACAGTTGTCTCACAGCAGGAGATAAGGGCATTCACAATTACTGTAAAAAACTTAAAAGAATGTTTTGTAACATTATTTTTGCACAAACAATCAGGGGGAAAAGTATTCTGAAATAATCACAGAAATACAAAATACGCATAACTTAATGTCAGTTCAAACGTCCTTTATCTGACTTTGAGTTCAGGGAAGCATTCCCTACCAGACTGAATATTTCATTCAGCTCTTTACCAAACTGAAGTCACATTCTTCATTGTCAGATGGAGCTGTTTATCATCACATGGCATCACTTCACAATTATCATGAAGCCTGAGCAAGCTCTCCTTGAAGATAGGACACAAAAGAGGAAAAAACTAATTCACTGCAATATTGAACTACAAACTTTAAAGTTGAGTCATCTGTTTGGAAGCAATTTCAGGAATTTCAATCCCCGATATTTGAAATACTTTTAGGCACCCAATCAAACCAAAGAAACTTTATGTAAACACAGAACACTGTACATTAACAGATACATTGTGGTGGCAAACTGCACAAACTGTTTTTAAGGGGGGAAAAAATACGAATGTGCCTCTTCTGTATCATCTGGTGTTTAACAGCCTATGAAATAACTACGATCAGTTTAAGTGCTATCAAAGTGTGCTTACACCACGCAAAATTGATAGAGATGGATGAGGCTAGGGTACAGACCAAACACACATGTGATCAAGAAACACTTGGGAGGGGCAGGTATGATGAAAATTGAATATAGTGTAAGGCTGAGTTTACACTTGGAATAAACATGCGACCTATATCCGGATGTTGTCCACTTACACATTGAGAAAACATTTGTAAACGTGCTTCTGATCATAATGTTATCCGATCAACGTGTCCAGGTTCGGAGGCAGTCGAGGACGCATTGTGATTGGATCTCAGTGTAACGTCGTAAACGCAATCCAGCTAGGGTTGCACAATTAATCGCACTGAAACCGCAAGCGATTTGGCAAAGGCTGTGATTATTTTATGCGCAGCTTGTCAGTGCAGTGTGGCTGATCGGTAGTAAATGCTGCTCCATCTGAGCACCAGAGGGCGCTCTCTTGCAGACACTCCAAATATGCCCCGCCGCAAAAGTAGATAACGCCCGTCATTCCAAGAAATCCCTATGGCTGTAGCTGAATAAACAGGAGATTGAAATGCTTTGATTGATTAAACATGACTAATAAACACACAACTGCCTTATTCTGTGTAAGAAGCCACATCTTACTGAATGATGCTCAACTGTCGTTATGAAGTGAGTTTGGAGTAAAAGCATGTTATTAAATGTTGTCTTTTGTTGGACAAGTGGTTATTAAATGCATCATGTTTTTGTGTTTTCAAATTCATGTTATAAGTGATTCAAATTCACAGTGCTTTCAGATGGAGCAGAGTTTACAGAGCCGTACATCAATGACAAGCTGCGCATACAAAATAATCGCAGCCTTTTCGATTTCAAAATCGCGATAAGCCATCACGATTTAAGTGCAATTACGATTAATCATGCAGCCCTAAATCCAGCCATCGTGTCTGCATTCACAGGTGGACGTCACACAAAACCACGCTCACTATCATGTATTGCAAAAGCACACAGCTACGTGCTGCAATTCCTGGAGAGAGGAGGGGGTATAATGATGAATCCGAAAGTTGCAGAACCATTAATTTTCTGTAAAGAACGCGCATTTTTCCCACCACAGCTGGCAACGTTTTCGGACCCATATGTTTCTCTGTACCGTTTCCATTACAGTATCTATCCATATTAGTAGCCTACTTGCAGCCTCTTCATTTTGCGAGATTTGTAAAATGTGCCCCGACCGAAAACTGTTTTTAAAAGAAAACCCACCACTTCAGGTCGACTTTGCACCGGAGCTATCCTTTCTTTTCTTTTCCTCAGAGATCCGATCCTTTTTCCAGATAAAGAAACCACTTGATGTTGACAGGTGTAAACGCACCATGTCCTGATTGGCTTATAATCCAATCTGCTTGATCGGATCACGGTGATTGCATGTTAAAGCCAAGTGTAAACGCAGCCTAAGAGATAGGAGACTGTGAGAAAAGTGACCTGAAGGGAGGAAAAGAGGACAAGAAGAGAGATAAATGAGAGACGGACACAAGTACAATTTTAGATCAGAGTTTTGCTGGCCCCTTCTATATTTTTACTGGCCCTGAAAGAAATATAAGGAAAAGCACTTTACCATTAAGCTTTATTTATTGTATACATTAGGATTAATCAATACAGCAAAGGGAGTACAGAAATTAAGAGAAAGCCCCTGGAGACATGCAAAAATAACCAAATTGTCATTGTAACTATGGCTACGTTCACACTGCAGGCTAAAATGACCCAATTCCGATTTTTTTGCCCCTATGCGACCTGTATCTGATCTTTTCATGACAGTCTGAACGACACAGATCCGATCTTTTCAAATGCGACCCAGGCCACTTGGGTATGTGGTCCAAATCCGATATGTATCCGATCTTTTGAAATGCGACATCAATCTGAACGGCCAGGTCACATGTATCCGACCCGCACGTCATTGATATGCGACAAACGTCATAATTCTGCGTTGAAGTAGGCGAAAATGAGAAGATAAACAACAACTATGGCGTACGATGCTGAGACCCGTCATTGGAAGGGAAGCGAGGTTTCTGATTTAATTAATATTTGGGGGGACAGCTCTATTCAGGCCATGTTTAGCTACTTCCTCCAACAACAAGTGACATCGTTGACCGGTGAGTACTCTTCTGCGCATGCGGATCACTTCTGGGTCATTTCACGTTCACGTTCACACAGGAGAACACAATAGGTTGCATTTAATTGGAAATGTGACCCGTCACAGAAACCAGGGACACAAGTCGGCAGCACAACTTTCGAGCAAAATGAGAAAGAATATTTTTTTTTCAAAATTGGTGATTTTCAATTTTTTGGAGAATCTGTTAATTGAAATCACGAAGAAGCCTCTCCGTGTTTGAGATAGCAGTATTGGTATATTTAAAAGCTTACATTTTGAGGTTGAAATCGGCTTGTTTTCGAAGATTCTAGCATGCAGTAGGGGCGTGGCGTGTCATTGTCTGTGTGTATTTCCATACTGAATAACCCGGCGCTTTTGCCCCCGCCCTCCAAGTCAACCACATGGCTACTTATTATGCTGTGCTCTGGCCAGCTCTCTCTGATATCAAAATTCAATGAAGATGGATGCCGCAAAGATTGTCGCAGACGAGATGAACCGTCTGGCAGTTACACCGAAAATGTTTTCGCCGCACTTCGTGGGCTCGGGAAACTGAACCGGAGGTATGGGCGCAGCGCGCTCGCCCTCAGTGCTTCAATACGGCGGCTCGGCTCGCTGACAGCGGTGGCTGGCTGTTTCATATGTGACGGAGAATCGAAATAGAGGATGCAGTTAAGACATTTGCTGCTGCGATGAAGGCCTGCCGTGCGTGTTTCTGAAATGTAAGTTAAGCTTCATTTGCTCTTTAGTCGTTATTTAAGATGCTGAACCTGCTGATGATATAATGTGCTTGCGGACATTTCATTTGTGTGTGTATACGCACATAAGAAAGTGGTGTAAAGAGGTGTACGTTCCGTACTATTTGCGCTATATGTAGGCCTATGGCTTATTGGTCTTTGTTTGTTGTTGTTGGTTTTGCGTTATATGTATATGGCATATTGGTCTTTGTGTGTTGTTGCTGGTTTTGCGTTATACTGTATGTATATGGCATATTGGCCTTTGTGTGTTGTTGCTGGTTTTGCGTTATATGCAGGCTATATGGCATATTGGTCTTTGTGTGTTGTTGCTGGTTTTGCGTTATATGTATATGGCATATTGGTCTTTATGTGTTGTTGCTGGTTTCGCGTTATATGCAGGCTATATGGCATTATTGGTCTTTGTGTGTTGTTGCTGGTACGTTGCAAATAGAGGGGCAGCACAATTGTTTTTCGCCTAGTGCGGCAGAAGTGCACTCATTCGAAGTGTAAAAAAAGCTGTAAAGCACATGGAGGAGCTTTACAGGGGGTATGGCTTATCTAAATGAGATGTAAATGAGCCCTATTGTCACCCCCAGCAGCAGAGAGAGGTGAGAACTGCACAATCTTTAGCTCGTTTTCTCCTCTTTGAGCTTTTTTAAGTGCCTACTTTAAAATGGCCACAACTTCTCCAAATATTATCAGATTTCCACATGTTACACATCGTTGGAAAGCTTGGATATTACACTCTCAGAATCTATGAATAACTCAAAATGCCCCAGAACCGACTTGTGTCCCTAGTTTCCGTGACTGGTCACAAATGTGAACGGCCTTGCAAAAAAAACAGATTTTTTCAAAAAATCGGAATTGAGCATTAAGCCCCTACAGTGTGAACGAGGCCTATGAATGGTTATTGCAGCATATATTATTTTTCCTGCAATGAACATAGACTCGCCAACATGGAGAGAATGTGGTTTTCACAGGGATCCATTTTACTAAGAGATTCCACTTTTCCTCCTTTCTTCCCCTTGAGGTCCCGAAAAAAGGATAAGAAATAGATTTAAAACCATGTCAGTGTGCAGTAGATTATTTGTCAATATCTGCTCTGGCCTCATCTCCATCACTCTTTCTTTTTCTCTCAGTCTCCTCATCTTGCCCTGTCTCTTCCCCTCCTAAAGCTGAACTTTTTTAAATTTCTGAAGGCTACAAATTGTATTATATTAATTCTAAACATGTACACATTCTTTATTAATCTTGTGCCTAACATGATGGAAACGGCTTTGTTTATGTTTCTTGTCCCCTCACAATGACAGTAAACTAATTATTACATTACATGAGTAATGAGCAATGTTACATAGGCCTATTTTCACTTCAAAAATCGCGAAATTAGACAAAACTATATTAGTTTGCCTGATTATTTTTGTCCAGGGCCTGAATTTCGTTTTGGAAAATAGATGGGAAATCCCCCTTTAGGTTATTCTTATGGGGGGGATTTTTTAATTTGAGGGGGGGAGTTTTTTTTAGACAATTTAAAAAAAATTCGTTTAGCTAAATGTTTGCTCACTCATTGTATTTGTGTTTTTACAATGGGGTCATTTTTTTTAGTTTACACAACAAAAGGAAGTTTGATTTCAATCTTTGAATTAAATTGAAAAAAGCAGCACAAATAAATACATGAAATAAAGAGAAAAGTTTAGGTCTAACACTAGTATTCAGAAATGCTAGAAACAGAAAAAAGTAATTAAATGTAAAATAACACGGAATAGTATTTTAGTCCTGTATAATTTGAATACATAGGCTATTAATCCTGATTCCTTACAATTAATGCTATCTTTTGTTGTTTTATATACAATAATGACAGACACATTTTAGGCTACTCTCACTTTAAGAGCTAGTGCACGGATCCACGTTCACATGTTACGTGTAAAGCGCAGTCCGTGCCACTTTCTCCTCTTTTAAAAAGGGCTCCCTGTTGCTAAGCAATCATGAGCCACGTTCTCCATGAAGACGAAGACGTTTCAGCAAAGGATGAACGCGCAAAAGACGTAACGTGAACGGCCCATACTGTTTTCATTATAGTTTCACATGCATTTTCTTTTTGTATTATTTTTTTAAGACATAACTGATTGTATTTGAGAGGATACTCCCCAAGACTGGAATTTAGACAATGTTGTGTGCTTTTGACCGTTAAAGGGCTATAATTCAAGAAAAATAACTCAGTTTTGTTAGGCTACTCACGAGCTGTTTGTTATGCGGGTTAAAATCGCTTGAATGTTTAAATAGGTAAGACTCAAAAGACGCACAAATTATAAACAATAGTGACGATGCAATGGCCCGATTGTGCAAGTGACATTTCCATCAAATGTCCCGACTCCTGAAACGCGAGAGTCTAGAATCACCGCCTGCAGCTGCAGCGCGATTGGCTTGCCTTGTGTAACCTATTTTAAGAGACAGAGAAGACGCGGCATTGGCAGAATCCCTCACGCTGTTTGTGAAATTGCGTCTCGCAGAAAGTTTTTAAATGACTGATTTGATCTTATTATCTGTTAGGTTAAATTTACTCATAGGCCTACATGCTAGATTGAATGAATGTTTGCGGGAATTTCCCGCATTATAAACGCAAGACCTGCGGGAATGATTAAAATGATGCGCAATACCCGCACCGAAATTTCGAGCCCTGTTGTCATTTGTTTAATATTTATGACCTAAAAAAAACTGAAGAAAAAATGAAGAACGCGCTGAACTAGGGCTGCTCGATTATGGAAAAAATCATAATCACGATTATTTTGGTCAGTATTGAAATCACGATTATTTCACACGATTATTTCACATGACTTTGGGAACATGTTGCATTTATTAAAAGACACCTTTCAACAACTCTTAAAAAAATCTAAATTTGCACATTTATTGTACTTTTTGAAATATTAAGGCTAGACACTACAGGTGAATAGGGTAATTTTTTTAACTATCAGATATCACCATGAAACTTTGCCAGTTGATTACCTACATTAATATTAGAAAAAAATGTATTACAAGTTTTCTGTAATTTAATGTTTAAATATGCAAATGAGGCATTGTCTAATTAAATATGCGCTATTTTGCATATATTTTAAAAAACGAAATCTGAGTATTGGACAAAGCCAGGTTCAAGATTATTTTTTCATTGTGTTTACATATTAGATGGGGAAAAAAGTACAGAGGGATTTATGGATATCTACTTTTGTTATCCTGTAAATCAGAATATACTGCCAATAGCATTAAAAAGATGATTTTCGCCATGTTTTTTGGAATAAAATGCTATATAAATCAGGCTAGGAATAATATATTTACAAATCCCTCTGTAAATGTCTGCATAATATAACTAGGTACTAGACTGGAAAGTTTGGTGTATATAGGTGCTACTGAACTGGAGATTTCGGACTTGGAGTATGAGAGAACAGTCTATTGAGAAAACGGGCTTTAAAGATTTAGCATCAGCCAATGAGATTGCGCATTTAGAGTAAAATCCCCCCTTTTACTTTCGCGATTGGTTGCTGATAAAAAGGAAATGACCATATTTGGATCCGGCAGTATTGTACAGGAGAGAGATAGCTTTCTAACGGTGTGTGTGATGACAGGGTGCAGATCGCGATCGCGGAGCAGAGGGATGATTTATAACGACAACTTTTGATGAATTTATGAGAAATCTACAGACGCAAACGGACAACGTGTAGTAAAATCAAGACCTAAATGTGTATTTTGGACTTTTTTTCACCACAAGTCTGAAAGAAGACATGTTATTGAAGACAAATATCCTAAAATCTCAAAATTGACCAGTGAAAAAAAAACGATGTTTTTGCCTGCCGTGTCTCGCCTTAAACAGACTTGCAAACTCACAAGTGGTGAAAAAGGTGACATGTTTACAAAGTAATTTGTTGTAGGGGGTCACCAGGGCGTTATTTGCCTTTATAAAGGACAATTTATTAAACCTTACTAAATATATGTTTTATGTCAAATTCTTACATTTGATCAAATTCAGTTTTAATAAAAAGGGCTGTTATCCATTCAATTAATTTACACTGCAAAATTACAACTGTGAAAATATTATGAGATTAATGTTTAAACAAATAATAAAATAAAAAATAAAATCAATTATGCCTTTGCCTTTAAACAATAAATCAATAGGTGGCGACAAGTGACCGTCTTAATAAATGAATCATTGAGTCATTCATTAAAACGATTTGTTCAAAATAATGAATCCTACAGTAACAAAACACAGCGCTTAGTGATGCTTTTCTTTTGTAACTATTTTCGTCGGTGAAATGGAACAAAACCAGTCAATATTGCATCTAAAATGTAAGTTACCACATATAAACTAGGCTACTTGTTTATAAAACTATAAATTCAGTGTAACATTTGCAATCGTGATATTATAGAACAGCCCTTAATCGTGTTATGTTACTTAACTATATCATATAGCTTATTATAAATAAAAAGAACTCAACATTTCTACCTCAGTATGTTTTTTCTGTGAGTTTTTGTGTGAGCTGTTAGGCTCATTTGTTTTGATTTGTCCACTAATGTCTCTCTCACAAAGGCAAAAGCGCTGCTTCCAGAAACTATTACAGATCTCTGTTTACACTGACTGTATAAGATCAAAACCATCTCACGTTTCGATCGGTCGGGCAAGTTAAACTCTTTCACTTAAAACTTAAAAATCCCCTTTTCCCGGACAAACAGACACGTTTTAATGTCGCTCCCTGTGTTCATTCTCGATTTGTTTCGTTCTGTAAAGCGGAACAGATGATCAGGTCATGTGCGCTCGCTGCCTTTCGCTTTAACTGAGGCGCTACAGTGATCGAGCAGAAATGAATGAAATTTAAAATTTTAAAGAGATCGCTACAGCTCGAGAGAAGTCTATGGTCTCACTCCAGTCTATATTAAATTAGCCAATTGTTATTGTGAAGTTTATTGTGCTTGCAGTTTATGCCTGTATAGGCTGAGAGAGTTTATGACTTCGGGAGGGACGGATGTGCACGTGCGCGAGTCATTCAGAACACAAGACAAAATAACATGACAAAATAATCGTTTTTACTCGATTGTACTATTTTGGAGATCGTTGGGAGCTAAAATCGAAATTGAAATCAAAATTCGATTAATTGCACAGCCCTACGCTGAACCTGATTATAACAAGACTGAAGCGAACACGAATTTGTGTAGCTTACACTTAATCACACATTTTTAGGGGGGCTAGGCAGAATTTGATTACACTATTTTTAGATAGCCCGTCGGGTAGGCCAGTTATGGATTTTGGTAGCTCGACTGGAAAATACAATAGCCCCGGGACTAGGGTGACCAGAAGTCCCGAAATCTAAGCTGTTGTCCCGAATGCGGCCCTGATTGTCCCGAAAATTATACTAAAGCAAAATCTTAATTAGTTATTGTCTGATAAAACATTAAAAACTGTCCGTGGTGGTTGAGTCGTGAAGAGAGCGCAAGTTGCAGCAGCCGCAAGCTCAGTGAAAGAATGTGCAGGCAGCCAGTCGAAAAGGAGTGATTGATTTCTCGCGGCACTGTGTGCCAAAAAAACACTTCGGCAATGAACAATGACTACATATTAGGCTACAATTTATTAGACTACAAACTTTTTCGTGTGCATCTAAGGCCCCTTGTAAAATGTCCCGGCTCGGTCGGCTTTTGTTGGAATTTTCCAGCAAACGAAACAGTAGGCTACATGCCCTCATCGGCTTTCTCCACCCAGGTGTAGGCTACTGTGTTTTCCATGACACTAGGAATGTCCTCTTTCTCGTATCAGCCTCGTAGTTCTTTGACATTTTAACACGTTATAAGCGAGACGATCAGAAGGTGCGTTCCATTCGACCGTTAGTGGACTGCGAAGTGGACTTCACAGGGTATTTCGCCATCTTAAGTGAGATTCGAATCCGAAGGGAACGAACATGTTCAGTTCGAAGGGCACTGCAAACGGCGTAGGGAATAAGGGAACATCGATACATCACTTCACAGGAAGTGGAGAGCGATATCACCCAACTGTCATTGCGCGCCACGTCATCACCAGTCAGAGCGGTCATAAATAACGATGGAGGAGTTTATGTATGTGTGTAACTAGCAAGTTAAAAAATATGTCCAGGTGGTGGAGCTACAGTAGCAACTTGACTCACTCGTTCAAGCGTCATGGCCAGAAGCAGTCTCTTACAAAGTCGTCGTCTTCGCTGTCTTCTTTCATATTCATTACGGATTATAAATAGATATGACAAAGTAAAAGCGGCGAGAAGTAGCTGAGGCTCAGCCATTTTTCTTTACTTTATTTACCTCAGCAGTGTTTACTATACATCAGTGCGCGGGAAGAAGGCGCACGAGACCGCTATGTAATTATGTGAACATTGATTAAAAACACATACACAGATAGTTGACCAAATAAAGTTCATTTTCATATTGCATGACAATTACAACAGAGCTTCAATTCTGTTAATAGTCAAATAATAGCAGTAGTCAAGTGTATAAACTGTTTTTCATTATATTTATAGTTAGGCTACTTAATGTTTTTTTTTATTATTGTATAGTGTATATATTTTAAATGTGATATTAAATTAAAATATTAATGTAAGCCTATATCTATTTATGTTAATATCATAATCTGCGAAACCCCGTCGTTAACTTTCTTTGATGACGTTTGCAGGGCATTCCAAATGAGCGGTTATTGTCAGCGAAGTCCACTTCAACTGATATACCGTGCTCAGGGAGTAGGGAGCAGTGAACACTTGTGTAGGGACCCTGTCGAATGGAACGCACCTAGAGTAAACGCCTCTGCTCTAGTCTAGTGAGCTCGCGCGCGCTGCCGTTTGGACTTTGAGCCGAGCGGATGAACAGTCCGTGTGGCGCGTGCGGTTCAAATGAGTTTCGTTCCGCTTTTGGCGCATAAACATTATCGAAAATGTATCGACCTCTTGATATCGTTTTATCGTGAAAAATTATATCGCGATAATTATCGTTATATCGCCCAGCCCTAATTGACACTCTTCGCGCCACTGTGTATGAAGTTTGCTGTTTGTTTTGCTGATGGCCAGCGACTGGCCAATCAACTAGCCCGACATACTCTTTTACTGGCCTAGGGCCATTGCTTATGTCGAACCCTGGATCATGTGACACTGAAGAAAGGAGTAATAAATCCTGAAAACGCTTCTGTGCCATCAGAGGAATTAGTATACAGTTACTGTCTTTATGATCAAAAAAATGCAATTTTGGTTAGAATAACCCCATTTCAAAAACATTTTATAAATTATACCGACCCAAACTTTTGAACAATAGTATAAATGAGAGTCAATTTCACATCATATTGGTTTAATATTAAACACTACATTGTGATATTGGTAACTTCCTCTGGCCTGTGGCTGGCCAAAGGGCACATAATTATTGTGCTTTCTCTTATCATAGTCCACAAAGCAGTTGTAACTTTTATAATATGATCCACAGCACTTTCACTTTCCGTATAATGTGCTTATATCAAGTGTTACCCTCTTAAAAAACAGTTCCCATTATAGATGCCCTGCAGTGACACGTTTCTCATTGGTTTGTCATTGTGCAATACCTGATCAAAGCAAGCACCACTTCAGGTCAGGGACTACTGTGTGCACTTCGCCTCTTGACTCACCGCTGCACTAAAAAGAGTTCTCAGAGGTTACCTAGGAAATATAGTTCAATTTAAGCCAGCCGTTTTTGAGCTGCAGACCAAGGCTGCTGTGTATCTTGGCAATGCAGCAGGAAATGACTTCTGTTCAAAAGGCCCACCATGAAGGAGGAAAGGGAAAAAAGGAAAAGACGTTTATAAAAGCTGAAAATGGTAGTGTCTGCCTAAGCAAAACCAGTGGGTCAGTTTGGCCCATCTGTGGAGTCAAGAAGGCAAATGTCGTGAGTAGCATCCAAGTTAACTCAGAGTTTAGGGCAGGGATCTATCAGAGAGCAGTTTCAGGGGCAGTAGACACAGCAGTGATTGAAAGGGTGAAAGAATGAGCCTAAAACCAAAACAGACCGAGAAAGAGACAGTGGCTTTGTCATACCAGCTGGAGATTATTACAATCAAATAAAAGGGATGTGAAGGCAAAGATCATAATTAAGATCAAGGTCACAACACAGATCATAAGGCTTTTCTAAGGCCAATTAAAACAAAGCAAGAGCAGAAAATAAATACAATAAAATGTTATGAGCGCAGGCACACAATTACAAGAGATGTATAAATAATTGGTTACTGTGCAAACTATATCTGAAGACATTTTTAACATCAGTGGCTACATCACAAACAATGCAATTAAGTTAAGAGTTCTGTAAACAGATTATTATAATTCATGTTAATGTGTTTATGCTCTCATAATTAACCTTAATCGCTGTAAAATATTTTAACTACACTATACTATACACACTTTAATCTAGGGGTGTGCGATATTGATTAAAATGTCTCCATGATCTGCTTTGAAGAGAGATTGTAGTATATTGGAGGGGAGCAAGGCGCCCCCATCCCAAAATACTGTACAATGCCACGTATATTCACATCACATTTAGCAATGCAGCGGTAGGGTTACACACACGTTACATTGGACAAAAAGCATTGACCGAAAGCGCACGTACACTAACAGCCTGTCACACAGCACCTGCGTATTGAACTAAGTTCTCTTTCACATCCGATTGCTCTTAAACTGTCAAATACACACAAGGTAGGGGTGGGCGATAATCCCGGTAGACACGATTAATCTTAAGAAATGTTTTTTAACCAGTAGAGATTTTGGACTATCGTCTCTAGGGATGCAACGATCCAAATTTTTTCACTTCCGATCCGATCCCGATACCTGAATTTGGATATCGGCCGATACCGATACTATTCCGATACCAGAGCTGTGTTTGCTTTAATATTATTATAATCATTATTGCTGATTTTATATGATGCTGAAATAAACTCCTCTCTACAGGCAAGTATGATATGTATGTATATACAGGTCCTTCTCAAAAAATTAGCATATTGTGATCAAGTTCATTATTTTCCATAATGTAATGATAAAAATTAAACTTTCATATATTTTAGATTCATTGCAAACCAACTGAAATATTTCAGGTCTTTTATTGTTTTAATACTGATGATTTTGGCATACAGCTCATGAAAACCCAAAATTCTTATCTCAAAAAATTAGCATATCATGAAAAGGGTCTCTAAACGAGCTATTAACCTAATCATCTGAATCAACTAATTAACTCTAAACACCTGCAAAAGATTCCTGAGGCTTTTAAAAACTCCCAGCCTGTTTCATTACTCAAAATCGCAATCATGGGTAAGACTGTCGACCTGACTGCTGTCCAGAAGGCCATTATTGACACCCTCAAGCAAGAGGGTAAGACACAGAAATAAATTTCTGAACAAATAGGCTGTTCCCAGAGTGCTGTATCAAGGCACCTCAGTGGGAAGTCTGTGGGAAGGAAAAAGTGTGGCAAAAAACGCTGCACAACGAGAAGAGGTGACCGGACCCTGAGGAAGATTGTGGAGAAGGACCGATTCCAGACCTTGGGCGACCTGCGGAAGCAGTGGACTGAGTCTGGAGTAGAAACATCCAGAGCCACCGTGCACAGGTGTGTGCAGGAAATGGGCTACAGGTGCCGCATTCCCCAGGTCAGGTCCGCATGGACCAGGTGGTCCAAAGCAAATTTTGCATGTCATTCGGAAATCAAGATGCCAGAGTCTGGAGGAAGACTGGGGAGAAGGAAATGCCAAAATGCCTGAAGTCCAGTGTCGAGTACCCACAGTCAGTGATGGTCTGGGGTGCCATGTCAGCTGCTGGTGTTGGTCCACTCTGTTCAAGGGCAGGGTCAATGCAGCTAGCTATCAGGAGATTTTGGAGCACTTCATGCTTCCATCTGCTGAAAAGCTTTATGGAGATGAAGATTTCAAGACCTGGCACCTGCTCGTGCTCACAGTGCCAAAACCACTGGTAAATGGTTTACTGACCATGGTATTACTGTGCTCAATTGGCCTGCCAACTCTCCTGACCTGAACCCCATAGAGAATCTGTGGGATATTGTGAAGAGAAAGTTGAGAGACGCAAGACCCAACACTCTGGATGAGCTTAAGTCCGCTATCGAAGCATCCTGGGCCTCCATAACACCTCAGCAGTGCCACAGGCTGATTGCCTCCATGCCACGCCGCATTGAAGCAGTCATTTCTGCAAAAGGATTCCCGACCAAGTATTGAGTGCATAACTGAACATAATTAGTTGAAGGTTGACTTTTTTGTATTAAAAACACTTATTTTATTGGTCGGATGAAATATGCTAATTTTTTGAGATAGGAATTTTGGGTTTTCATGAGCTGTATGCCAAAATCATCAGTATTAAAACAATAAAAGACCTGAAATATTTCAGTTGGTGTGCAATGAATCTAAAATATATGAAAGTGTAATTTTTATCATTACATTATGGAAAATAATGAACTTTATCACAATATGCTAATTTTTTGAGAAGGACCTGTATATGCATGTATGTCACAAAAAAAAAATATGTGTGTATATATATATATATATATATATATATATATATATATATATATATATATATATATTAAACAATAGATAAACAAAAGATAGACAATTAAACAAAGATACACATTATACAGGCCTACACAGTGCTTTAATTTCAGGAAGGTCTACTAACATTACTATTCATGTATGGTCTAAAAATAATTATAATAAAGTAATCAAAAGTAAATTAGCACTGCAAAGTTTATCATAAATAGATTTATGCTTATTAAAGCTAAAGTTATTCATTCAAGAGCTGTGAGTGATTTTCTCTTTGCCTTTTGTTGTTTGATTCCCAGTAATGGCGCAATCGTCAGTATGTTTATTAGACTGCTTCCCCTTTAAGAACGAGTCTACTGATGCACCGTATTTTCTCCCAACTATTTCCATAACTACGTCCATTTTAGACATAAACTGTTTAAGTGAATCTCCAAGCCGGTCATTTTTACATATTTTTTTGTACATTTGATTGTTTGATTGTACATTTGATTGCACATGAAGCCCAAATTATAATTTGCTTGTCTCGTTGTGGTCCGTTTCGGAGCCGCGCTGCATTGGGAACAGCATCTCTTGCGCAGATTTTTGTGCTTTTAATAGCTCTTTTTATTATTAAAAGCGTCCCGCAATTTAGCAACAGTAGAGACTGCATTTCACAACATTCACTGATCGTGCTGATTCTGTCTTAAAGTTTGAGTTTTAAGGAGAAATGACAGCGTAGGCTACTGCTGCGATGGGAAGGAAGTTGCGCTAGACAGAATGCGGCTATAGTTTTTAATGGTTTTACCTCAATATATTCTATAATCTTTGGTAGCCGAAATCTAAAATAAAATCAGACTAATATCACAGATCTAAAGTGTAACCATATAGGCTACGTTTGAATGTTTAGTTCTGTCCTCCGTCGTCACTAATTAAGCAGGGCTGTCATGTTGTGCGCGCTGTGGCACCGCGTGAGAGATCTCTCTCTCTCTCTCTCTCTCTTCTGGACTGCGAATAGCAAAAATGCATCACAGACCAATGGTTTAGTTAATACGGCTTTGCAAACATTGCATTTCGCTGTCTTGCTCTGCTGCGGTGTTTCCAGTGTGAAGTATTTCCACCATAGGATTTCCACACAGCGAACATGTTGGCAGCTCAATGCTATCCTGCTAGCTGGCTGCAAACTGCGGAATGGATTTCCTGAGCGGGGGTCTCTGTGTCTCGTTGAGCCGCTCCTCCGTTCAGGAAATCCATTCCGCAGTTAGCAGCCAGCTAGCAGACTAGCCGGCGGGAATCACTTACTGTACGTTCACACCGCCGCCGGCGAGAGCGGCAAAATACACTCTCGACGCCCTGCTAACGACGCCGTGCAAGATTCGTGGACGCTCTGATGCTCTGACGTAGATCGAATGCTTGATCTTTTTTTAAACTTCATTTAAAGCGGCCGCAAGCAAATAAGCATATTGATCAGTATTTGTGCAGACTGGCCACACGTAGGGTATAAGTTAACTTAATAATATATTTTAAATGTGAAAGTAAGGAAATTACAGATGGAAAGAGATTAACAATTATATTTACTTTGCAAACGATTATTTATGTCCCTGTACGTAAACAGGGACAAGTCATATAACAATGGTAAACCCGCAACAGAAATGATTAACTTCTCCTCCATTTTGCTTGGGAACTAATGTGGTCGGAACCAATGTTACCTGGCCTGCGTTCCTTGGAATCCTCTCAAACGGAGCACTTCTACATTCCGGTTGGTTGCCGCCGGTTGCCGACAAACCGCATCATAGCGCATTACCATAAAGTTGACCTGATTTCAACTCTCCTCGCCGCTCTCACCGTCCAAGACGCGCCGCGCCGTCCTCGCCGCCGGCTCTCATTGAAAATTAATGACTTCCGGCTACTTTGACGCTCTCGCCGCCGGCGGTGTGAAAGCACAGTTATGGAGTCATTTCAGCAGACAACGTTAAAGCGCAGACATGGCTCATGGATATCGGATATCTCCGCAGGTTGGATCGGGAAAATACGATACGTGGATTACGCTGGTATCGGTCCCGATACCGATACTGGATAGGCCCCATCCCTAATCGTCTCTATTGCAGTTAAGCTCACATGACATTGCTGTGCTGCATGGTCACAAAAGCTTATCGTTTGCATGCATTAAGCATTGAAGTTTAAAAAATAAGTGATCTGCGAAATGGTCTATCATGTCATGCACTATTTTAATCTGCTTATTTTGATTATTGGGAATATTCAGCCAATCTGCTAATGTGTTCAAACTGCTAGGCTACAACTTGGGAGTTCAGAGCCTAAATTTAGTTTTGGAAAATGTGCGGGGGTTCCCCCCTAAAGGTGATTCTTATGGGGGCATTTTTTAGACAATTTTTTTTTTAAGTTTGAAAATCTCACCTAAATGTTTGCTCACTCATTGTATTTGTTTTTACAATGGGGTAATTTTGTTGCTCAGGTGTTTACATAACCGAGGAAGCTTGATTTAAATTTTTGAATAAAAAAAAGCACAAATAAATACAATAGAATAAAGATACAAATGAAGTAAATAGCCAAGTTTTTTAGGTCTAATTAGTATTCATGCACAGAAATACAACAGAAACTGAATAAAGTAGCTTAATTAAAAGTAAAATAACACTGGATGGTCTTTTAGTTCTGTAAATTAAACAGTCTACATATGCTATTAATCCTGATTCTTTACAATTAAAGATCTTATGTTGTTTTATCAACATTAATGACAGAGACATATTAGGCTGCTGTCACTTTGAAGTGGTAGAGCGGATCCAATACGCATGCGTTTAATATTCTCAAGTTACTGTTTGTTTTTATTTAAGACATAACCAACTGTGTTTACGATGATAGCTACTCACCAAGACCGGAATTTTGACATCATTTTGTGTGTTTTTGACTGTTAAAACGCACCTAATCCGTGAAAAAGTTGTTACTCGCGAGCTGTTTGTGATGCGGCTTTACTGTGTATTAGTGATGGTAAGATTCACAGATTCGCATTGTGCATCGGCATAAAAGCTAACAATGCGATAAATCAATTTAAATAAGTGTGCATCGGATACAAAATGGCATTTGTATCGTGATGCATCGTTTTTAACATATCTGCATCAGTAAAAAATGATTCATATAGAATTATAAGTAGATGCGCTATACTTTTACTATTTAGAAAGTGACCAATATTTTATTATGTAACTGTTCAATTGATTTCTCCTTTCTGAACTGTTGCTCAAGCGCGTTCTCTCAACACCACTGCTGCAGCTGCTATGTGAACAATACGTTTCACAACACTCAGAGACCGAGGCATGTCCTGAGAGTCACCTTCCAAGAACAGATCAACATGGCGGAGCTCTATCTTCCAACAAATAATTATAAATCTAGTGTTTGGAAACACTTTTTGTTTTGGAAACTGCAATTTGTAAAATATGTCGCGCCGCTTTAAAATATACAGGCAGTTACTAATTTAACAACGCACTTGAAGCGCCAACACAGCGCGAGTGCAGCAGAGCATATTGTTCAGGGATGGAAATTAACTTTTTTGTCCACCGGCCACTGTGGCTGGTGGATTTCAAAATCTACCAGCCACTCAATGTTTTTACCAGCCACTTTCTTGTTTTTAACCGACAATGTGTAACTGCATGTGAAAATTAATACTACAAGATCTACAATACTTAAAGGGGGGGTGAAATGCTGTTTCATGCATAGTGAGTTTTTCACACTGTTAAAGAGTTGGATTCCCATGCTAAACATGGACAAAGTTTCAAAAATGAAGTTGTAAGTTTGATGGAGTAATTCTGTTCCAAAAATACTCCTTCCGGTTTGTCACAAGTTTCGGAAAGTTTTTTTCGAATACGGGCCTGTGTGACGTCAGAGTCGCCGGAATTTCCTTATACGGGTCTTAAGGGCACTTCTCCCGGAAGGGCGCGCGCGCATCTGTAGCCTAGTGCGTGCGAGAGTACGCCTATGCCCATTAGAGCGCTGGGCTCGGCTGCGCTGCAATTAAAAAAATGGCACCAAAAAAGTGTGTTTTTGGTTGCCAGGGCAAAACAACATTGCACAAATTTCCAAAGAACCCAGCGTTAAGGGACCTGTGGATGGATTTCGTTTTTCCAGAGCAGCAACGGAGTTGTGCAAGTGTTTTTGTTTGTTCCCTTCATTTCGACAGTAATAGTTTTATAAACAAGGCCCAGTTCAACACCGGATTTGCAGATCGCTTAATACTCAAAGATGGAGCAGTCCCAACGATAAAGGTTCACGGTCGTACGTTGGAACGGCAGGCGGTGAGTAAAACTGCTTCAAATGTCTGTGAGTTGTTAACTATCGGCGTGTAAGCACAGAAAGTAAACAACATGATCACATACAGTTAATGTATCTATGGAGCATGCGATGTATGGTGTGTGTTTAAATACATTTGTTTAGCTGGCCACTGTAGGTGTCAGTTTGTTTATTGTAAAAATAAATCATGTCCTCATAAACCAGTCTGTCTGTTTACAACACACAAATGTTGTAAAACTCGCGCATGACATGGTGTTCTAAAAACACTGCGCTCAAGTTCAAATCATTTCTATTTTAAAAAAAACGCTCGAGACCTTATGTTTTTCACCCATTTCACTGCCCATCTCACGTTTTTGTGAGCAAAAACGCGTTCTGTGTGAACGAGCCCTTATATTGTTTAGATCCTTGTTCTGCATGGGATTACTATTTGATTGTAGTCTAGCAAGGTTATTATTCTGAAAGTCATGTTGCCAGTAAAGAACCACATGGTATTTATTTATTTAATTATTTCTTTATATAATGTATGGCTGAATCTGATTGTTAGCCATGGTTTATTTTCGGATGTCACTCACAGCTTCCAGACGCTCTCAACGCAAAAGCTTTGCGCGCTCGTGTCGTGATTATTTAGCTCCGCCCACACGGTACGCCTCCACCCGCTCGGGTTTTTCCGGAAAGACTCGGTACAGCCTATCTTTCTTTTATAAATATAATAAAACTAAAGACTTTTTGGAGATATGAAGGATGCAATACTACTCTATAGGTACTCAAGATTAACATGAGATTGAGTGAAACTGAGCATTTCACCCCCCCCTTTAAGCAGTTTATTTAATCTCAAGTGTCAATGAAATACTGACATTTTCTCTTTCTCTCTTATACACACACAAACCATGAACTGATATACATTTCATTAAATGAGTAGGTTTTTAGTCCCAACAATGAAACTATTCGTTTTGGCATCTTCTGAAGCGTGTTGACGACATACCGAGCAGAACATTGTCAGACTTGTCTCGTCGTAAACCAACCAATCGCGGGACTCCCCATTGTCTGCTTTTCTCCATCGTTCTTTAAAAAAACGTTTTTTGACCTTCGCCTCTTTGTCCACTTGCTCCTCCTGAGTTGTTTTCTCTGCGGACCTCTTAACGCCTGCGATGTAACGCCACATTTTTTTTGAAGGTGTGCGACCTCTAAAAGTGTCCGCCGTCGGGTGAAACAGTATGCTATTTTTATTTACCCGCCACGGTGGCCAGTAGGCGAAGCGAGTTTACCCGCCACAACACGAAATCACCTGCATTTGGCTGGTGGCGGGTGCTAATTTCCATCCCTGATATTGTTGTCCGACTGTTAGTTTCACTGCTTCTATTGTTCTCATTTGTAAATTGCTTTGGATAAAAGTGTCTGCTAAAATAATAAATGTAAATGTTTTTTACATTTAATACAGTATTTTTTTCATACAGTTATGAAAGACCTGTTTGTGAAAAGTTTTTTATTTATTTATTATTGTTTATGTTAAACATTAACATTAGCCTACATTTTTTCACTGTTAAATGTGTCAGCTGTTAAAAGTGTAACTGGAGACAGGACAGGAAAAGAATGTCTGTTTTTATTTAATATTTTGGTTGTGTGAAAACCAAATCTTTTGTTTGTGAAAGAGCCATGTGTTAAAAGTCAGATTGAACGGGTCGCGGAATGGGGTTGTTTCATGACAATTTTTATTTTTTTCATTTGTTGTTGCGTTAAATCTTACCCAGATACAATAGTGCTATTTTCTGATTGGCTATTGTGTAGCCCCTTTCTTTTTTTTTGATTGGCTGATAAGTGGCGGGCTCGACTAAGAACTCCAGGGGAGACGCGCTTGATTCCTGCCGGTTCCATAGTGAGAACGGTGCGGTCAGAGAAATTTTGGGCGCTGCGGCATATTAAATATATTATAAATAGTTTTTCCATGTGAGAAATACAATGTGTGGCGGGAGTGCGTGACAAAAGTACGAAATGAGTGATTGTCACGCTCAATGCATGACACTTGAGAGCCCTGTATACCATATTGAATTGCATAGCATTATTTTTTTCTCCATTGCATTGTAGCCTATGTATTACATTGAATAGCATCGCGTTGATTCGAAATCGGATCGCACTGCATCGTAATAGTAGTGAATCATATTGCATCGGTAGCTGCTTATATGTATCTTTAATGAATCGTTGGCAGTGCACCGAGATGCGTATCGCATCGGCCTCCGTTAATGAGATGCACTTCCCTACTGTGTATGTGCGCAGAGAAAACTAATCTCCAAGAGAGCGTGCGAGTACTAAATAGTTTAAAATCGCTAGACTGATTAAACTGGTAAGACTTAAAGACGTGCAAATGATAAACTTTTGTGGCGATGCAACACTGGCCTAATTGTGCAAACAGCGAGAATCTAGTATCGCCGCCTGAAGTGCTTGACGCTTGCCTTGTGCAACCCATTTTGAGAGAGAAAGAGATCATCACTCACGCTTTCTCGCAGAAAGTTTTAAAATGACTGATTTGATTTTATAATCGGTGTGGATTAGTTTACTCATACAGCCTACATGCTAAAGTGAAATAATGTTTGCTGGAATTTCCCGGATTATGTGCGAGACCTCAGGGAATTATTAAAATTACACGCAATAACCGCAGTACGGCACCGAAATTCAAGCCCTGGGAACTTTTCTAAGAAGAGTTTTCATGCTTTAAACATCCACATAAACCATCACTGTGACCAGGCTGATGAATGTTTTTTTCACATGGATCAATGCTGTATTTTGTGAGAATGAGTAATAGGCAGCACCTGCAGTCTGCAGAAGAGAAGGAAGAGCACTGTCCGCTTACCTCATGGTCTTAATACCTCACTGGGCAACATCAGTTGAGCAGAGCAAGTTAAGGAGAGGAAACACATTGTGTCTCTGCCAATTGCCAAAGCATTAGCCTTCACAGGAAGTGAGAAATTATTAGCACTGCTGCCTATCTATCAACTCAAAAGGCACTTTTTTTTACACAGGGGGCGTTTTTAAAGTCCATGAACAGAGAGAAAGCAATCAAACAGCATCTGCTTCTGGCTTTAATAAGGTAGAAGAGCTAGTGACCTGAAAAGGACTGTCAGTGTCATTTGGCTCTATGCAGCATCTCTTAAACAGAAAAGAGGGCCAGTTGTCTTCTCAGTGAGGCAGAGAACATTAAGGCTTAGAACATGACGTTCTAAGGCACGAGCAAGGGCTGATGCCCTGCTGGCATCAGAACAGTTTAGAGACACAGGAGAATTTATTACAAACAACTTCGATTTGATACTTGAATCCCAAAAATCTATCTATGACATACTTAATCAGTCTATGCTGTTTTTAGTTGATGTGTGAACAACAATGAGCATTATTTGTAGCGCGCATCACAGCCTGCCATGCAATAATCCCAATAAACTTTGTGACTTTATATATGTCTCTGTAACAGTTTCAACAGTTCATTATTACAGGGATGAGGAAGCGGGAACCGGCAAACGTTTCACAACTTTTAATAAAATAAACAAACTACATAAATACAAAACGAAAGTAAAGTAAACATTAGAGGTGGGCGATATATCGTTTAAATCGTTTATCGAATATTTCATAATTTGTACAATCCGACCCCCCAAACATGAAAAGAGCTGAAGGAAGTTAAAGAGAAAACAAATAACGCACACTATAACCTTCTAAACAATTATATGTAGCGATTTTAATACTGTAGGGGTTTGTTTGACTGTATTTTATTTTTAGTACAAAATCACGATCGTTCCTCAATTGCACGAGAGTAAGCTCCTAAAGTTACTAATTTGCAATATACAACTACGAAGTTCTTACCTGTGTGTTATGACGTTTAGGTTGAAGCAACAATCCAAAATCGTAAAGAGAACGCGAAATATGCGTTGTTTGTGGAAAAATGATCTTAAGTTAAAAAGGTTTTCTTAAATGTCTGTGGCGTCCTCGAGTGGCGAGCTTCGTGATTGCATCATTAGAAAATTGCGTTGTATGAGTCCAAAAGATGGAATACATTTTCCCAAGAGATCGGTTCCGTACGCATTACAAACCGAACCATTCCGGTGGTTGGACCATTTTTCCTGCCGACCAAAATCCGCGCTGGAGCGAACACCACAATGTTGCGCAACATCAACTGGCAAATGTAATGAAAGCGGAACGAAACTCATTATTTTGTGCTTTACGGACCATTTATCATTTCGGACAAATATCAGTGCAGCGCGATCCGATCTTGAAGCAACACCGTGAATTTTGTGAACCGTTACACCCCTATTAAAAATATAAAAGAACAATAAAGACTTTGAATAATAAATGACTATTGAATAATATTTTATTATTTTAAAAAGTTTAGGAGTCTTTAAATCAATAATGTCTCATATCTTTATGTACTAGTAATTCTATACAATAATAGGTCAAATGCAGCAAGTCAAAAGACCAACTGGACCTTCTTTACCAGTTTGCACACATTTCTTTTTCCAGGATTGCAAAAATATCGTCTGAATATCGATATCGAGATATTCATTTTTGTCAATATCTCCCACCCCTAGTAAACATATAATAAAACAGAAATGCAACATAAAATCCAGGCCTGGCCGTTCTCGATCTTCACTGTCATGGCTCCTTTTTTTGTGCTTCTGCTCCTTCGTGAGAGATACGAGACCGCTGCATAGTGCAGGTCTCGCTCATCAATAATCACGCCACCGGCCTCACGCCGTTCTCTCACGGCCCTCGGCATCGTCCTGCTCGCCACAGTCTCTTCTTTCCAATTCTGTCAATTTCATTACAAATTTCAAAAACTAAATACCAGAATTTAGGCTTAAAGTGGCATAACAGATTGCTGTAGCTACCTCAGTTCAGTTAATTTAATTACATAAATAAACATAATTATTCCAAAATACTTTTGAACTACAACTTATGTGAAGATTACCACAATTTATTTTTTTATCTATTTAGCTGATATACCAAAAGCCAAATTCACATCCTGTGACCTCCAAAAAAACACCAACATAAAAAGCCAAATGCACTGATGATGGCAGAAAGTAGCAACAGAGCGTGAGTGATCACAAATGAATAGAAATAAAATAAAAATACATCAAAAAGTGCTGGAAGAAGGAATATGATGAAATGCAGAGGAAAAGTTACATGTTCAATTTTACACTGGTTCCTTATTAAATCAGGGCCTGAATTTCGTTTTGGAAAATATGGGGGGAAATCCCCCTTTAGGTTATTCTTATGGGGGGGATTTTTTAATTTGAGGGGGGGAGTTTTTTGACAATTTTAAAAAAATACGTTTAGCTAAATGTTTGCTCACTCATTGCATTTGTGTTTTTACAATGGGGTCATTTTTTTTAGTTTACACAACAAAAGGAAGCTTGATTTCAATCTTTGAATTAAATTGAAAAAGCAGCACAAATAAATACATGAAATAAAGAGAAAAGTTTAGGTCTAACACTAATATTCAGAAATGCTAGAAACAGAAAAAAGTAATCAAATGAAAAATAACACGGAATAGTCTTTTAGTCCTGTATAATTTGAATACATAGGCTATTAATCCTGATTCCTTACAATTAATGATATCTTTTGTTGTTTTATATACAATAATGACAGACACATTTTAGGCTACTCTCACTTTAAGAGCTAGTGCACGGATCCACGTTCACATGTTACGTGTAAAGCGCAGTCCGCGCCACTTTCTCCTCTTTTAAAGGTATAGCGGAGGATTTTCTTTTTCCGGGTGGGTAGCCTATACTATTGGTCCACCTAAGTGTCAATCATTCTGGTGATATGTTTACGTAAGGCCGTTGTACGTGCTCGTCCCTTCTGCGCATGCGCACTTTCAGGTGTATTATGTGTGATGAGTAACAGTTTCAGCCATTCCTTTGAAAATGGCTGAGGGTTGAAAGAGAAAAAATGTATACGAAGTGTATGATAAGAAGAGAAAAGCTGCAGAATATAGAAACAAGACCAAATGAAAGAAGTATTTGGTACAACCTGAGTGACAATATAACAAAAATAACAACCTGCTGTCCGCTTCCACCTCGGCACAGATTGCCAAAACTCAGCTCATAACAGCACAAAGCAGAGGAAAGTCACAACACTGTCAAACTTAATCACACTCCCCCACCTTTTGCTCAAAGCTAGATGCTCAAGCAAGGCGATCTTGCTCTCTCATCTGGGTCAGTGTGTCAGTCAGCCTCGAATCAAAGACAGTGACACACACTATTACTAACCTCATTACCACCCCCTCATACACTCATCAAAAAACACTATTAAACAACATAAGCATGCTGTTAATGAAATGTTAACATGTTTTGAGGGGTTGAGGTTAAGTGTAGGGGGTGCTTGACTTTATTAACAACATTTTTCTTCTCCAGGTAGGGATAAATGAAGGTCAGTCACTGCTAGTTCATGGCGCTTTCACAACAGGACCCAGAATCCTGGGGGTTTTAAAAGGCTGGAGGAAGGTTTGATTTGTGCACACTGGTGACTAACCTGCAGGAGACCATGAGTTATCTACTGCTCTCTGTGGACAAAAGAGGTCTGTATGAGCAGGTTTCTGGAGCCCGAAAATGTTATATTACATTACCTGTGTGTATGAAAACGTTCCCGGTCTCTATATCACTTTAATCTTTGGATTTAAGATTTTAAACAATTTGATTGTGTTTTGCTAGACTGCACTGGCAGGTTTAACAGAGCTAAATCTGCTGTGCAGCAAATTGTTGACAAACTCTTGTTCGGGCTGCTGGCTGACGGTTTCATGCATCAGCAAAGCTCAATCAGACTGCTAGATCACTCTGGCTGAGACTACTAGCCTATAGCATTAGTGCCTAAACAACACAATCACTCTGGACTTAAAGCCCTTGGAAGTAGCATACTGTATTTGACTAATAACAACATATAGGAGCCAAATTCAGCCACAAAATCCAGCTCTGGGCTTTGGCATATTACTAGTCCCCGTGCCTAATAGTTTGCAAAGCCATCTGCCATGGCAGTGTGAGACTCAAACAATGAATAGATTACCAGTTTTTATTCCACAAAACACCTGTCCTGAACATGAGAGTGCAAAAAACAAACTTAATATGTCTGTTCTGCTTTTTTTTTATAACACATTATTAATGGCAACTTGGAGGACAGCAGCTTTAAGTGTTTTAAAAACAGACGAGAGGCCAGACGCAATGTAACAGTGAAATATGGCACTGCAGGGTGTCTTGGTCAGCTATTCTGACCCTTTGTCCTGTACTATAGCATCCTGTGCCGTTTATAATAACAGACATACACACAGCACGCACACCCACACACCCACATCTCTTATTGAGCTCACAGAACTTGGCCTAGGGAGAGAAGCAGTGTCAGTGGGAGTGTATCTGCTTAATGGACATCATCCTCTTTCCTCTTTACCTCCAAACACAAGCGTGAGGCCTCGGGGTGGGCACAGAACAGCGACAAGCCACACAGACAGACAAAAAGGATTTCCTCGTGTGTGTAATTCTGAAATAAATTTTATTTGTCTATTATGGAACAAAATAAAGGCCCTGTAAACAAAAAAAATATTCTAAAATATATTTTTTATAAAAACAAGGGAGAGGTAAATATCTTCCTGTATCTACACATATGTAATGGAAACAGACCATCAACAGAGTTTCCATCTTTTGCATTGCTTTGTTATTTTGCTTTGCTAATGCGCATTGTGCCCTTAAACATAGTTTGTTAGGTAAAAATCCACCACTGTGCACATGCTAACTATATGTTGGTTTGTTATTATGAGACAGCAACATGTACCGAACTGCTTCTAATTACAAACTCAGAGTACCAGTCAGAGTGCATGTTGGGAGCTCTAATTACATGGTATTAGAAATGTACATCCACTATTGTCTTTACATTGAAACTCAGGCAAACACTTGCACAACAGTGACAGCTGGAGAAAAACCTGGTTATATAACATAAAAATATGAGATCTCATAACAGTCAAAACAATAAGTAAATGTTCCATCCAGTTCAACGACGTGGTATCTGTCGGGATTTAAGAAGAAAAGAAACATACAAGACAAGAGTAATGAACTTCATCCATTACACATTCCCTTCCATTCTCATACATAGACTGGTGCAGGTATGATTTAAATTAGTAGGCCAAAATACAGAAACAAGTTAGCATTTAAGCACTTCCAGTTCCATCGTCCCAGAATCAATGTTTTTGGTTAAATAAGTGGGTGAAATAAGGTCTGTGGTGGAAACAAGCTGAAGATACTTTTACGTTTTATTCTACGACATAATACATCAGTATTACCCCACTTGTGATTTTCTAAGCTGTTATAGATCTTGAAAATGCGGTTTATAACAGGCTGAATGGGACAACAGAGGCTGCCGAGGATATTAATCATCACGCTGAACGGATATACTCAGTCCGCTTTTACAGCCTTGTTATGCTTATAAGTGTGCTCTTATAAACTATTCTAACTCAAACTTTCTGAGAAAATGTTTTATTAGATAAAAACTGAAAGAGCTGTCTGAAGATTAGTGATGGTGACTTTGAATTTGTGAGACCGTGGTGTAGTTCATTTATAGCCTACCTTTAGTTTTTTACTTCGGGTGACTGCATTTAGGCTTCAAAATACATACATGTTGTGTTTATCTGTGAAAATGATCTTGATGGGGAAAAAATGTGCAAGTATCATAAACTTTTGTTGATCACGGAGCTTGATTTTTAGGATAATCCAAAAGCCAATGGAAAAACCTATAGGGTCAGAACACAACACCACTTTTCAAAAAAGTAGTCAATAATACAATTCTTCTCATGAACACAACAAACTGCAATCTGAAAATGGTAGTGTAAACTGTGTTTCAGTTTATGAAAGGCTCCAAACCTGCTGATACATGTGACAAAAATCACACCAAAAAGTCACCAAACTCGTAATGTGGCTTAAAGGAACAATCCACCGTTTTTTGAAATGGGGCTTATTCACCATCTCCCCTACATTAAGATAGGTGGGCAAAAGCATATTTGTCTCAGTGCATGCATTGTCTTAGTTTGGCAGCCCCGACGCTAGCTTAGCTTAGCATAATGAATGAATCCTATGTTGTCAGGTACCATGTTGTGAGTAAAAGTGATTAAAAAAAATTGTTGCCTGCGTATTCACAACGAGTACAACTAGCAATGCAGATTAAGATTAGGCGATTTCCTAGGCAGATATTGACTTGGGACTATATTGGGGGGAAGCACAGGCGAACCACTGCTACTTGGCCGCAGAGATATCACGCAACACCTGAAATCCGTCAACATACCGGCGTGACCTGCACAGAGTATCTTCGCTTTTGGATTGTGTTGAGTTTGACAAGTTACAGCTACAGTTACAGCAAACATGGTAAATGCCTGCATAGCAAAAGGTTGTGAGAACAAGCAAAGGACATACACTCACACCACCAGTTCATGTTGGCTCTCATCCTCATGTCCTCTGGCTGTTGAGCGATCGCAACCTCCTCCTGTCGTTCTATATCCAAAGCACGCAGCTCCTCTTCTGAAAACTCTGGTTCGTAGAGGTATGGTTCTGGATCTTGACTGTCTGAGAAGTCACCCTTTTCATCTATCACAAAATCCGCCATGTTCATCGCCATTCACTATGTCTACTGTAGGAAAAATAGCTAGCTAATATTCACGCCGTATGTTGAGGAAGTTGGGGGATTTCCATAGGGGATTTCAGTATGAATTCAGCGCGATATGACTGCGCCCAAGTAACTTAGCAGTTCTTAGCCTGTGATTCGCCCTAATATAGTCCCAAGTCAATATCTGCCTAGGAAATCGCCTAGTCTTAATCTGAATTGCTATTTGTACTTGCGGATATGCAGGCCACAAGAAGTAATTAGTTTTTTTTTAATCACTTTTACTCACGACATGCTACCTGACAACATAGGATTCCATTCATTATGCTAAGCTAAGCTAGCGTCAGCACTGCCAAACTAAGACAATGCATGCACTGAGACAAAAATGCTTTTGCCCACCTATCTTAATGTAGGGGAGACGGTGAATATTTCAAAAAACGGTGGACTGTTCATTTAACAAAGCATTACATCAGAAACAACTTTAATCTCTATGGTGTGAGATCGCTACAGCTTTATTCCTATATTTGAAATTCTTATTACTTCAAGCCTGTCTACAACTGTACTCTTGCTGTGACTGACAAGTACCTTAAATGTGGTTCAATGAAGTGCCACTAAAAATATAGTTACCTATAAGAAATTGTTTCTAATCGTTAAAGATAACCGGTTTTACTGATATTTTTATCAACTTGTTTACCAAGTCTACCAATAAATTGCACCAAGTAATTGTGACCTTTTAGATGGTAAAAACGAAATCACAATAATTAGGCTAAATATGTTATATTAAATATATCATATTTTTAATTATAATAATAATACTCATAATGAATATAATTGTTTAAGTATAATGATCATTTAGTAATTGTGTCAAAAAATAGAAATAAAATCGATTCAGCATAATATTAATCAGAAACAAAAATAACAGATCATATCGCTCATACAAAAAGCAGTATCGTCCATCTATGTAGGAGAAAATCTCAGGGCATTCAGGGAAACATTCATGTCCATTTTGGGTCTTTATGACCTTATATTGAAATCAAAAAACTGAACTAATTATAAAAGCCAGAACTCAAAATAAATTGAAAACTGACCACTCAATGTAAAAGACATGCAGTAACCATTAACAATGACCAATAACATAACTACCGGTACAAACTAACATGACTGCAAGCACACACTTAACTTAGTAATATTTTCTAGATAACATCTAAAACTAAGGAGACACATTGACCTCCCTGGAAAAATGAATTAGTCGGTTTATTTATCATGGTCCCTTGTAGAAATCATCACTGTTTGATAGCAATTAAGGGGGCAATGTAAAAACGCTTGTCTTGCGCTCTAACGTTAGTTGTGAATAGCATCTACCTGCATGAATGCTGAAAGCACAGAGTAGACTTCTCTCATCTCTCACACACGCCACTCCCATTCCTCTTGCTTGAGACATGCAGTTTTGAAGAGTTACGACTGACTGTAATTGTCATGTGTTCAACAGCAGCACTGCACCACAAGTCTAAATTGCAGTGACATCTTTGACACTCGACACTAAATGCAAAACGCAGCTCGAGTTACAGATGGACATTTGCCCGTGTGTCGTTATCAAAGTAATCAAACCGTGACACTTACTTGCCAATGACCTCGCACAGCTCGTAAACATCTTCAAAGAGCACGTCGTCGTCGGCCATGGTCCAACTAGACCGGGGAATTTACACTCCCCTCAGAAAAATCCGTCCAATCGGTAAATATCAGAGGATTACAGCGTAGACACTTCAGAGTACCTGGGAACGCTGACAGCCGACGTTATCGCTCTCCAAATTCCGATGAACAAAAAATTATTGATTCCTGTCGGTTTTGGAGAGGAAAATATCCGTTGATGGTTCGGTTGAAGCGGGCGGACAGACAGTAGTGAGCGCTCGGTCCGATTGACTCACTCTGCCCCACCTTCTCCTCCCTCTCTCCCGGCCCCCTTAATCCCGCCACTCGAGGCTGAGGTAATTCAAGCGTTAAAAACAACTCCACAATAATCGCTGTTGAAGTCACAGAACCAAGTGATTTAAGTCGTCTAAACGCTAAACTAACTAATTCGACTCTGTCGATTAAAAAAAAGAAGAAGCGCACCCTGTTTATGTGATACAATTGTTGGTTGTTATTAAAGTACGCAGTTCAGCCGATTCTACTCATTCTACCCACGCGCAGGGCTTCTGTGAAACGCGCGAGGCTTTTCCCTTGCTCGCTCACGCTGGCTGCCGTTGCTCTAGTTCCCACTCATAACTCCAGCAGCTCTGCTGCTCCCAGCTTCCAGAAAACCCAAACTCCTCCCACTCAAGGTTATGAAACTGGATTGCCTCACGCCATAATGGCTCCGGCAGGACTTTTGTATTCCGGAATTCCTGCATAACCCAGCACGACGGTTTGAGCCAAAATGACGACCAGGCGTCTCAGAGTTTGTCTGTCAAACTGATAGTTTATTAATATGTTAGTAAGGTGGTGTAAGGTTAGTTAAACAAATTAAGCAGCTTTTGAAAAACTTTTTTTTAAATTATTATTATTATTGATTGTAAAGAATTACAACTACAGTCAGGGGGTAAACAAACAAAAAAAGACACATAAAGAAACAGTGACAAACTTAAAAGTTAAACAAAAATGTGAAAATGTTTTCAGATTGAAACACTTTGCAGTTTTCTTATTTTTCATACCCAATACAAAGGCTTGTTTCCTCCAAATTTACATTTATGTATACTAAATTTAGCTAACAAGAAGCAGACTAATTAAGTAATATTCCATATGATAAGATTTGTCATAAGAGAAAAAACAAATAACATATTTTTAAAGCAAAGTTGAAAGCTGGGCATGATATGAGCTTTAAAGGGTTAGTTCACCCAAAAATTAAAATTCTGTCAGTATTTACTCACCCTCATATTGTTCCAACCCCGTAAAACCTTTGTTCATCTTCGGAACACGAATTAAGATATTTTTTGATGAAATCTGAGAGCTGGATCACTCCATAGGCTTCTTAATGTATTGAAACTTGCCAGCCCCGAAAAGTTATTAAAGATATCAGAATCAGAATCAGAATCAGAAAGAGCTTTATTGCCAAGTGTGCTTGCACACACAAGGAATTTGTTTTGGTACTGAGGCTTCCAGTGGACATATACAAATACAACATGAAACATAATACTACAAATTATAAGAATAAAAAATAAAAATAAAAATATATGAGAATAAAACTATCACAGTTGGGTTTAGTCAGAATAGACATTTTCAGATTTACAGATTATGAACCTATTTACAGTGTTTTGAATATTATAAATAAATAAATCTACATATAAGTATCACCTGAGTTGTGGGATATTGCACTAAACAGTGGGAGTATTGCACTTACAGGCATATGCCTTGGGAGGAGTGTTAACTGTTCAGGAGGGAAATGGCCTGTGGGAAGAAACTGTTCCTGTGCCGAGATGTTCTTGTGGCCAGTGATCTGAGTCTCCGTCTTGACGGTAACAGTTCAAACAGGTGGTGTCCAGGGTGAGTGGAGTCTGTGATGATTTTACCTGCTCTCTTCCTCACTCTGGAAGAGTACAGGTCCTGGAGGTTTGGCAGGGGGGCACCAATAATCCTCTCCGCAGTCCGGACTGTCCGTTGTAGTCTCCTGATGTCTGAACATCTATATCGTTAAAATAGTCCAAGTGACTACAGTGGCTCAATCTTAAGTTCATCAAGCGACGAGAATACTTTTTTGTGCGCAAAAAAAATAAAAATAACGACTTTATTTAAACTATTCATTTCCTTCTCTGTGGGCCTCGAGTCATTGACATTGACTAGGCCCAACACAACAATAGCACATATTTTAATACAGTTTTATTACAATTATTTTCTATCTCCAGCAAGTTGGTTTCTGATGCAGTAATTTCAGGGTGGACAGTGACTTGTGAAACTTGTTTTGGATCAGGGACTCCGTTCCTTCTCTAGTTGAGGATGAGGAGTATGGGGACCTGTACAGGAACCACCCCCGAAGAAACGCAGGGCAATGGGAGAATAAACGCAACAGCATCTGGCAATAGAGGTAAGCAGTAACAGAAATTATATTTCTGTATTCGTATACGTATTAGCCTATATGAGGTTGAAGCTACTTAAATTGCCCTGTAAAGGGACAAATAAAGATTTTACTACTACTACTATGCATTTGTGTTTGTTTGCACATTTTTGTATTCTGAATTGTCATTATTAGAGACTGGAGAATGCAGAAATCATGATTTTTTTTCACATTTATGCATTTAATAATTATGGTGTGAGTGAGAGAGAGTGACAGATAGCCAATAAAGCTTATTGAGATTGTTTGTGTGTGTGTGTGTAAGAGAATGATACTTGTATGATAGTGAATTGTAATTACAACGTAATAAAACTTACTTGCTCATAACAAAATTGTAACTGCTATGAATATGCTGATTTTATTGTACTGTTGAACTGAGAAATGTGAAAACTTTTAATGTTTTCTGTGTTTACTTTTCTACAATTATGTATCATTTCATAGGTATGTGATACCATTATGAGCCATGCCAAGGAGAGGTTTTCTTTCACCAAGCATCGCATCAGCGCCACTCTCTTGCAAGGAGGCTTGTTCCCACAACACCGCAGAAAGTTCCCAGATTCAGCACTAGGAACCACAGTGGATGCCTACCCCATGTTGGACAAAGCTAGACTTAAAGGGTTAGTTCGCCCATTTAAGACATGAAGTTGTATGCAATCCTTACCAGCACTATAGTGTATACACACTGACCCACTCTGTTGTCACCCCCCTGGTCCGAGTTCTGACCGCTGGAAGTTTTTGAATGAAGTAATCCCGGCTACTTTCCGGGGCCACAAAACTGTGCGTTTTTACGTGAAAAAAAGATTTGCGTTTCAAAGCTTGATTAATTTAACACAAAAAAAACACGCCGGGCAAAATTCATACCTCAGTTTTAATGCGGCACTATTTTCCTTCCGTTTCTAACAATCCGCGCTGCTGTCAATGTCAACTGTCAACTGTCCCTGATCTATGAAAATGAGGACTTCCAGGGTTGCAGTGGTGCACTGGCTCTCTTTCAGGTTCTAATGGAAAATAACCTTCAAGACACATTCATTGAAACTGTAAGTCTTCTCAAGATCCTCATCACCACACCAATGACAACAGCAGAATCAGAGAGGTGCTTCTCAACTTTAAAGAGGATAAAAACTTTCCTCAGGATCACCATGGCACAAGATCGCCTCAACGCTCTGGCTATGCTCTCTATAGAGAAAAAACTCACACGGGATATTCCAGATTTCAACACAAGGGTCATTGAGAGATTTGCCACTCAGAAAGATAGACAAGCAAAGTTCCTGTACAAATAAGAATTCTCCATCCCTTTTAACTCACTCTCACTCTCTCTCTCTCTCTCTCTCTCTCTCTCTCTCTCTCTCTCTCTCTCTCTCTCTCTCTCTCTCTCTCTCGTATCAACACATACTTTTATCCATTATCCAATTGTCAACTTGTCTACAGTGAACTTTTAAAGATATGTAGTCTACAGCTGGGGATTGATTAAACAACTAGATTGTTGTATTCCCTATTATAATTTATTGTTACGCGTTTGCACTTTTTCTATCTGGACACGGAGCATAATAAACATGCAACTTGTTCATTATCATTACCTGTGAAACTGTTGATTTCTACATGGCAGTTAAATTAATATTGTATTTTTAGACCATTGGTATTGACTGGTTTAAGTTATTTTATTGGTATAGGCAAGGGCATGTCCTAAGGTGTAAAATGCACCAGAATGCAGGAAATCACATCTACGAAATTCAAAATTTTGAATTTTGAGACCCCCAGACCCCCAGCATGACAGCCCCACCTGCAATATTTTTCACAGGCCGCCACTGAGGTTTACAATTAGGTTCATTATACATTAGCCAATGTATTAACTAACATGAACGAACAATGAGCAATACATTTGTTACAGTATTTATTAATCTTTGTTAATGTTAGTTCATTGAAATACAGTTCATTGTTTGTTCATGTTAGTTTACATTGCATTAACTAATGTTAACAAATACAACCTTTGATTTTAATAATGTATTAGTAAATGTTGAAATTAATGTGAACTAAGATTAATAAATGCTGTAGAAGTGCAGTTCATTATTAGTTTATGTGAGGTAGTTAACTAATGTTAACTAATGAACCTTATTGTAAAGTTTTGTAGCATAAAGTGTATTTGTAGAAAGTGCCATCCAAAGGAAGCTGACTTAAGATTGCTATGGAGGAACATTCCTCAGAAATGCATTCCTCTGTGTTTTGTCTGCACTTTTTACATTAGTGCCTTTGAATTACGGCATTGATTTCTGTTGCTGATGATTAGTGGGATACACTTGAGCTAATTGGATTTTGTACATTGAGTCCATTCATTCAGTCTAGAATTCATTCCGTCACTTCTCATTGTAAATTTATAGCCTGAGTCTGAGAGAAAAAAACTGTTGAATCATAGCCTCATTAATGTGGGCATAAAGGCAGCCGACTCAGCTGCAGTGATTTTCAAGGATGAAACTACTAATTCACAAAGATGTAAACACACACACACACACACACACACATCGACCACATGATATTTTTCTGTCCACATATACACCCAAGAACCTGAAATGTACCTGGTTTTACACCATCATTGTTTGAGGGTAAATGTCAAATTGCTACTTTTTACTATAGACAATGAGTTTGAAATTATTATACATCAATTTGAAAGGGCTGAAAATGCCACTGATTTTTCAAACAATGTGTTTCAGGCATTATAAGTGAGATGGACAGAGGACATTTGGTATCTTCGGGTGCATCTGATATCCTCTGCTGATGGCAGCAAGCTGATTGTCAGAGATCCTGAGTGACTTTGCAGCAGGGCATGGCAAAATCTGCATTCTAACAGCCGTGTCTTCATTCATTTAGACCTGTCTCCTCTTGTTCTTTTTCAATTTTGTTTTATATGCTTGTGTATATATCTTATAAAGCAAACACATCATTTTTTTGTTTTCAAAGTTTAGCTTCAGGACCCAGACTTTACATTCAGTACAAAATACTTATAATTCAATTAAATTATTCACTTGTGGACATTGGTTCAACATGTTTGAAGTGAGTTTTCCTAAAATAAAATTAGCATGTTTACTCAACTCAAATACTCTGTAACTGAATTGAATAAGCTAAATAGAATTAGACGTGTCAGAGTAACTCAAATGTCTTTCATTTCTCTAGCTCTACTGGTTTGGAGTTTGTGTTGGGAGTTCGAAACAGCTTGCCAAAGCGAACTTCGAAAAGTTCACTTCGGCTGGTAAACATACCATTGGTCGATTGCAATAGATGTAATAGATGGGTGTGCGTGGAGACTCCGCCTTCTTTCACTTGGAACTCTTTTCTGGTTCAACTTCATTTTCCTGAATGAACTAAATAAAAATCACGTTTTTACAGTGTGCTAAACACTGTAAATAATGATTGTGATTTTAACTGTAAAAGAAAAGTTTCCTGATATGGAAACTTAACAGTAAGTTTCCTTATATACTGAATAACTTTGGAAGTGAAAAAGAATTGTTTAAATATAATTTACTGGGAAAAACTGTAAATTGACATTCCTCAAATTCCGTGTGACAATTCGCATTTAATATATATTCATTTAAATAACTGTTTCTTCTTAGTTTATTCTAACCATTTATGCACATTAGGGATAATGGTAATTAAATGTTTATTTAATTACTTAAGTGTCGTGTGTTACCATGATGTTGTTAAATATTTGTGTAAATGACAATGCACCTTTTATATATTACTGTAGTATTTATCTTCTCAGTTTGTGAGAGAGCTACTTGTGATGAGCTTTGATTCATCAAGTTCCTTTCTCATCACCTGTTGTGCTGTCACCTCTTTGTGGTTGTCAGTCTATTACAAAGATACAAAACAGATATTAGTATGGTACATATGAAGGTATTATATCACATTACATCACTCAATGAAATGTTTTTACAGTAACTATAATTTGAATCTGTAAAACTTAAATGTTGGTACCGTATTTTTTCGGTAAATTTCTGTATAATTGTAATGTTTGCAAAGACTGCAAGCAAATTTAAATGCATATTATTAAGTCTATTAATTTTGGCATCTTATCGATGCACAATTATATGGTTATTTGCTTTTAAAATAGTTTTTCCTATCATTGACATCATCCTCTTAAGCATGAAGACTGTCCCAAAATAATTAATCTGCCTCTCTGTTCATCTCTTTTTGTCTATCTGTGTTTCTCTGCCATTTCTCTCTGAGGGTTGACAGATTCAATCTAGACTATTATCACCTGCAACCACATTGAATGATCAGCAATTTGTGATGAAAGCCACCTTGTAACATGCAAAGATGTCGATACAAATATTGCCTTTTCACAGCAATTAACTTAACAATTGTTACTTTGACATGGCAATTGGCAGTTTTGCCAAAAAATGCAAACTCGACTACAAGTCGATTGTTTGGTACTGTACATTTGAGGCTAATTGTATTGTTGTAATTGGGAACACTGAATTAAATTATCTGTTATTGCATTCAATGGCAAACACAATTCAACAAGTCTCTGCCAGTTATTCCTGCGGACGTTATCAAAGGACCAAATCAATGCAGGTTTGCACTTTTCAATGCAACCATCGAATACTTAATTTGAGTTGATGATGGAGTTATATTTGGCTTGTTTTACTACATCGCTCACAGAGAGTGTTTGCATGTACTGAATGGCAATGCATTGTAGCACTGCCACGTAGAAGGTTAAGTTTTATGTGATAATGGATTAACAAGGAAATAATGTTGAGAATTTTATCTATTGAGAATTTTACAGACACGGTCTTCCCTCTGGAATCTGCTCTCAGACTTTTAAAACAAGTCCGTTGAGACTGATTCAAACATTATATGTATACAGTGAACGGGACTAAGAGACATTTTGTACGTTACACACACACACGCACGCACGTGCACTGGCTTTATTTTTTAGAAAATATACAAAGATTTGCACATGAATATACACCTCACAACAAGCAGAAAAACATACATAAGAATATGTAAAAAAATATTACAAAAATAGGTCAAGCCAGGGGTGAGGTCTTTCTTGCTTTTTTGTTCTTAACTTTATCTAATGTATTACCATATAGTTTAATCTCTTTTTGCACTGGCTTTATGGACATTGTAAATATGGTGAAATTATGTAATACACTTTGGGGTTTGAATTGAAATTGTATGATTCTTGTTTCTCCTTCCATTTATTTATGTAAGGTTTTGTTTTTTGAACAGTTGTTCCCTAATTTTGTGTATCATCAACACCAGTATACTACGCTGAGTATTACAGCATGTTTGAAAAAATATATACAGTAATCTCTTCGTCTATTTCTCTCTCAAACTTGTGCTTAATCTTGGTAAGAAGTTGTTAATCAGTGTTATTTTAGTATTATTTACATACTATTATATAATTTATTAATGTTTTGAATTGGCTTTAATTTTTATTTTCAGGTTTCATTTTAATTTTAGTTTAAATGTTTATAATTTTGCTATGTGCTGTAATTTCTTTTTATATATATACAAAGATAATATTTATGTTTAGCTTTTTTTTTTTTACAGTTTAGTTTAAATAACTTAAACTTATTTATTTCAGTTAAATGCCAAGGCAACATTTAAGTTTTTCATCTAATATTTAAATTTTATTTTATTTCAGCTTTATTTCAATTACAGAAAATTATTTTTAGTCATTTTAGTTCACAATAACAACACTGGTTATAATGTTATGTAAATGTTCATTCCAATAGTATACGTGTTATTTGGGTAACAAAGGAGTGTTCAGAGGCGTTAAGTTCCTCAATCATCAACAGGGAAAACATGTCCTCTATCGCCACAGGGAAGACTTACTGACCCTGCGATTGTTCCTCGACCTCCCTAGAGAAATGTCCCACAGTGGGATCCTCTGAATTAAGACCTTAATTACTCTGGCATATTTCAATATGTCCAGCCAACCATGGCAACAAAAGTGCTCATGTAGCCAGCAATTCTCATTACCCGAGCACCTCTCCAAACAGGCATGTTTGGCCAGTAGATAGAATTACCACAGCAAAAAAAGTGTGTTGGTGTTTATAACTGTACGTGTCTACTCATACATAAAGTTCAAATTAGTCTCCAGAGGCAGGGATGACCTCTTTTCTGGTGCTTTATATCTTGCGGTGAGTTGTAAGGCCCTGTTTTATTGTCGCAAGGGAGTGTTTCAAACTGCGGAGTGCCCTAGGTGTATGTTTTGTACTGCTCTCTACTATCACTCAAGGAGACCTGATTAAACCAACTCCAGACTCCAAAGACAGGGGATTGTGGGAAAATCAAACCTTCTTAATATGCTCAATTTCAGCTGCCCTGAAGAACAACCCTGAGATAGTCAATTAAAAAGACAGGAGTTGGTTTTTTTCAGACTTGATATTGATGGACCACTGCACATAGTTGAAGGGAGAAAATGGTAAACAAACCCTCAAAACCCATTATGCTCTCTGGCGTGTATAATGAAGACATTGCAGCAATTATTAGTAAGCATATAGTATTTCTAATTGCATTGAAGATGGCTCACAATCATTTTCAATGTAAATCTTGTAGCTTCATGCCTGATGCGCTCAATAATGTTTCAGCTAAATGAACTTGGGGAGAAACATTGGTGCTCTCATCATTCTCTAATCATCTAATGTTAGAAAGCATCAGGGTGTGAATAGGCATATCTCTGAAATCAGTGTCTGCAATATCAGACTACCTTGAGTTAGATATTGAAAAGACTACAAAATATTTACGCTGTCCTTAGGCTACCATTGATTCTAGATCAGCAGTGTCTAACTGCTTCTAAAAATCAAGCGGCAACATTCGAATCTGAAAAATGAAGCCTAGCCGGAAGTGCGAAAACTGCAATACATCGAAAATCCGCTAGGGGCAGGTCACAAAAGGGAGCAAATGTCCATAGACCCCAAGGTTAAAATGTCCGTTTTCACAGCCTAAATTCATGATTTTACAGGTTGGTCCCATGGACTTTTATTGTATTTTTCGATAGGTTCCGAGTGCCTGACAACTGTGAGGGGGGGGATTTTTTTCTAACTCGTTAGTTTATATCGTATTTAGATATAAAATGTATGAAAAATAAGGACGTGGTTAACTTTCAGTGATAGCATGATTGACAGCTGATAACGGGCTGCGCCGAGTGGAATTCCTGAAATTTGACGTCTCGACCATGATCTGACACAACAAATCATACCACCTCTGTATCCTTTCTGAAAAGATTTTCCACGCTGGCGCCGCCCATGCATACCCCCCACAAACGGCCTCAAAACCGTTCTTCAGAAAGTCTATGGGTGACGTCACATACGCTTTGTCCATATTTTTTTACAGTCTATGCTAAAAATGTTTGCAAATGTGACAAAATATTAATTTGTGACAGTAATTAAAAATCTAAGGCAAATTTCATTTGAAAGTGAGCGTCACTTTCCCTACTTGAAATGACCTTTAGCTGCAGGGCTCTCAAGTGTCACGCATTGAGCGTGACAGTCATTCATTTCAGTCTTTTTTCACGCTCTCCCGCCACACATTGTATTTCTCATGCTGTAAAACTATTTGTAATATATTTAATATGTCGCAGCGCCCAAAACTCTGACCTCGCCGCTCTCACTGTAGAATCGGCAGGAATCAAGCGAAGCGCGTCTCCTCTGGTGTTGTTCGTTGAGCTACACAATAGCCAATCAGAAAATAGCACTAATGTATCTGGGTAAGATTGAACGCAACAACCAATGAATACAATTTATCCATTCTGGGGACAACCTGAATCCCGTGATCATATGTCGTAGTAGTACTATGAGTAGTACGTATAGCAAAGTGTATAGAAGAGGCTTGTTTGAGATGAGCAAAATCTGCGCTGAACCGATCACCGGTGATCAGCGCGTAATGCATGCCGGTTAGAAATGTGTGCGAGTGCGGTCCGCCATGCGCTGATGTCATGCTGACGTGAGTCAAAAAGCTCTCGCGAGTGCAAGGCGCACGTGTCGGATTCTGCAGTCGCGCGCAGTTGCTCTCCACCGACTGCGCTGATCAAAAGCATGATGGGAAACGACTTAATGACGACACAGCTTAATGTTGATTGGTTTAAACAATCGTGATGTGTTGTTCTCTTTTAAAATGTTTGATTTTAAAACTCGGATATCATGTTTTATGTGTATGTTATGTGTGAATATTCCCAAACTCTCGGACAGTGCGATCTCTATGGGTTATGCAATGTCATTTTATTATATATATAAAAAAACGCATAGCCTATGTCTGTATTAAAGAAAAAATGATTGATAAACACTTATTTGGAATGGAATTAAATAACAAGTACTTTGGGTGTCTTGTTCATTATATTTATTTTCATATAAAAGCAACAGGACTTAAATTACATCCAGTTTATTAGCAACACTGTGCACCAGCGTGAATCCCGTGAATCCCGCGATATCCATCATTGATCTCGCAGGTGTCAGATCCACTGCGATAAGAGAGACCTGTCTGGCTTGCCTGCGCTTTTTTCACTCGTCTCACTGCAGCCGCCTACTCTCGACTACATTTCAGGCGAGGCAAGGCGCATCTCAAACAAGCCTAAGAACTTATAGGGATCTCTCAGTCACGTGACCCCTAGCCGCGTGTCAGCCATTTTGACGGAATACATCCGTCAGCTACTCAGTGGCAATGGATCTACAGGTCCTTCTCAAAAAATTAGCATATTGTGATAAAGTTAATTATTTTCCATAATGTAATGATAAAAATTAAACTTTCATATATTTTAGATTCATTGCACACCAACTGAAATATTTCAGGTCTTTTATTGTTTTAATACTGATGATTTTGGCATACAGCTCTTTGAAAACCCAAAATTCCTATCTCAAAAAATTAGCATATCATGAAAGGGTCTCTAAACGAGCTATTAACCTAATCATCTGATTCAACTAATTAACTCTAAACACCTACAAATGATTCCTGAGGCTTTTAAAAACTCCCAGCCTGTTTCATTACTCAAAACCGCAATCATGGGTAAGACTGCCGACCTGACTGCTGTCCAGAAGCCCATCATTGACACCCTCAAGCAAGAGGGTAAGACACAGAAAGAATTTTCTGAACAAATAGGCTGTTCCCAGAGTGCTGTATCAAGGCACCTCAGTGGGAAGTCTGTGGGAAGGAAAAAGTGTGGCAAAAAAACGCTGCACAACGAGAAGAGGTGACCGGACCCTGAGGAAGATTGTGGAGAAGGACCGATTCCAGACCTTGGGGGACCTGCGGAAGCAGTGGACTGAGTCTGGAGTAGAAACATCCAGAGCCACCGTGCACAGGCGAGTGCAGGAAATGGGCTACAGGTGCCGCATTCCCCAGGTCAAGCAGATTCCCATAGAGAATCTGTGGGATATTGTGAAGAGAAAGTTGAGAGACGCAAGACCCAACACTCTGGATGAGCTTAAGGCCGCTATCGAAGCATCCTGGGCCTCCATAACACCTCAGCAGTGCCACAGGCTGATTGCCTCCATGCCACGCCGCATTGAAGCAGTCATTTCTGCAGAAGGATTCCCGACCAAGTATTGAGTGCATAACTGAACATAATTATTTGAAGGTTGACTTTTTTTGTATTAAAAACACTTCTTTTATTGGTCGGATGAAATATGCAAATTTTTTGAGATAGGAATTTTGGGTTTTCATGAGCTGTATGCCAAAATCATCAGTATTAAAACAATAAAAGACCTGAAATATTTCAGTTGGTGTGCAATGAATCTAAAATATATGAAAGTTTAATTTTTATCATTACATTATGGAAAATAATTAACTTTATCACAATATGCTAATTTTTTGAGAAGGACCTGTATTATTAGGGGTGGGCCACCCCTAATAATAGATCCATTGCCGTGGGTAATATATATTATTAGTATATTATACTAATAATATAATTACATAAAAACGTTTTGACATTGGGCTACAGGTGTTAGGTAAATGCATTTACCAGTAACGTTACTGATTCTGAAGCTAAATGAGCAGTTCCACGGCTCTCTTCTCTACTCTTTACTACTACTTTAATAGCCTACTGTTACTAGCTAATGTTGGTAGTTTTTTTTTTCACTGCTACAAAAAAACGTAGAAAAATTTAGTCAACCCATACACGTTAGAACCGTGAAAAAAATGCACAATAGTTCCCTCATAAAGGGCGACAGCTAAACGTTTGATTAACAAATGATTTTCTGTTCAAAGCAAAAAAAAATAAAAAAAATACATATATATATATATATATATTTATCGTAAAATTGGGAGCCTGATGTGTCCGAATAAGACAAGCTTATGTTATGCTAAATGGTAGTGCACACAAACATTGCGGATTTCTATGGCAACAGTGGATTTATAACATTTGATCCCAAACTCCGAGAAATCATTCATTGGCCTTAGAGGGGACAACTTACCTGATGCAAAATGAACACTGCAAAGCTGTGTTGAGTTGGACTGTGTTGAGTTGGAAACCAAACAGTAACACCGCCATCAGCGTTTTGCCTGTTTATTGCCGCCAACCACTTGTTTCTCTGTTTTGTTTCTTTTGTGATACGGTATAAACATATTCCTTTTGTATGATCACGTATCTGATTGCATCCAACTGCACAGCATCGCTCGGGCATGATAGAAATATTTCGCGACGAGCTGTATTATCACCGGCGGTATAGCATTTTCTATTCCGTCAAAATGGCTGCTCCAAATGGAGTGACGTCACGTTCCTATACCGTCCATTCTCTGCAGGTTAATCATGAAGGATTTAGGTTGCTCACTTTAATTTGGAAAAACCCTTTGAGTAGCATAAACTTACCATAAAAATACGGTTTTGCAGTGAGTTAGGGACAACATATTGTGCCACTGATAGGTTACCATCTCCCAGTTCGCTACCGTGCAGTTTGATCTCACTCCGAAAATGAAATTTTCAAAGATGTAGTAGAAGTTCACATCTGACTCCCTCACGCAAGTCATTATTCAGTTATGTCCAATTCGAAATAAACATAATTTTTATTTTTTTTGACTGGCTGTTTACATGACAGATAACATGTGAATAAAGATTCATATTCACAATAGAGTTCTGTGGCAAATAATAATAATAGTATTCCAAAGAACATTTATTCAACTACTTTACTAAAAATATTGGCATCACTTTAAGTAACCTAATACAGAAAGATCAGGCCTACCGCTGTATTTGGTATAGCCTTTGTATTGCGAGTATGGATGAGTAAAGATTAGATAAATATGAATGTATGAAGATATGTCTCATCATACAAGTATCATCTCATCCTGGTATGTTTTATTGAACAGTAGGCTAGTGGATAGTTCTTACATCAGATTACCCTTCTCTGTGATGTAAAATAGCCTGGTGGCCTGTGACCCAGAGGGATACATTTATTAGACTTGCTTTAATGAGATTATCACCACTTTTGATGCTCCAGGTCTCAGGAGAAATTTACCTGACATGTACAGTACGATCAGCGCCCTCTTGCTTATGGATTAAACAATATACACCCCTTGACCATACAAACATTTCACCTGATAAGTTATATTGTGAATATTTTGCAGGGATTTAAAGGCTATATGCACAATACAAAAATACAAGAAATATGTCTGGTTATGCCAAAAGGACTGAAACAGTGGGGATTAGAAATTAATTGATCGCCTTTGTGACTCAGTGGCCCAAAGGTTGATAACAATGGGGGCATCATATGTGTGCTGCCCCCATGTGGTTAATGCGCAACTACATATCCTACACTTTCATTTCAGTATTCATTAATATTTATTACAGGCATTCAGGAATATATTTGAAGACAATATATATATATATATATATATATATATATATATATATATATATATATATATATATATATATATATATATATATATATATATATATACACATATATATATATATATATATATATATATATATATATATATATATATATATATATATATATATATATATATATATATATATGTATTATACCTAGCCTACATAGCATGTTTACAATTTACTGAGAAATAAGCAAGAATTGGAATAATGATCACATTTTATGTCTATACATCAAAGTGTGATGCATAAACTCACAGAAGCCTCACAGATGGTGCAAACAAAGGCACTAAGAAGATTCTGCACCCCCTTGGCTCCACACAGTGTTTAGACCTTAATCTGAGAGGAAAGACTGGTAAATTTACATTTTAAAGCTATTCTGTACTCCACAAATCTGTGTCAGTAGACCGAATCACTCTATAGCGTGTTATCACATCAATTACCTCTTAAAAATAAAGGTTCCAAAAGTGGTTTTAGAAGAATCCATTAAACTTCCATAGTAGTTGCTTTTTTGTTAATGCTTAATAATGTGCTTTAAAGCCTTTAATTGTGTAATGTAAGCATGTCTGTGCAATGCATGAGGTATGGAGATGTGAGAGATATAGATATTTCTAGTAATTTTATTGTTTTATCATTGTTTAAAGGGGGTTTTCTGAGCAAGAAGTTTTAAAACAGCTCGGAAACAGATTGTCCCGTAATGTGTTTCCGATGTAGCCTATATCTAATAAAGTGACTAGTTTGCATCTCAAAGTCTAAATACCACATACTGTTTTGCATGTGTAATAGATCGAAATGACAGAACAGCATTTGTGCCAAATTATGTTGGACAGCTGTGAAGAAGCCCATCTGTGTCACAATGGTGCATCGTTAAATCTTATGGTGGAATTACACACCTCATGTCCCCTCACTGCTGACATACAAATACTAAAAGTTATTATGGGTGAGAGAAATTAGTCAAATACATTTGATTGACAATCTAAAGTTGGAAAAATATGAAAGCATCACATGACAATCATACAGTATCCATCATATGTTTGACCTTGTGGAAACCAAAAATTACAAATGCATTCAACTTTTTTACTAAATGAAATTGCTTACAACAAATTTAGTTTGGCAACCACTACTAAAATGACACTACATAAAAAATAAGTTGATAGATAATTAAAAATGATCTAAAAAAAATAAATAATAGAATCATTATTTAAAAAACAATTGCACAATTAAAATAAGCTACTGTACATGTACAGTATATAGGACATTGACCATATTTGACTATAGACAAAAGTAGGTGGATAAATATTGGTCAATAGCACAATTTAATATATTCTTCTTTAAGACCCACAGAGTAACATTAGGTCACTTTGTATTTTCCTTATTGAGAGTCACAACAGCAGGTATATTAGTGACTATAATTTATGACAAACATGGACAAACTCCATCCAACACCAGTTTGAACATCATCAAACATTCCTTGAAAGGAAAGGTTTAAAAAGTAAGTCTTTATTAGTTCCAGATATTAATATTTCTGATTATTAGTATGTTAAAGTGGTGAACATGTTTCTGGTTTCAAAAAAAGTACAAACATAACAACATAAACAAATCTTGTCTGCGACATCTTAAAGCTTCATCAGTGTCGTAATTCACTCACTCATCAAAATTCATGGATTATGTTCATCTGTGGTTTTTGTTGACAATTTGTTTTGCCATTTTCCTTGAGTTTGTTCTGTTGGCAGTGCATGTACGGTATTATCATGCTTTTCCCCTCAGGTTTGCTGTCAGAGTTAAAGCTGAAATGCTCTTCAAGATAAATCTATCCTGCCAAACTGGTCTCTGTTCAAATCTCCTGTGGTCGGACTATCACAGCACATATTAGAGTTGAGTGTTGAGAATCTGCTATAAAAGACAACTTCAATTGTCTATCACGAAATTGAGTGTTTTCAAAACCTGAAACTTCCTTTTTGAGAGAGGGCAGAAATAAAGACAGGAAACTGAAAGAGAGAGAAAGACAAAAGGGGATATCAATGGATGTCCATTGAACATTTTGTTAATTAAACATGAGAGATTGAGCAGTGAGCACATTGACGGGCGTAAGGAACGATCTCATGGGAAAGCTGGTGATGTTTAAATGAATTCTTCTGGGTATCAGCCCAAGCTGTGTTTTATGTGTTGTGAGTTTAAACGGTTGGGATGTGTTTCTTTTGGCCTTAAACTTACCCGATAGCGAATGCCCTAGAAACCCTTTTGCATCTCCCGAATAGATTCTGATTACACTCTCAGAAGAAAAGGTACAAAAGCTGTAAATGGGGAGGTATCCTTTCATAAGTACTTTATTTACCCTTGAAAGGTCAGGGTGGATTTTAAAGGCCTACCTTAATAGTCCATAGTTCTTATTAATACCTTTTGAAAGGGTATGGCCCCAATGACAGCTTTTGTACTTTTTTTAAAGAGTGTATGATTCACTAGCGTAGCCAGAAAGCGTCTCTGGGTGTGCATAAGAAAAACTGGGTGTGTCACATTTATTGTCAAATTAATGTGCAAAAAAACTCGGACCCGGCATATCACTAACTTTACAGAATAGACTGGGCTGATGTGTAAAACTGGCTTGCCACATAAACATAATACTAGGCCTACAGTGTATAAAATATAACTCAGGGCCCAACATTAAGGCTTTTCCAGTTGCTTGTCCTTCGAACAAGTAAATCGGCCATTCTCTTGTTATCAATATAAAAACTCCACATTCATTTTTCAACCGCTCTATTTTCATTAAGTTTCTTTGTGCGATCTGCGCTCATTTGTTTTCATTTCTCCTCATGAGGCTGCGCGAGCCTCAACAGCACAACCGTATTACCAGTCAGCGGCTGTTTGCGGATTGGTTGGCAGTCCGAATGTCGGCAGATATTATTTGAATGATAATAATTTAAAAATTAAAATACATTTTAAATGTACAAATATTTTAAGTAAACAACATTAGTCCAAGTTAGGAAACGTTTTTATTAAAACTTTAAAAAAGAATTCTGCATCTACACTCACCTAAAGGATTATTAGGAACACCTGTTCAATTTCTCATTAATGCAATTATCTAATCAACTAATCACATGGCAGTTGCTTCAATGCATTTTGGAGTGTGGTCCTGGTCAAGACAGTCTCCTGAACTCCAAACTGAATGTCAGAACGGGAAAGAAAGATGATTTAAGCAATTTTGAGCGTGGCATGGTTGTTGGTGCCAGACGGGCCGGTCTGAGTATTTCACAATCTGCTCAGTTACTGGGATTTTCACGCACAACTATTTCTAGGGTTTACAAAGAATGGTGTGAAAAGGGAAAAACATCCAGTATGCGGCAGTCCTGTGGGCGATAATGCCTTGTTGATGCTAGAGGTCAGAGGAGAATGGGCCGACTGATTCAAGCTCACAGAAGAGCAACTTTGACTGAAATAACCACTCATTACAACCGAGGTATGCAGCAAAGCATTTTTGAAGCCACAACACGCACAACCTTGAGGCGGATGGGCTACAACAGCAGAAGACCCCACCGGGTACCACTCATCTTCACTACAAATAGGAAAAAGAGGCTACAATTTGCAAGAGCTCACCAAAATTGGACAGTAGAAGACTGGAAAAATGTTGCCTGGTCTGATGAGTCTCGATTTCTGTTGAGACATTCAGATGGTAGAGTCAGAATTTGGCGTAAACAGAATGAGAACATGGATCCATCATGCCTTGTTACCACTGTGCAGGCTGGTGGTGGTGGTGTAATGGTGTGGGGGATGTTTTCTTGGCACACTTTAGGCCCTTTAGTGCCAATTGGGCATCGTCCAAATGCCACGTCCTACCTGAGCATTGTTTCTGACCACGTCCATCCCTTTATGGCCACCATGTACCCATCCTCTGGTGGCTACTTCTAGCAGGATAATGCACCATGTCACAAAGCTCGAATCATTTCAAATTGGTTTCTTGAACATGACAATGAGTTCACTGTACTAAAATGCCCCCACAGTCACCAGATCTCAACCCAATAGAGCATCTTTGGGATGTGGTGGAACGGGATTTCACCTTGTTGAATCAATACCACGTAGAATTAAGGCAGTTCTGAAGGCGAAAGGGGGTCAAAAACAGTATTAGTATGGTATTCCTAATAATCCTTTAGGTGAGTGTATTTTAGGTGTGCCAGCTGCCACTGTGGAATGCCAGTGGTATGATTTAATTAGATCTTGATTAATTTAGGGACATTTCAGATAATTTACATTTTCGTTTACCTATAGGGATTCTCACTGTGCTCAATATCGTAAATTGTACAGGGCAGTGTTTCAGAGTGATTCAAACCAGTAACCGTCTTTTTGAACTGTTTTTGGAGTCATTCATTAGGGAATCATGATACACTGGTCGTTCTGGATGCTTTTGATTAACTAAAAATAACCATTCATTTTTCATGAATAGGGCTATACTGGCCGCACTGATGTTTTTGATTCACTAAAAAGAACCGGTTCATAAGAGTCATTTGTTCGTGAATAGGGTCATGCAGGATGTTTTTGACTCATTACAAAAAAACATTAATTTGTTCACGAAGAGAACGGCGGACAGAGGAACCATTTAACTTGGTGCACTACGAAAATGCTTGCTTTTGCATGCGGCATTGTGGAAAGTTATTAAAACTGTATTAAATTGACAGATTTTAAGGATTTAAAAATAAATAATTGTTTACTTGTTTTTCATTAATGACTACTGAAAGTAATCATAACCATAGAAAACCACCCTTTTTATACACATTTTACAGATATTTTTAATTGTACAGTAATTTATCATCACTCATGATAAGCTTAAAAATATTTGTAAATGTTTGAAGTGACATAAAATCAGAAAAAAATATCTGTTTCATGATGCGTTTATCTTGCAGTATGTTTTGTGAGAACAGCCTCAGGTACACCATGTAGTGATGCATGATTCAACCGAGGCTCAATTCCCACTGATGCTGCTTATAATAAAACACATGGTCGTTCTCATCGTTAAAGCTTCATTTTCAAGAAGTGCTAATTAACGGAAATTGCCTGTGTCTGCTTGGCAGTGACTACTGTGTACGGTAATGGGGCACTTTGACTGCTTTCTTATTGGGTATTATGTGCTATTAGCATAGATTTGAATATGACAGAGGAGAGTGTGGGGAATTTACTGCAGAGATGGAAAAGCCCAGTTTTGAAGTCTGATTTGGCAGCTTAACAGATTATAATACAATTAAAACATGTGTCAACAGGCCTGATTTGGTCCTTCAAAGAAATAATTCTCTGTAGTGTTGGATCATGCTCCATTTTCATAATATAATGTGTAGAGAATGTTCTAATATTCAATAGGGTCCAAAAGTCTGAGATTACATTAAAAATAATGGATTCAAACTCTAATTTAACAGAAATAAACAGAAATTAATAGTTTTTGAAAAATGTAAGACAAATAAAAGCTGGTGAATATGAAATATTTCATATTCTTCACTATTTTAGGTCACTAATCAAAATAAACAAATTTGTGATACTGATTATGTGAACTTCTTTGTACAGATGGTCAGATGTACTTGCTCTTGAAGCACAATGGCCCTCATTTATCAAAAGTGCGTACACCAAATTTCCAGCGTACACCTGGCGTACACCCAAAACCACGGTGACTTTGATATTCATCAATATGGACGTTGGCGTACGGCACGCTCAAATCCTACGCCAGGTCAGGAGGTGGTGTACATGTACGCACATTTTGAGTTAGTGCGGAAATGCGCAGAAAAACAATTCCTAACACCATAAAACGCACTGACAAACTAAAAGATATGAGGAGCTCTTTTCCAAAACGCGATAAACGCCATTTTTAAAAATAAATTTGTATTTTATTTCTTTAATAAACTAGTGTTGTGTCTGCAAAGATGATTTTGATGATCACCATCTCCGTAGTGAACGCGCCTATAGAGAGAGTAGCCTATTTCTTTTCGTTTATAATTGTTTCGTTCAAAGACATTTCAAGCTTTCTTTATAGATATATTTCTCATGTCTGTGCGGCATATACTGAGTTTCGGTTAATTTGTGATGAAATGCGCTCCAGTTCACGTGCAATGCAAGGGACCGCGCCCGCGCCTCCATGTCATGACTCATGATTATATTGTCTGCTATTTGCTTCTTATTTATTAAATCCAGGCAATTGGTTGATGAAAAAAATATTAAAATTAAGATACAATTTATACAAAACGAAATTCACTTTAAAGAAAGGCTTTCTACAAAACAAAACTTAATTAAGTGGCCAAAATCATGTCTGAGCATGTCTCCCGATATATTGCGCATCCTATCTTAGCCTATGTTCACTTTTCATAATCAAAATAGATGGGGAAAAAATAACATTATTATTTTTTAACAAATATGAAACTAAATGCACTTAGATAATGGCTACAACACGTAGCCTAATAGTAGGCCTGAATATTGTTATCATTACTTTTTTCAAGTTCGGCACGAATTACTATTAGCCTAAATGTGTTACTAAATGATTTGAATGTATTTTTAACATTGTTGTATTTAAGGACTGTATTTGTGTTTTATTTTTAAATTATTTGTTTTATGTGGTGGACAATATTGGAACGTGAAATAAAATATTTATTTTATTTTTACTATTTAATTTATTTTACTATTTATTTTGTTTGGCTTTTATTTATTTCATGCAGTTGCACTTATTTCATTTATATTAATTTATAGTATGAGTCCCTGATCATATGTTGCATGTTCTCTTCTTGTTGTTTTTGTTGTTGTTTTTTTAGACAAAAAATGGATGGATTTATAGCGTTTTGACAATACAATTAACTTTGAATTTATCATCAAAAATATTGTTGTTTGATTTAATAATAATTTTTCATGAAGGTGATATTCTCGATCTCCAGAGAAGTGTCTCCTCTTTGCCGTCTTCCGTGTGTCCATGGCGTAAAATGAGGGTGTGGGGGAAGCGGATACTTGAATATATAGGGGCGTGTTATTCTAATGACGATCGTTTTCAGCCGCGGCATTTATCAAGGGCAGGTATTGCGTACACCTGGATTTCAAAGGTACTCACAGCTTCATAAATCAGGCGGTGAGAGGAGTGTAAGCATAATCTTACGCCAACATATACGCCCGTTTCTACGCAAGAATGATAAATGAGGGCCAATGTACTCTTTGAATCAGTCTCAAATCATGCTAGCAGCTTTTACATAAACTTGCAGAGTTCATGCAGCTTGAATTCTGCTTTCATTTAATGTATTCAAAGCATTTGCATTTAAATTTAAATTGGCAATTTCAAAGCATTTGCATTTAAAAACAAAGTACGGTAACATTTGCTCTCTTATTTCAATTAGCAACCTAGCAGATTAACTTTAGGGTGTATTCACATCAGACAAAACATTTGTAAACAAAACCACACGTGTGCTAATGTCATCTAATTATTGGACAGAAATTCGAACCGTACCAGAGTTCGTTTGGAACCAGAGCGAGACCACCTCTTGAGCTGGGTCTCGGTACGCTTGTTTGGTCCGCACCCGAGTGCGATTGCTGTATTCACATCTGCCCAAAAGATCTGCACCAAGGGGGGAAACGAACTTGAGTTAGATTCAATCGAACCAAATAAGACAGGTGTGAATTCACCCTTAGGTTTATTTCACAGACTTGTAGTTTGTTTCTGTTTTCCTTTGTCCTAGTTCCCGCCAGTCTTTAGTTGTCGTAATAACTAATTTGATTTGTGTTTCTGTTCAGCTGTGTTCACCTCATTATCGTTTTTATTTTTATTAAATTATTTTTTATTAATGACTTTCTGAATCTGATTTTCTTCTTCATCATGTGTTCTCTGCAATTGTGCATGACAAAAGACCTGGCCAACTATGGATTTTGCAGCACAGAGAGTCTGACCAGAGTGTGAGCCAGCGGCAGCGTCCATCGTCGTGGCGAATTCCCATGGATTTCGAGGGAATGGAGGCGAGACCCGCCCACCATCCCACCACGAAGAGTGAGTACCAGCTCGACTTAATGGACAGTTTGTATGAGTGTAGAGATATGAATGCCTGGTGCCCCTTGATCTTGCCAGAATGTGTTTCATCTCCTTCAAAGTATAACCCTGCCAAGCCTCCCTCTCCCACCACCTCTTTAGACTGCTATTTGGAATGCTTTGTGTTTTGTTGGGTTTACTACTGCTCTCTATTCCCTTCCTCAGTCCTCAGCCAATCCTGCCACCCAGTCTTCATCGTCCCCCATCGGTCCCTCATTTTCATCTCTACCTTCTTTCAGTGGTGTGGTGACACCACGGACCTGCTGGGAGCCAATTCTTCCTGGGCGTGAGGAGCGATTTGGCTCCACCTCCAGCCTTGGAGTGCTCTGTCCCAACTCGACTCATTGTCATGACTCCTACGCCTGTCCTCCTTCCTCCCTCGACTCCAGCGTGAACCATCAGGCATTCGACATCCACCTGGGTCAGACATCGCCACACCTTCGCTGCAGACTTGTGGGCCATTCGCTCTTCTCCGGCCCTCCACCCCTTCGGCTTCGGCCAGTCCCACCCTCCCTCAGGCTCCACCTCTGCCCCTGGTCTCTCCAGCTCAACCTCAGCCCTCTGGATCCCCACTTCCATCTCGGGTGTGTCGTCATTGGGGCTCCGTTGCGGCTCATTTGCGTCCCATCGCTTCCTAGGCTCTACATCTGTACGAAGGGCTCCTCTCCTCATGGCTACCTCTCCGTTGGTCATCCACAGGATGTCCCCTCCCTCCATCAACTCTGCCATGGGCTATAGTCCTGGTTGTGCTCTGGGTCAACACCATCCGGCCATTTATACCATCATCTCCTCCTTGGTTGCTGCCTGCATCTACTCCTCCATGGTCTCGTCTGCCAGTTTTTACCATCGCTTCACCATCTCCTTGTCCTCCTCCCAAGCTGCTTCCTTCAAAAAACTACGGCTCTAGGTCGCACCTTCTATACGGAGGCGTAAAGTAACAAATATTTAATAATTTTTGTCTTAATTTCATTTTCACTGACATTGTCTGTTTTTATTGTCCTTTGTCCTACATCTGTAGTTGTCATAGTATCTAATTTGATTTGTCATTCTGTTAAGCTGTGTTCACCTCATTGTCATTTGAATTTTAGTTAATGTGTGTTCCCCTGCAGTTTGTCCAGTCTTGTTAATTCTGTTTGTTCGCCTGCCTGATCTTCTTCTTCATTGTGCGTTCTCTGCAACCGTGCAGAGAATATAGTACATAGGCATATAGGCATATTACATAGGCTATTTCTTAATGTTTTCTTTGCATTTGAGAACTGAATTAATGGGCGTGATGTAGAGAGAGAGAGACATCACACATGCAGTCTAATGTTTGAAAGTAATAGCAGAAAGAGCAAATACCTCATACTTCTACACTTCAACCTGCATGATGAATATTGTACATCTTGTGGATTGGCTACATTGCTTAACGGCGCGAAACACAATGTAAATAGAAACAAATCCTGGACCTGCTGAGAAACCTGTTTTGCCAGTATTCTATTATTGCAGTTTCAACTGTACTGGGCTTCTCACTATTCTACTTTAGAAGTTCAGCTCTTTGATAGATAATTTATTATCTATCAAACTTTGAACTTTCCGGTTGCAATTCATTGTTGTGGTTGTTATTCATTTGTCTCTGATTCAGATGCCCCAGAATGTACTTACAACACAACATATACTATTACACTTCCATAAAAGGAAGTTTTATGTTAGGAAACCTCTTTGTATGAATTAATCAACACTGCAGCAGTAAAATCTAAACGTGTGAAGCTGAGCCGAGACCTCTGAGATCATTTCAGCTCACAGCATTCATTTCACTGTAGGTGTGACAGGAGAGCGTGGTGTATCCCCAGCAGATTCATTTTCACAAAGCTACAGTTAGAGATTGAGAGTACATTTTACTTTACATTACTTGTACAATTTAACAAACTTTACATTAATCGTGATTAAAAGCTTTCTAAAAGCTTTCAAAAAACCTCTCTAAAATCTGAAAGAGCCATTGACCGATAACAGATGGTCTTTTTTCTTCTTCTTCTTTCTTCTATCTATCTGCTTGTTTATAGTGAGTATGAGTAGCATGTTATTAAGCACAGCTCACACTTTCAAATGAAGTAGCTTTCTGTTGGTAATCTGCAAATTTGTGCGACCAACTTGAACCATTGCAAAATCTTTCGCTCTTATGCAAAATTCCTGATCATGTTGAGTTATATTGAAATGACTGGATTCCTAGTGAAAATAAATTTGTTAATTATGATTATTTACTGAAGCGATGTCCAGCATACAAACACAACTGGCGCCTCAATTATCAACAATTTTGCGTTTCAGTTATCGATTGTAGTGAAAACGAGTCAAAAGAGGACCTCAGTAAGCTATTAATTGCTAGACAGACTGTTCTGTAGGCTGGATTGTAAATGGACAAGTTTTTTCTTACAGGTAAAATAATAAAATAAATAAAAACTCAAATCCATATTTAAAATTCACATAATTATTTATTCTGAGAGCACTCGTAGTGGGATAATGTATCAAATCATTATCTTTCAAATTCAAATCAACAACTGGAAAAGACTGGAAAACAAGTCTGTATGGTTATTTTTATGGTTCACACAGATTTACACCATAACGAAATGCAAGGTGACAAAAGACCACTTGTATTCTGACTCTCTTTGTCATTTTAACTCTCTGTGAGAACTGCATGGCTGGATCTTGTAGAACTGACTTTTGATGGATTACGTGGAACGTAAATACAAAATGTCAAGAGCTCTCCATTGTGTGGGTTTGAGGGGGACATTTCCAGCGCTAGTCTGGTGATTGTATGCAGAAATGTCAGAGCTCCCCAAGTGGGTTTCACCTTGTCAGTGGCAACAATGGCTTCTGGAATATGGAGACAAGATCAGCTCAGAACTGTCAGGCCAATGAAGTGGCCTTTGGAACGGCCAGTACAGATATCCATTCCTCTCTTCCTGTTCTGTACACAGGTTGTGGCGCATATCCCAACCTGTTTTGTTTTCTTTGCCTTTTTTTAAGTGGAAGATGTGGGTAAAAAGACAAAATAATGGAATAAAAAAGAAGGCAAGAGGAAAAGAAATGGGGAAAAGAGAGGAGAGCAGTTTCCATAGCAACTCAGAGAGCAGTTGAGTAGGAGAACTGTGCTGGCAGACGGCCAACAGAAAGTTTTAACTCAAATTTAATTGCTGCTCCTGCAGTTCAGCCTAATTTCAGAAAGTCTCAATTAATCACAAATACGATGTTTTGGGAAACTCACAGTTGATGAACAGCTGGGATGAACTGTGTACTCTTTGCTGCTTCACACATACAGGACCATAAACATTCCATAATAACTGGCTAAACCAGTTTGGTAATATTTGTACTTCCTTATTAGTATCCAAAAGTGAATATATGCTGTATTCATGATACAGTAAATAAATAATTCCAGATGACCCAATGCATCCCCTGAAATTCTGAAAACAATAGACACTTTGCCATCCCATAATGCCAGTGCAACAGGAGCTGAGAAGCTCAGACTAAAGAAGTTCATACACAACCTGAAGAACACACTTCATCGAAGGTTGAGAAATAAGTTTTCGTCAAGTTTAGTACATAATCAGAAAGTAGGGATGTTCAATATATCAGCCACCATATCGGTATCAGCCGATATATGTTAATTTTTAATGTTATCGTTATTGGCCCAAAAGTAAATTTTGGCTGATATATTAAAGCCGATAAATAATGCATTATTTCCTTCAGGTAAGACACTTCAGATGCTCACTGGTCGCCATGATGGTTTAGAATTGCTTGAAATATGATTATAATCACTTCAAAAAGGAAAATACAGTTAAATGCAACATGTGCAGCACAAGTCTGTCATATAGGCTACATAAAATGATAATGAGAACATTATAATTTTGTGCTTGTGACATGGATTTAATGGAAAGACTTTTGCTTTTGTGATCAGGCTCTCAAAAATTATTTAAAATTTTTGATTTAGATTTATCGGCCATATCGGTTATCGGCTTTCAAATATAAGGAATTATCGTTTATTGGTAACTGGCCAAAAATGTCCTATGAGTGCATCCCTATCAGAAAGTACACAATTTTGGATGGATGGAAAGTGAGTCTTAGATTTAATTTTTAATGGAATATAAATTGACTTTATCATGTACTCACCCTCTTTTTTTAAAAGGATTTTTTTTGTGTGCAAAATGCACAAGCTACTTTTTTCCCAAACAACAAAAGCAGACTTTCAAGCTCCAAAAAAGACCATAAAAGCTGTCCATACAACTTGTGCTTTATATTCCAAGTACTCTCACCAGTAGAGTGTCACCAGTAAAAGACCTTGTCACAGTCAATTGAACCATGAGTTAAGGCAGAGACTTTGAAAACCTGACTGTGCTTAGAGCTCTTAATGGTCTACACACAGCAGATCCACACACATGCTTTTGCTGCTGACATTCCACACCTGCTACTTTAATCAGTTATAGCACAATGGCACCTGCAAATACATTATACTTAAACTGCCCATATAATTATTCTCAACCTCACAGCAAACTGATGATTGCAAACTGAAGATTGCTGAATTAGACAGCTGTAATTTGTCTTCTTAATTGTAATTTGCTGGAGAAGTAATGAGTTATTAGTGAATATAGTGAGGTGAGAATAATTGTTTTATAGTTCTATTGTTGGTAACCTGAGTAAGATTTATTATCATAAGGCAAATACCATTATCATAAAGGCAGGACAACAACTTGTGTTAAAGGGCCTTTTATATCATCTTGAGTGAAACTACACACAAAACTAACAAAAGTAGCCAACTACACTGAAACTAACTACACTGAAACTATTAAATGAACGAATGGTACTAATCTGATGGGTTTTAACTAAATACAATTTTAAAATAGAATTGGTGATGAGGCCCATTTAACTAATATTTTATTTTATTTAAAGTTTTTAGTAAAATATACACTTTGTTATATTGGTTGAAACTTTTCACATCCTGATAGCAATCAGTAATAAAAGTGGTCGGACCGAATGCAATGATACGATGTCCAACCTGCTTGTCAACATATGCATTTTCATACCTCTGCGCACCCTGCTGGCGTAGACATCTGTCACAACAGTTAACACTTAACAGAATCATGACGATGAAGAGCAAATTAACATGTTAAATAAACACGAAGAGAATACATAGATGAAGGCACAGATAATCCATCCCGATCTCACTGCAATTCGTACAAATTTTACGAGGTGGCTTATTCGCACAAATTCATAAGACCTCACTCGTACGAATTAGTATGATTTTTGCTAAATCGTACATATTTTACGAGTTGCCCAATTCGTATGAATGACCTACCCTTGACCCCGTCCCTAAACCTACCCATCACATGGGTTTAGACAAATCGTAGAAATTCGTACGAGTGAGGTCGTACGAATTCGTACGAATTAGCCCCCTTTTAATCACTCGAACAAATTCGTATGAATTGGTCGTGAGATAGCGTTGGATAATCATAGCTATTCATGTCCTCAGACTTATGCGTTTCTATGTCAACACTATTTATGTTCATTATTATTGTAATGCTATTGTAATGAGGTCACTGAACACCGTCTCATGACACTTTGCAGACTCTGCTGTGTGGCTTCATGAGTTTTCAAAGAGGCGTGGCTTTGGAAAGCGCTCTGAAAGGAGGGTGGGATCTAATGCTTTCAAAGATAGCTTGCTATTGCTAGCCCCTCCGAAATTGCCAACCCTATCTGAAAAAAGACATGTCATTTAAGAGTTGAAAAAGAAATACATAGTGGCCCGGAGCCAGGGTTGATAATAAAAAAAAACAACAACTGCTAAACGATTCAGTCTGGACCTGTAGCTACTTGACTGAAACTCAAGTTGTAATTTTGTGGATTTGAGTAATAAAAAAACTTAAGGATTAAGAACAGTGTGCACATGAAATGTGGAATCTTCTGGGTGAAAAGAAAAACAAACAAACAAAAATCAATTGCTCATCCACTTGCAACTATAATCCTCCAATCTCTTACTGCAGAGCAAGAGAACAGTTGGTGAGGCTGCGGAGATTTCCTCTAGTCACTGAGCTGTGACTTAACTCAAGATTCAGTACCAAGCATGAAGACACCAACTGTCCTGGAACTGTGTGAAATGCAGCTGTAGTCAACAGTCTTTTGGGTATATTTCATTACATTACAAAACTCCTCTTTTTGGATTTCATAACAGAGAGGCTACCTTCACCTTAGTGACCTTTAAATAGGTAGAAAGCTAAATTAAGTACTTTATATTACACATTCTAAAGATTCTTTCTATTTCCAAAAAGTATATTTTTATTTTACTTATTTATATTTATTTATTAATAATAACACAGTATGTTATTTACATTTATTTTGAAAGGGTGAAAGGTTGAACTTTAAGCATAAATTTTTTCCTAACGATCAATCAATCAATCAATCAATCAATCAATAAAACAAGCTGTTTCTGGGCTCCTCCCTCATCTGTTAGGATCATCTCATAATTTAACCGAATTTTCATCATAAGCCTGCTTTTCTTTAGTAAGCTGATGGGTGAGGGAGGAATAGACATGCTATTTAACGCGATTTAATAACATTACCTTTTTGAGTTAATTGTGATATGTTCTGAATCAAAACCTCCATCGTAAGTGAGCAATGATTAGCATTACTCACTATAGTGTCAAACATTTACCCACTTATCCTACTAAGTACAAGACAGCTGTAATCATGTTCTCTGCAACTCCAGGGAATGATTTACAATCATAATATATCGACATGAGATGGAGCGCTGAGCTGGGTAATGCAAAGTTATTATTTCTATAACTTGCGCAAATAGACCTAGATAAATGCATAATGTACAATAAAATTCATTATTATACAGCAACCACACCATGGACTCATAATGATGTTTTTTATTGCAGAATGGCATCTCTCTTAAATGAATAAATCGGCTACAAAAATAAATGGTTATTGAAACTTTTGATTATAGACATTGCTTAATACAATGCATAACATTTCCTTTCTTCCTGACAGATGTCATTGAAAAAGGTGTCCTAAGAAATCACACCTGTTTCTTAGACAGACTCCGTGTCCTAACCCTGCAGTCACGACCATAGACATAATAAATATACATAGACTCCTAATTGGCCACTTTGGACCATTTGTGTGATGCATCAATGGAATTGCCATTCTGGACCGGGCAAGACTGTTATAAACAAATACAAGAAAACAACGGTTTATGATCTGCATGGAGTACAAAAGGTTCTATCTCTAATTACACAGAATCTCTCTAGAACTTGAAAATTATTCATTGCCATATGAAATTAGGAAAACTCACGCTTTTAAGTATAGATTCGGATTATTTTACTTGGTTAATAATTGTGGAGATATCCCTAGTGTAATATAATTTCATGTACATGAAATCTGCATAACGTTTGTATTGTGGAACTGGAAATTACTTTTTCTGTCTTAAACACAGTATTTTGAGCTTTTTCTCTTGAATCACGTCATAGAATGTCATAGGACAATTTCAAATGAATGTGAAGATAATTTTAAGGTTAAAACCTTATTTATCTAGCTTAGAAATCTAGACGCACCCTAGCGGCAGCAAATGTAATTTGCAGCCAGGGTGGTCTAGCAACTCTCCGTTGGCTTGCGAGCTGGAAAAACCAAACTCTAGTCAGGCCAATCACATCGTGTATAGAGTCGGTGGGCAGGATTAACATAATGACGGCAGAGTTGCGACGATTCCTTATGAATTCCCTGCTACTTGAAAACAAAGAAGATGGCCGCTGCTGCTGGCGAACAGAGGTCTTTCAATTTGGCTTTGGCCCGCGACTCTGGAAGACTTGGAGTTAAGCTTTTCTTTTCCACTTATCATGGGCAGTGGGCAGGTCTAATGGACCTGTACGGGACAGTAAGACGACCCCGCCCTACCACAAGTCATAGGGGCTCACCTTAGGCAAGTGACCCACCTTAGTACCCCTTTTTGGCTCCCAACTATGGGTCAAACAGTAGATGTCAATTCGGAAGCAAGAGTTGGCAGCTGTTGTAGAGCATTGGAACGTTTTCCTGGATGGTCTACCACAGCTTTCTCGTTGGGCAGATGATCCTTTGCGGGACAACGGTCAGCGAGTATAAGGCCAAGTTAGCAGGCTACTGCGGGGCGATCCTGCATTGCTCTTGACTGTCGTGCTTGCACTCCGTCAGATTCTGTGGCGTAGGACCCAGAGGGAGGCGTTTGTCCTGAGCAAACATCCGTCTTCTGTATTCTGGCCTTGCACTCGGTGCTATAGCATGCATGGAAAGTCATACACATGTTCAACGACTGGCAAATCGGGAGCCCTTGTACTCAAGGGCTGTCGTTGCTCTGCAGGACACGTGTGCAAGGCATGCGCGGTCAGGTCGACATTCTACAACTTCCTCCTCTTCTCTGAATTTGGCGTGCTGGAACATCAGAAGTCTTGGGGTGCACTTCGACCTCAACAGTGCTCCTCGGAAATCAGCCGTCATTGATTGTGAACTATTTCGCCTCAGAGTGGATATTGCTGCTATAAGCGAGACTTGGCTGTTGGGTAGTGGCTCTGTGCGCGAGAGGAACTACACCATTTTCTGGTGTGGTCATCCAGACGACCATCGTCCGATGCATGGAGTCGACTTTGCTGTGCGAAACACCCTGCTGTCCACCGTGTCTCCACCAACTCCTTGCTCTCCACGCCTAATGTCCATGCGGATGTCACACTCAGCTGGCTTTCTCACTCTCCTCTCTGCCTATGCACCCACTCTTGGCACAACCCCTGAGGACAAGGAAGCCTTTTATGCCCACATTAGCAAGGTCATTCGTTCCGTCCCGGCCGGGGAGAATTTAGCTCTGCTTGGGGACTTCAATGCCAGAGTTGGAGGGGATGTCACTGCCTGGAGGACAATCTTGGGTCATTTTGGGATTGGTAGCATCAATGACAACGGCCAACGTCTCCTTGAGTTGTGCGCTGCTTATGGCCTATGCTTACCGGGATCCTTCTCATCTGGAACTATCAGTTCCAAGGTTACCTGGATGCATCCCCGGTCCAAACACTGGCACCAACTTGATCACATTATTGTCAGGAGGAGCCAACTCAATGCTGTGAAGAGGTACAGAAGTATGCACTCTGCAGACTGTGACACCGACCACGCCCTTGTCCGCTGCACTCTAAAACTTACCCCAAAGAAGATTCACAGTGCCACTCAAAAGCCCACTCCAAAGCTAAACATTGAGCTGATGCGGGAACATGAATACGTGGCAAGTTTCCATGCGCGTATGGAGGGCCTTCCCTTGAGAGTTGACGGCACCCCTGAAAACCCCTAGGCCGAGCTAAGAGCTTCCATGACGGAGGCTGCATCTGAGGTCTTCGGCCTTTGTAGAAGGAAAAAGCCGGATTGGTTCCTTGCAAGCTCTGCTATTCTGCTCCCGGCCCTAGCTGACAAGCGTGCTGCCCGTCTCAGTGCTCTCCAAGACAGTAATGACTCCACCATTGCTCACTATCGTAAGGCCAGGAATGACATCAAGTATTCACAAACACGCCAGGCCTACGAGCAGTACTGGCAGGACCTCAGTGAGAAGATAGATTGGTGTGCAAGTACTGGGGACATACGCGGCATGTACAGCGGCATCAATGAGGCTCTGGGTCCTACAGCGAAAAAAACCAGCATCTTTGCGAGCCACTGATGGCTCCTTGTCAACGACCTCCCAGGCCAGCTTGGTAGATGGGTCGAGCATTACAGCTTGCTGTGTGGCACTCCTGTGGACGCCGACTTGAACGCTGTTTCTGCTGCTGTACCACAACTACCTGTCCTCAACGAGCTGGATACGGAGATCTCAGCAATGGAAATAGAGCATGCGATTGCAGCTCTGAAGAACAACAAGTCACTGGGCAGCGATGGAATTCCAGCGGAGCTGCTGAAGTGTGGTGGGCCAGTGCTGGTCAGGCGGCTTCACTGCCTGTTCCGATGCTGTTGGCAGAACAAATGCATCCCTAGTGAACTCATAGAATGCCAACATTGTCACTCTTTATAAAAATAAGGGCGACAGGCTGGACTGCAACAACTACCGATGCATTTCGCTCCTTAGCCTTCCGGGAAAATGCCTTGCCCGCGTAATCCTTCCAAGGCTGCAGCACGTTGCTGACCAGATGCTCCCGGAGAGTCAGTGCGGCTTCCGTGCTGGTCGTTCGACCTTGGACATGATTTTCTCGGTACGCCAGCTTCAGGAAAAGTGTGCGGAACAGCAATGCCCATTGTACATGGTGTTTGTCGATCTGACTAAGGCTTTCCATTATGTGAGTCGCTCTGGTCTCTTCCATGTTCTGCAGTGACTCCGTTGTCCAGCAACTCTTTTGGCAATACTCCAAGGCTTCCATGATGGGATGCGGGCAACCGTACAGTTCAACGGTGCCCGCTCAAATGAGTTTTATTTATGCTGTGGAGTAAAGCAGGGGTGTGTCCTCGCTCCCACCTTGTTTGGCATCTATTTCTCGGCTGTGCTGCGACGGGCGTTTCCTGATCCGGTTGGGGTTCTGCTGCAGACTAGGTATGATGGCAACTTCTTCAGCTTGGCTCGTCTGAGGGCCAGAACTAGGGTGAAAGGCGTCCTTGTGCGCGAGTTGCTTTACGCAGATGATGCTGCCTTCGTGGCTCACACTGAACAAGAAATTCAGGAGATGTGCAATTCTTTTGCTGCTGCCTGCACAGAGTTCGGACTTACCATAAGCCTCAAGAAGACAGTGGTGATGGCTCAGAACGTTCCTGCTTCACCTCACGTCACCATCAATGGCACAGTGCTGTCGGCTGTCGATAAATTCATCTACCTCGGCTCAACCTTGACAGCAAACAACACCCTTGATGCTAAACTGAATACCAGGATCGGTCATGCCTCAACAACCTTTGGGCGGCTTCAGTCTCGCGTCTGGAGCAACAGCCACCTTTCTCTCAAAATAAAGGTGCGCGTATATGAGTCCTGTGTGCTCTTCGTTCTGCTATATGGAAGCGAAACGTGGCCTACATACCAGCGGCAGGAGCACAAGCTTAATGCTTTTCACTTCCGTTGCCTACGACACATCCTTGGCCTGTCATGGCAGGATCGGGTCCCGAACACCACCGTGCTGAAGCTCACTAACAGCAGTGACATGTACACCATGTTCTGGAGGAGGCGACTCAGATGGATCGGCCATGTACGTCGTATGCCAGATAAACGTCTCCCAAAGTCCATCTTCCATGGGAAGTTAGCTGTGCGACACCGCCCTCGTGGCCGACCCAAGCTCCGCTTTAAAGATGTCGTCAAGCGGGACATGAATGTCTTTAACATCAACCCTGACCAATGGCATCACCTTGCGGAAGACCGGGCAGCTTGGCGGTCTGCGCTGACAGAAGGCACGACTCTGTCCTGCCATGCTTACACCAGCTTTTGCACAGAAAGACGGCATGCTAGACACCGTTCAGATCGGCGCTTGCTCTGAAAAAGGCCTTGATGATGAGTCGCCACGGTGATTTTGAGTGTGTGGGCAGTACCCACATTCAATAAAGTTGAATCCTTGGCCAAAATGGCCGCCGTCCTTCCAGAGTCTCGTCCCGTCATGGTCGCCCTTCCAGAGTCTCGTCCTGTGATGGCCGCCGCCACGCTTGTGTCTTCGCACAAGATGGCCGCCGCCACGCCTGTGTCTTCGGACAAGATGGAAGCCTCTACGCCTGTGTCTTCGGAAAAGATGGCCGACTCTTCACCTGTGTCTATGCCGGTGTCTTCAGACAAGATCTTAAAGGGGTGGTTTACTGCTTTTTTTCTTTGCATGATTGTGTTTATGGGGTGCAATATAACATGTCTTCGGGGTTTTTTTTTTTAAAGCATTATTTTTCATAAATTTCACCTTTATTGTAAGCCGCTTTCCCCTCTGTCATTTGAACGACCGGTTGACTTACCGATTCTATGAAACCACTCCCTCAGAAACAGGCAATGGGCTCAGATTGGTTAGTTGTGCCGGTGTGTTGCAATTGGCTGAACTGCGTAGTGCACGTTGTCCGGAAACTTCACGCCCATTACCTTTACAGGCGAAAGTTGCATGTGCTCCGGTCAAATGTAAATAATGGTGTCAATACTGCCGTTTCAGTTTGAGCCAGAATCAGACCCAAAAAGCGGCAATGAAGAGAGTCAAGCAGAACCTCCCCAAACACGGCTCTTACAAAACGTTTCTGAATGGTACATTTGTGTATTATTATTATTCTATTCTACCATTATTATATAAGAATTTCGATAAGCTGTTACTTGAAAATGCTACTGCTGCTTGTTAGCTTTTGAGATACGGTTTTCTCCTGATTAAATATTTAATAAAACTGAATAATACCGTTTTTTTAAAGTTATTGTTTTATCGATATAATGAACAACCGTTTATCTATTCACAAAACTTAGTTTACTCTGTGTATCGTTTTCTTTAGGTGTACATGTGGCAACTGTTAAAATGCCAACAGAACGTGAAAACATCTGATAACAGCAGCTGAAGTTTGCTGTTGCGATTACATATAATTTTTTTAACTTTATACACGTTTGTCTTATACACACAAAATAGCATCGAACTAACTGGCTACTAGAAACAAACAGCGTTGGCATTGGTTTACGTTCTTGATCAAATCGAAAAATTACGTCCTAAAGTATACATGGAAAATACATTTACAAAATTAGTACATAATTACAAATTCAGGTACAAAATGTTTGTACGCGTTTGTCATAGACACACGAAATAGCATAACTAAGTGGATTAAACTTCCTGATTTTTAAAACACGATATCTCTGCTTACGTTGAACTTTCAACGCAGAAACTTTGCAGATACTGTTCATGCACCAACAGCAACATTACACACTATTTAAAATGAAAAAAGTGAGATCGCAATCAACCTCCCCTTTAAGACTTATTCAACATTTAAGAATCACTTACAATTTAGATTAGTTAATAATATAAACTATAATATAAGCAGAGACTTTAAAAGAATCATGTAAACTTTATATTATTTCCTATAAAGTCTCAGCTTTCATAGCTAACTAACGTTAGCTATAAATAGTCTGATTTTGGAGGCCAAGGAGATGGCAACATAATTCAATAATGACCCAATACAACCAGAAACAACTGTTAAGTCTTACATGTGAAAGGTAATTGCAGAGACTTGGTTTGCATTGTAGTATGGTTTTTAAAACCTCAAACTAGTCAGAAATCTTTTCTTCAGTCCACATATGGGAGTTATAGCAAGTTGCCCGGTCAAATATGGCAGCGATGTTGGCCAATGAGGCGTCTATGTATTTACTATGTCACTGGTCATGACACGACATGACTCAAGATTTTGAGTGCTTGTTATGGTTTGCCTTGTGGAACCTGTGGAATTTGTCATGTAACATATGATTAGCAGTTAGCAGTTTTTGATGTGGGCTGTTCTACCAAACGCAGCAGAAACAGAAAGCAAGGACTTTATTGCTCATTACGGTCACTGCTGGCAAGGAGAAAAACTAATTAAATTAAATGTAAATAGACACATTTCAACAGTAGCCAGATTAATATGATTAAAGAAAGGCATGATCTTTTATTGTCTTATTTATCAGAGCAAAAGTTCTTGTTTTTACTTTTTATTGTAACTAAAATTGTTAAACCCAGCATGGAGATAAGAGCTATTCTGGAGCTGAGATGTAGAGATGTAGTCCACAAACTTTCGGTTTTGTTTCATGCCAACCTGTTGCTATTGAGAAGAATGGAAATGCTAATGGGTAGCGTTCTCCAGGCATTACAGGCCTCCTTGAACCAGAACCTTACAAATTGATTTAATTGGTCATCATGCTCATTTATTTATATTAAATTGTTTCTTTGGCTTGAATAAAATAACTATATACTGCTGCCTCTGCAGTATTTTAATCCCCACTCTGAACAATTTTTTTGACCATCAGGGATATTGAGTGCTCTGCAAAAATTACTTCCCACTCTAAAATCCCAGGCTATTCAGGCTAGTCAGGCTATTAGACTGTAATATCGTATTGCTCTGATATTGTCAGCATGTTTGGCTGGTGAACTTTGCAGGCACTCTTTTATTCACTCTTGTCTTTGCTGAATTATTTTAATCACTGCATCACCTATATACAGAGTTCAAGGTTATACGTCACACGTAGGCTCACTATTGGCCGACGCTGGTCATGTGTGTGATGCGTGTGACGTACAACACAGAAGCACTACTCGATTACCATACGTGAACTGACTCGAGGCCCACAGAGAAGGAAATGAATAGTTGAAATAAAGTCGTTATTTTTTTTTTTTTCGCACAAAAAGTATTATCGTCACTTGATAAACTTAAGTTTGAGCCACTGTAGTCACTTGGACTATTTTAGCGATGTCTTTAATAACTTTAAGGGGCCGGCAAGTTTCAATCCCTTAGAAGCCTATGGAGGAGTGATCCAGCTCTCAGATTTAATCAAAAATATCTTAATTTGTGTTCCGAAGATGAACGAAGGTCTTACGGGGTTGGAACAACATGAGGGTGAGTAATTACTGACAGAATTTTCATTTTTGGGTGAACTATCCCTTTAAGTTTCACGTTTATAAAGCAGGAAATTACCGCAAATGTTTATTTGTAAATTGGTCAACACAGATTATCACATCAAATCAGTAACTTGAAAACTTTATAGTGAGAAGTTTCTCCCCTCTCCATCTCTTAGCAAATGGATTCAAAACACATCGCGTCTGCACTATAAAAGCGAGTTGCACACAAATTTATGTCAAAGTGAATATGTCTTAGTAAATATTCACATAAACACAGTCACTCATGGCTTGCTTTAATGTAAATATAATGCGTGATCGCATGTGTAATAGAAGCCTATATCGGATCTGTGACAGCCGCCTACATGCTGCTGTGTGTCAGTGTAACTAAATGAATATTGTAAGTTTAGTTGAAAGGATTCAGTGTTATTTTACATTTGATTACTTTATTAAATTTCTGTAGCATTATTAAGTTTTAAGCATTTAGCATTTAGCAAGCATTTAGTAAATTTTCTGTAGCATCTGTATCTGAATACTTCTGTTAGACTTGTCCTAAACTAAGCTTTTGTGTTATTTAAACGATACAATCGTATGTACAGCATGTGCATTGATCCAGTGTTGAAAGAAAATAAATGTCTAAATTAGGTCGTTTGAAGGATGCACTCACCTGTAGATCTCTTAAAAATGAAAATTCTGTCAGTAATTACTCACCCTAATGTTGTTCTGACCCCGTAAGACTTTTGTTCATCTTCGGAACAGAAATTAAGATATTTTTGATTAAATCTGAGCGCTGGATCACTCCTCCATAGGCTTCTATGGGCCTCTGAGTGAGTACACACAGTGTAACAGCGCAGCGATTCTGGGTTGTATGTCAGAACGTAGGCTCACTATCGGCCAGCATCACACACATCACACACATGACCAGCGACGGCCAATAGTGAGCCTACGTTCTGACGTACAACCCAGAAGAGCTGCACTGTTACACTATGTGTACTCACTCAGAGGCCCTTATAGAAGAAAATGAATAGTTGAATATAGTCGTTATTTTTGGGGGTTTTTGCGCATAAAAAGTATTCTCATCGTTTAATAAACTTATGTTTGAGCCACTGTAGTCACTTGGACTATTTTAAACATTGTCTTAACTAACTTTTCTGGGCCGGCAAGTTTCGATCCCGTAGAAGCCTATGGAGGAATGAGACAGCTATCCATTTAAGTCAAGATAGGCAAGTGACAGATACTTGGCAACGTTTGATGGTTCTCTTTTCTTCTCTGCTTCTCTGACTGCTCTCTTTATTAATTAGTTTTGGGCGTGTTGAGTGAGATTCAATTGCTTTATCCATTTTGTTCCTCTGTGTTGTCACGTTTACCGGTTTCACGTCAGTTTGGGTAGCACACTTCCACCTAGCAGTGAACTTCGAAGCATATACCGAAATTAGCAAAATCATGATATCATACCGTTTGAAATAAAATATATACCAGTATTTTCTCAGTAACAGTTACTGGTAAGCTACACCGCACATTCCTAGTGCAACAGTAGTGTAGTAAAAAATATAAATTTTTCGATACATATCCAATTCTCATTTTCCGCAGAATAGATACATGATACCAGCTGCGCGTTCTCACTCTCCTCTCCTACAGTGCGTTGACACAAACCCGCCTCCCCTCACTCACTTGTTTCATTTGCTCCAGATGAATATTGTTGCTGTTAGAGGGCTTGAATTTCGGCATTGGATTGGGCGTATTGCACATAATTTGACACATTCCCACAGATTTTGTGCTCATAAAGCCACCTCTCAGTACTAAATTGAGTTCTTTTTCGCTGCTTATTGTGCTTTAACAGTCAAATCCACACAAAATAATGTCAAAATGCCAGTCTTGGCGAGTATTCACGTAAATTCAGCCTGTTATGTTTTAAATGAACGTAAACGGTTGAGAAAGAAAACACGTGTAACAGTATAATGGATCCATGCTTCAGATGGCAGCAAAATGCCAAATTTTGACATAATGTTAAAATTTTCTTTATGGCAGTTTTCCCCCATGGCATCGATGTAAAAATTGTTGCCAGTGAAAATGCTGAGTGGCTAACTTTAGAAAACCACAAGCCACAGTGGCTGGTAAACAAAAATGTTAATGTCAAGCCCTCTATGCCATAGCCACAGTGCTATAGTAGAATAAACATGCTGGCATGGGAGCTCATAGAAAATAAGACATAAAAAATTAATTAGAAAATAAATAAGGCAAACCTCAACAGATTACGGCCTGAAATTTGCATTTACATTTACATGTATTCAACATTTAAAATTCTTTTAAAAAAAGCTTAAATTCTTCAAAAATACTAGCCCACATAAAGTCATTAATTGACACACTAAAAGCAAACCTAGAAAAATAGAAACCTGACTTGTTCAAACGGAGTAACTACATTTTCTTGTGGCAATTTGGCAATGAACATCACTCTGTAATATCAATAAATTGTGCTCTTCTGTTTGTCCTTTGACATAGAAACCCATCAGCAGAAAACCAATTATCCACCCACTGATATCCTGATGCTAATGACTGAGAAGTAAATGAGACAGTATGACACATAACCCACACTGATTGATGTTGATCATTTTTCTCTGATGATCAGAAGGGTCTCACCTACTGCTAGATCTAATTCAGGCTAAAAACATGTGACTAATGGAGCGGGACGTAATTGCTTCCAAATGAAAAGCACTGCAACAACAGGCCATTCACATTAGAAGTCAAAATACCTGAAATAGTTTATTAAGACAATGTTTTATGCCTTATGATATGCATATATACATAGTTACAGTTGCATGTTCTTCCGTTTTGCAGCACTGCATGTTGTTTTAATGAGTTTTTTCACTGCTCTTCTCTTTCACTTTCAATGTGTCGGGCCTCTGCTACTCTACTTTATTGTTTGTTGCATGGAGATTGCTATTTTCCTCCTGAGCATTTCTGTTTCTACAGCTCCCTTTTCACCTTGATTACTTCTGTTTCTCTGTGCATCTGCATCGTTCAGAACAATCCAATCCCCCGGGTAATGTCACGATTTGTTAATTTAGATTCATCTACTCTATTTCAAAAATGTTCTTCTTTTTCAGGACGCTTGACCCTTCGTGCGTGTTCTGTTGGATGCTGCAGTGAAGCAGTTTCAGTTCATCCTGTGGATATCCCTGGAATGGTTTAACAGAGACTGCAGATCAAACTTCATTTCACTCTCTTTCCTGAGGGCGCACGGTTTAAAACACGTTTTAAATGAGATTTGTTCTGTGGGAGCATTATGCTCTCTTCTGGGCTCCCCTCAAAGAGATGAAAACAATCCAATGTTCCTTTCCGAGAGGAGCTTTTAGCATGAAATTGTCACAGTTGTCAGACACCAGAGGGTTGAAAGTGACATGGTCTGGGTGCTGTACCCTTTTGCATGAGCCCTGACTGGAGCTCAAAACAAATTCTTTCATGACTGATTGAGAAACAAATGATCAATGTCATGTTTCATGGGAATGGAATGGCAGGCCTTAGAAGGCCTATATGATATGATACAAAATGCAATATCCAAGGTCACCTAGCTTGTTTGCTTTTTATGTGAATTAAACCACAAAATGTTGATGTGATAAGTGAGCTACTACACACCAAGAAATATATTTCAGATTGAATGCTGTCTGCACCTGCATACAGTTTGTGGTTTAGTTCACACAAAAAGCAAGCAAGCTATCTGACCTTGCATATTGAAGTTGGTATGATAACTTGATGTAGGCCTTCTGCAAGGTGCTGGAAACATTCCTCAGAGTGTTTGGTTCATATTGACATGATAGGATGACAAAGTTGCTGCAGATTCGTCGGCTGCACATCCATGATGCAAATCACCCATTCCACCACATCCCAAAGTTTCTCTGTTGGATTGAGATCTGTTGGCTGTAGGCCATTGAGTTTATTCAACTCATTGTCATGTTCAAGAAACCAGTTTGAGACAATTTAAGCTTTGTGACATGCACATTGTCCTGTTGGAAGTAGCCATCAGAAGATGGGTAAACTGTTCTCATGAAGGGATGGACATGGTCAGCAGCAATAAGCTGTGGTGTTTAAACAAGGCTCAGTTGGTACTAAGGTGCCCAAAGTCTGCCAAGAAAATATCTCCCACTCCATTACACCTGCCCCAGCAGCCTGACAGCAGGATGGATCCATGCTTTCATGTTGTTTACACCCAATTCTGGCCCTACCATCCGAATGTAGCAGCAGAACTCGAGACTTATCAGACCAGGCAACACTTTTCCAATCTCCTATTGTCCAATGCTCCTATTGCCCGGGATAATTGTAGCCTCAGTTTCCTTTTCTTAGTTGATAGGAGTGACACCCGGTATGTTCTTCTGCTGCTGTAACCCACCTGTTTCATGGTTCGACGTGTTATGAGTTCAGAGATCCTCTTCTTCACCTCGGCACCATCTGGCACCAACAAACATCCCATGTTCAAAGTCACGTAAATCACCTTTCTTCCCCATTCTGATGCTCAGTTTGAACTTCAGCAGATTGTCTTGACCATGGCTGCGTCTCAATCAGCTCCTTAGTTCAGTAGGGCACTGTTGAGGGAGTCGGACGTTTTAAGGCCTGTCTCAATTGCAAAATCCTTCCAGGGCACTGAAACGTTCGCTCTCTAAAAAGTCCCAGAATGCACTGTGAAAACCTGGGAGCATTGATGTGCACTATGTTCCCTTAACAGAAGTTCTGAAGTGCTAAACATGAATCACACAAGCCGACTCACTACACATAATGACACGCAATAGATGTTTTGAAAAAAAACCTGTTATTTAATAATATTTCAACATAGACATACATCGCTGAACATAGCTAATCTAGCTAGCAAATAATTAATTTACAGCTGAAATGTTGCCGGTATATGTAACAATCAAAGTATTTGTTCATAAAATACCAGTTGTGATGTGGTACAGTGAGGATGTTGTCATGTCATCATAAGTGTTCCAATGTGTAGTGATATGTTATTATTGGGTGATTAAGGGTCCTTACTGGTGCCCAGATTCGTATACACGATATACTGATTCACGACTTAGGGAGCTGATTGAGGTGCATGTCTGCATGCCTAAATGCATTAAGTTGCTGCCATGTGATTGGCTGATTAGATATCTGCGGTAGCAAGCTGATTTCGGTGTCTTTGCTTTTAATCTGATTGCAATGTGAACGTGATGTCTTGTGTCTATGTTCAATTTCCTGTTGGCCTGCTGGTTTGACAAATTCTGGCAACATCTCTATTCATTTAGTTGAACACTCAGAATGGCAGTCCAGGAAAGAATTGAGGATCCCCCCTGCAGCCACTGACCAATATTCAGCTGTCTGCTTCACACTGCGCTTGTGATGAACTCCTCACTGGTGCTGTGTTCACACATCTCTATCTGTCTTGTCTCGTCTAAACTCCCACTCATGGGTCTCATCTGTCTGTGAGTCACTTGGGACTTGCTCAAACATATGTGTAATGGACACACAGTGAATGGGTGCCCCAGTTTTTTTTTCTTGTGGACATGTTCAAATCCAGGAGCTAGCGCTTTTCATTAGTAAATGACCCACTTTTTTAACCTATATTTATATAGCGCTCTATACAATACAGATTGCTTCTTTTCAGCTGTTGTTCAGCTGAAGTCAATGTTGATTCAGTTCGGTTGTCAAGTCCATCAATTATTAAATTAGTTAATTTCATCTATAAAGCAGTTCTGCAAAAAACGATGTCATCATCCAGCCCAGTTCAGTTTTCATACAACAGCGTCAGTTGTTCTGTGGCACCGCTGACCCTTTCCCCAGTGGTTTCGCGCATGGTGCCTGTGCTTCTGTTTTCCTTATTATAGACCTCACATTCTCATTATGAGCTAAATTATTAGCAGGTCACATTTGAACTCCTTTGTTTGCTTCTTTCATTCAGAATCACTCTGAAGAGACCAGATTTGAATAGACTTCATTAGTCCAACAATAATGTGTCTTAAAACATGCTGCAGCATACCTCCAGTGGACTGTACAATACCGAACCATAGGGTTCTGTACACCTGATATTTTTCAATAAAGCTGTTTGCATTTATTTATTCCCTGCATTTTTAAAGATTAAATAAAATCCAAATATCAGTCAATTTTGAGTCAAAATCTAAATGTTGTGGCTTTTGCTCCATATCTCTCAATGGATAAAAAATATATTGACCATCAACTGTCCGGCCTACTAATGCCAAGCTTTGTCACTTCCTCTTTTCAAGCTTTTGTTACATTTCAGAACAATATTGTTCAAGCACAGATTAGGAAGAAAATACTACCAAATGAGGATTTATTTTCATGATTTGTTATCACAACATTTTTTCTTTTGTCAAATCAACTTAGATAATTTATGTGGTTCAGATAAAATAATATTTTGAGTTTCTGTTAATTAAAGCAACCCCCTTCATTGTATTAACACATTTCTAAAAAATTTTACTCATCTCAATGAACTTAAAATTTTAGGACAACTACTTACTTTTTTAAGTTAGACCAACAATTTTTTTTTTTACAGTGTTCAAAGTTGGATTGGATTTATGACATGTTTAATCTTATACTTGAGTGTATAAAAACTGTGACAGGCTGTGAGGTGGAAAAACAGGAAATTAAACTCATTAAATTCATTGGGACAGACTGCTGCATCACATTATAGATGTCTCTTTCATTCTATACTCAATGAAAATAATTCATACACAGATGGTGTCATGTATGTTCCAGGGAATGTATGGATAATTTAGGAGCCATTGAAATGATGGATTGAACCACAACATTTAGACGTAAAATCCTCCATTTATCTCCGCAACCAGCACACAGTTTGATCCAACAACAGATGGTAAATGTCACAATAGACAGCACTCTTAAGGCTCTGTATATTCACTTGGCATAAATTAAGAAATAGCCAAACCCACACATGCATACACACACAAACAAACAAAAAAACATGTTTGAGGATTCATGTTCAAGGAGACTTGTGATTCACCTGGGAGATCTTATGCACAGCTCAGGCTTTTGTGAAAGATTATATTATTAGATTATTCACATGGTAATTTGATTTAAATTAAGACTGTTCATTTTAATGCATCTCATGTCCTGATTGACCAAAGAATTGAAAAGGTGCCTCCAGAATGTTGGTCTTAATTCAGACATTCTGGTTTGTGGTCTTTCACTGTCCTAAATTAAATTCACAGTTTAAATAAAATCAATCTACTGAATGAACAATTGAATTTGAATAAACCTTGAATGGCCAACAGTTGCTCACTTATTCAGCAAATAAATAATACATGAACAGTGAAAGACCCAGTGTATCTCTGAAAATACTGTCTTCAGAAAAGTTTCGATTCCACATTACCTCAGAATAATGAATAAAGTTGTGTTTTTAAGTGCAACGCTGCTTTGTTCTCAAATAACCTGGGAACTGCTATAGCCTATTTCTGCTGTTCCATAAACGCCACCTGTCAGAGAGTGAATTTACATTTTCATTCGTGCCGCTTTTGTTCAGGCCAATGAAAAAATTGGTCTAAAAGTTATATAATGTGTGTTCTAAAAATGCACACAATTCGGATAATTAGGTGATATATGTATATAGTTTTGTATTAGATGTTTGAATAAGACTTTTATTTTGTTTTCTGTTTTTATATCACAATCCGCCCTAATACGTTTTGTTTGAAACAGCCTTCCATAAACGACAGAACAAGACTACTATAAGGACAACAGAAGAAGACTAAGGATGACAGAACAACATAAACAGGGAACATACACATCAACATATAGGCCTACTAATTTATCTGAACAAGTAGACATTGACTGTAGACAAGGACAAATCTATAGTACAAATGGAACCTCATACACTAAGATATCAGAGAAACAAATCAGCATCTCACCAGTCCCTTTCATTAATATCTTATGATTAACTCTCAAGAGTCGTTTGTATTAGGCCTATTTGAATTAGGCCTCTGAGCAAATTATACAGCACAGCCTCATTCCTTAATAAAGTTTGGCATGAACGCTAAATTCTTATAAGGACCCCTGGTCATCTCTAAATTGTGTCTTCAGGATATTTTCTTTACTCCTTTTATGTGGGATTTGCTCTCCCTCGTTTGATGGTGTTTGGTGATGCATCTTTTGTTCTTTTTCTCTTTGGTCTGGAGGAGAGTCTTATCCAGTGCTTATCACACAAATTTATTTGTACCCCCCCCCCCCTCCCCCGCCCCTCTGCATTTCAGCCTATTTTCAGCATATACAACTTCAAAGTATCATTTGGCGATATGATATCCTAGCTTCCCTTATCTCCATACAACACTAATGCTTCTTTTTGAACTTTTAGCTGGGATTTTGAGAGACATTGTTGAGAGTGATGACGAGGCGATAACATTTGGCAGATTCTCTGTGTTCTCATAGAGCAAATAGTGTTGGGGTTGCTATTAATTCGCCCATTTGTAAAAAAAAAAGGGAATTGGCATTTACCTTGCTGTTGTTTAAAGACAAATAAGACAAAAGGACACACGATGGAGGTGGCATTGGCAGCGATGGCCTTTTTCAGCGTGTGCTTTAAGTTCTTTTTATGAGCAACACATGTAGTTGTTTGATTCTCTGAGACTTTTTCAACAAAAAATATGAGATCACTATAGTTAATGTTTTGAATACTTTCTGTTCAAACTATGTAGCTTTAATTTTTTGTGCATTTTTAACATCAGTTGATTAGATGATAGATAGACTGAGCCGGATTGTATCCAAAAAACATAAAACCACTGCTGCCCAACTCGCCTCAGAATTAAATGCGCACCTCGACTCTCCTGTTTCCACCAAAACTGTTTGCCAGGAGCTCCACAGAGTCAATGTAGCTTCTATAGCCAAACCTTTGGTTATCCGTGCAATGCCAAATGTCAGTTTCATTTGAGCCAACAGTGCAAATTATGGCATTCCCTACGGTGCTTGATGGGAGCGTCACTGCCAAGGCCTACTGACCCATTCTGGAGGACCCGGTTCAAACATTGTACCCTGAAGGGGGTGCCGCTGGTGCCATCTATCAGCATGATAATGCATCAATACACACAGCAAGACTTGTGATAGAATGCTTTGATGAACATGCATGTGAAGCTCAACATCTCCTATGGCCTACACAGTCAGCAGATCTAAATGTTTTTTCTCCGGCAGCATCACATAGTGACCTGGTCTTTGTTCTAGATGAGGAATGGCTCAAAATCCCTCTAGCCACTGTGCAGGACTTGTATCGGTCATTCCCAAGACAAATTGATGCTGTATTGGCTGCAAAAGAAGGCCCAATACCATACTAATAAATTATTTAGGTCTAAAACCAGGTGTTTCAGTTTCATTGTCCAATGAACCCCAGTAGAAATAACTACTATTGTTACATATGTGGTACACAGGCGCCACCTAATGGTTAAACAAAGAACTGAACCTCTTAAAGCCAAATCTGTCTATCTGCTGTTTTTTTCTTCTGGCAATATAATTTCAAAATAATGTTAAAAATATATGTAAAAATAAAAATAAATCATGGCAAGAAAAGAACATTTGTATAACAAGTTTTACTTCCATCCAGCCCAAGGAACTTAAATGTGGCAGAGGAAGTCCTTGCCCTGAAATGAGCTCTCGTCTGCCAGAACCCTCATCTGTTCTCTCCCCTGAAGGAGGAAGTCACACCAATCAAGAAGCTTGTGACTTTAAAAGGACAGAAACTCAGATGAGAACTCTGTATGCACACAGATAACAGAGGAACAGCATACTCTTGGACTGGTGGTAAATCACACTTTTATTATCAGCTTAGTCACTGGATTTGTACAAAGAGATCAAATAATGTAATTACAAGACTAGACCATTGGACATTATTATACGCACACAAAATCAGACATAGGGATCGTAGCAGGGCAGCTAGGCAAACCTTGAGCAGACGACAACAGACCGGATAAACAGGGCCATTTTATGTGGTTTCAGAAAAGCATTAGCAACACACACACAGGGGCACAATTCACTAGCACACCAGGTGGTGGAGTTACAGCAACTACATGTCAGGACTAAAGAATCACCTGTTCTTTACTAAGTTCACAGTAGACCAACTATGGTTTAAGTCATGGATTGTAAGCTTTCTTATCCAACATTATAATCAACAGTCAGGAGTGGCTTTGCCTCTGATTCTGTCAGTCCTGAATCATCAGTGGCTTCTTCAGGAAGCTGTAGTGAGAGCTTTTGATTGTACAGCATGCTGAAGATTAGAGCAGCACACAGAAACTTTTTAAATGTCACTTCGAGTTCAATGCAGATTTTTCTACCAAAAGATCTTCAGAAATTCTGGTTATGACTGTGAAAAGAGCTCGTTTTTAGAAAGCAATGTTCAAGACTGGAGGCACTTGAGAAATAAGGAATACTACATCAGATTAAGGCACCACAAACAACAGTTACAACGCATCTTTGGAACAACAAAATTTACACACTTCAGGTTTAAACACATAATACATTTTAGTTTTATATCCGTCTATGTTTTGGGCTGCATCACCTCCTTTTCAATACAGTTTTAGACAATGAAATGTTCTTATGCATTTTGTGTTAAATTTGATAAAATACATAATATTATAATTGTTCTGGAAACAATATTGCACAGGTTACTGCTACGAAGGCGAGGAAGGTGATGCTTTCCACTTACATCTGTCTGTCTATAACAAAGTTGGTGGATGGGGGGAAACAAAACTCTCATTAAACCATTTAGATAAACAGGGAAAGTCTTTATATTTGTTTTAAACAATTTAAATTTAATTCAATTTTAGCATTTTTTTTACTATTTATAATATACTATGGGATTCTTAAACAATGGATGGTTGACAGCAAATGCAAATGCAAAAAAAAAAATCATATTTCAAGTATACACTGTTCTGTATTACATCATGTAAAAGTACATTCAAATGCTTTTATATTTTTCAATCAGACACAATCAAACACAGCAGCTTTAAACATTGGGACATCTTTCAAATCAGCTTTCTATGACTGATAAACGCCACTTCTTTATACTACCAGACACAAAGCCAGTCTGTACTAATTGTTGTTTGACATCGTCATGGATGGCATGTTGAGAATCAAGAGTAAATTTGACATGAACAGCCACTGCTTCTCTCATGAATGATATAGTGAACTGTGCTGAAGCTAATACAGCTTCTGTGTTGTGATGTAGAGAAGATATTTTCCGTCACAGATTACAACAAAATCCATCGCTAAATGCTAATATAATCTCTGTAATGTTGTTTCAATATTTTGGAAGGTTAATTAATTAGTTCCTGAGAACAGCACCTGAAATTAGCAGAGGTAATCAATAAGACTGGCGATAAACACAAAAACTTGCACACACACAATGAATGGTTGCGGATTGTCGCCTAGTTTGTGAACACTTTGACAGGGCAATTCCCACATTAACAATTAGTAACTAATCATTATGCCATAATAATCACTTGGTTAATTTTTTACAATGACTGAGCAATTGTGTGTCAAATCTCAACTAAGTAACTCGGCCACATACCCAGGCAGTTGTTGTTGTGATTACATGACTGAACGCCACAATCACAAGGCCAGGTCACAGAGGACCGGTTGTAAAAGTGGGCGGGGCTTTAGCTATGTGGGAGGAGCCCCTTCTTGTAGGCGACCACTCCTGCGGCTGTGGCCAGGGCCAGGAATGAGGATACGCCCATAAACGTGAGGAACCCTCCAACGGATGGCAAGTTTCTTTCCCAGAATGTGGTGACAAACGGCCGGGCTGGGACATCCTGAGGAAAGGGTTTAGAGTAGTACTTGTTCAAGGTCCCAAAGAAGGTTTTCTTTAAATTTATGGCATATAGAAAATGTTTCTTAAAATTAAAAAGTGAATTTCATACCAGTGATTCAGGCTCTGACTGCCAGATCTGACTCGCATGGAGTTTTCCCATTGCACACAAAATCTGGAAGAATAAAGCATATAGTATTTTGATTTTTTCAGCAACATTTACAATTAAGGCATTTAGGTTAGTACAATTGTTGTTGAAAGAATTTAACACATATTCAGCAAGGTTGTAATAACAATAACATCTAGAACTAATAAAACAAGCCAACACAAGATTTATGGATAATAAAGTTTTGTTTATGAATGTGTAGAAAACAGTGGGATTTAATGTGGGATTCAAACTGAACATGCTCATGAAAGTCAATAAACTTGAGGATGTTGAAACAGGAAATTTGGGTTGAACAATTTAGATCTCATTAACTAAACCCTAATGGCTGAGAACCCACCTCTCTAGTGGCTCTCTCGCCCGCCTGCACGGCCCCCTCCATGTAACCGCTCCACTCTGTGGACGTTTCAGTTCCTGCAAAGTACAGCCTGCCCACAGGCTCCCGCAGGACCCTGAAATGGAGAGAAACATCGTCTCATGTTGATTTTTTTTCTTTAGCCTTGGTCTAGTATAATGCTGAATCAGAGATGCTCCTTCTGGAGGTACGGTACACTAACCTGCCATACTGTGTCATGATACCAGGGGGAAAGTAGGCAGTGTAGCAGCCACCAGAGTATTCCTCCTCACACCAGTTTTTCTCCTCATAGTGCACAGGCTGAGAAAAATAGACCGCCATAAAAAGTAAGCATCAAAAAATTTTGAGACTAAAGGATGATTTCTGGTCATGGAGACTCACATGTAGCGCTTCCTCTGAGCCGAGCACACGAGAATAAATCTCACAGATCCTTCTCTTTCTGAAATGGTTGACAACATTCTGGTAAGAATAATAATTTCAGCAAAGTATAGTGACATTGTACTAATATGAAAACAGACATTTCTACCTCTCATCTTTCGTCAGGCCTGCTAGTTTCCTGGATTTTCGTGCCAGGATGAAACTGTAAAAGAGAAAGAACCAGCTTACTGTTCTGTCATCTCATTTATTTTGTGAGCAGTTTACGTTCATCCTACAATAGAAAGCTCATCGCTTTATTTACCCCATTATAGCAGGCACAGACCCATCAGGCTTAGTGTCGTCAAGCGTGAGACCAATAGGCGCTTCCTCCTCCTCGATCACCATACTGCCACAATATCCTGAAAAATCAAAACAGCCATGTGTAGCCAGTGTTAATTTAGTATTTATATATGGTTATATTTTGAATTAGCTTTTATTTTTATATTTTCAGTTTTCATTTGAATAATTATGTTTTTGTCTTTTTTTACTTTTTCAATGTATCTTTCCTTTATACTTAAAGTTTTATTAATTTTAGCACTTCAGCTGTTATTTCAGTAGGTTGTCAAGTCAACATTTCTCATTTTCATCTAAAATTTATATATTTTATTTGAGCTTTATTTCATGTAAAAAAAAGATTTTTCATAGTTTTAAGTTTTAAAACTGTGTGTAGCCACTTCAGTCCCACTCTTTGTTTTAAGAGTGTGTTCATACTTGTTCAACTCTGTTGCGATTGCTCTGTTAGTGCGGTTCATTTGATTACGTGTGTACACTGCCATGCAAATCATGCTGCGCACCAAACAAGCAAAACAAAACTCCTAAAAAGGCGGGTCTAGGTCCGCTTCTAAACAAAATCTGGTGCAATTCGGCAAAAATATAAACACAACGTGGACCAAACACGAACATGTTTAGACAAACATGTCTAAACGAACAAAAACACCATAAAAAGACCATAAAAAGGCCAGAATGCTTGAGGACAGAACCTTGTTTTTTTCTCTTCATAGGAGCTACGTTGCTCATTACAGTTCAGTGCAGGTGTCAGAAACGCCGTCTTCCTGCAGCAAATCTTCGTTTGTGTACAATGGAGGAATTCCTGCTGCTGTTTTGACTCCTTTACACATTTTAAAAACTCTTCACGATTCCTTAGCTGCTCAAAATACCATCATAGGAACACACATACAACGAGCACATTTAGCTCAGAACATATGGTGTTAGAATTCGGTCACAATTCTGAGCGCGCAAGATCACATTTTGAGCGCGAAAAAGGGCATTTCGCACGCGCTTGACCTGAGTTTTGAAGAGAAATGTTCGTCTCGCAGATAAGAAAATATTTCCGAAAATTAATTTTGCATTTAAAATAAGTATTTGGATGTGCGCAGACTTTCTCTTTTGCATGTGCAAAGTTTCACTTTCTTGTTCCTTTCATGCCAGCCGTACGCGCTCTCTAAGCACAGACGGCTCGCTTGCTCAACACAACCCAGCATTACAATATGCCATAATTCCAGCCAATCAGAGATGAGGCTGCTAAATTCTGATTGGCTGGCTTGAAAACCAATCAAAAGACTCCCTGCATCACCGACTGTGGAAGAGGAAAATACATGGTGGAAGAAGTTTATGTTTAATGGATTGAAAACTTCAATTTAAGTTCAAGTAAACAAAAACATTCACAGCAGAGAAGTTGAAAATGTGTAAAATTTGAGACCCCAGCTCGGTCACATTCATATTTCACTAATGTTAATTACATAACTTGTAGTTCAGAAAGAAGTTAGAACTTAGAGAGCGCATACGGCTGGTATGAAAGGAGCAAGAAAGTGAAACTTTGCACATGCGAAAGAGAACGTCTGCGCACATCCAAATACTTATTTTAAATGCAAAATGTATTTTCGTTCGCTCAAAATATTTTCTTATCTGCGATATGAACATTTCTCCGCAAAACTCAGTTCACACGCGTGCAAAATGCCCCTTTGCGCGCTCAAAATGTGATCTTGCGCGCGCAGAATTGTGACCGAAATCTAATCCCATAAGAACACAGCATAGTTTTGGATGTTCGTTAAGTCTGTCGCAAAATACTTTTTTTTTAAATTATCTTTAGGTTCCTTTAAAGTGACAGTGTAAACACTAAGTGAACCAGGACTAAATGTATTATCTTCTTTTTTTGGTCCAGACCAAAAGAACCAAACTACAAGTGTGAAAACACCCTTTAACTGCTTTTAAGTGATTTAATTTAATGGAAAATAGGCAAGAGGTACAGACCCTTCTGCCTCCAGAAATTCTCTTTGTAGTACACCATGCATTTGATGACTGAGCCCATAGGCACTCTATGAATGAGCTGGTTCCTCAGAGGGGGTAATTCAGGGTTGAAATGGATCTTCAAGTTCAGCCCAGGTGGTATGGCAAGTATGACATATTTGGCCTACAAGAACAGAGAAAGAAAGAAAAGCCATAAAAAAAAAAACATTTTACAAATATAAGTAATTTCAGAGAGTTTAGAGTTAAAAGGACTGTTGAAGTAACAGGTGGCAGGATCAAACCCCTTAAATCATCAACAACATACTTAAAGTCGGCATGAAATGGAAGTTGTCATTGTCTTTTTGTCCCCTAATGTAACATATCCAAGTGAAACAGCTTCTTGAAAAAAAAAAAAATTAGGGCGGGACTTTATTTTGTCCATCCAGAATTGATTGTCTTGTTGTGATTGGATGATCTCAAGAGAGTGACAGGCTGTCCCGCCCTCATGCCAGCAAACACGTCATCAGAGAAGAGAAGAGAACAGACGTCATTACAAGATAGAGGGGAAGTTATTTTGATTAAAGATTACAAGTAAGAAAAAAAATAAAGAAAAAAAAAATATATATATATATATAAATAAAAATAAATAAATAAATAAATAAATAATAATAATAATAATAATAATGTGCATGAAAAATAAACAGCAAAAAAATAAAAAATAAGAATGGTCCATTTTGATTTCATGGTGGCTTTAAAGCTGCCGTAGGGAAGGCCGCACATAAAATATCCTTTCTATCTGAAAGCTTTCTCTGAAATCACACCTGTCTTTGTGACTTTGTATATAACAAAAAGAGTTTTAGTTTGCTTTAATAGTTTTAAAAAAAAGTTAAGATTTTAAATTAATTAATTTCACAACAAATTTGCTGAGAATTCAGCTTTGCAATCACAGTAATAAATGGCATATTCAAATATATTAAATGGAAAACAGTTATTTTAAATTGTAATAATATTACACATTACTGATTTGACTGTGTTTTTGACCAGATAAATGTAGACTTGTTGAGCATAAAAGACTTCTTTTTTTACATAAAAAAAGCCTTATCCACCCCAACATTTTGAACTGTAGTGTATAATCAGTTTTAGATATATGGATATATTGTTGAATATAGTCGCACCAGTGTCCCCCCCAGAGGGTTTAGCAGCTCTGCAGAAGCCTTTAATAGGCTTTCAGCTCAGGAAAGAGGATGTGGCCAGGACACAGGGATGAAGAGTGGCTTACTGATAACAATCCACCAAGCTTACACACATGGTGATACATACCTCAAAGTGGGACGTTTGTCCTTCAAATTAGCTGATTTAGCTCATCTGAGATGTAAGATACTGCCTACTCAGAAGGAAATTCATCACTGGTTACTGAACTCATAGACTAACATGCTACGCTACTACCATTTGTGCAGTATGTATATTGTGTGTATTATACAAATTTCATATACATGCACAAAATAAGGGGTGACACTACTTATTTGGAATACTGTATACCACAATGCAATGTAATTGAGTTCATCTTCCATTTCCATGTAACAAATTTGATCGGATAGCCAAAGTTAAGACAATAAAATGTCTAAAACTGCGGTCTGTAAGATTTTTTTTTAAAATGTCAATGCTGCATTTATTTGATAGAGTAAAATCAGTAATATTGTAAAAATTTGTACAATTTAAAATAACTGTACAATTTTAATATATTTTAAAGGGATAGTTCACTCAAAAGTTCACTGTCAGTAATTACTCACCCTCATGCTGTTCCTGAAACATGATGCGTAACACATGAGAATGAACCTTATTGGTTCTTGCATGTCAAGCAAACATGGTTGAGCTTGCGTTTACCACAACTGATGTGTGCGTTGATTAATGTTTATATGTGAAGCACAAATTCAATCTAATCATTATATAAAGCGATCGTGCATCTTCAGAAAATTTGAGACTAAACCACTCAATTCATATGGATTAGTTTTATCTCTTTATGAACTTTTTAAAGATTTCATCAAAAAATATCTTAATTTGTGTTCCGAAGATGAACGTAACGACATGAGGGTGAGTAATTAAAGGGATAGTTCACCCAAAAATTGAAATTAGCCCATGATTTACTCACCTTGGAGCCATCCTAGGTGTATATGACATTCTTCTTTCAGACGAATACAATTAGAGTTATATTAAAAAATGTCCTGGCTCTTCCAAACTTTGAAATGGCATGTGAATGACTGGATGGCTTTGGAAGTCCATCAAAGCGTATCTATTCATGACAAAAGTGCTACACGCGTGCATCTCAGTGGGTTAATAAAGGCCTTCTGAAATTAAGCGATGCGTTCGTGTAAGAAAAATATCCATATTTAAAACTTCATCGGCTAAAATAACTAGCTTAACGGCAGACGGCCGTACGTATCAATTTACGTCAAAAGAGTAACACTTGAACTTGACACACAACGTAATGATGGTAATTGACCACCGTGTTTGTCATTATGTTGTGCGCCAAGTTCAAGTGTTACTCTTTTGGCGTAAAGCGATGCGTACGGCTGTCTGCCGGACATTTTTTAATATAACTCCGATTGTGTTCGTCTGAAAGAAGAATGTCATATACACCTAGAATGGCTTCAGGGTGAGTAAATCATGGGCTAATTTTCATTTTTGGGTGAACTAACCCTTTAAATGTCATTTATTCCCATGATGGCAAGGCTGTATTTCCAGCATCATAACTCCAGTCTTCAGTGTCACATGATCCTTCAGAAATCCTTCAGATTTTTTGCTCAATAAACATTTCTTATTTTTATAGATGATGAAAATGTTTGTTCCTCTTTATTTTATTAGTGAAATATTATTGTGATAATATTGTCACAGTATAAATGGCTTTGCTGATTTGAGTTTGCTTATTTTTGATCAATCTATTGCATCCTTGCTGAATGAAAGTATTAAAGACATGTAATTAGAGTCAAACTAGTATGTTTCAATGTCGCAGAAGGCCCAAGAGACCTGACTACAAATCCAAAAGCATGTTTACTATCATATATTTATTCAATAGAAATAAATTACTTGTGTGTGTGTGTTTCCTAGACAACAACTGGACATGTGACATCAAAATAGCATTCTACTGTTTGAAAGTTTGCATGATGCATTCTTTTTAACAAAGCTTGTTTTAAGTATTAGTGGTCATTATATACGGTGTAGTCTGCAGTGAGCACTATGCTAGAAGTCCATTCCAAATGCACCTTCTCACCTTGTATATCTCCTCATTAACTGTCCTGACCTCCACCAGGTCTCCAGTCTGGTCAATGCTGTAGACAGCTCTGCCCAGCTTCACACGGTCACCCAGCTCTCTCGCCATCGCCTCACTGATTTGATTGGCGCCTCCGGCAAACTTGCGCTCCTGTTATATGGTGCAGCAGAAAGTAGTTTTCCAGACTTAGCAAAAATAGCTCACACATGCATCATACTAAACTGTCGGTGCACTTTAGTTAGATATTGTAAGTAATGGGTTTCATCAGTTTAATAGTCATTCATAAAAATGGAATGCAATTCTTTAATCCACCAATAGGTGTCTCTGTGTCTCAGAGATAGAATGATGATAGAGTTGTATAAAACTGTCCACCATGCACATACCTTATCAGACACATTCAGAATATAAAACAGGTTATAGAACAGGAATTTAATTAAAACAATTCTTTATTTTAATCTTTAATAAAAGAAGTGACAGTTTTTTATCAACTTAAAGAAAACGGTCCTTTGGTTTATTTGTATACCATCAAATGACACATTTGCTAGGAGGCTCCTGCTATATATAACCCAGATACAGTGGCCACTATTTCGGTTACATAATTAATTATTTGTCAGGAATGAATGGGGATGGCACAAGGTTCATAGATTAACTAATTGAATACCTAACCTGTATGAGAAAAGTGGCTTGACTGAAAAAATACTATAAATACTTGCCGCATTATGACAGAAAATAGTTTTTTTAGTCAGTGCTGTTTTACCAATATTTACACTTTTTTTGGTAACTGGTTCTTTAATATTGGGTCTACAAACAGACCAATTTTAACAATATGTACATATGTAGCTTAAGAATTAGACAAAGGCCAAAATACAAATGAAAACAATAATAAATCAATTAAATTATACATATTTTAGGAATACTCCTATTTAAATGATGTACATTTACTCTCTCTCTCTCTCTCTCTCTCTCTCTCTCTCTCTCTCTCTCTCTCTCTATATATATATATATATATAAATATATGATTATTATTAATAATATTAATAATAATAACAACAATAGTATTAATAATAAAAACAACAACATTAATAAAATTACTATACAATAAAACAAATTAAATGGTTAGGAATATCAGTTATTGAATATTTAGAAAAATATTTGTATCGGTCATAAAAAAAAACATTGGATGATCTCTAGTGGTCTAGATAGAAAAAATTAGAAGAAATATGAGAACTAATTGCAACTTAATCACTGACGTCAAAGCTGGCATTATGGCTCATGTTTTTGAATATGCACTGGGAACAAGCCCTTTAACCCAATGTACGTCTTTCCTCTTTACTCATGTAAATCACTCAAATCAATCAAAGCAAATCATTTCTCTTTCTTCCACAGAAAGTCCGTTTTTTGCCTTCCAACTAGACCCATTTTGAGAGCTGTGGTTAGCTAAATTAGGGGTAAAGACTGAACGGTGGCAGTGACTATCGGACTTGGCAAGAACATCGGATTGAACAGCTACTGCTTGATTTATATCACTATTTCTAACACCTGCTTTCCTGAACTGCCAATATTTCTAAAAGACAGTGTGAGGACGCTAAAGCCCCCATCTCTCACTCGCTTGCCCTGTCGTTCTCCACGCTCTCCTACAGATGGTAATTATACTAGTGCAGTGAAAAAGCCAAAGAGATGCACAAAAACATGCTGTGCAAACGTGGATGTCATGGAGTTCATACGTTTGCCGTATAATTAACTCTGCTCTTAAACAGAGAATTAACCAACCGAGATAACATAGTATTCAAACATTACACAACACACTCTAAAACATATACGATTTAGTTTTCATCCAAATAACACGTGCTGAGTGACGATCAGCAATCAAGAGCATTCAACAGAAGTTTGCGCGCTCTCTCTCTCTGACTCTCTTTCTCTTTCTCTCTCTCTCTCTCTCTCTCTCTCTCTCTCTCTCTCACTCGTCAGTTAACGTTAATAATAAGCTAGATTACTCGTTTTAATTTTCTTTGCCATTGCCACCGATTGAACTACAAACTTTCCACGGATGTCTGTTTAAAGGGATGTACTCGACCAGCTCGCGCGTCTGTGCCACTGCGCGTTTTTATGGCGTTATTTTCCTCTCAAATGTCGAGAGCGTATTATTGTAGCGGGAAAGTACATTAACATAATGCGCAAGCGGAATCTATCTGCTGGCGCGCGGAATACAATGTGCCGAGCGCAAATCTCTCTGCTCGTGCACGGAAAATACTGTGCCGAGCGCGAATCTCTCTTCTCGGGCGCGGGAACTGCTATTGAAAGAATTTTCTTTGGGCTCGCTCAGAGAATATGCCTGCACTTACAACGTGTTCAGTGCAATCGCGAATCTCTCCTCTTCGCTTAAAGAATATGGAGGACCAAACCTCCAGAAATTAAAAATGAATAAATTAATAAATAAACAAATAAATATGCGAATAAATGTAAAAATAAATAAATGACTATTTATACTATTTATATAAATATCTTATTTATGTATAATTATATTTTTTCCACATTTATTTATTTTTTCATTTATTTATGCATTTATTTTCAATTTTATTTATTTTCACATTTATTTATGTATATATGCATTTGTCTACATTTATTTATTTATGCATTTATTTATTTATATATTTATTTATTTATACATTTATTGCTCTGTATGCTACAAGACATAGCAATCGATCTCAGAGTGGCAGTGCTGAAGCATTGAGGCCACAGTGACACCTTGTGGTGTGACCAAACAATAAGCAAGAGGTTTGTGGACGTGACTTTACAGGTCACGCAGGAAATAAATGACATAGAGATGGGCAACATGGCCAAAATCTTATAACACGGTTTATGTCCTTTAATATGCCCTAACTGTATGTAGCTATAGGCTATAGGTTTACCATACATTGGCCTACTTTTATAATTATACATAAATAAGGAAATACAAGTATAAATAGTCATTTATTTATTTATTTTTACATTTATTTGCATATTTATTTGTTTATTTATTCATTTTTAATTTCTGCAGGTTTGGTCCTCCATATATTTATATAGGCTATATGCATCATCATGTAGCCTATAAGTTCTTAAGTTTAATTACTACTATAGGGCTGTCACCAGTAAAATCAGTTTCAACAAAATCCATCTTCGCACTGCAGATGTGGGACGTGTGACGCTGACTCTGAATGGCATTATATTATTTACACAGACTGTTAATGCAGCGGAGCCATGGATGCATTTACACTGCAATTACAGTTGCGTAAATAATGTTATGATTCATTTTTTAATATAATATTTTGAATATTGAAATATGGGATTTTCTCCTTCAGTGATTCTGCTTGTTAACATCAGGTGTCTTCAATATTGGCCAATCATCAGTCAATTAATCACATCAGCAGAGGTCAAACTCTTGACATCGACACTTTGACGTCAATATGACTTTCATTTTTGACCTATTTCGTGACGTCATTTTGACATAATGTTTGATGTCATATTGATGTTAAATTGACATCATATGCCCACTGGGTATCTACATACAGTTAGGGCATATTAAAGGACATAAACTGTGATATAAGATTTTGGCCATGTTGCCCATCTTTATGTCATTTATTTCCTGCGTGACCTGTAAAGTCACGTCCATAAACCTCTTGTATTGTTTGGTCACACCACAAGGTGTCACTGTGGCCTCAAAGCTTCAGCACTGCCACTCTGAGATCGATTGCATGTCTTAGGTAAAAGACCCTCTCATTAGCATACAGAGCAATAAATGTATAAATAAATAAATGTACAAATAAATACATATATACATAAATAAATGTGAAAATAAATCAAATTGAAAATAAACAAATGCATAAATAAATAAATTAAAATGTTTTTTTAAATATATATACTTATACATAAACGTGCAAATAAAAGTATAAATAGTAATTTATTTATTTTACATTTATTCGCATATTTATTTGTTTATTTATTCATTTATTAAATTTTAATTTCTGCTGGTTTGGTCCTCCATATTCTTTAATTGGAGAGAGAGATTCGCGATTGCACTGAACACGTTTTAAGTGCAGGAATATTCTCTGACCGAGCCCAGAGAAAATTCTTTCAAGAGCAGCGTGTAGCTGAGAGCGCGCGCCATGTTCGCGCGCGCGAGCAGAGAGATTCGTGCTCGGCACAGTATATTCCGTGCACGAGGAGAGAGATTCGAGCTAGGCACATTATATTCCGCGCACGAGGAGAGAGATTCGCGCCTGGCACATTATATTCCGCGCGTGAGCAGAGAGATTCGCGCTCGCGCATTATATTACTGTACTTTCGCGCTACAATAATGCGCTCTCGACATTTGACCGGAAAATAACGCCATACATTTTTACCTTATCAGCTCGCGCACCACAGCTGTGTTACTATATTGCGTTTAATATTCCACTAATAAGATACATTTACTGCATAGACAGCCTTCTTTTTATCCCCATTATACTTTCTCTTATGAGTGTTTCTTTGTCTGGACACACTGTACACACGATGCCTGGTAGGCCTATATCGTAGGAGTACATGAGCTCGATATCGATGCATCCCCATTGTTTAATAATTATATCACTTTTCAAGTACCTCATCAACAATATGCCTGTTTTCAAAAGTTTTCCAGGACTTAAACTTCAAAAAGTCAAATTCAAGTACTTCTAGCACTTTAAGCACCTTGTATGAACCCTGAAAAAATAATGCGTTTGCTCAACAACAAAAAATTAACACAACAGTTTGCATCAATTATTTTGAGTTATGATAACTTTGAGTGAATTTACATTCAACCAACAAGCTATATCGAGTTTGAGGAACTTAATTTGTAGCATAAACACTTCTTAAAAAAGCTGATTACTCAAAAAAATTAAGTCGCTCCAACTACCATAGTTGTAGTAGCCCTGGAACAAATTAACCTTATATATTTCAGTTCAAATCAACAGCCATCATAGCACATGCAAACATAACTTTTTTAACATGTATATTTAATGAACAAGCAAGATATTACTTGTCACTGGCATTAGTGCAGTCGTTTCTTTTAGAGCCAATAAAAACGTCAACATTACAGAAACTCTTTTAAATGTCAAACATAACAGCATTAAACACTAACAGGTCTCTCCCTTCACTAAAAACAAATAAATTATCACTTAATTTCAACATTTATTCTCCTTATCCAGTCCTATACAAAGCATGCTGGGAACTAGAAATCCACTGCAGTTATCAAGACAATTTCATTTAATTTACAACAACCTAATAAAAAAAAGAAAAGAAAAAGTAAATTAACGCAAACATTTTAGTTTAAATTACAGACGATATCAAGTTGATGTAATGATCAACATTATGATGTCAACAGAACTCTACAAAATAATCTTTGCAACCTAAAAGGTTTCAGTAAAACAATAAATTGGATTTTTTAACTTGCAGCCATGCATTTATTTAAGTTGTGGTAATATGTCCCCTGAATTACTTTTTGAAGTGAGGCCTACAACTTTAATGAGCTAAAAATGTCGTTTGAAGACTTACCTGGCCTCCATTGGTGGTAGAGAAGATTCTCATTGTGCCTCCACACTGCTTGACGTACCAAAGGAACCACAGAGCAGACACCTCATGGGGCTCGGAGGTCACGTTCACATTGACAAACAGAGTGGCAAAGCGGTGAGCGGCCCTGCAAGCAATAAGTAGGTAAAGGGATATGCCATCAATAGCCAATATGCAACAACAATAACCTGATATTAATTGGTCCTTTCTTTGTACCTGGTCCAGCAAATTTTGTCGAAGAGTTGCTGCATGGTCATCTTGTCCCACTCTTCGGCATGAGGGGCCCTCCATGGAGCTTCTTTAGGAATCTAAAGAGCACATTTGCTATCAGGCACTCTGAATGTTCATTCACTTGAAATAATTGATTCTGGTTCCATTAAAAGGATAGTTCTCCTAAAAATGAAAATTATCCCATAATTTCCTCACCCTCAAGCCATCCTAGGTGTATATGACTTTCTTCTTTCAACCAAACAAAATCTGAGTTATATTCTAAAATATCCTGGCTCTTCAAAGCTTTATAATGGGAGTGAAGGGTACCTTAAGATTATAAGATAAGATAAATAAGGATATATTTCTTACAAAAATGCATCGCTTCGCTTCAGAAGGCCTTTATTAACCCCCTGGAGCCGTTTTGATTACTTTTATGATGGATGGGTGCACTTTTTGGGCTTCAAAGTCTAGGGTTCCATTCACTCCCATTAAAAAGCTGGGAAGAGCCAGGATTATTTTTTAATATAACTCTTATTGTGTTTGGCTGATAGAAGAAAGTCATATACACCTAGGATGGCTGCAGGGTGAGGAAATTATGGGATAATTTTCATTTTTGGATGAACTAATCCTTTAACAAAACCATTAACGATTCTTCTAGAATTTATATGTAAGAAACAAATGTTTAGAAAAAAAATGCAGTTCCATTGCTAAATGATGAGATAATTTTAAGAAAATATGTATTTAAAACACTTCTTAGGAAAGGTGTGTTCATATATTTTTTTTCTTAGTCTGTTTAGGGGAGACAAATACTTTAACAATTAAACAATACTTATACTTATATGTATTTTCAGTAGTATTTTATAAATTATTAATAAAATATCTGTATGAACAAATCAAGAAATAAAAATTTCCTTAAAACATCCTCCTCATAAAAAAAGTATTTTTGTAATCAAGCTCCAAACACTGCTCATTTGGATATTGTGGGATTTATATATGACTGCCTCAAGAGCAAGATATCAAGAAATAGTTTTACATCACAAACAGTATACAAATGCCTGTTCAATTTCTGACTTACTTCACATGCTTGAGTCGGCTGACAACAGGACAAATAGAAGAGTAAAGGAATATTCTCTTTGACGCGTCCTGTTTAAACAGCTCGTTTGAGTCTCTGTACAAACTTCAGATCCCAGCATCAGATGCAAGTGGATAGCTTATTTTTTTATATTAGCTTATTTAATGCCGCCCCGTAATGCGTCGGATGATTATATGTTTGTTAGGAGCATTTGACTGCAGATTGGTTTGCTTGAAAATTGGACTGCACTGGTCGTGGTCTACGTGTTTCGTTCACTAAAAAGAACCTTACATAGTGTATGTATAAGTACTGACACATACATGAAACATCGTTGGTATATGGGAGAACACTTAATAGAACTGTTTTTTTTGGGAACAAATGGAACCGGTTAGGAACAAAAATGGCCTTTACCTCCATTCCCATCTTGTCCATTGTCCTCCAGAGATTGTTGTAGTCCATGTAGGCAAGAGGGTTCCACACTGGAGGGAAAGGCCCTTTGAATGGATATGACTTCCCCTGGGAAACAAGAAACAATGTCTATAAAAAACCTACTACCCTATCACCAAATAATGAAAATTGTAATTATTATTTTGTCATTGTTGACGTAATGTCTTTATCATAGACCTCATTGTCATTAGAAGTGTAACCAGTCTGGAATGGAAAATGGTCTTTGCTGCCTAAAATATACGTAACTGCATCTTGCCTGGCTTGGAATCTAATCAGTTAATGTAGGGCCTCTGTTCACAGCCTTTACAGTTTGCGTTAATACAACCAGAAGATCAGAAACAACTTGACCTTATCAAGTCTCAGTACGATTTTATGATTTTCACATAAAAATGCGACAATCTTCTTTAATAAGAGCAGGAAAAAGAGATATGCTCATTTAGAGGGTTGGGGTGGAACATACAATAATGAAAAAGTACCCATAAATAACGTTAATACAAAAGAAAGGAAATTCATAATCACAGATAATGACAATGTTAGTCTCTGGCAAACAGCAGCTATATGACACAAGCTGTTCACACATCGCCTGCTTCCCACAGTAGTGGAAACGCTTAGTCAGTATGATCATTCTCTGTGGCTGGCCAATAGGGTAACTATATGCAGACATTACTTCATACTTGGATTGCTCTGTTGCTGTGGGGCTCTTAAATGAGCATTGTTGTGCTGATTGATTAATGTTTGACTACACATCAAAGTGTATGTTCTTCAACATAAAGTCACTAATGATGACTAAACCCATAATGAAAATTAAGTCCCTGATAAAGAAGGATCTAGAGTGACAGTCAAAAATGTACTAAAGGTTACTGCAACATTGAATGAGGCAACCTAGTCAAAACTGCTGACAAAATCAAAGACCTGTCACCTGGAAGGATTCTCACGCATCCCTGGGTTTTATGTCCAGCGTTCACTTCCAGGCAATTTGTTGTGTGTCATAATGATTTGTGCATTTTCAGCGCACCGTCATTTAATTGCTAAAACTCTGCCATTTTATTGCTTGCAGAAAACATCTGAGGGGAACCAGAGTGTTTTTTGAGTAGGACTAGAATGCGCTGAGTAGGACAGTTAAATGGTTGAACACTTCAAATGGCAAACCACGCAAAACACTTGTCAGTAACGAAGGAATGCCATGCTCCTATTGTTTTGTATATAAAAGTGATATAGATATAAAGCCACCTTGACAATTTTGTAATCTATAAGATCCATACTTAATTATACATTTACATTTATGTATTTGCCAGAAGTATCCAAAGCGTCTTCCATTGCATTCAGTTTATGCATTCCCTTGAATTCAAACCCATGACTTTTGAGTTGTTAGCATCATGCTCTGCTGTTTGAGGTACAGGAATGATCAAATATATATTTTTTCAATTTAAAATACACTTAAAAATCTGAGGGGGCACATGCATGACACTTCTACAGCAGTGTCAGTCTAACCCATCTAACAATGGTCTATGTGGCCTCAGGATGGGTAAAAAAAAAAAAAAAAAGAATATGCATAATGCTCTTTTATAATTTATGATCTTTTAACATGACTCAGCTATTTGCATTTCTGAACCAACTAGCACTACAGGAAAATACGTTCAGCTAAATAAGGGACCATGACATTTCCATATGATTTGTGAGGCTGCCAGACCAATACAGGAGAGGACACTAGATCGCTCAGCATCCAGCAACAGGTCTGTTCCCATAGCGACGGAATTGAGGTGGAGAGATGGAGTGCATCTTTTATGATATCCTTTCAGCCAGAGCAGAACCTAAGCCTCTGTACTATCACTAACCTCATACTGCTCTATAGCCGCCCACCACATCAGTCTCGCTTACTAGCAATGAGATATGAGACCACATCCTGTCCAACGCAAAATGTATCATCCTCTGAAGTAACATTTAATTTGCCTGTATGTTACAGTATAGACATTTTACAGAAATCTTGTTTTTTTCAGAGATAAACAGTTGTTATAACCAGATGTGCACAATGTTTGGGATTTTTTGCAATGATATTGTCCATGATACGGATAAGCTGATAATTATTATCATTTCATGACCGAAGCATTTTAAGCATCACAACATTTTAATGTACAGTACGAAAAAATTTACTTTGAGATTTACTTAAGATTATTAGTGTTTGTAAGATTAACTAAGCCACCGTTAAATGACGGCAAAACTAATGATGTAAATGTAAATACAGGGAAATTGAGCATAAACAAATCAATATCCAATATATGTCTAATTCAACCAACAATATAAAAAACATCTAATATCAATAAACGATTTGGTACCGATATATTCTCCATTCCTAGGATACAGCAATTATTTTTGCAAGACCAGGAAATTTGCAAAATGTGTAATTAAAAACCTGTAGGTAAAACTTGAGACATATTACATGTCACTACAATTAAGTGCAATAGTAACAATATCATTATGTAATTCCAAGTAGTTCCCAAATATTAATATACAAGTATATGTGGTTTTATTAGTATTGCTAATGTAAATGCACAGTAATGCAAACACTGTAAATTACAGTAGTATTCATTTTTTAACAACACAGCCTTTGCACAACTGTTCAATCATAATCAAATTTTTGATATGCTAATGCCGCCTGAAAGTGCAGTTGTAGGAGAGTTGCTCACGGACCGAGGCAGAGGAAACTGGGTCTGGCCTTTAGGATTACAGCGATAGGAAAGCTGATTAAACGGGCGCCTTGGCTGTACGCTCACCTTAATTATAAAATGTTTGCTCGTTGTAAGGCCCTTATTGGCTAATACAGGCTCAAGGCCAATACATGATTGCGGAGTAACAGGTGATACTATAAAAGCGGTAGTAAAACTTTCAGCAAATCGTGCAGACGCAAATGTGACTGACTACGTGAGGGGCTGATAAAACTATGAGCCTCTTTCATAATACAGTTCAGCCAAAGAAAAAGGGGCTTTTGATAAACATCCTGGATGAACTCAAAAGGTGAATTGCTTCACTGTCGTTAAAGTCGCCATAGTCAAGATAGTAAGAGATAGTAATTAATGTGTTAGTGACCCGTCACAATTAAGGTTCGGTCACATTAGCAAAAATACTGCAGTTTCTGCAAAATTTTGCAGGCAAAAAAGCTCTATTGTCTATTGTCAATAGTGTAGCAATGTATGAATGTATGAATCACATCACATGAACAAACAGGAAAACAGGTCTCATTGCTTGTTGGAAAAAATGTTAACGGCAGTACGAACTGACAGCGTTATCTATGGAATAGATTTTAAAGGAATAGTTCACATCAAAATGAAAATTCTCTCATAATTTACTCACCCGCAAGTTGTTTCAAACCTGTATGAATTTCTTCTGCTGAACACAAAAGTTATTTTAAAGAAGGTTGTAACCAAACAGTTGATGTACCCCATTGACTTCCATTGTATTTTTTTTTCTTCCAACTATGGAAGTCAATGGGGTCCATCAACTGTCTGGTTACCGACATTCTTCAAAATATCTTCTTTTGTGTTCAGCAGAAGAAAGAAATTCATACATTTTTGAAACAATTTGAGGCTGAGTAAATGACAATTTTAATTTTGAAGTGAACTATTCCTTTAAGGTAATCAGCTAACCTAGCTAGTTCTTTATATTTGTTGCCGTTTTATTTGATTTAAATATCTAAATGTTATTGAGAAGCAGAATTTTATTTTTTCAAATATCAATCTATATATGCGTTGGACATTGGTAAAGCTCATCTTTGCTCCCTCCTTTGAAGGCATCTTGAGTAAAACGGCTCTATATTTAAAGCACATACAAAAAAAACTGAACCAGTAGCGACAAATTTTACAGAATATCAAGTTCTTACTTCTTAATTTGTAGTAAAACTTGCATGGGGTAATTTTTCGCCAAATTCCTAAAAGCTAAATTCCTGATCTTATGGATTCCTATATAAATTACTGGATTTTGCTACCAAAAATTCACCAGACAACAGCAAATGTGAATGCAACTTAAGCTAGAAAATTGACACTGGTTTACTAATTAGTGACCACCAGCAAAAACCCTCTTGGAGGAGACATTTGCTTATAGCTCAAGAATAAAAACCTTTGTCTCACTGTGGGATGAAATGAGAGGGAAACGCCCGATTCCAAAGAAAGAGCCAGACATCAGGGTGTGAGAAAACGTGAGAGAGAGAAAGAGTGTATCCCCTCAATCCTGATAGCGATTGTCTTTTGATGAGGAGTGCTGCCATGGTAACCCACAGGGATGCTCCGATCAGGAGATAATGGCATGAGGAGAGAGGGGAAGGCTCCTTCAGTACATACACTAACACAAACACACAGACATCATTAGGACAGACATGTTCACATCAATTCTTTTTAAATCAAAACACGTACAAAAAAGCAGCCTGTAGCAAGACAGACCATAACGATATTGGTTGAAATATAGCACAGCTCTCAGCCTCTCCTTTATTTTCAAGTAGTATCATTGTGCCTTTAAGATGCTGATGCATTCTTGACAAATGAAACCATGAAATCAATCAGATATGTCTACATGTGTTCATAGTCTCTTCTTGGTGTCGTCTTCTGCTCATTCTTTCTGCATTAGTACCTTGGGTAAATTATTCTGTCAAAACCTGTTAAAGGGATAGTTCACCTAAAAATAAATTCTGTCAGTATTTACTCACCCTCATGTTGTTCCAACCCCGTAAGACTTTCGTTCATCTTCGGAACACAAATTGAGATATTTTTTATGAAATCTGAGAGCTGTCTCACTCTTTCATAGGCTTCTATGTAATTTCATTCTGCTGGCCCAGAAAAGTTAGTAAAGACATCGTTAAAATAGTCCAAGTGACTACAGAGGCTCAACCTTATGTTTATCAAGTGACGAGAATACTTTTTGTGTGCAAAAAAACACACAAAAATAACGACTTTATTCAACTATTTATTTTCTTCTGTGTGGGCCTCTGACGTGAGTTCATGAGAGATACTAACGATGTCTTTACTAACTAGACATGAGCGAGAACTGAGAAGATGACGCTCACAATCATTTGATGAGAAAGTGTGAAAGGTAAACCATTCATTTTGCAGCATTGGTAAGGCACTTTTACGTTTTATCGTTGGTTTCTCACGATTCGGACATCCAGGAAATGCACACTTTAGAACTATTTGAAACACTACATCTGCGTCATCTTCTCAGTTCTTGCACATGCGTCGTGGCGCTCTCATGAACTCACTCAGAGGCCCACACAAAAGAAAATGAATAGTTAAATAAAGTGTTGTTGTTTTTTTGCACACAAAAAGTATTCTGGTCGCTTGATAAACTTAAGGTTGAGCCACTGTAGTCACTTGGACTATTTTGACAATGTTTTTACTAACTTTTCTGGGCTGGCAGATGAAATTACCTTGCAGCCTATGAAGGAGTGAGACAGCTCTCAGATTTCATCAAAAATATCATAATTTGTGTTCCGAAGATGAATGAAAGTCTTACGGGGTTGGAACAACATGAGGATGAGGATGAGGATGAGGATGAGTAACTACTGACAGAATTTTCATTTTTGGGTGAACTATCCCTTTAAGGAACACCTGGTTTGACATTGACAATGACAATGATTGCGCTGGCAAGCCGCACAAACCATGGAACACCAACCAAGGATCATTTTCAATATTTACTCACCCTCATGTTCTTTTGTGGAACACAAAAAGATGAATTTCTGAAACATACACTACAGTTCAAAAGTTTGGGCTTAGAACCATGAAACACGGGACGTGATTTTAAGCAGTACTATTTTCAACATTGACAATAACAACTGTCTATACAATATAAAAGATGAAAACAGATTACACAGATTAAACACAGTTGTTACTATAAATTATAATCATACTAATATTAATTTTATTAATAATAATAAAACAGTATTACTGTTTTTATTTTTGATCAAATAAATGCAGCTTTGGTGAGCATAAGAGGCTTCTTTTAAAACATTTTAAAATCTTACCCAACCCAAACTTTTAAACGGTAGTGTTTCTTGCCCACTCTTAATATAAAGGATGATATCATAAAAATGGTGCGTATGACCATACACTTCTGGAGTCTTCTGTACCAAGTCTTCTTAAGTCATACATCAGTAGAACAGTGTATGAAAATCTTGAGGAAAAGTAGCTGTGTCTGACTCATGATCGAATCGTTCTGTGGAGTCTGATCTTTTCAATGAATCATTATATTCAGTTCACAAAACCGGTCTGAATGATTAGTCCTCTGATCTCAAATTCAACTCACTGATTCAGGGATGTCGCCACACTTAATAGACCACCGAAACAACACAAGCTATCATATGACTTGCATTATGGAGTTATTTGGACCACTTTTATGATATTTTATTGTAACTGCATAGAAAAGAGCAACACATTATGCAAAAGTCCTACTTTTGTGTCAAAAGAAAGTCATACCAGTTGGAACAACATTTTTCATTTTTTGGGGGAACAACCCCTTTAGTGAGATTCTACTACCACATTCTTGATTTTTAATATTGAGAGGATATAGGATTTTGAGATTGAAAGCAAAGTTAATGTTTCTGATCTTATAAATACTGTACTTAGCATCAACCAAATGTTCACAGTGATAAATGGTAAATGATAAAGAGATGTGATAGTACAGTGTTACACAGTTAACTATTCTGCTAAGCAAAGTACAAGATTATGGGAAATATGCCAAAGGGCCTTTTCCATGGCAACTGCAATCGGTTTCCATTCTGACGTGATCTACAATGAACACTCCAATGAATCCTCACCATGACCTTTCCCGTTGTGCACACCGCCTTCCTGAGTATGTGTGAGCTTGTCGGTTTTCCGGTCTACATTTCAAGAAGCTCTATGATTTAGCTCAATAACTTTAAAACCACCTCATGTATCTGTCTTACGAATATATGACCACAGAAAACAGTAAAGCTCACATGACAAACAACAGTTCTAAGAATCCAGAGATTTATCCTGGTAATAGCAGGGTCAGAGCAGAGAAGGCACTGAATCTACAGCCAAATCTAATAAGGTCATGCAGTGTGCATGTGCTATGGGCAGTGATGTGTCTACTCAAACTGGATATGGGGCAGGAGGAGGGGAGACTGGTGTCTTGAGTTCCGCCCTTCTTACCCACTCCAAGCATCTGAAACCATATTACAGACTTCCTTCAGGCAGCGATTAGCATCTCCAGGCTTGAGCACAGCACGCTAATGTGAAGGAGAGACTCTGTATTCAGCTGTTCAGTTGAGCGCACTGGGCCTAGCTCTGACTTCCTGTGCATTAAGACATGAGTGTGCTCAAACAAAAGGCTGTATTATTAGGCAAAGCTCTACCCTGGGGCTCTGAAGAGAGCTGGATTTTGAGGCAGGGGAAAAATCTTGAATTTTGTAGCTGTTTTTCCTTTGATTTGGTAAGTAGTCCAAGCTATTAGGTGTGTATGCCTTCACTGAGGTTTACCTTCACATAGTGAATCAGAGACTCCTCCTCGTTGACTTTGTATGTTTTCACCCCGTACTGTTTGGCTATCCTCAGGATGCGGTTTTGAGTGGGCCCAATGTACGCTCCTCCCAGATCCACCCATTTGGTCTCCTTATTCTGAAGGCAGACAAAATTTTTGCAGGATTAACAGTGAAATTGTCACTAAAAGCCACAGTGAGTGCAAAGAAAGGAAAAACAAAAAAGGAAATGGCAGAATATGCACGCAAAGACAGCAGATTTCGGTCCATGCATAGGCAGTGTCCCACTAGCCAACTTGAAATACGATTTAGATTTTTTCGCCATTCTGTTGTCAAACTCACAGTGGTGGCAAGCATTCGACTTGACTTGAAAGACTTTGCAATTGAAGTTCATGACTACAAATCGTGAGAAAAAATTCATCCAGTGGGATGCCAGCCTGTGCAACTAAAGAAAGACTTTGACATTGACTAAATCCTGATATTTGGGGGATTTGGGATTTGGGATTTTGTTGATAGCAATAATCAAATTTCACTGAGTGTGTTTTTGTGCAGGTACCTTGGCTGATTTAGGGATGTCATAGACAGCTGACTTCAGAAACTTTCATTTTCTTCATATTCAGCACAACGGTTAGTTGCAGCAGTGACAGAAATGAACATTTATGTTAAAGCGCAATATTTGCCCCCTTACACTCTTAAAAAAAGTTTCCAAAAGGATTTTTTTCTCAGCAATGCCATAGAAGAACCATTTCTGACTTTTTTATTCAACAGAACCATGTTACTCTTAGTGTAAATTAACATTTGAATAATCTAAAGAACCTTTTTCCACTATGAAGAACCTTTTGTGGAATGGAAAGGTTCTATGGAAGTTAAAGGTTCTTCATGGAACCATTATTGCCAATGAAGAACCTTTATTTTTAAGAGTGTAGATTGACTTCCTGGGGCATTTTACCTTTATAAGGGTATTTTTCTAACTTTATTTGATGTAACAATTTTATGTAAAATTCTTACATTTAATTGTTAAATTTAATTATAACAATAGGCTATAGCACTACAGGGCTGTTACCAACCAAATGTAACCAGCATCAACTAAACCCTTTTTTGCACTGCAGAAATGGCACAGAAGCTGAAGAATCTGAAGTGACATTTAGATGTATTTACAGACTGTTGAATGCAGCTCAAAGGTGGCATAAATACAATTGTAATTACATAAATAACGTTTTAAAAACACTTCTAAATACTGAAATATTAAGCGACCTAAAAAATGCAATGATTTTTATAATAGGCAACATCACAGTAAATGTGAGGAGCGAGTTTTTTTTTTCCAAAGTAAGTAACAATGTAAGCTTGCACATTTTTCAAAAATAATAATTATGATTATTTGACCATTTGAGCTGAAATGAAGTATTTTTTTTAATTCAGAATTCAGATGAGTATCTTACCTGAACAGTAAAGGTTCTTCCACCAACACGGTTTCTGGCTTCCAGGAGGACAGGATTCAGGCCGCTCTCCACCAACAGCTTGGCAGCACTCAGACCTGGCAATAGGGAGTGTAGAAATGCAGTGTAAGATTTTAGTAGACATATGCATACATTAAAGATGCTGGAAGCCTGTGGTCTAGTTGAAAATAACTATTTCCAAACTGTTTCTGTCCTTATAATATTAAAGGTTGTTCCTGTCTTGAAAACAAAAAATCCTTTATAAATGCATAGCTACCATTGTTACAGGCTTTCTATTGTGTGTGATATTATGAATGGCCTTTTAAAAATAAAATCTACATATTTAAACCTCTTCTATGTGAACAATACAATTTTACATCATGTGCCTCAACCTCCACTGGGAAGGCACTAGGGTCTGGCTTGCCTTGTACAATGTAAAATACTTGGCAAATGTGCCAGCCACATGTGTGACCTGACATTGTTATATTTTTCTGTGCTGATATTTGGTCAAATTAGCCAAATGGCCCTGGGAGTGCTACTGTACATTCATATTAGTAACTGAAACTATAATCAAATAAGCCAAAAGCATTTAATGAACACGCAAGGAGTAGGGGATGTGTAGGAGTAGGGAACTTTGTGAATAGTGGGTGTTTCCAATTCTGTGGAAATCTGCAGGACTCAACAAAAATGTGTTAATGCAGTTCTGGTTTGGCCAGTGGTTATTACTTGCTCTGCCAAGTTTTCCCAGGAATTGCCACAAACATGATAAAAAAATATATATTGTGAAATATTATTACAATTTTAAAGCAACTATTTTCTATTTTATTATATTTTGAAATTACCTGGTGACATACTTAATCAGTCCAATCTCAAAATAACAATGTTTAGTCTATCACAGAAAAAAACAATGTTAAAGTTTCAAGAAATATAAACAAATGTACATGATCAAAAGAAAAAGAAAAAAGTAATGCCTATAATGCAAATGACATCAACTGGCCTGAAACTCTCTCACAGACTCGGGCCTTATTATTGAAGCTTTTGGGTAAATGAGAAAAAGAAAAAAACTTCACAGAATCTAAAGGCTTGTTCACACCAAGAACGATAAAGTTCTAAATATCCAGCTGATGAATGATAAAAACATTAACAGCCAATCAGAATTCTTCCAATTTTAAAGTGCCCCTATTGTGCCATTTTAGAGTTTCCTAATGTTGTTTAGGAGTCTCCTACAACAGGTTTACATTCATCAGAAGTCAAAAAACTGTTTAATTTCCTCTTAATATACATTTGCATATCACCACATTTTCAATGATTCTCAAACAACTTGTCATATAAATCAATCTCTCCAAATACCTCCTTTTCAAGAGCCTGCTCTGCTCTGATTAGCCAGACAGCTCAGTCTGTTGTCATTGGTTTACCGTGTACAGCGTGCGCGTCGAAAACAAAAACGGCCATTGCCAAAACAACGTCAGTTCTGCTTGTCCTGAGGCTTCCTAGAACCGTAAACTAAACACAGTAATGAACAATCACGTCGATTTTACCATATCAATCCGAGCGCGAGTCCAAAGATGAAACATTGGAAGAACTAGTTATTCAAACTGGAACCTCCATCGCAAGGACGACTCGAGCAGGACGTTTCTCAGTGATACGCTACTCAGTTTGAGGTACATTATGAGATGTTGCAGCTGTAATTCCTCACCATAAGCATTAACAAGTGCATGTCCATCAAAAAACTGATAATTTTACTTGAACTAATTTATTTACAGAGTATTTTTTGTAAACTGTATCAATAACAGCGCATTTATGCAATGTAGTCGAGCTCTAGCGTAAGTCACTGATGTAACATAAACGTTGGTAAAAAATTTCTTGCTCCAAGCTTAATCTTTCCTCAAAGTAATGAGAACGACAGATAATCTGCATTAATAGACACAGTTTTAGGTAATGGTGGCCCACAGCTGATTAGCAGAAGTATTTCAGTAAGACAGTAATAATGTGAGTTAACCAGTTAGCAGGAGACCTACACAATATAAAACTTAAAACTAAGTATTTTGAACACCATCTTTCAAGAGCAAGCAGTTTGCAAATCCTGCATTGAACTCTGAGATTTGAGAAGCAGTCGTAAGTAAAATAAAGGGAATTATTTAGGATTATACTGCTGTGGTATCGTGGTAAAGATGAATTTTAAAGGTGCTCTAAGAGATGTCAAGCGTTTTTAGGCCAAAACATTTTTGTCACATACAGCAAACATCTCCTCAATATCCGCTAGCTGCCTGTCCCCTGAACACACACACACACACACACACACACACACACACACACACACACACACACACACACACACACACACACACACACACACACACACACACACACACACACACACACACACACACACACAAAAATGCGGTCTCTGCAGACACCCCAGGCTCCAAAAACAGCAACAAAAACAAACTGGGCTAACCCGAACCACGAAACATAAACTGTTCCAGCCAATAACCGACAAGAAGGATTTTGGGGGTTATTGCACAGATGAAGAGGAGGGAGGGTCTAGCTAGCCTCAGTTTTGTTTGACAATACTTTAAACATCAACAAGAAGTGACATCACCCAACATCGCTTAGAGCACCTTTAACCACCGATTCTTCACATGCTCGTCCTTGGGCAGTGAAAAAGAAAACCTTGTAAGACTGGTAAAACAATAAGAACTGTAAGAGAGGGCTACTCTCTGAGAAAACAAAGGATATTACCATTTGAACTCACTCTTGTGCACCATTCGAGATGCAAGTCTCACCTCAGAATCATTCTAATCTACATCTTTTTCCTTCCACCCCCACTCTCTCTCCCTCATGGTGAGATCACCCAAACTCACACAAGAATCTATATGGTTTTAATGTGAACAATTATCGAACAGTTTTATACATGTTTTCATTTTAAATGTCTCAGTGCGACTGGTACAAATGTCTCATTCCCAAAGAATTAAACCAAAAGGTAATAAAGTTCTTAAGAGTTTAGAAATATCTTGCACACAGAAGGGGGTTACTTTCAAGCAAATGGTCCTCTGCACACAAAAGGTGTGACCTCCGAATGCAAATTACCATTGTTAGCACGTTGCCATGTGAAGGAGGTTCTGGCTATATAGTGGAATGCAGCAAAAGGATCGGGGCCTTTCTGTATCTCAGATCAGCCCGTGAATGTCGAGAGCCGCCGTTACTCTCAACTTCATGTATTTTTTAATGTTGGGTTTGCATCTTTTCTCTTTATTCCAGAGCATTTGATGTTATTGTATTGATTATATTTGAGCTGATTATGAAATTGGCATGATACATTTACCTTACATAATAAATTGTTTGCACATGATAATTTGATTATTCTAATTGACTTTGACATATTCATTCAAGAGTATAAAAAGAATAGTAAAACATGCGCACTTAATGATGCACAGATATCATTAAAACCTTTTCATTTATAGAGTCAGATGAAATAACGAGTTAATACATGAGAAAATGTATTTCATTTAATCAAATTACTTTGTCACGCGGAAAGACGTAAGACACAAAGACCTTCCGTGCTGGTCGGATGCCGGACTTTGGGCTGATCGAGTGCGAGTTTACAACCTTCACAATGTAGAGCACAGCGTCTTCTCGACATGAGGTTGAAGTTTTCCCTGGTGTCTGCGTGCGCATTAAGTGGGCGGGCAATATGTAAATTTTTCGTCTTGATGTCACAACGGCTTATAACTCGTTTGAAAAACGATTATTTCACTGACTCAGAGTCGACTCTTACTTTTGAAAGACAATAACTTTATATACGGTGCACTTTCAGATTTAAAACTTTGCAGGATGTTTTCATTCACTTAGAGCTTTGTTACACACTACATGAAAGGTCATTTTCAAAAATCCATAATAGGGGCCCTTTAAAAAGCTTGAGCATTTAAAGCAGCAGATGACAAAACTGCAGCATGCATTAAGAATAAACGGAGCAATATTTTCTGGAGTGGACAGGACACTAATATAGTTCTCGTTCTTGGTGTGAACAGGCCTAAAGATGTCCCTTGGGGAAAAACATTAGTATAAAACAGTTATATTATCTTTGCATCTTCCCTGTAATCAGGCTGTGTAGTGATTATGGTGTCAGAGCAATAAACTCACAACTGGAAGCCAGAAGTGAAAACTAGGTTTCCTGCAAAAAAAAAAAAAAAAAAAAAGGGCAAACACCAATTCACATAAGTTTCCGGGCTCCACACACATGCACGCACGCACGCACACACACACACAAACACTTCCTCTCCTTACAGAGGAAGTAAAACTGCTCCTGTGAATTTCTGATGATGTGGTTTTTACCATGTAAGAAACAAAACCTAGGACATTTCCAGACTGCACTCAGCTACAGTAAAAGTAGCTTATGAGTAGTTTGACAAATAATGTGGACACTATTTTTCAAAATTTATATTGTTAAATTATTAATAATGATAAATATATTTAATTTTTTTAAAGGTCTTTTGTCCCTACGACAACTAATATGTGGGTATAAAAGCTGCATGTAAAATTATTACACAACATTTAGATAAAAGCTCTTTAAAATAGTTTCAGATGGAGTTTAGCACATGGCAATGACGTCAAACATTAAAAATAAAATAAATTCACAAATTAGAAAAATTAACCCGTTTTTTTAAATGCTGTGTGCTTACAGCCACCGTGATGTGACAATGCAGCAGAGGACATCTGAGGCAAAAGCATGACCTTGGAATCTTACATAATACTGCAAATTCTCTTTGACACCCAGACAAACAGTTTACCCAAACACACAGGACAAACATCTGAAACACTCTCCATGATTTGGCTACTGTGGCCGATAGTGACACATATAAACTGCAGAGGCTTACAAAACCTGGCCGCAGCTGTAAAGCCTGATATCTGACAGGTTTGAAATGATTGTTTTACTAAATTATGTTTTGGTTGAACCACACTGCTAGGAAGAAATCGAAAATAAACCTCCAAGGCTTTGTTCACACTACACACAAATGCAATTTGATGTTTAGAATGACTGTCCACTTTGCAAGTGATGAAATCTGATCTGTTTGTTCAGACAGCATAGTCAATATTACGTGAATTGACCACAGCAAACCTTGGTTAATTTCGTTGCATGATATATTTAAATACTCTGCGTCAATAAATGTAGCCGTCTGAAGGAAAACTCCTACAAATGCATATGCAATAAGGGCGCAAAATTAACTTTTCATCGCAAATTTGTAACTGTAAATCCTGAGTTTTTTTAAACGTCAAAAGATGGTTTGGATCAGGTTTGTAAACATGTTTGTTGCAGCTCAGGCAACAAAACCCCCCAAAACATTGGTAAGTTAAACAGAGCAAAAAAATGTGCTGCCTATCTGAACAAAGCGAAGACACAAAACGACAAAGGAGCTCACAGACAGATGCGCTGCAGTGAAATCTGATTATTTAACCAGGTGGCATGAGGCGGAGGTATTCAAGTCTCAACCCAAAGATGTGGAGAACGGAATTTTTCCAATAGCCAATTCAACGAAACCTCTTATTTCACACGTGTCAGCAATTACTGGCCTATCTGATGCTATTATATCAAGCTCAGTGCAAACAAACTCATGCATACTAATAAACACACAGATCTGAAAGCTCTGTGATGTGTATAAAATACAGTATTATACGATCCATATTTGGTGTTTATTTCTGTTTGTAACTCCTTGGTAGAACTGATAATTTTCTTTTTACATAAATAGGTCTCATGTGAGAAAGATCGGTCTCGCACGTTTGAGAAGGCTGGCTCACAAGCATATCTTTTCTTCTTTCAGAGACCTTAAAATGGTCAGGAAAAGCTGGAAAAACACTTGAAGTTGGCAGAAACACAATAGTAGCTGTTGTCTTTGTCATTCGAGTGCAGCACTGAAGTGACCACACTGACTGAACTCTGCCTCTGCCAAGTAAACACACACAAGTGAATACAAAAATGAAGCTTGCGCTTTGCTAAAAACAACATGTTCACAATAAATACTGGAGACATTAACAGTAAAAGCCCAGTAAACAAAACTGTGTTCAAGTTCAAGAAAGTTTTGCGTTTGACTTTCATTAGCTCACAATTGTAGTCTTTCACACAGCAAATCTGCTAAATATTTGAATTGTTGGTCTATGTGCACATGCATGTGGTTACATGTTTTTTTTTTATCAGTGGGGGCTCACATCTGTGCAAATGCATCAGTCGTTCAACTGTGTCTCAGCGTTGGACATCCTGCCAGTTTATATATTGATTCAAGTATAGTGTCTGCATTCTAGTCCTCCACCCGTATTCTTCAAGCCTAACTTCCAGCCTTCACTTCATCATGTCTTCTGTTTATTGTTTTCACAATTTTAACTAAAAATATAGCTTAAATAAAATGCACTGTGCAAACTAACACAAAGCAATAGTTTTTCTATAGTCTTTTCTATAGTTGGACTAATATGGACAAGTATGTTGGAAAAATGACAACTGCCAGATAACATGAAGGTAAGTTACTGATAGAAATGTTTTTTTTTTGGATGAACTACACTTTTAGACTGAATATCAATTTGCAGTTTCTCCTTTCAAAAAAGAAATATAAGGAAAAAGAAATAATTTTGGTCAAAATGCAGTGGAAATACAGACAATTAATTATTTTTACTTTTTTAATCAACAATTAATCACCAAGCCAAATAAGCTTAAAAGATCATCCCATCAATCTTCGAAAAACAAATGAAGATATTTTTGATCAAATTCGAGAGTTTTCTGACCACCTACAGACTGCAACGTTAGAACCACTTTCTAGGCCCAGCAAGGTAGTAAAGACTTGTTAAAATAGTCCATGTGACTACAGTGGTTCAACCTTAATGTTATGAATTCGAAGCGATGTGTCAGACTGACATGGAAGAGAAGAAATTGTTGGATAAAGTGGGGTTTATTTGTGCACAAAAAGTATTCTCGTCGCTTCATAAAATTTTGGTTGAACCACGGTAGTCACACGGTAGACTATTTACCAAGTCTTTACCTTTCTGGGCCTTGAAAGTGGTTATAACGTTGCAGCCTATGGGAGGGACAGAAAGCTCTCGAATTTCATCAGAAATATTTTCATTTGTGTTCCGATGATGAACTAAGGTCTTACGGTTTGGAACAACACGAGGGTGAGTAATTAATTAATGACAGAAATTTTCATTTTTGGGTAAACTAACCTCTTGTTTTCTTCTATTCTCAGCATTTCCACCCAATTAATTTGTATTTTCCCATCCATTTCATTTCTTCATCTTAAGATGTTGCATTTAAACAAGTATACATTTAAACAACATGTTCTGTGGATCTGGGTCCTGGGACATTTTGTAAGTAATAGCAAGCTCCAGTAGGAGAAATATATCTGTTATTCTAATAGTGATATTTTACAAGCAGTGCTTCATTTTTGTGCCCTAATAGAGGATCTAGGGAACAATATGCAACTGTGTTGGGTCTAAAAACTTCCTCTGAACTTGTCATTAGAGACCTAGCTGATTATGATAAAACCACATATTTAGGATTCACTCCCTTTGTTGGCACCAGTTCAGGGGCCATTTACTGGGAATCAAGAGTCTGAGGGTGGATGGGTTGCCATGGCAACAGTACATATAAAGATGCAGTCGCTTGGCAAAGGTACATCTACACCAATTACCATCCTATATACACTGGGAACAAGAATCTGCTGTGCACTCTAGCTCTAAATGAAATGACATAACAAGGTTAGGGTTTTCAATAAGACAACAAACTAAAGGTTAAGACAGTAAATCACACAAAATATCAGTTTATAGGACTGATCTGGATCTTACGCAGCACATCATTTTGTTCTGTGAGAAGAGGGTGACATTTCACCTATTGTACAATTATGAGATGGTGCTATTGACCACCAAAACCATACATACTTAATCAAAATGAGAACTAGACTAATTATAAAGGCCAAATGTTACAATTTTATTTCTTTAAGAAATGTTTTATCATAAAGTTTAAATCCATATTTAAATCTAGAGTCTAAATATGTAACTTAATATGTAACTTCATGCAGGCAACATTCATGGGCAATGCAAATATGAAATATTCACGTTATTTACTGTGCATTTATGTTTTTAAAATTTGGCAAGATTAATTGCAACACTGTGTCACATTGAAAATAACAATTAAACTGTAACCGTATAATCACCTTTTCTCTGCGTTAATATGTATTTTTACCAAAATAGGCAGGATTAGTTTACAACTCAGTTTGAAAGGTCAGGTCTAGAACTATATCAGATTACAAAATGCCCTCTGCATTAATACCACAATCTAAACCGAATTGCTTTGTTTGCACTCTTTCCAACCCTGATTAAACCTGATATTAAAGACCAAGAAGAATCACATTTAAGAGGCTATGTCTGTCAGCTGTGGTGGTAATTGCACAATCACATTATCACAACACATTAACACTGACCATGCTGTTAATGGGAGGTGACATGGGCCACCTTTAAGTCTGTGGTTCAAAACCACAATCCACAACAGAAATTTCTCAATTACAATGCTAATGTCAAATTTAGCAAGCAGCTAATTCATCAATAATCCCAAAAGACAAAAGTCTAAATAAATTGCTACAATTGCATTTAGTAGGGATGCACCAATATAACAAATTTGGCAGCTATCAATAACTAAAAATTCTTTATATTTGAAAGCCGATAACCGATATATTGGTCGATAAATCTAAATATGATTTTTATTACATATTTGTGAGAGCCCTGATTACAAAAACAAAAGTCTCACCATTAAAATCCATGCAAGCACACAATTATAATGTTCTAATTATAATTTTATAGTAACCTATATGACAGACTTGTGCTGCACATGTTGCACTTAACTGTATTTTTGTTTTTTGAAGCAATTCCAATCATATTTCAAGCAATTCAAAACCATCATGGCAAACAGTGCGCATCCGAAGTATCTCAGCTGAAGGAACCAATCCATTATTTATCGGCTTTAATATATAACATATATTTTCTCATTGGGCCAATTACGTCAATATTAAAAATAAACATATCGGCCAATACCGATATGGTGGCCGATATATCATGCATCCCTAGAATGTAGGCATCCCAACATTATAATGTGTGCAGTATGAAAACAATTATCATTCTGAGTGTTACAATATGAAGATCCAAAGATAATGAAGAGTCAGACAGGTTCCAAATACTAAGAGATTTAAAATAAACTCAGAATAATGCAGTACGTGCAAAAATGTGCTCTGGACACAAACAACCAACCAAGAACTGAGGAAACAAAGGAATTTAAGTATACACTGATAACAAACTCCAATACGAGCAGCTGTGATGATTAAATGAATTTCCATTCTAACAAACAAGTGGCGGGAAACGTGAACAAAGACAACAGGAAATAATGATAAGCAAACTAAAAGTCCATGTGAATGAAAACTAAACTGACAGTTCATGACACTGAGATGAGCTAAAGATTATATTTAACAGCTTTATTAAAACATTTTTTTTTAAAGATTAACTTCAAGTAAACGTTAGATGATGGCAAAAGTGATCTAAATGTAAAAATAGGGAAAATGAGCATCCACAATTAAATATACAATATCAGCATATAAATAAAATTAAGAAATAATTCTTTACTAATAACCAATATTATACTGCTATATTCTGCATCCCTAATTAAAGGCATTGAATAAAATGAAATAAATATGCAACTCCATGACTGACCCTACAAGAATAGTTAAATACTTTCACAGAATTACAGAGATATCATACACTGCATAAAACAAGTTTTAATCAGTATTTTTGTATTGTTGCCCAGTAGACATCTAAAAAATCTAAATGGCCTTAAAATGGGATAAATTAGTTTTTTTTTAGCGGTTTTATAATAACCCAGAGATTAGAAAGGATCATCTAATAAATCAGTTGTAACATGCTTGGGCCTATGGTCTTCATTAAAGCATGCTCAATCCCTTTATATAGTTTTAATATGCATCAAGACAATCCAATACAAATGAAACAAGGTTTTCTTGAATTGAATGTGTTATTCAAAGAATAACTTGAAAAAAACATGTACGTGACAGCGAGCACAGTTCATGATGTTTCACGCTCTTAGAAGCAATTGCTTTCTCCAATACGCTGCAGCATTGACGTTTGGATGCATTATTGAAAAGCAATTAGAGAGATCAGTGAAATGGCATGTTCTCCTGGCAACCCCAAGGACAGTTGTTCGTCTAACAGAGCAGTATTATTTTACGTTGCATAACGAAGCCAGTCAAGCTGGAGTCAGGCCTTGCATGGCTCAGTAGGGGAAAAAAACAGGCCAATGACATTTGTTTACACAAGCTAAGAGGACACAGCAAAAAGGCATCAGAGTATTTCCCTAGCACTCTAAAAGCAGTATGCAGACATATTTTTGCAAGTTCAGATGTTTGTTTTACCACCATGAAAGCAGTGGTTCTAAATGCATCAAAATGTGCTGAGCTCTAAAGATCAATGTATATTAATGTATTTTTTAAAATGCAATTTATTCCTGTAATAGCAAAGCTGGATTTTCCATTGCTCCAGTCTTCAGTGTCACATGATCCTTCAGAAATCATTCTAATAAGCTGATTTGGTGGTCAAGAAACATTTCTTATATTATCAGTTGAAAACAGTTGTGCTAATTAATAGTTTGGTTACACTTTATTTCGACAGCCACTTTAGAGACATTCTACTAACTATACCTAAGGACAGTTAGTTGACATGTAGTTGAAAAGTTAGAGTATTAGTAGGCTGTAGTAGACTGTCAGTAGACTGTTAGGTTAAGGTTAGGGTTAGGAGAACAAGTTGACTTGTAGTTGCTAAGTTACTTATAGTCAGTAGAATATCTGTTGAGGGACCAACAAAATAAAGTGTTAGCAGATATTAAGCAGACAGTCTACTAATACTCTAATGACAGTTAGTTGACACGTAGCGGCAAATTTACTTATAGTTAGTTGAATGTCTAAAGTGGACTATCGAAATAAAGTGTTACCAATATTTTTGCTAAGACTTTGATGTAGATTTTCAGCTTTCTTTGATGATTAGAAAGTTAAAAGGACCAGCATTTATTTGAAACGCAAACTATTTGTAACATTGTAAATGTCTTTGCTGTCAATTGTTTTGATCAATTTAATCAAGTTCTTTAGCAAGAGCAGGGCACTCACCAGGAAGCGTCAGTGTCAACAGCCTCTGCAATTAGATGTGGAATTCCTGCCTTTCACTTGCTCACCCCATGAGAGCTGCTACTGAGACCTACTAGAGTTCTGATCAAAACAACTCCCTAATGCTTTTGTTATTTGAAACACTTCTCCATCTGTTCAATTGTAAAACTGTTTCCGACAGCTATTTGTACATGTAAGCACATAAAGGCTAAGTAATTATGCAAAATTACTTTTTTAATTTCTCAGTTGATATGCACATTTAACTATCAGCAAGTCCTCTTCAGATTGATTTCTCTGAGGAGTAAACATGGGTGCTCTGTGGTGCTATCACAGCATTACTCTTTTTATTTGAACATTTCGACCATTCCAACACATTAAAACTGGCTCAATCAATGGTTACCAGTTTCTCCGTAGCTGTCCAAGCATGCTATTTGAGTGAAGTAAACAAGTTAATAATAGATATATCTGATCAATCCTCCATAACCCAGTCGCTATTTATATCTCATACCGTCTATAAACTCTTATGAACGTAACAACTGACACATTTGTATTACATTCCAAAGAGCTCTGTTATCAGCCCCACAGCGGAAAATTAAACCCTGTCCGTACCGGCTGGGACGGATTGGCCGAGAATGGAATGGTTAAACAATGAGAATGGTTTGGCCAGATGGTGGAAAAAAGGCTTTTGTTTTTCTGACCAATGACAGAGAGAGGAAAAAATGAATACAAACACCAAAATGTGAACAAACTTTACAATGTGACTTGTCCCTTGAAATTTGTGCTACGGACTTGATACTGTGCAACTTGTTGAAGAGAGGTGCGCCATAACTTTTCTAAGCAGTTTGACTCCTTTTTATTTTAAAATGGCCGAAAAATCCAATAAACTTACATTAGATACGGCTTGAGTCTCCCCTTTAGAGACCAAACAAAATAGAGATTTGGACTCTTTTGTTTAGGGCAAGAAACTATCCACCCAACAACACCAAGAACACCTTAACAACCAAATGGTAACATCCTAGCAACCATCTAAACCATCCTAGTATCATGATGACCGCCACTTTTGCACAGGAAAGATTCACCCATATTTTAGAAAATATAGTTTATAATCCAAATCTGTTTGACACTAGTTGTGCAGAAATTACATTTTGCATTTACATTTATGCATTTGGCAGATGCTTTTATCCAAAACGACTTAAACATTGCATTTAAGATAAACATTTTAACAGTTTATGCATTCCCTGGGAATCGAACCAATGACATTGGCATTGCTAGTGCCATGCTTAACTCTTTCAGATACAGGAAATTACACACTCACACTTCACCTTAAACAAAAGAATACGGAATAAACGTAAACTGTGTTTACTACATATACTTCAGTTGTTGACATGAAACAATAAGTGTAAAGGTGTCATTTCCATTGTTTAGCTGAAAGACGTCAGTTGTGTCTCCTATATGTCAAGCACAGACCCTGTGGCACTTGACAACAGACACAAATATTACACATTTGCCGTCCCGTGTTCTAGGATCCTGGGGAGCATAAAAAATGAGTTGTCAGTTTTGTTTACCAGTTCTGCCAAAGTGTTGTCTCCCCAAGCACCTCCAGTTTTGCACATAAGTAATTAGATTTACAGGGAGTGCTGGGTCGTTATTAAAAGGTCCCTGAAGCAACTCATTTTGAGGTTTGGTTAGAATAGGAAACTCTGATCTCCTTCAAAGGCCAACAGGTGAAAAACATCTACATATTCAACAACTATAAGATGACAACCAATTTATGAAAGAACATATTTTGTCTTTCTTCTACTCTGTCAAATTCACTCAGTCCTGATTCATATAACTGCAACGAAAAAAGTGTAATACTGCACAATTCAGATCATGCATATAATAATACAAAGTATGCCACTGCAGGAATTGCACTGCAACTTTGACCAGAGGTCGAATGTGTAACTAGCCTCAAACTACTGATGATGTGCAATATCGCACACATGCACGAATGACAAATGTTTTACAGACTCAAAAGTGCAGTTTAGTACTGACTGCTAAAAACTTGACAGGGAATCAAAGTTCTGTTGCTGATAAAAGGTTTTATAGCGATGGATTGGGTGATACTGGGTCCATAGTGCAACATGTGTGGCCTTGTTACATAATATTGATTGATTACATTCATTAGTTTTATTCAAGCCGCGTAGTAGAATGACTGGCACACCAGTGGCACACCTTTGTTTTGTTTTTTTTAAACAAAGTAAGGCAGTTTCAGTTATCAGTAGCCTATCTACATTATTTTTTATGTAAGAGTGGGTTTGTCCATTTTCAGCTTGAATGAGCGAGTCTTCCAATTATTTCAGCTGTACAGATACAGTGCATTATATTGCAAACGGGTATATTTGCTGTAATTTTTTAATGCATCATCGTAAAAAAGCAAATCGTTTTATTGTTTACTGCACTTCTAGTTTTGTCTAAAAAAAGGACCAAAATCAGAAGTTTTGCCCATTCACAGAAAATAGCTTACTTCCATGCTACAAAATAAGGTGGTCATGAGTTATTAAACTGTGGGCAACTTTGCAAACAGAACCCTTAATATCCTCAGATTTAACAATATAGACTAAAACATTTGACTTGATTCTGTGGTCCTCTTGCATAACATAAAAAATAAATTGACAAAACCGCCTGTATAACAAGAAATAATGTTTCCAGCAGGTTATCATGAGGACATCTTGACCCTGTTTTGCTTGGTTCTGTTTTCAAGAATGTCGTTCTTGCACAAGCAATGGTTCATCCAGTGAGCACTCTCTCTGAGCTGGGTTTAAATTGTCAAGGTTATATATTCTAATGCATTATTCACTGTGGGAACAAGTCCGTTTACACGACAGGAATGGAATTTCCTGTTAGGTTATAACTGTAAAAACATTATGATATGCTTTCACACTACTCTATACAAAATAGGTCACTTTACACATGCTAGGAGGACTGACTAAAAAAAGATCTTATGTAGTATTTTCTAATCAATTCTGCATCCTATCATAGTGCAATATATTAATACATCTCTCTACAATCTCAGCGAAATAAACTTGCCAGGGAAGAGTGGGTGAAAACACAGATCTCCACTAGGGCCAATGCATATTATTATTTTCACTGGGTTGTGATACCGAAGTGTGAAAGGTTTAGCCTTTTAAATCAACACTTAACATCTAATTTAAACCTGAGCAGAATAAACATTCTTCAAAGCAATGTTTCACACTTCCAGTTTTATAAGGGTTAAAACTACGCTATGTAGCCCTGCACCACTGCAAGTATGTGCATGCGAGTACTGCTATGTTTGTGGATAGTTGACCTAGTTTAAGGAATTTTCTTTAGAGTCTGTTTAGATTAAAATGTATATTAATATACAAGACTTTTTATGACAGGTTTAAACACCTTAAACACTTTTTGCATTCTCCATTTAATTTTGAATGGTCTTGCAGTGTGATTCTTTTAAATTTATATATATATATATATATATATATATATATACATACACACACACACACACACACACACACACATTTACATACAGGTATATTTTATGAGGCAATACAAGCTGATTGCATAATAATTATAAAATATAAAGTATAGTTTAAAAAATTGAGTACGCAATGTCATGGAGATAGGCTTCAGAGGTTGTATAAGAAAATAAGTAAGAGAGAGAGAGATGCAGTCATGACAAGGCATGTCAACTACTGATCAACAGTGTGAAACAAAATAACCATGTTCTTAGTTTAATACTTTCAAGTGTAAAAATGCCTCTATTTTGAGAACCTGTTGCATCTAAAAAGACTATTATTTCTAAAGTTCTTTTTTCAAATAAATACATGGAGATGAAATATTGATTTGAGTTGAAATATTCGGTTAAAATTATTCTCACACATGGATGAGTGAACAGTTATAAAACATCGCTGCAGTGATTGACCAATCAGAATCAAGTAGCCTATTCCAGAGAGCCATGTAATAATGATGGGTAATAGTAGTTGACATTGAAAACAGTGTCTGATGTTATGTAGTTTGACATAATTCATCTAAAATTACTATAGCCTAAACACAAAAGTTACATGTGTCTATCGTTATTAGCCTATACATGCAATGTGTGCATAATGTTACAAGCTAGTGAAGGTAAACGTGATTCAATACACACTTGCCCGTACACAGATATATATATTTTAAACTAAAATCTTGATGTTGATTATAAAAAAAGTTAATTGGTACGTTATATAGCAACTATACAGATACACTGTTGCATGCCACTTAACGGACTATGCCTCTGGCGTTATGAATATGAAATAATCTTGTCACGGAAGTGAAAGAGCAAGCTCAGGTGACATCGGGAATATATTCACTTTAAGTCTGCAGAACTAAAACCTTCCTTTCGACAAACTAACAGAGTCCTATTTTAAACGTATATATGCATTATTATTTTTAAACGGAGCGATTATACAGTGTTATAAGGCGTCTAAGCTTCTTAGGAAATGGAATAATCGTTCAGCACGGGTCAGTCGGGCGCCTTATATTACTCAATAACGATGATCATAACTCTGCATTACAATCATCAGCCTGTAATCTTCATCCATGCAAAGTTTCTTTAAGAGTGCGTTAATTGCTTAGTGATGATATGAAGTTTTATGCGCTATTTTGATGAGACTAACCTGAGATGCCTCCGCCAATCACAATCACGTCGTATGCGTTCGAAGTCATGGTGCTGTTCGTCTTACTAGCGCTCAGAGCAGAAGAGCCGCTCCGCATCTGTGTTCAAAGCGTTCTGAGCCCCGCCCCCGCCTCCCATCATTGGGAATGACAGATTAGAAGAGCACTGGTGGGAAAAAGAACAGAAGCGCCTTTCTACATGCTATGTAGGCTGTATAATGAATGCGAAGTCACCGTGATTTTGCTAATATTTTGTTGATTCTGGAACAGAATTCCTGTCCGAAAATATTTTGCCCTAACCCTATGAACCCAACCCTTTGTCCCCACCCTTAAACCCAATTCCCATACCTAATCCCTAAAATTAGAGGTAGGCTAAATGATAACAACAATGGTGTAGAAGCACCTAACCCAAACTTGACAAACTGTGGACTTGTCCCTTAAATCTTATTGGTTAATTGGAATGATGTTTAGCAAGGAAAATTTGCACTTGGTGAAATCACTTCACAAGTACGAACAGGATCCCATATTTTGACATTTTTACAGTAGGCCTACAACATTATTGTGCAAATAAATATTTATAAAATAACACTGCCAATCCCTGCTGTATATATAATATTTGATTCTACAATTGAAAATAAAATAAAAAATTGTTTGAATGTATTGTAAAAATGAAAAAGATATTAAACACGTTTTGCATAAAAGAATATTATTATTCAAATAATATAAAAGCCCCGTGAAGCCGGTTTACAGTGAATTTAGAACAGTTAAGGGCGTTGTAAGGCAGGACGTGGAGCGGAGTGCCTAAAACCCCTGTTCTAAATTTACTGTAAACCAAGGAGCAGTTCTCTTGACCTGTTTTATTTATTTATTTATTAACACAATACATTTATTTATTTATTAACACAGGCTATAGCTTATGCCATTTTCTCTAAGCACATACATCTATTTAGCTTTCAGCAAATTACTCTTCTTATAGTTTATACCAGACCAGTTTTCGGCATAGCTCGTGTTCACCTATAAGAAGAGTGTAACTCGATGAACATACCATACTTAAAGGAAACTTAAAAAAAAGAATCCCTCAGCACTTCAGAAAATTAAAGGTGAATGATGAAATAATGCCAGCAGGGGTCACTCATACTTCATTACATAAATACTAATGGCCAGGGAATGAAACAAGTACAGTATACCACTAAAGTCCTTTAAAATTGAATCGCAGCCCCGCCCTCAGTGGGGCACCTCAATCTGGGACGAGAAAACATAAATACATTTTTGCCTAAGATGGTTTCTGTCATTTAGGTAGTTTTTATCACGCTGATGTAAGTTCATGTGTTCTTTTTTTTATTATAAATTTGCTTTTAGTTAGTTATTTGATACTATAAAAACGGGGATGTCATGGTTGACAGCTGAGATTGACAGCTTCTCTGAGCGAAGTCACTGAGGCACCAACTGACTTTTTTTGCAACCTTTGGAAGGAGAATGGGGCTTTAACTTTCATTTCCTACATTTCCATAACTGTTTATTTCACACCAACATAATGGGTTGTTCTGCAGTAAACTGTACATACCTATTTTCTGTGGAAGTGTGGGCCGGGCCTTGATACTGCAGCTCCACTTCACGCACACTATTGCGCAGACTCGGGTTCCAAGATGTCAGTGCCATTGGGAGATTGGTGGCTTCACTTTTCTACAATGGAGGATAGTGAACGTGCGTCGTCCATCTTTTTTTTACAGTCTATGGAATGAAATCAAGGCTGTCTGTAGACCATATATTCATGGTGCCACATGTCTTTAATGGATCGCACTGTTATTTAATGTGTTTTTGAATTGTTCTGCTGAAGAAACACAGCAAAAATATTGTTTTGCTTTCTCGTGTTTGTATTCAGTGTCTGTGGAGGCGTGAAGAGAAGCTTTGAGAGAAGGGTTCATATACAACCATCCGCACTGACGCTAAACATAAACAAGCAGTGAATAATCCCTAATGACGTGGTCACATCTGATTGGCTAATAAGAACACATTATGTATACATGTGAAATAACTGTAACAAACAATGTATTTACTTAACTAACACTATAACAATATCTTTCCAAGAAATTTTAGTAGACAAAAAACTCCAAACAAAATGAACTGTGGAAAATTATCTACGAACTTTATACAGTTTTTTAAATAGCGGATCTCGATACCATTGAAAACATGGTTGCTGTAGCCTGTGTCCCAAATCAGAGGGAAGGCCGATTGCATTACCGCTGCGTGACTAAGGCTGTCCCAATTTGAAGGCTCCTTCAAATGCGGCCTTTGTTTTCCATGAAATGAAGAATACAACTGATGGATCCTTTGCTAATACAAAATACAATAGTTGTGTCCCAATGTGAAGGCTGCATCCTCTGAAGGCCGTAATTTAAGGCCGATTGCATCACAGCGGCGCGACAAAAAGTCACAGCGGCGCTACAAAGGATGTCCCAATTTAAAGGCTGCACCCTACAAAGGTCGCATTTGAAGGATGATTGCATCACTGCAGCACAATGAAGGCTGTCCCAATTCCATTCTCCACCCTTCGAAGGCCATATTTGAAAGTCGGTTGCGTCATCGCCGCGCGACGAAGGCTACCCTGATTCAAAAGCGACGCCAAAGCACCCTTTGTTTCCCCGTGAAAGAAAGGATACATAAATGGATCCTTAGCGGCCTATCCTACCCCATAAGTCATTGCGCACCGGTGACGACAGCATTTTTATTTAAAAAAATGACAAGACGATTGTTCTTGTCACCTAGCAACTGTGACAGCTACCGATGACGAGCGAGAGTAACATTTGAACAGCACTTTTTTATATTCAACTGGGTTTTATATTCAAATAGGGTTGAAAACCTGTGTAAATATATTCACCTTGGTCCATTTATGTACATAATAAAAAGGAATACACTAGCCTACAAAATTGCATCAAGGTAAGATATAAGTGAACATTTGAACCTTTTATAGGCCTATATATATATGTATGTTTTCTTTTATTTTATTTTCATATTTCATTAAATTATTAACACCGAATTAACACCGAATACTTGAACAGTTTAAAGTGTAATATGGCAATTCAGGAGTCAGGACGCAGCCTCTGAATTGGGATGCAGCAAACCAGCTCTGGCCATGGTCTTGGCTAAGCCGAAAATACATGAACCGGCAGCGCCGGGGGTGAAACATCCTCAGCATGTCCTCCAGTAAAATATAAAACATAAAAATGACAATAGCCAATTCTGGCCCCATAGCCGTTTACTCAGTTATATCAAATAGGATAGCAACGGTGCGAGAGTACAGCTGCCTGGCGCCAGGAGCGGTAATCGGGAACACCTGGTTGCGCAATTAGGAAATCCTACAAAGGCTACATGGTGTGTCCTTAAAAGGATGCATAGGCTGCAGCCTTCGAAGGATGCAACCTTCACATTGGGACACAGATATTGTGTGCCATTGATCACAGGATTTTTTTGCTGAGAAATTGCCGAATTACAATTTTGAACCTCAAGAATTGGGTTTCAACTTTCTCAAAAATCTAATGATAGGCTACATGTAAAAATAAATAAAAACTTTAAAGCGTTTCAAATTTTGACATATCTTAGGCTACTAAGATTCGATTATATAGTTAATATAGATAATATACTCATTATACAGAAATGGATCATGGTGAACATATTTAGACAGTTTAATATAACTGTCAAAAAAAGCAGGGCACGAGAGACTGCGCTACGGTACAGCCTGTACCGTGGCCTATTCACGATACAGCATTAGCCTCGAGTAGCCTACCTAATTGCTTTTATAAAATGGTTACCACACACAATACAAATATTAAAGCCAAAAAATATGCATCAATCCAACCTTCATGAAGAACTAAAATCACTAAAAGCCTCCCTTCCGCTGGAAAAAATAGACCCTGACCGCGATGAGCAACAGAAGTTACTTTATTTCACCATTAGACGGCGGCAAAGACTGTCTTTATGAGTGAGTCTGTCGACAAAGCTTTTATATTGGAAGTACTGAAACTTGTCAACACAGAGAAGCAAGACACAACTGACAAATGAACTTAGCGTGTCAGGGCACGGGAAAACCCATTAGCTGCTAACTGTTAAAAGGACAATAAATTGCAACGCCGCCGACATTCAAACGGGTTTTTTAAATTACGAATAAGGAGTGACTGACCTGAAAGAAAATGCTATAAATGCAGGTACAGCTTACTCACAATACTCTGCTTTAATTAAAAATATCAATGAGAATATGTTTACTTTGCGAAGTGGTTGGTAGAGGTGTTGTGTATGTGTAACGTTAGTGATATTTATGGATGGTGCGTTCAAGTCCTCCTAAGTTCGTATTTACTACGGCAGGTCAGTTCAAGTCACTTTCGTCAGAGTAAAATTAACGTTAGTCCGAAAACTTAGGCAGCTGACTTGCCTCGCTGCCCTATCAAGCAATTTTTTTTTACAGTCTATGGGCAATGATTACCAGAGTCAAAAATAAATACATTTATTTCCTAACTAACCTGCGGCAGTTCAATGCTCTCGTCTTCTCATCTCCCACCGGTAACGTTAAGTTAATGCCGCGTTCCAGGCTATACAACCCGTGTTCTTCCCGTGAAAGCGCACTGGAACTGCAGTCAAACCCGTGACTTCCCACCCGTGAATGCGTACTAGATCGATGTACTCCCAGTTACGAGTTCTGACGTCACATAGCCCGCGGCGAAACCATACAAAACAACAATGGCAGCCCCTACGGATGCAGTGTTTCTGCAGGCGGTACACGGTGAGAATACACTTTAGGACAATATAACGTTTCAGTCAAATTAATTATAATATAATAATGATAATTATACACACACGATTATGTATTACAATGTTATGTGTCTCTGAAAAAATAACTATATATTGCGCTCAGGTAGTTTGGCGTGACTGGCCTGGAACGCTACAAAGTCTTGAGTCGTGGTTTGAAGTCGTGATTTACGTGCGCAAAACCCTGCCTGGAAAGCAGTCCCTCACACAACGTCGTTATCATTATCATGCCTGTCATGGTGCCCTGAACAAGGTTTACAAATAAATGATGGAACCGCAGCAACACAGAAGTGCACGGTGATGTAATGAGGTCACTTAACCAATCAGAATCAGGGACCGTAACTATCTTATAACTTATATAATTTTATATTTTGGTAGTTAATTAATTGGTAGAGTGGCGTTCCAGCTTAAGGTCGCTTTCTGTGTCTGAAATTGCGGATTCGTACGCTGACGTAGCCTACTAGTGTTTGTGATCGGTGCTAAACTTAGAGGCTAACGTTAGTTTTTGGCTGAAAATCAGTTCAGTTGACCTGGAATCATAATAGGCTAGTGGATTTTTGAAAGTTCACGTGTCATTGTCAATTACGTGGTTTACGGTATCGGTGCCTACACAATGCAAGAGTTCAGAAGCTTTAAGTCATTAGAAGCTTATGAATATTTCTGTTGCGGCTAGGTGCAAGACTTGCAAACCAACAAACTTGTAAACTGCGTTAGCTCAGTCATACTTGAGGTTTCAGGCGTCATTTATATGTGGAAATAAATCTGATATGAATTGGATGTGCATTTTGGACCTGCAGTGTAAGCAGACAGTCATAGGCGTACGTACGTCATTAAAATTGAGTCTTTTTATAACAGTTTGCGGTACAGATATATCTATAACATATGAAACTCTTGTTGACTAACAGAGTATTTATTTTGTTCATTTGTGTTAAATAAAAATCGAGCTTGCGCTGAAATATGTTGCTTTTGAAATCATGCTGAGTGCTCGTAGTCGATGCTGCTGCGCGAAAGTTAACATGCGCCTGCGCGGCCCCGCCCACTAAATCCAGTGAGGTGAAGCTGGAGCTCCAGCGAGGGGAAAAGCTAGAGCTCCAGCTCCTCCCATTTGGCTCTGCATCGAGTACCACTTGAATTTTGAATTTGAATTCAAATTTTCAATTCAAATTCATTGAATTCAAATTCAATTTGGGCTTTTGAATTTCTCACGGCTGCATTATCGCTCAGTTAATTAATTGTTTCTTTCAGTAAACATCAGAGAACAGAAAAATAGAAAACCCGGAGTGGATTTGAAGCCATTTGATAATAGAACGCTATTCCCGGGAAGGAAAAGCTCTGTCACTCCGCTCCACTACATAGGCCTTAAAGGTGCCATGTGTAAGAATTGAGGTAAAAATATCCAAAAAATTAGCTACACGCATCAAAAGAATGAGAAGAAATAAGGGCGATGATGTCATTAAAAAAATGACAAGTTAAAGTGCTGCAGAGATATCAACCTGAATTAGCATGCTAAATTACTATCCACGGCCCGACAGGTGTCATGATACCAGTTTCGGCCATGGGAGGCGGTATGCGGGCAACATAACCACCAGCCAAACTGCAATACACGTATAACTCGCTGGGCTTGTGGGCGTACTTGAACCTGATGTCAATCGTGTGGAAAGTACAGCCCACTACTACATTTCAGTTCAGGGAAGAGAGCGGAAGAGGGTAATTCCAGCGTTGTGGATGCGACATTTGAACTCAAAATGACAGGTGAAATGTCTCAGAAAAAAAAAACTTCTTACAATATTTAAATTGGAAATGCATATTCTCAGAGCACCCAATCTGGGGAATTGATAGGCAAAATATGTTTCTCTAAAATATATTTAAGCACCCCCAAAAAAGTAAAATATGCATGCGTTATGGATGTGACAGGAAATGACAGAGTTTTTGGTATACTGTTCGATTTCCTTTAAAGTCTGTGAACTTTTAAATTCAATGTATAAATATTGCTATCCACATGATGAAGGGGTCTTAGCTGAACATAAAAATATCAATGTTTAAAATATATATATTTTTATGAAGTGTATTATGAGGAAAAACCAACGTTATGGATGTGACAAAAACCCTGTTATGGATGTGACGCGTCTGAAATACATAGAATCTGTTTGGAAAATCAACAATCAAACCATCATGGCACTTTTGTTGACGCATAATGGCTGCGTTTTCACATTAAGAAGACTGTCTGAAATGATTCTGAAGCCCCCCCCCCCCCCCCCCCCCCCCAAATTATGAATTAGTTTTTTTTTTAGCTTGGATCTTACTGTACATCTTAATTCAATATGTAAAAGTATTGAAGTATTGGTTTTTAGTATCATCTTACCATATTATCCATCTGTCGTTGTGGTAGGTGTTTAGCTTTAAGATAACGCGAGCTGTCAAAACCTGAGCCTGAATGACAGGAAGCGCGAGCGAATTAGAGGGCGCCTGTTTCGCGCCTAAACCAATCAGGTTCCTCGCTCCATTGCAGGACGCCTCTCGACTTGGACGTGAATAGGCTACACATAGACGGAACATTAAAGCAGAGACTATTACGGAAGACAGTCAAAATTAAAATACATTAAAAATTAATGTTTGTCATATAGGAGTTCAAAAGGTTTCCTCCACAGTCAGGTGAACCGATGGACATTATTGTCCGTAGATGTGAGTGACTAGCAATCATGTAATGCCTACGTTTTTTGTGTCTAAATGATCGCACGGTTTTCGGCCAGTTTATGGATTTTAATGCACAGTTGCGAGTCAAAATCATCACATTTTATTTCGTATAAAAATGATTTGACAAAATAATTGACACGCAATATTATTAGCCTATTATTATTATGATTTTGTCAGCGTGATCGTACCGAGCCTCTAAAGGGACGTGGTGTTGGAAAAAGCACAAACAGATTACACAATCAGAGAGTTACCCATTTCTTTTCGTTTTGATCTTTGCAATCTTTCTATAGATAGGCTATATTTCTGAGAGGCATACGTCGAGTTTCTGTTCAGTTATGAGACGCGCTCAAGTTTACGTGTTGCAAGTGATCGCACCTCCATGCTATTGATGAAACTTTGATTTAAAATTAAGATACACTTTATAGAAAACGAAATTCACTTTAAATAAGTCTTTCTACAAAACTTGAAATGAAGTGGCCAAAATCATTTATGTCTTGAAACAGATCACAATAGTCATATGCATGATTTAATATTCAGCGTCCGTAACTGGCACGTCCGTAACGCATTATTATGTTCAGAGCAAAGTAGTGAGATGAATTGTCTATCCTAATAAGCATAAACATAATTTAGCTTTGTAAATAAAGTTTCAAGTTATTTGCATTTATAATTGTCATATTAAATATACTAAACCTTTAAAACGTTATGGACGTGACAGTGCACTGAAGCGTCAAGACCGCTTTATTATAGCCTTTATAAATTCAACAGGCAGGGCTGTTATGACCAAATTAGTAGCCTATATTTATTTCTCAGGCATGCCTCCATCTTTCTGAAAAATGCTCACCGTTAAAATAAAGTTTAAAAAGGGGGGTCTTTGATACCTTTTTTTGAAAGCATGAAATATGGCTGGTTGAAAATGTAATTTAAGCTTTGTTGCTCACCTCATATCTGGTGGATAAACAAGGCAATTTTCTTAAAAATTTTGTTAAAGCACATTAATACAGTATATTACAGACCTAAATGGACAACTTAAAAAGGGTTTTGTTCTTTTGGTTAAAACTGTATTTTTTCATGGTAAAGATGACCTTTGCATGGAATTGCCCAAGAATGGCTGAAGCCCTTGGCAAGAGACCCTTACCACCACCACAACCACCCGCTGCTGGGGAAAAAAACGCGCTCGGAATCACAAATAAAATCGGATAAAAAAAGGAGCAGAACTAGAATAAACATTGGCACTTCTTTCCATCGCTGGAGACAACTAATGGACATCAAAGAAATGAGGTTCGACTCCGAACTTGCAACATTTCTTTTGGATTGGTAAGTAAGATGCTGTTAGTATTTCGCTAGAAGTTTGTTTTATATGTTTGTTTAGTTTTTTCAGGAAGTTATAACATAGAAATGTATCGAAGTCTGTTCGATAAAAGTCTTAATGTTAGCGATGGCTAACCGTATCTGTTAGCGTTTGATAGTTAGCTCTACCCACAGATCCGATCCGGTTTTCACCTGTTATCTACCAGAGCCCGTCTCTACCAAGCTGATGATAAAATGTAACATTAGCTAAGAAGCTTGAAATGTCTTCGATGATAATGAACCCCAAGTGGACGCACGAAACGAAACGGAAAACATTGCAAGGTGTAATTAGACCGAATGTTTTTTGGTGACTAATGATAACTTAGCTAGAAGAGGTATTGCTAATGAAAATCAAACTTGATATATGCTGCTAAATTAGCATCAGGCGGGCAGCATACGTAAAACTCTAAATAGATGTTGTCCCTAGTTTCACTTGTTTATGTGCAGCAAAGAATAAATCATAAGTTTTAACTAAACTACAACTACAACAGTTTTGACGATGTTAGGTAAAGTGATTGTGAAGTTATGCAGTGGCTATCGACTGGCCAGCTGATTTTGGGATCTGAGAGGCATAACATTTGTACCTGCTGTGTTGAACTGTGTAATTTTTTTAAATGTCATATTTAAAAATCACTTGACATCAACCAACGTTCCTCTGGAGTCAAAACGTCCTATATTAGGAGTTGGCTCGGCTATGGCTCTAGGGTCGTTGTGAAGGTAGGGGCGGAGCTTAGAGACTATGCCGTTTCTCGTTTTTTACTCTAGAGTAGACCAACTCACTTTCTGAAGGTATACTGCCCCCATCTGGTATGGAATGTGGAGTATGAATTGATTTTTAGGCGGAGATTACAAGGCACCTTTAAAGTCCCCCTGTGGTGAAAATCAAGATTTTGGAAGAACATTTTGACAAGGTAGTGAGTAAGTGTAAAAGAATTTTAAATGTAATGGGCAGGACAAGAGTGGGGAGCAGATAGAGGGGCGCTACAAACTAGAGGTCGACCGATAGTGGATTTTACCGATACCGGTATTTAGGTTTGACCATAAATGCCGATAACCGATAATTCAACCGATATTTTTTTAAATGGATATTGGATTAAAAACAAACATAACACTCACAAGTAAAACAGTGCTGAACTGAAATGTGCTAAATTAAATAAATATATAAATATGAATATATTAAAATAAGAAGTTCTACAGAACGAACTCTATATAGAAAATAATTTAAACATTAATATATTACAAGTTTCGTTAGCTATAACCTAGAAACATACGTACATTTCATAGGTAACACTTTGCAAGTCGCATTTGTTAACAAGGATGTATTAGCTAGCTTTCATGAACTATATGCATTATGCAATATACGTTTTTACTGCATGTATTAAACAGTTTGTGTAGCAATGATAAGATCTGTGCTAGACTATGGATGTTTAGCATATGGGATGGTTGCACAATCTCAATTAGAGAAATTGGGCCGAGTCCAACAATTTGCAGCAATGCAGCAATGCAAGAGATAAATGAAATGCCGCTTGATATTAGAAGACAACAGTTAAGGGCAGTATAATGGACAAATATTAGAAGTCAGGATGAAGTCCGACAAAGAATATACTTGGAATATGTTTGGAACAAGGAATGAATAAACAAGAGTTTTGGATGGGTTGTTGAAGGAGATATTAAGGAGATGGGGATAAGCAAATATAGATGTGTACCAAGAGTGATGTACCCATATTACCCTTTATGGTAATACCCTTTACCCTCAGCCAATAGATTTAACTTTACTGAAGATAAGACAAAAAGAATGAAGTAGTGAGATGGAAGTAATGAGAACAAATGAATATTTAGGGCTTAAGTACAGAAATAATATACAGATATACATAGATGCTTCCAAAAAAGGGGGGAGAGTAGGAGTTGCAGTCAATGTTCCAAAGTTACAGATAAAGAAAAAAGCTAGAATAAGTGATCAACTGTCAGTACAGGTGAACTGGTGGCTATTCTTCTAGTAATACAACTAAAAAGGAAATAGAAATACAAAATGCGGTCATATGTTCAGATTCATATTCAGCAATAGTCAGTATTGATAACCAAAATCAGAATCAAGGCCAGTCCAGACATAATAATGGAATCCTTCAAAATCTCTTTGTGTTAAAACAAGGTAGGATAGAAGTACAGTTTATGTGGGTTCCAGCCCATGTGGGAATTAAAGGGAATGAAGAAGCAGATAAATTAGTCAAGCAAGCAAAGGATGACGAAATGTTAGAAATTGAACTACTACATAGAACTAAAGGGAGACATTTATATGCAATACTAAAGAAATTGGGAAAAGGTAGAAAGAGTGGGGGAAATAGCTTCAAAAATATAATTACAAGATTAAGGATGGGACATACAGGTTTGAATTGAAGGGGTGGATTGGAATCCACTGCTGCTTCAATTTATACGTAATGATTGATTATAATTAAGGTATTAATCAGTATTTTTCCTTATAAATATCAAATGAGTTGAATGACTTCTCTGGAGATTTTACTTTGTTATAAAAGTTACCAGTGTGATTACTGAAATGTTCTTTTCATGTATTCTTTAATGTCTGTATTTGATATCTGAATGCAGTAACAGTGCTTGCTTATTTAGCCCGGATTCCAGAAATGAAATATGGACTTGTTTTGTGATTGAGAAAGGTCTTCAACGTGTTAAAACATATAGGGGTCATTGGAGCCAATAGTTAAAGGGTCATTCCACCGGTGGAGACATGAATATGTATTGAAAGTGGGTCATATATGTAGTAGAATAGTATCATAAATTTCTAGTTTGGGACCTTCTTGACCGATAAAAGGCAGAAAATGACTTTTTAGTGCTTGTGGATTGTAGACAACAATCCCCATAGTGCATTGCAATCCTCAGCTCCGCAGGCCACTCCCACTACTCCGTGCCACCACAGTAGCTAGCATAACTGCAAGGTATTTGTGCAATGAACCTGCCACGTTAGCGTGTTAACAAAATTAAAATAAACTTACTTTACAGAAAGACGACCATTTTACCCTGTAGGCTTTGGCTGACGTTGCCAGTTGACCTTAGATTAGGCGGCGTCCTGCAATCTCCAGGACGCCGCTATCCATATGGGGTGAGAAACTCGGGTGAGCAACAACACACACGTCCGTATCATCCTCCGATTCCGTAATTTCGTCAATTAGAAATTGGCACCGCTGGAATTCTCGGCAGCAGACAGAACTCTTGTTCTGTGTCCATTGGGGCACAGTGAGAGCACAGGCACCAATCTGCCCCAGCTCGAGGCATTGCGGGCTCCTTGTCCGCGGCAGGCTGATCGTCTGCATCGGCTGTGGTGACAGCAGCTTCAGCCGCCTCCTGTTCCTCCATAGCCCTCAGCTGCTCGTCGCTATACTGTGGCTCATTAAGGTAACCACGAACAATCCGTTTCTACCATAACTTTGTCAAAATCCAGATCCTCCATAATGCATCCCTCTGCGTATTCAGTACATTCGTCCATATTTTCAAAAAGTTTCTGCCCGTGAAATCAAACCCACTGGCACTGATCTGTGATAGGTCTGTTAGCGCATTAGGTCCAACCCCCTATGGGCGGGTTTGAAAGGGTGGAACTAGTGCTTGTAGTCTTTACAGAAATCCCCCCTTTTACACTTCCTCCTACAATGACGTAAAATGACGATTTCTGCGTCATTGTAGGAGGAAGTGAAAAAGGTAAATAGAGGATTTCTCTCGTCTCAGGGGAAAATGAAAGAGTGTTGCACGACCATTCAATAATATTACTGGATTTCTAACAATGGAAATCTTAATGCAAATGGGTGGAGTGAGGGGGGCAATTTAAGGGACAATTTCTTTGTTAAAGCCTTACTTTCCAGTTAGACTAAAGTTTATCTATCCTAGAGGGAAAGAACACATTATCTTGATGTTTTGAGAGGACTCTCCTGTATATAGTTAGAGGCTGGCCAAATCCAACGTTGTAAAAGCTGTGTCGTGTGTGTGTTTGTTAGTTTTCTTGGTTACAGGATAAGGAATCACTGGCATTATTGGAGATTGACTGAGTTGTTGTTCTGGACATACTGACGCCCAGCAACCCAAATCTGCGACCTGGAAGGTCACGACGTGCCTAACTTCAGGGTCCGAGTGTCAGCTGCATAATCCATGGAGATGTGCTTCAGTCTATCTGTATATCTGTGGAAAATTTCTGTTTATCTATATCTTAGCCAATGAGAATCATTCAACCTGTAAGCAATGACGTAGCTTAGACCTTGTAAATGGTATAACTGCTGTGATCTTTGTAGCTGTAAGCGGCGCGGGCTACGAACTCCTGTGTGAGTCTTGAAGTTGACTTCTGCTGATGAAACTGCAAACTTTCTTTAGTAAAACTTTTCTTTAATTTATTATAATTCTGACTCTGGGTCTTCATTCTTCATATCTGGTTCTGGATCTTTGACTCTATACCCTTACAGAATACAACATTACATCTAATATCTAAACATCCAACAGGAATGTGTGAGAAATGTGGAGAGAGTGAAACTTTAGAACGTGTTATAAATTGTAAGGATTATGATGAAGAAAGAGAAGTGATAAGAGAAGTAATATGGAAGAATGAAGGAAAAAATTAACATTAAAGAATATATCATACTCAGATATAGGAAATAGTTCAGTAAATGTGTTGTTTCAGTTTCTGAATAACACAGGATTAAAAGGATGTAGGAGAAATGTATACAAGGTAGAGGGTGCGGATAAGATGATATGATGGTAAAGGAAAGAATATCTGAAGGAAAACAAGGATATAGTGAATTATTGGGAGTTAAAGGGGTGGAAACTGTAGGAACTGAACACGCAGCGCTAGTGGGTGTTTTTTTAATATATATATATAAAATGTAGTCGGGATGGTTAGAAAGTGTAAAGAGGAATAGGAAAATGTTTCTGAGCCAACTTACCTGATGATGGCAGTAATGCACTCTTTAGTGCGGTTGCCAATTAAAGAGAGAAGAAGAAGAATCAAGCTTTTAATGTTGTTTATGTACCGGTATGTGGTGTTTATTTGCTTTAAGACAAACCATTTGAAAATGCATATGTCAGCAACATTGCTGAATATTTTCTTCTTAAAACTGCAGTGAACCAAATACTGTCTCAAAAACGTGGTTTGAAATCGCTGGTGTATCTGACGTCATAATATACCTTATAGGCTACCGTTCAGGTCAAAGTGTGGTCGTCAACAAACAAAGTGGATTTTTAAGCTGGTGTGAGTGAGTAGAAACGGGGTGGAGACCAATTTGCATATTCATAGAACCGTGTATACTAAATGAGGCAAGGGTTTAGATTTACATTCAAGCTATTTTAAGGAATGAAGAATTTTTTTCAAGAAAAAAAAGTTTTAAATATGTAATTTTGGTTATCAAAAATGAGTTTTAAGGGATAAAATTATTGACTACAGGGGGAGTTTCATTCTGTTTGGCTTCCAGTAAAACCAGATGCTTTAGTTTTGTTTCCATTGTTGGAGAAGTATGCCAATAAACTGGACATTGTGGACACACTGGACACACAAACTGGAAGTTACTTGACATTAATTCATTTTTTATAGAACTCTGCACATCTGCTAAGATTAAAACGGTCATTTAAAGTGTACAAACCAATCTACCTGAGGCAATTTTCACTACAACCGATAACTGAAATGTAGGTAGGCGGTTTGATTAGAGAATCATGAAATTAGCTTTGGTCAGTTGCCCGGATGAGTGGTCTGATAAGCATGTTCAGCGTAGCATTGACAAGTATTCCAGATCACATTTTAAGCGACATGGTTTTGAGACACTTTACATATTTACTTGAGGACTCATTAGGATATTGTAGGCTCCTTCAATAGGTTCAAGAGGATTTTTCAATGCGGAAGTAAGCCATTTTCTGTGAATGTGCAAAACTTCCGATTCATTAGTGAGCTGTAAATGGTAAAACTATTTGCACTAACCAGTGTGTTTAAAATTACGACAATACATTCAAATAAATGGGTAAGAAATAGCCCACCAGCTTGCAATATCAAGCAGCGCAACCAGCTTTTTTGTACAGCCATTCAATTTACAAATGGCCGAGTACACTCTTATGTGAAAAATAATGTGGATACGGTGTTGCAAACCTGGGGAACCCCATAGGATCTGTTTTACAAACTAAATGTACTATGTCTTTCAGAAACTCAAGGATTTCTGAAAGACATACCAAAATGTGAGCTGTATCATTTCCATTTCCTTCCAAATGAAAGATGTAGTTCGGGTGTCTTAGCAGAGTAACCGTAGTTCATGAATATGATCCACTACGTTTGTCAACTCAGCTTGGAAGTGTCCTGTATAATTTTTGTCTTTCAAAACTTACAAATACTTTTTTGTTTGAAAGTGTATTAGCCTACTTAGTTTGTTATTTTGTTTTGTACCCTAATGGGTTTTTTTTTAATGGTTTTGCATGTGCTGTTTCTGAGTTTGCTGCCATCTGGTGGATGTAGTCATTTTTTCCTGCCTTTAGTCTCACACTTCGGGCTACTACAAGACATAGAAAACATCTTCTTTGAACCTCACTCACTTCAGAATGAGGCTGTCAGGACATACATTCTAATGTCCATAATGAGCATCTAATCCAAATCCATTATTGATCTCATTCTCATCTGAGTAAGCAAGTTACCAAGACTCAACACAAGCCCATCTCTCTGCACTCCTTAAGAATGGGGTACACTACAGATTAAAGACTAAGATAAAAATATATTACTGTCTTATATCCCACTTCTGACAGATCCATATGCATTTCAATGTTTGTTAAAAAGTCACTGAGAGTCATGAAAAAGTTATTGGTAATGCATACAATGTTTATGCAATATCCAAAATAAGAGTTAAAATAAAACTTTAATTATATAGCACCTTAAAAAACAGAGTGTACCAAAGTGCTTTACAATTTCAAAGTAATTAAATACAACACACTAAAAATACAAAGAAAGAATTAATAAAATAAACCAAAAGAAAAAGATACAAATATATAAATTTCTGTTTGGAGTCAGTACTTTATAATGCAGGACCAGGTATGCCGAGCATCAGGAGACGGATTCCTCGTCGCCAGAAAAAAAGAAAAGAAATTGAACGTAAAAGGAAAATTGATCAGCGATTTTAAAAAACGAGGGTTAATTTCGGGATAGCTTTTTCCATGTGGAAAGAGTATGGAAGTAAAATAATGCCAAATGTTTTTGAAACAAAAAGCATGTTGAAAAAAAAATGCATTGCATTAACCCTGCTTGTATTTTATTGCATCGTATGTGTAGGGCTTGCATTTTTATGGGCTGAAATTTAGCATGGTTGAATATTTAAGCTGTGAATATTTAAATTCAAAACATTTTAAACACATTTTCATTAGTAAAATTTCAATAATCCATATCCACCTTTCATATTTCACTTCCAAAATATTCAAACTGATTAAAAATACAACCTATAATATTCAACAGGCGGTTTTTGGTCCATTTTATTTCGCTTTGCAAATTCAGTGGTTCAAATTCGACAGTAAATTCAACGTTGACATCCAGGAACAGCAGGAACAGCAGTAGATTACCGAGCATTATCTCCATCTTCTGTTAGTCTACCTCACCAGCAGGGGGTGCAAGCGCGTGTTGTTGAGAAGAAAGAGCAACAGTTAGAGCAAGACATTCATTCATTACAAACTCATTTACAACAATTGAGCATGCATTATGTTTTTTGTGATGATTGTCTGGATCAGTAGCCTTAATATGATGAAAAAATGATAAAGGCACAAAAGCTGCACAAAATTTATGTTCCATTCATTAACTTTATTGTTACTTTCCCTGTATAGCCTTACATGTTATCAGCTTTTTCTACCATGAACGGGATTATAATCGGTTTCCTTCAATACCTCATCATACTCAAGGATTCCCCTTCTGTCAAGACAAAACGCTTAACTCGCACCTTATTGGGGAAGTATGCCTACATACATGTACTGCATTAGATTAAACTGGGAAGGTTCATAGCACTTTCATATTGGTGTCCTATATTGTTAGTTTAACTGTAAGTCGCTTTGGATAAAAGCGTCAGTTAAATGACTAAATGTAAAATTGTCTTGACATTCGCACATTTAGGGACCGTCTCTAAAGTAACATTGGTAGTCCTATAGGCCTAAACGTTTCTAACTTCAATAGCAAACTTCAATTTATTTGAATAAATTGCGCATTATGCCTGACACCTACGTGAACACTTTACAGTTGGTTTTAGGACTGCAAGTCGTTCTCTTCAAATGCTATTGAAGTTAGAAACGTGTATACCAATGTCGTATGTAACTTTAGAGACGGTCCATAAATGTGCAAATGTCCAATGTCAAGCCAACTTAAATGCCAGTATCACTGAGAAACGCTGAGCATTAAACTTTGCGCGTTAAGTTCATATTCTGAGTCCTTCTGCTTGACTGCGAGTTTGGTCTTTTATACCACTGTATTAGTCCATTAAGCTACGATAAGCGTTTTATATGTCCAGCAGGGGAATCCTGAAGTATTGAGGGAAATCCTAGTGGCCTACTGCATGCAGCACAATAGCCGCAATATAAGTTTAACATTATAATCTCGTTCACGGTAGAGAAAGATGCATGTAGGATACACAGGAAAAGTAATCGTGAAGACACTGAATTTCACATAAAACAGACGTCATAATAATCACAGATACACTTACATTGTTGTAAATGGGTTTTTATGAATGAATGTCTTGCTCTAACTGTTGCTCTTTCTTCTCAACAACACGCGCTTGCACCCCCTGCTGGTGAGGTAGACTAACAGAAGATGGAGATAATGCTCGGTAATCTACTGCTTTTCCTGCTGTTCCTGGATGTCAACGTTGAATTTACTGTCGAATTTGAACCACTGAATTTGTGGAAGCGAATTTGCAATGCGAAATAAAATGGACCGAAAACCGCCTGTTGAATATTATAGGTTGTATTTTTAATCAGTTTGAATATTTTGGAAGTGAAATATGAAAGGTGGATATGGATTATTGAAATTTTACTAATGAAAATGTGTTTGAAATGTTTTGAATTTAAATATTCACAGCTTAAATGTTCAACCATGCTAAATTTCAGCCCATAAAAATGCAAGCCCTAAAAATACAAAGCATTAAAATACAAGCAGGGTTAATGCAATGCATATTTTTTTCAAGTAGTACAATGCAACATGCTTTTTGTTTCAAAAACATTTGGCATTATTTTACTTCTATAAAAAAGCTAATGAAGGAGAAACACTTCGAAAGGGACGCTGAAGTTTGCCTGCGTTGCATTCGACAAGTAAGTCAATGTTATGGTCTAAATTACAAGCTTGTTTTAATTGCTTTGTTGTGTACTTTATTATATAGGCAGCATAACAGTAGAACATGTATAGTTAAAAGCTAAACAGGCTCTTTGATGAATAGCATCATAGGCTATGTTTGATGTAATAAGGGTTGCATTTCATGCCTACATGTTGTCATAGCTTCTTAACGGCTATAGTTGCAACACGCATTTTGGAAAAGCGAGGCGCTAGAGGGCACTATTCGTTTGAATGCAAAATACAATTTCACCGCTGGATGGGAGAAATTCCTACACAGTGTACCTTTATACCTCCGGATACTCCTAGTCATATCATAGATTAAAACAATACCATGTTTTATGGCTGAATGAGGTGCACATCCTTTTACAACCATTTGTGTGATATACAGCCAGTTTAGAATAGTTTTCTGCTTTTGTTTAAATAATTATTTGTCTGTTTTTACTGACAACAGATTTTATTGCAAAGTAGCTGTCCAAGCCAGTGAAGGAGGATTTTTTTTCAAAGAAGAGTGAGTAGTAAAAACAAATAGTAGCAAATAACCATTTCAATTTCAGGACTGAAAAATTGCAGCTGATATTGGACTCAATTGGACACCACACGATAAGGAAAAGTCACACTCTTGGGTCAAAATTGGGACTGGCTTCAATTAATAGTGTTATTATTTAACCTCGTTCTATTAGAATCACCTGCCGGTTTTGCTTGAATATTCACTTTGCGAGGGGATTAAGAAGACACGTACGTGTACAACACCTGGAGCGTTAGAATAACGGAAGGTCAGAGAACAAGATGATGTGTCATTTAGCTGGGTGCCTAGACGATCGTGTAGGGAGATGTCTTAGGGCAGCCATAAAAATTACAGAGAACTCAACTGACAGCTATTATGTGGACTGTCTGTCATGCTGTCAAATTAGCCATTAAGTTAATTATAGCCCCACTGAAAGTCACATTGTATGGAGGAGCCTAAGTATGTGTAACAAGACAGCTAGCACAAGGCAGCCAGTCAGACTTTAAAAACAAAAGAGCACTGTTTATTAGATTCATGTGCAGAGCCCAAAAAGCTGTCATATTTGTAGTGGATTACAAACCTGTCCAGCAAGCAAATTGTCATAATTTCCCAGTGGTATAGTTTCAGCAGTTTGTAGAGGGTGAATTTATTTCCACAGATTAGAGAAATTTGAGGAACAATACTTTTTCTTTCATTTTTTTATATATGGCATTTGTCATTTACTGTACAATTCCACAATGCAAACATCATAGTTATTATAACTGTACGTGATTGGCTTGACAACTTGCTGCTATTATGTGTCATGAGCCATTACGAGACTTTGATGATGAAATAAACAGACTTAACACTGACATTTTCCACATACAGTCTGGCATGGTAGATCGCTGTGAACCCCACAGTAAAAACCTGGAGGAGGTTTACAAAGTCTATAATTGGCACTATGATTTGTACAAGAGTATTTTTCATTGTTCAAATATTAAGCCGGTATAATGAAGCAAAGATGTATGCCTGGAACATGTGGGCAATTCCAGAGACCTTAAAGGGATAGTTCATCACAAAATGAACATTCTGTCATCATTTACTTACCCTTTTGTTGTTCCAAACCTGTATTTCTTCTGTCGAACACAAAAGAAGATATTAAGTCAATGGGTTTCAGTGTTGTTTTGGACTCTACTGACTTTCATTGAATAAAACAGTTAAAACAATCTTCTTTTGTGTTCTGCAGAATAAATAAAGTCTTTCAGGTTTGGAACGACTGAAGTAAATAATGAACTATCCATTTAAATTCTATCCTAGTTATAAATCAAACTTATATAGTTCACCACTTGCATTGTCTATGCAAACATCCAGTCTTCTGTCCTGGTCTGTGTATTAAATCTCTCAGATATTGTAAAACATAGTCCGCCAAAGTGACTCCCCCTCAGCTTCATCAAATTTCCCTCAAGATTTACAATGTTGTTGTCGGCATCCGCTATTTTACACACGCGGTGATCAAAACAATGGAATGCAATAAAAGTAAATTGACTGGCTGAGCGCATGCGCAGGTGCGACAGCCGGGCCGACATCTGGAAATCCGTGTGCATGCAACACTTTACATGCGATTCTTCTTGAAGTCTTGATGGGTTGTTGGCAGTGCTAATGAATCGTAAAATGGTTGCTCTGAATCATCAGCAATAAAGTGTACCCTTCAACTATTTTTTTTTTTTGTCTTTCAGCCAGAGGGTCTTTCTCCATGACACAGCTGGAGTCATGTTAGCTGGAGTTATTCAGCTGCACTCCTCGCAGCTGCACGCAAGGATGTAACGGTAAGTAGCGGTTATCCGTGTCCCGCCCGAGCATCGCAGACGTACCGCCTTCAGTTTGGAGGTGTGTGGACGGCAGCAGAAACAAGTGCTTTTGAAAGGCTGCTTCAGGACTGAGCTGAAAGAGATCAGCGGGTCTGAGCGGGACGTGTGGCTGCAGTGACCCTCACATCGAGCCAGGAGAACCATCTGTAGAGCATAAAAGGTTCATTTAGATCCATGTTTAAGTAAACGGGTGTTACCATCTTTCTCTTGTCACACATTAATTAAAATTCATGATCTATCTATCTATCTATCTGAAATTTGATTTGAATCATTTCCTTATCTAGATAAGTATTGGAAAAAATAAAACCGTATGAGAAAATATTTGTGCTCTAAGACTATTAGCCCCAATTTAGTTTTCTAAAAGATTGTTCTAAAAATAAATTTATCACACAAGAGTGTTTTCATGGCAAACGTTTAGTAATCGATCGTTTAGTGGTTGTCGAACATGACTGAATGAATTCAAGGCACACATTTTCATTACACAGAACTGTTTGTCTTTACCATAAGCGATTCTCATTGAACCTCACTAAAAGAAAGTGTGTGTGTGTGTGTGTGCTACTTAAACCAGCAACAGATAAAGGAGAAAACGATAATTTAAATAAGACTGTACTTTACTGTTTGGTGATTTTGCCACATCAAACCACATTTACAGTGTCAGAGGTGAATATATTCAGGTTATAAAGCATTGTAGGTTCTTCTAATCATGTAAGTGCATAAAGAGAAAAAAAAAAACAATCTATCTATGTCGATCACTTGTAAAATATTATATAGGCATATATTGTAACATTTTAGTTGGATGATGCCACACAAAAATGTTTGTACTACAAAAACTTTGTAACGCCCAATTTGTTTATTAATTTTGTTTTAAGAAATTATTTTCAGTCTCCATTTCTTTACTCCCAAATTGGCCTTCCCCCTTTTTTGGAGACATCAACAAAAACTGGAATGTGTGTAAGATTTTCTGACTAAGTAGTTTTACCAGTGGGCATCCTTCGTTGTCTGCACAAGTATTTGTAGTTATTATAAAGAAAGAGTCCTGTGCCATCCCTAATTTGAACCCTGTGTCAGAAGAACTAAGATAAGTTTCCTGAGAAAGTTTGCAGTGTTGAACAAAGAAAGCTTGTGTACTCTCTCACTTTGACCTTGCACCTGCATGGTGATGGGAGTGTGGTTGATCTCTCCCAGACCTGGATGCTCAGGCTACTTGACTCCCCCAAATACCTCAATCTCACAAATTTGCCTCATCTACTTTGTGAGGATTGTTGTGTGACAGATGAAAGGTTTTGCACTTCGCAGGACCGATTTATGGGGGTCAGATCCACCTGGCTACATCGCTGGAGTTCACTGGCTGATGAAGAGAGATACGCTCATCAAAAAAATCCCCCTTTGAAAAGCGCTGTCCTACATAAGAGTTCTCTCGTAATTAAAGGTATATGAGTGATGCTCATCTGCAATGATAGACACAAACGTGACCCAGTTCAATGGTCTACTGATTCGGAATATGAGGTGCTGGCCAGACCGCAGGCCGCCACATTCCTGAACACTCCGTAAATGGACTCCTGTCATGTTGTCTTTCAGCTGCATAGTGTTAGTGGAGTGTCACCCCCATTATAAGGAACACTAGCCTGTCTGAGGCCAAAAAGCACCCGATATGCATCACTCATGGTCCGACATCCATGAATGAAGCGGCATTGACTTGCTGCTTCTAGCTGATGTCATTATTTAATGTCACCTGAAACTGTAGGCATACGGCCATGTTCGTAAAACAATCGGAGGATAGATGTGGGGGATTTCAGAGGGGGGTGCAGTGGAGGTGTGTGGCCACAGAAGATGAATATTCAAGGAAACATGGCAAGGTGACAAAAGCTGGGCAGCAGATGTAAGCTCTTCTTCCCCTCTATATTTATCTCAGAGTGACTGCGCAGGTGGACCCTATTGTGTAGCACTACTGAAATTTGCATGGAAGCATCAGCCATCCTCATAACTAATGCAATGTGTAATAGGCTTCTTTAAAGGTGACTGAGTTGAGCTTAATCCATTGTGCTGCTTTTAGACAATGGGCCTGTGTACATGCTGAGGTCTGTCAATCAGAAACTAATCAAATATTTCACTGTTGGGTTTAGTTGTTTGATACAAAATGGTCTGGCTAGTGGCTATACAGTTCTTACTTTTAACCAGTAGAGCTGATTTTCCAATACACATGTTTGATTCAATTTTATTTGATTCCGATTCATTTGGGCATATTTCAGTTATAAAATCTGTTTTGCTTGCGTATCAAAGAAATTATCTCCCAGCTGATGCTGTAAATTACACTGGGAAGCTTCTAAAACTGTAATAGAGTTATTCATTATAGAGTTCCAAGAGTGCTGAGCCCAAACAACACTGAGTTTGTATTACTCTTATTGTCTGTGTTGTCTGGATTTGTTTGTAAATATTAACTTGGTTATTGAACTTGTATAAAAAAAGCAATATCACTCTCAAAATTGTGCTGTAATAGTTTTTGTGAGTGGTACTACACTGGTTGCACTTAATGCTTTTTGATTCACTAAAAAGAACTGGCTCATTTGAGTAATTTTTTCATGAATCTGATTACACTGGTTGCTCTGAATGGTTTTGATTCACTAAAAGGGATATTTGATCATGAACCATAATAGTCTGCACTTAGATACACTAAGTTTGTTCAAATTCAAAGATAAACACTGTGAACTGAGTACAAGGAGTACAAGGAGTGCGCCACTGAAAACGGTACAGGCAAAATAAAGGATAGTTCTTGGGATTTTAGGAATCTATGATTAATTGGAATGTCAGTATTTTACATCCCACTAATTACTTTTTGGAAGCAATCATGTACCCAGAGTCGGTTTTAATTTACTTTAGCTTTATTTGCATCCTTGAATGAAACTTTACCTAGCCACGTTTTCCATTTTCTACTTACTGCTTTTGGATAATCATGCTGTTTGTCTGGTAATTAGAAAATACAGTTTGTGTAATGCTTGCAGAATGAAGATTTTTAGCTCCAGCACAGGTGGCTAACTAGCTCATCTTCAGTTTATTGGATGTTGAATATTTGTTGACACAGCCCAGCTGGGTTTGTAAGAGCGGGAGCCTGAGAAATTCAATTCACAATATACAGATCATTAGAGGCTGTCATTCTGAGGGGAACAGGTGAATCAGAGCATCTGGAACTCATCCTTTTTATTATCGATGGCTTATTTTAAGGGGACGTATTTGAGGCGCTCTATTGTTTCGATAAGCAAAAAATGACTCAGGCGTAACACTGTGTCCAACACCTTGGAACTGTGCCACCTCCAGATATTTTATGCACCTCATGAGTGCTTATTTCTGGCGAGGCTTTAGGCCGCACAGGCAGGCAGTGTTCCTTGCCAAGGTGTCAAAGTAGTTAAAGGTAGAGGTCATTAGACAAGCGAGCCATGCTATCTGATTCAATAAATGAAAACAGGGTTTCTTGGGTTCTAATTATGAGGGACATCCCTGGGGTCAGTGTTTAAATGTAAAACCTTCTAAAGCATCAGGAGACTTGATTTGTTTTAAGCAGCTTGTTAGCAGAAAAGTTGTGGGTGTAGAGAGTGTATTGTTTTACAAGAAGACCTGACCTCCCAGACTATTTTTTGTAATTCAATAAGCAACAAGGGAGCTCAATTTTTTTGTTCCTTTCACCTGGATGTTAAGGCTTTTTTTCTCCTCCATACTGATATGAGACAAAAAACATGTGTAACAATCTGAAATCATTTGCAGTTTCATCAAATATCATTTTGTGCATGCTAGTGTTTCCTACCATTGTTTTATTATTTATATACTATTATAATTGCCTTTTATTTTTATATTTTCAGTTTTCATTACAATTTTAGGTTACGTTAGATTAAAATATCTTCTTTTTTGTTCAACAGAAGAAAGAAATTCATACAGGTTTGGAACAATTTGATCATTTTAAATTTTTGGGTGAACTATCCCTTCTAATAATAGTGTTCTAAATTTTACAAAAAATATACATATTATTGGATACAAACTTAGTTTAGCTGACATTTTGGATCAAACAGGCAGAAATTTTCTTAGAAAACATGATGACATCTTTTGAACGAAACATTTTTTATGGATTTTTAACATATTTATATGGCACAAATACAATCAGGATCACTACAGTGACAGCATCACAATTTTGAGTTCTTACCTTTGAATTGCATTTGTAGATAGGATGTGTGATGGTCTCAACAAAATGATGTCTCATACACCTGTCAGGATCATTGTCCCCTAAGTGTCCACTCTCTGCCTTACAGGTGACACCCTGCAGGATAGTCAGCAGAGGACATGTGACCAGAAGAAGTAGAATCCCAGGCTGGCCCAGAGCGACTGAGTTCCTCATATTGTCCACAGCTTCCACAGGTAAAACAAAAGAAAGCTTGACCGTCTACTACAGAAGACAAGGAAGAGGTCTCCACTGTGTTTTTGATGCCACATAAGTGAACCGAAATATGTAGTTAGCGTTGTCTTTAAACTCAGCCATCTCCTTGAGTGGCCTGGATGTCTCTGTGGGCAAAGAAAGGAACCACGGTTAGTCCAGGATGCAAGCTGCAGAAAAAACACCCAGCTGAGAGCGCGATTTCAGGTAATGTTTCGCAGGTTACTCAGAGCTGTTTAAGTTGTTAGTGGAAGGACTGGGCAGGTGAGGTAAGGTGCAACGTAAGGGAGAGTGGAAGTTTGTCTGCGTGAGAACCCGTCAGTGACAGATGACCCGAGACAGACGTCTGTTGTGCCTCTGCCAGCTGGTTAAGGTGATTGCTGCCATGTCTCCAGCCAGAAATAAGTGGGCTGTGATGTATGAGGAGTTCTGGCAGACCGCTGTACTGTTATTCTTACAATCCCAACACTGAAAAAAATGGTGTTTTTATTACACAGTGAAGAAACCTAATATATTAATAAACAGCCCGGAGCAAATTTCCCCAGAAATGAATTTTTCATAAAAAGAAATAAGTCTCGGTGCAAGTTCTCTCATGACAGTAAAACAATTGCCAACTTAGGTACACATATACTTATTTTTTCATGTGCTTAGTGCTTTACAGTCCTCATGATAATGTTTCGTGTGTGGCAGTTAAATTCACTGAGCCACGACTGCTAAAAGGTTTGGTGTAATGAGGGAGAGAAAGAGTAGCAGAGCCCTTAGGGTAACCGACTCCAAAAACCTGGATCAGACAGAGAGGAAATTATCATTCACTAAAACAATACCTTGCATTATGTCTAAACCTCTTTCGAATTTTATTTTGAAACCCGCAATTGCTCCGAAATCGCAAACACATCAGGCTAATTTAAAACTTTCTTCTTGTGTTTTTCTTACCGGAGCGACTCATTTAACTTTAGCATTCCTCGTGTAGGGTTTTAGGTATCAATTTGCCTGTTTAAATAAATACTCCCTGAAATGTTTAACTGCACCAGAGAGCATGTGTTGCTGGGTTTACACAAGCACACATCACAGTCTGTTCTTAATTGGGATGCTTCAAATACAGGACTTCGTCATTTATTTAATATCGGGCATACCAACTGCCATCTTCATCATCATCATCATGCCTAGGCACGACTGTTGACATTCAAACCAAGTTGAGAGCGTCTGCCGTTCTGATCTGTAGTGACTGTAATGGGCCTTAACAATGCAGTGTAGACACCCCAGCTCAAAAGATAACTACAGATCCAATTTAGTTCATAAACAATGAGATGGTGACCTCATGGCGTAACCATCCATGGCAGCATCATCGGTTGAAGGCTTCTAGTGCTGTAAGGGCAGTTGTGAGTGTATTGCTCCATAGTTTTCAGTGTAAGGTAATATTGACCACCACAGCATCCACACCTGCTTCGGCCTGTAGATTTATAAAGCCCAGTGTGTCTACAAACAGCAGAAGGACTTCCAATCCCCTCTGAGACAACATCTGATTGGCTCTTTATTTCTAAAGAAGACGGTACTAGTATTTATTTCTACCGAAGACGGTACTAGTTAAAAACATATTTTGCATTGCAGTTTCTTCCATGCATAAGTAGAGTGAACCATATTGGTATATATACAGCTTTTGTATTTACTCGCCCTCATGTCATTCCAAACTGATATGGTTTTCTATATTCTGTGGAACACAAAAGAAAATTTTGAAGAATGAAAAAGTGTTTTTGTACGTACAATAAAAGTCAGTGTTGTTTTGAACCCCAATGATCCTTTTTGTTTGAATTAAAACAGTTGAAACCTTCTTCAAAATATCTTCTTTTGAGTTTTACAGAGGAAAGTAATTGGAATTACATGAGGGTGAGTAAATTATTCTGGGTGAACTATCCCTTAATACTTCCGAGTTGCAAGATGCAAAACAGGGTATTTTTCATATTCACTAACTGCCAAATATTATCCCACAGGAAGAAAAAAACAAAAAACAAATTTAAGAGGAAGGCAGGAGCCAGGACCGGGTGAGACATGCCATAACCCCGTTGCACTGAACTCTCAGACCCAGACTGCTCGCCTAGGGACTGTGTCCTAACCGGGAGTCCCGTCAGCGGCTATAAAGCCACTTAGGGAGCAGACCCCTGGAATGAACTGTCCCTAGGCATGGCACTAGTGGTTGTGCAAATAGAGTATGGATCTTTTGATCATTGCTGATCCTCTCAGGCCATGGCAAGGCTAGAGAGGGGCCTTGCCGTCTGCACCATTAGGACTGTGAAATTCCTCACATTCAAAAGCAGCCACAGGTTAGGGGCCGTATGTAGGAGCTGTTGCACACTATTCAGTGTTGCTTCTCACCGTCTCATAGTTAGTGTTTATTTGATTTAGAGAGTATAAAATGCCATGGGAACACGTGAGCTTTTCATTTCAAGTCATCTTCACATGGTGGTTGTTCTTTGCAGACACTGAAAGAACTCAGGGGATCATGGGCTCTTGATATCTCAGTCTCTGTCTCCTGTTCTAAACCTTGCTGCTGTTTCTGCTTAAGATAAAGCACAGATTGTCATTTTAAGGGCTTGGATTATGTGGATTGAGACAATTGAATCCACATTATTAGTTATAGCTTCCTCAACATTATTGTGTAGAAACAGGCTTATCTGAAGTTAGAGCTCAATTTTCGAGGTAATCCATGTCAAAGTCGTCTAATGCCTTCAAACCAAACTATGCTGAGAAAATAATTGTATTTGAAGAACATTTATTAACGATTAAGCAATAATAATATTGCTTTTGTACAACAGTTCAATAAACAAAATGTCAATATTGATTACCTATTTTTGCGCAGTCAACGAAAATAGTTCCTAGTCAACGCAGAATTGTGTCTCAGAGCAAGTAGACACATTCCTGACCGAATAAGTGTTTTTGAACAAATTGTTTGATTGACTCATTTGTAAAGTCACTAGCTGGGTCTGAAATATGCTGGGTCCTCAAACTGTCAGAGTAGGTACAACAATTGAATAAGAACTTGCTTTGTGACCATTAAAAAAAGTAAATTCTATACAGTATGAATGAAATCCCAATGTGCTACATTCGCCATCTTGTCTTTTTCATGTGATTTACACTGTCAGTTGCCTGGCTTCACTGCCATTCACAATTTGTAAAGTGTCTGTTAAATGCGAACTTCAGAATCTCACCGGAAGTAGTAGGTCATCCTGGTACTTTCAGTCGGTACAATAAATGACTCAGTGACTCAATGACTACAGTTACTTGTCACCACTTAATGGCGTAACGATGTAGAAAAGTGTAGAAAGAGTCACTGAAAAATCCCCACCACTTAACTGTTGTATAATTATAATTAAGTATGCTTGTTGGTTATACAAGAAAAATTAGGTAAATCACTTCATGTTCCCTTTGAATCACTCAGATTTCATTCCATAGCTGGAGTACTTTAACAAGGATAATCAAACTTCAGAAGGGTCTGACAGCAGCTGAGTCCACAGTTGTTGAGTGAGGCGTGTGGTCGCCTAGTATTTGCCAATAAGCAGTATTGTCTTCTCAGTCACATTGACATGCCCAAACCCCCTCCTCCGGCGAAGGGGTTACGTCACTGTTTTCTGCTTGTTTAGCACCCTATTGTTTGACCGGCTTTTAATAAACCAAAGGGCAGATTCCTGCAGGGATCACCCCGCAGCCCTCCTCTCATGCCCATCTGCAACACAAGCAGCATGCCAGGGGCACTGCCACTACACGCAGACGCCAGTAACCCGCGTCTCCAGAGCTAAACCGCATGCTAAATATATCCCCTGTGATAAAGATAAGACAAACACAATGGATTTGAACATAGTTTGATGCCAATAGCCGGGCCACCATGTGAGCCATCGCTAAACTAATGTTAGCTTTACATTTGGCTTCTCAGAAAAGCGCCGGTCTGATTGGAATGCTAAAAGATGAAAGGGTCTGCGCATAGCAGAGCTGTGGTGGAGTTTCCAGTTAAATTAATTAGAGACCCTGATATGCTGTCCTGTTAACCTTCCCGCTTTAATGTGATGTGCAAATTGACGGCTGTCGTCATCTTCTAAAAATACCTCAGGCTTTAATACTTGATTAAGTCGTCAAATGACTATTACGTATTGATTATGAATGAGTTCCACACATAACACTGGTTGACATTGCTAGCTTTTACATTTAACAACTGGGGGGGAAGTGTGTTCTAGCTCACCTCTTCCTCCATAAACAATCCTCAGAATATCTATGATTTCTCATCTGGTGCGCTCGGCTAACGACCTCTGGCTTAGCTGCTTGTATTGCACAGACAGGGACTGAATTCTCAATATAATGCTGATGACTTACCTTAGCAACCAATCTCCCACAGCACACATTATGTGAGCCTTATCATATTTATCATAGCCGTATTACTTCGGCTATGAGTCACTCTGAAAAAAATCACTATGTATCTGATCAAATCAAATTAATATGCACCGTCACTCTGAACTCAGGTAAAAACTGGACTCTTGCCTTTGTGAGGTAGATCGATTAACATATTTTACTTGTCAATTCTGGCTAACAATGCATTATATTTAAGAATAAGAAATCAAACACGCATACATACATATATATATATATATATATATATATATAATATCAATCAATATTTATATAAATATTTATATATAGTATACTTAGTAATGTATTCACTGCTGAAACCAGACGAACGGTAAAACACTAATGTACAGCGATAAAGTAAAAAGTAACTTTGATGACCCGGTCACCTTTACAGCGCTGGTGGTCTTACCTTCTGCCTGGTGCTGTTTAACCTGCAATATCCAATCCCAGCTGGCTCCTCTAGGACAGAAATGAAATTTCTTAAGCAACAATTGCCTTTAGATCTCTCCCTCTCTCTCATCCACTTGCTCTCTCCCCTCTCTCTGTTTCTCTTTTACTCTCTCTCACGCATGCCGATTGTGTGTGAGCTCTGATTCCTTCCCCTCCCTCTCAGCTCCCCTCCCCCCGCTTCGACATTCACACCCCCTCTTTTATTGAGGAATCACATGGAAACGGGAAAAGGATGGATGATGTACATCTTGGGATGGTTGTCAGATGTGGAACGTGACACAGCAGTCATATATCACCTTAGGGACACACACATACTCGCCCCCAGCTGCCACACCAACAAGCAAATGGGGATTCCAGCGAAATCAGAGGAATGACCAAAAGTCTGGCCCTCTTTTACGAGGTCCAGGTTATAAAACTGTTAGCGGAGTTAGTTTACTTAAAAACAATTGGTCTTCTGGGTTTCTTGCTGTCTTTCCTGAGACTTGGGAGATGTAACTCATTTCAGCTGGAAGCTATTTTGAAGCATGCATGCAGTTATATGTAGTAGGAAAATGAAAAAAAAAAAAAAACCCTATTCTCTACCTTTGGAACAGCTACAAAGGGGGATTGATGGTTGCTGTATTAAATTCATATCTTTACGCTAGCATGAGTCTTGAAATTCTTACAAAATGCGATGAAATGGCATTCAAATGCAAAGCACATAACTGCATTGTTGGAATATTAAATACAAAACAGATGTGCAATTATGAGTTCCCAATGAACGCATAATTACTATTTCACATCTCCGAAATGGAGAGAATCCAGCAAACATTTCTGTTTTTCTCAAAGTTTGTTCTCCTGTGGCCAAAAAATGTCCTTTAAAGATCATGGTGGAGGAGGCAGTTGAAATTAAATTACCGCAAATATTGGCACTAGAGGGAGAAAAAAAAATGAGATATGGACTTCATCCGAAAGGGAACTGAGTGTGGCTTGACATTATCTGATTGTCAGATCTTACCAACTTTATCCAGCAGTTTCCATGATGCTAAGTTTGAGGAAAAAAAAAACTGTTTAAAAATGACTCAAAACAAAAAATAATGTCTAACATACAGTTTTACAAAAGAAATGCAGTAGAAAATGTGATTAAATGGCATACACAAACCATCATGCAAAGTTGGAAACCCCTTGAGAAAAAAAGACTCAAAAACTAAAAACTAAAAACTCAGGAGGTCAAAAGTTGATTCAACATAAATTACCTGCAAGACTTGATGTGACCTCACAGATGTTCTCACCTTCTACCAGTCGACCCCTTGACATCACCATCATTAACAACCAGCAACTCCTGTTCACACACTGCAAATCTGAATTGAAGTAGATTATCGCAATGCTAATCCAAAGTGGGCTGATCATGACAACAGGGTTGAGTTACATAGCCACTAGCTGGGTATTTTAGTGAGGCGCACATATGCATAGAGTAAAAATAAATAATTTCTTTGAATCGTTTCTATGACTGAGAGACAAATGAATACTGGCGTTGACCTGGTATGTCAGCGAGAGCAAAATAGCCTTAGCAGAGATTTCCTCCAAAAGCTTCCCATCCTGGAAATGAGACCTTCTCATGCCTGTCCATCATATTTTTATTGTATCCAGGAGCATCTGTAGTCTTTCAACACTCAACTATTCTTTCAACTTCCGTTTTGCTATTTGATGTGGCACAAGTATCAAGTGATTTACTGTCTGCATTTGTCCATTCGGTCATGTCCATCTAATACGCTATTATTTGTTTCAGTGTTTTCAAACCTTTTTACAGATGAACTTTAATTTTCTAGAAGGACAAAGGGGGCTGAGTATTGTCGAAAGACATCGTGTTTGCCGCAGAAACTTATTTCATCAAGTACATGTTCCTAGAAAAATATTTTTGTGGATCCTGGAACAACATTCCAATTAACCAATCAGATTTGAGGGACAAGTTTACAGTTTGTGTCAAGTTTAGGCTAACAACAAGGTTTAGGTGCTTCTACATCAGTGTTATTCACCTATCATTCCCCTCTGATTTTATGGATAACTTATGGGTAGGGTTAAGTTCAGGGGTAGGGATATGGTTAAGACTAAATTTTTGGACAGGAATGTTGTTCCAGGGTCAACAAAATATGTTGACCCAGGAACGCATCTAACTCTGCAAAATCCAGACATGCGTGTTTGCCAGCCTTGATGTCGTCTTACATGACAGTATTTATCCATGGCTTCATCCACAGATTCATATCAGTCTCCACAACTAATGAAATTGGCTTTTATTTTTACCCACAACAGACAGACCAAGGGTTGCAAAGCAGCTTGTTAAGTGAAGAACACAAAGCGAGCCAAAGTTTTCAAGCTCAGGATTTGATCATGAAGTCTCATTTCAAGCTACATGACAAAAAGGTCTCATAATTTTGGGTGATTTATATTGAAACAATGCATGCTGTCACACAGTCTTCCAGAAATGAGCTCCTCTGGGAATGCTGACCTGGATGAAAACAGTCCATAGTCCTAATTTACAGCCAGTGTAGAAAAACTTGTCTTCCTCTAGCTATTTAAAATAATACTTGCCAAAGACAACCATGCAATGATCACTGTACCAGGTCTGGCAGGAACAAACACATACCTACTAAAATAAGTACTTTGCTAAGAAATAACAGGGAAATGCATATAGAATTCAAGCAATATTAAGATTTCTGTATGAATTAGTCAGGAGAGTCCATTATGTCAGTGCTGAAAAAAAAGCATCTAAAGGCAAAACAGAGGAGAATGTAACTGTTTCCCTATGTGTACCTGAGGCAGAGACTGGCCTACAAAGAAAGTGTCTTAATTCTGCCTGTTTACTATCCCTGTGCCAATTCCTGTAGGCATTGTCAAATCACTGTAGCTGGGAAAAGGACAAGGCAAAATGACCGTCCACTAATTTCCTGAACCTTTTTTAATCAAATGAAAACCCTTCTAAAAAATAAGAAGGTCAAACTCATTTAATTGAGTTGTCTTAGGAAGTTGCTGTAAGTCACATGTTCTCTTAGATTAAACAAATCTTTGAAACAAAAAATTAGCACTCAGCACACGCCACAGACCAGATGCTATTAAAAAAAAGTAATTTTGTATTGAGATGGGTCACATAGGTGTAGTTTTTACGAGATAATTACAATTTTAGGAGGTTCTCTTGTTCACTGTGAACCCAAAGGAGTCATCTATTAAAGTTGATATTGTGCGTACATTTCTTTATTAGTAATGTTAAAAAGATTTTAATATGAAATGGTAAGACTACAACAAAATCTGGCAGAATATTATTTTTGTTGGAAGTATGTAAAATAATTGTCCTTAAAGCTGAAGTGTGTAATTTGTGGATCCCTTACCTAATACTATATGACTGATATCAGATGGGTTTCTCACACCCCCTTTATGCCATTATTCAGTTCAATTCAACTAGCCCCACCCCCAAACCTATGCCATTGGCTGAGGTACTGTTGCTGTGTATGGGTGCTCAAACAAAATCAGCAATGTTTTGATGGCACCACAAAGCCACAATGTGTTCTGACACTTTTTGGAGAAATTAAAAATGGCATACTTATTGTTGTCTATTCATATTGATCTCACTCATAAGTATTTTAACAATAGGAAAACCTCTGTAATGATCCATGATTTGGTGGCAGTTTAGTTAAATCTTGGTTCAGATCTGTCTCTTCAGTAGTAAGTTATTTTGGTTAAGAAAGTGTTTGCTAACGAAGTAATAACTAGAGCAATACGACTGGCTTTTATTATAATACAATAATTAGAATGTTTAGCGACCACCAAAATAGACCTTTAAAAAATTAATTGGAGATCTTTTGCACCAGAGATTTTATGACATTTTCCTGAGCAGAAACTTAAGGAGACTCGACTAGAGACTGGATAAACATCAGTTAAACAAGAGCCAGGAAACATTAAAACAGCGAACACACTATTGGTTTAAGCTCTGAAAGTATAAACCCTGTAGCGGATGATCTATAAGTTCTATGACACTTACCTTAGTTTGCTTTGGGTGAATTGTCCCTCTAAATGTTGCCCTGTACGTTTATTGATAATTTCTATTAACATTGCACATCTAAATAATTTGTAGTCTTGTATAGAATGTGCTTTGCCACATAAATGACTTGTAAAGTGCGGTCATATTTACCAATGCTCGCGGGTGAAATTCAGTCATTTCCGGAGGAATCCAGGAGCTCGGGAGTTTCGCGTGAGGGCGAAAAAGTTCCAGACGCAGATTCCATGCATGTTCAAGTTGGTAACCACAATTCACCACGCTGGCCAACAAAAAGCTGATTAGTTTGAAATTGACAATGGACATTTTTTACCCGCATTTTTTTTTTCTCCTTCCTGACAAAAACTTAATATTGATATTCGGGAAGGAAATTGTGGATGTAACTATCAGGAGGCTTTTTTTTTCATATTATTGTTAATACAATAGGCCTGTATCTTACTTTTGTGATTTCACCTGCTCAGTGACAAAAATGTGTTCATGCAACAGACAGATATGAAATCAACCACAATAATAACATTAAGAGAATATTTCAAAACTGACATTAATATCTTGGGTGATATGAGAATTTTTGTCTTAATGCGTATATAGTTATTTTAGTTGAGTACCTGTATTAAATGAACATGTGCATGCTTAAACATGATCTACATTTATTTAGTTACCAAGACTTTGTTTTGCAGACAATGTCTGGCAATTCCTAGTTGTTGCCTGTGACAAACATTTACACTAAAAATACAATGTGGTCACATGATTTTTGACTACTTCAGAATATGGCTTGAGTGATCAGATCCAAAAACAATTTGAACCCAGTTTTATACCTGCATTTAATGCTGACCACAGAAATGGATGTTAATACCAGATGTAACCGGGGTCATTGTTGCATTCTAGGATGTCAAAGTGTGGCCTCATTGACTGGAGCCAGGCTAAATATGTCCTAGATGCGTCAGCCTTTGTGTTTCAGACAGAAGCCTGCTAACTCATGAGGCTAATATTTTAGTAAGTGTGAAGGCTAGGAATGAAGACCTGATAATACCGGTGTGATGTAATGCACTTCTTCTGTCTTGGCCAGGAACTGAGGCCTTGAACGCAAAAGCTCTGATTACAGACACGCTCAACCTGTCTTTTTATATACAGCATCAGCATTTATCAATTGCATAATGTGCCAGATCAGAGTGTGAACAGCCAATGCAGGCTATAAAATGAGAATATTGGAACTTTTTACCACGGATAAAACCCTTGCTTTACTTTAACTAAATCATGAAAATGCCTTTGGGAAATATGAATTTGGGTACTGCAACGGGCAGTTGTTTTCTCTCATGGCCATGGCATGTTGACGTATTATATTGACATCTTTATCCACACAATCACGGCAAATGTGCATGTCTGTCTGCCTGTATATGAAATATGGTTTGATTTAGTTGCTCGTATTTTTTAACTGCTCCACGCTTGGTCCCAAGGCACTTCCAAACAGCTCTCTCATTTCAGCATGTTTTTGATTTTAAGTCAGATAAAAAAAAAAACACACACACATAAACGGTATCATGACATTCATGCAGCACAACAGAAACAACATGAATTTATTCAGAGGACAATACACAACGTTTTTTGACTTTTCTCATGTTATCGGTGATCCCATCAGGTCGTTCTCAGCTGTCATTAATGTTCGTGGCGCTGCCAAAGACATCCTCCAGCCAGAGTGAGTAGTTGATTGTTTTAACTGCAGGGTCTGCAGCTTCTCCCCTCCAGTCTGCATCAAACTAAAAACAACAGCAAGACAGGGTTTGAGAAACAGTTTGCAGAGTTTCCTGGAGCACATGTGTTTAGCTGGCACTCTAATTTCATGTCTCTGCAAATTAAGGCGCACTGAGAGATAGATTTATCAGGCCAGATTGACTTTAGCACATGGTAAATGTCTTGTACCTGCTATTTAAAAATGTATGACAAATGCTTAACGACTTTGTGTGCTTCAGTAAATCAGACCTGCAATCGTCTTTTAAAAAGAATTGCTGCAGATAAGATTTTTATTGCTCAATATGTTAAGATCACCAGATTTCTGAAATGAAAACCGAGAACATTTCTTGTTCAGCAGTCTATATATCATTGAAATATCCAATGTAATTATCAATGAATTCAAAAAGGGGGACAGTTTTGTGTTTTGACCATGGTAAATGTAGTACTGTGATAAACTATGGTATATCATACTCTTGACATACTACCATAAATTTGTGAAGTCATAAACACACACTTATGAACTGTAATAACTGTTTAAAATAACTCGCAACACCCTTATTCTTCTTAAATTACTAAACCAAAAATAAGGTTAAAACTAAACAGAATGAAACTTACATCATTTAGCTAAGGCTGCAAAGCCGACTCCGTGTTACAAATATGTTGGGCCTATAACTTCTGCCACTAAAGATTGCTTTATTAATAATCTTTCAGAACAGTTGCATCATCTCAGCATCCCAGATAGCTTAGAAGAACTCAACATTGCAACAGAAACTTTTAACTCTCTCTTTTCCAGCACTTTATACACAGTTGCTCCTTTGCGCTTAAAGAAGATTTAAGAAAATAGTCCAACGCCGTGGTACAACGAGCACACTCAGGCCCTAAAGAGAGTGGCTTGAAAAATGGAGCGCAACTAGAAGAAAACAAAACTAGAGGTATTTCGCATGTCATGGAAAGAACACGATTGCATACAGAGAGTCCTTAAAAGCTGCAAGATGTGCTTATTTTGCAACCCTATTCGAAGAAAATAAACAAAACCTCAGGTATTTATTTGAAAAAGTGGCTAAACTAACGAAAAATAAAGCTTGAAGCCCAGACGTTTCCAAGCAGCACAGCAGTAATGACTTTATGAACTTCTTAACTTACAAGATTGGTAATATCAGGGAGAAAATTATAACTATGCAACCGTCTACTACAGTATCGCATCAGACAGTGCATTGTAGTCTCCCTGACGAAAAAATTTGATTCATTCATTACTATAGGAGAGGAAGAATTTCCTAAACTCATTAAATCATCTTAATCGACAACATGTATGTTAGACCCTATACCGACTAAACTACTGAAAGAGATGCTTCCAGAGGTCATAGATCCTCTTCTTAATATCATTAATTCATCTTTGTCATTAGGATACGTAAAAAAAACTTTTAAGCTCGCTATGATTAAACCGCTTGTTAAAAAAACACAACTTGATCCTACAGAATTAGTCAAAAGACAGTATCTTCACAACTATGTTCCTTTTTTAGAGAGAAATGGTATCTGCAAGGATTTTCAATAAAGATTTTGACGTACAATATTACTGAGACAGCTCTCATCAGAGTTACAAATGATTTGCTCTTATCCGATCGTGGTTGTATCTCTCTATTAGTGTTACTCGGTCTTAGTGCTGCATTTAACACTATTGACCACAACATTCTTTTAAATGGACTCGAAAATTATGTTGGCATTAGTGGAATTGCACTAGCATGGTTTAAATCATACTTATCTGACCGCTATCAGTTTGTAGCAGTAAATGAAGAGATGTCTTATCGATCAAAAGTTTAGTATGGTGTACAACAAGGCTCAGTTCTAGGACCGTTGCTGTTCGCTCTGTACATGCTACCCTTAGGAGATATCATGAGGAAGCATGGTATTAGTTTTCACTGTTATGCTGATGATACTTAGCTTTATATTTCTTCACTCCCAGATGAAACTTACAAATTCACAAAATTAACGGAATGCATAAAACTGGATGACTAGCAATTTCCTATTACTTAATTCTGAAAAAAACAGAGATTCTAATTATTGGACAAAAAACTTCCTCACGTAATGACCTACCTAGATAACCTATATAGTAAGTATACATATTTCTTATGCACAGAAACATGGCTCTATTCACTAGACCAATTAGACAGATCAATCGGTCCTTACAGTTTCAATGTTGCCTTAAAGGTGCATATTCTTCTGTTTTGAAGAATGTTCATGAAACATCTCTGAACATAAGCGTGGCGGTGACGCTATTTTCTTCTGGAAACAAATTTTTTTTGCATTATTTTTCTGTTATCTCTGTAAAGCTGCTTTGAAACAATCTGTACTGTAAAAAGTGCTATATAAATAAATGTGACTTGACTTTTTTCATACTAAGAAGTGTTTGATAAATGCAGGGTAATTCACCATTATGATGGCTGCTAATTTAGGCTACAGGAAATGGCAAATTTAACAGTCAATAACCAACATAAAATGAGAAATGAGTGAGCAAAGCAAAAAAAAACAAAAAGCAGACTCGCACAGTCTGACTTGCTTCTCATGGATTCATCTTCGTATCACTATGTATGCTCCTGCAAGCCCTTATTAAATAGAAAAGACAGCAGAGAGAAACTAGAGATGAATCGACTGCTAACTCCCCCTGGTGTTCAGTTGAGACCCTGTAGAACTGGAAGTCTTCTCTTTGTGAGTCAGTGAGCAGATGGTTCTGCTTAGGCTCCAAGCAGGCACGCTAAATTACTGCGCTGTAATAAAAGCTCCACTTCAGAGTAGTTGTTGAGTGGGTTTTTCCCAAGGCTGATTTACTTGAGATGAGGCTTGGAGGTGCTCAAAGCTTGTGGGGCCCACAGGTTACCAGTTCCTGGACCCTGACACAAACACTCTCATGTGCATGTGCCGGCTTTAGCAAACGATAAAAAGTATGACGTCTCAAAGTATGTGTTTGGTGACAACAAACTGACTATTTTTCTTGATAGTCATCATTGCATCCAGACCACGTTCAAACTCACCTTCACGGTGACATCTGGAAGCACAGCAGGGGCGGGGTTTTCTCTCCAGTTGATACCTGATAGGAAGGCGTGATAGTCGATCTTCTCAGACTCGTCTTGAAACCTAGATGAGAGATGCAGGAAATATGGATGCGTTGCTTTGAAATGTTTCATGGATAATAAATGGGAGTTTTGCTCTGTTGACCCTACTTCTGCAGAAGGCCTCGCAGTAGGTCATCAGAGAGGGGCAGGCGAAAGGCTTTACAGATGATCCGTGCTTCTTTAGAAGAGAGGTGTCCAGATCTTCAGCACAATTTGTGTGGACAGAAATGAGACAAAAAGATGAATGAGCAATTTTTGTCATCACATTCTTTAATTAATATAACTTAATATATGCACACTCATAGGTTTGGGGTTAGTAAGATTTTTAATGTTTTTGAAAACATTTTATCACCAAGGTTGCATATATTAGATTTTTTTTAAAATACAGTAATATTGTGAAATATTATTTATTGTAATATATTATAAAATGTAATTTATTTATTCCTGTGATGGCAAAGCCGAATTTTCAGAATCATTACTCCAGTTCAGAAATCATTCTAATATGCTGATTTGGTGCCATTTATATTTATTATCAATGTTGAAAATAGTTGTGCTGCTGAACATTTTTGTGGGAAAAGTAATAAATTTTTTGGATGAATAAATAGAAGGTTGAAAATAACATTTATTTGAAATAAAATTAATCATTTTGTAACATTATAAATGTCTTTACTGTCTGATCATTTTAATGCATCCTTTCTGAATGAAAGTATTAATTTCTTTTAACCAAAAAACAACCTAACCCAAACTTTTGAATGGTACATGTTATAAGAGACTTATATATAATTGATTATAAAATTATACAGTCTTCTTATGGAGTTCATGACAGACAGCTGCAGACGTTCTAGGTTAAATTATTTTCAGAACATTTTGAACATCTCAAAATAACTAAACCTTCCACAGGGTGACATAAACAGGACAAGCACATTGACCTGCCAGCATTCTTCCTCATCAATTTCCCCTGCCTGCAACATGCCACAGGTCTTCATCTGTTTCCAATGCTTCACATGAACCGCTGGAACTAATCGCACCCCCTCAATCGAAAGCAGATTGATGGTTATTCTACCTCACCGTGATTGTTAGTGGTCCATATCAGTGCCTGCATGAGTGTGTGTCCTTAAAGAAAAGTGGGGAACGGTTTTGTGGTTCTGTATGAATGCATGTTTATGTCAATGTTGATTACGTATTAAAATGCATCGTTAATAATTAGGATCGACTATTTTGAGGTCATTCGAAAATTTTCATTCAAATTGTTATGCAGGTATTATAACTTGTGAATATTTCTAAAGATTTTTTATTTAAAATCTAGAAAATATTAAAATAGAAGTAGTGACCTCAGACTTTTAGAAAAAGTATTTGTTTTCATATTTAGTCTTTCATTTAAAAGTCATATTTAGTCATAGAGTCACATTTTAATGTCTTATCAATGGTATGAGAATAAAGCCTATGAATTGAAATATTTATCATATTACACAAAAAAACATTTTTCTGGACTAAGCCATTTTGAAACTAAACATATATGCAGAAAAATATATAAATTTAACACTATCCCAATAATAAATCATAAGAATAAATACTGTATTTTAAATTTTTGTCTCTGATAGCCCTATTTGCACAATTAATTACATAAGATATATATATATATATATATATTACAATTTTACTTTGTAATATAAAAAACAGAAAATATATTTTAAAAGTTAAGATTCGAGACTGAAATTGAAAGATGATTATATGAATAAATCCTGCTAAAACTCTACCTGTCCCGGTCCTCATGTGTGAAAGCACGGATCATATCTGAGAAGTTCTCAAAGTTTTTCTTCTTTAGCTGATCCTGAGCCACGGCAAGCATGAGGCCCACATGCACCTCTGGCTGTTCCTGCACTGAATAATTGCGACCCAGTGTCATGATCTCGTGTTCAGACAACTGAATGTCCATATCTGCCAACAGAGTCCTGTAAAGAACACAGTCATGAATTTAAGTTTGAGTGCAATGTCAAACTAAATAGTTTGCTAAATAGTACTTTTAAGGCCAATTCACACTGCAACGCAATCGATGGCAACAAACACATTCATTGAGTTCTGTCGAATCAGTGTGTTACTGCTGTCAGCGTCTGTTTCCGTTGGTCGGTGCTTGTTTTTGCCAGTTGAACATGTTGCATCGTTGTTTGTCGTCTCTTGGAATGAGAAGTAATGTAGACCTACTGTAATCTGGTGAAAAAGTCTGCATTGGTCGATGCCTGTCAGTGGAGTCTAAATTAGCCGACTGCTTCTTTTTGACAATATGTGTTTTCTATAACAAAAGTCATTGCTTCTTATACTGTGTCTTGCAGGGACAATGACCAATAAAAGGTCTCTTCTTTTTCCCCAAATCGGCCATGACTGCGACAGGAAATTTCGTCAGTCAGTTCTATTTCTGTAGGTAATCCCGCCCACAAAACTCAAAATCAGTGAAATTGGTCCAAAATCTCATTCCGTATGACTTTTTATTTAGCAGGTTAGAACAGGATGAGTTATGCACCCTTTTTTTGGGTGAATTTTTGGCCGTATCCTTACCTAAATGACTCATATGGAATGAAGCCAGTGCTGCTTGGGTCACACATCATGATGAACTGTTTTACTTTCTTCTGCTGTTCCTCACTGATGGATTTTACCTTGCTGATAGTGGTGCCAATATTGGCCTTGGGGAACTAAGTAATTGAGAAACATAGGGCTTTCAAATAAAGTTTCTGTGTAGAAACATACATCTTGGCACAGCTTAGCAAAAAGTTGGATGATTTGTTCATTAAACAATGTTAATCAAAATAGGTTGTGTAAAAAAGAGAAAAGACTATTTTTTTTGTGTGTTTTACCTCATCAGCATGCTGCTCCATATAGTTGAATGTAAATTCATCAGCATCCAGCAGCTGGAAAGGCTGATTGTTCAAATCCACTCGAGCTCCCACATATAAATCCTGAGCTGTGAAATACTCAGACTTCTCACTCTTAAACAGCTCCTGTCCTGGCTTCTTCACTCGACCTCTTTCTAAGAACTTACCCCCAATCACACCTTAAACACAAGAACAATGGAATAAAATTAGGCAGAATCTTTATCATGTTTTTTTTCTGATCTGAATTTAAACAGGACGGCAGTACCTGAGTTTCTCTGAGGAGGTTCAAAGACTGCTATGGTGTCATCACTGAGGTAGATGCATATGATAAAAATGCGTTCTTTGTCGATAGGACTGTCAGTCAGCATTTTCCCCACAAATCTCAACACATTGCTCACCAGACCTTGCCTAGAGTTGAGGGAAAAAAACTAATTTATCATCTGGCAGGAGAATGTTTTTTTTTTTTTTTTTACAATATACAGGATGATTTCATCAACCCCAACAGATCTGCAATCAGTTAAAAAAAAAAAAAACTTTTAACTTTGTCCATTTAACTTTTTCCATTCCAAAAACTATGTGCATCCAAACTTACTAGAAAGTCTAAAGATCTATCCTCTTTCCAACTTGTAATGATTCTTCTTTAAATATTTAGTCAACAGTCAGACAAAATCAGGATGTGGCTTGGTTCCTTACTTAAATTCAAGATGTTTCTTTGCTTATTCACTGTGGGTTTAGTCCTGTCACTTACCTGCTTTGAGGTTATTACTATCTATAAAAGAATCCTAAATCCTTTATTTTGAACAGCTTTATTTTTCTCTTCAAACTCTACACATGCCAATGTATGACAATGTATTGTCCAAAGCAAATGAAGCAAGAGAATAATTTGCAGCATGATACTGGTTCTGGGATTATATTTGGAAGTGAAGCACTGTGAAAACAATGTATAATAATAAACTGACTTGCAAGAGCTGGTTTTATATCGGAAGTATCATGAGATTGTGTTTGAGCCTGACATGTTGTTTTGGTATAATATTAATGGTTTTAAAAATGGAAGGGAAGAATATACTCAGGACGTCCTAAGGGAGATTAGTGCCGCTAGTTACCTGTCTTTCTCCATAAGCTTCCTGAAATCTTTCTGTGGAGGTTTAGACAGCAAACCCTGACAGGAGCAGAGCGAATCTTCCTCAGATCCAAATCCATTGTAGGGTGGCACCTGTTTGGCTGGTTTAGGAGGGGGCGGGGCCTTGAATGAGACAGGTGTGAAGTCTTCTATGAAGCCACACAGGAAGAAAACATCAAAAAGATCTCCCACACACACATTTAAGCAGACATAAGCATGGAACACCGAAAGTAAGGCCATACAGAGTTTGCGTTTACCCATATGAATTCAATTCATCTTAAAACGAACAAGTGCTTCATCAGAGCCTGTGTCAACCTGGCTCCATTAGGCTCATGTGTAACTAATGCTATGATCTCTTCAGTCGGCATAACGCCGCAGCAGACAGATGCACGCGCACCCGTATTGTGTTACTGTTGGCACGGAGCTTGGTTGCTTCTCATGTCCGGGCTTTTGAAGATAAAGAGGCCTGGCTGGCCATTGCTCATATCTGCTGTCCAAAAACTAAGTCACCTTGAGGTGTCAATCAGTTCTGCTCCATTAGTCTTCAGCTATTCAATGTGTGTTATTCCGACAGTTATTCAGAGGGATGAAAGCACACCGGGGAGCATTAGTCTCTCATAGAGACGTGGGATTTACGACAGGAAGACTTTGAAAATAACAAACAGCTTGTCAGACCACACAGACGAGATGTGAACTGAGAATGAGGGGTTGAGATATTTAAATTTGATTTTTACTTCACTGCAAAAAAAGCAATAGAGCACAAGATGCACATGTTGTAGAGAGTTTGTTTGTAGCAAACAAAATAAATGTGATTTCATCATAGCTTCAGAGTAACAGATGAAACTCAATACTGACACCATGTGGTCATTAATAACGTCCTGAAAATAGTCCTCCCTCTGAAAATCTCCAAAACTAATATTAACAATCATCCATCCATTCTCCACAGCATTTGTCCTATGTAGGGTTGTGGGGATTATAATAATAATTATTATTATTACTGCAGCTCTATATATATGATAAAATATATATATATATATATATATATATATATATATATATATATATATATATTTATTAGTTGATATTAAATATTTATACTTTTATGCTATAAAAATAATATAATAAATCATAATAAGACAAATGGCTCATTTGAATGTAAGGATTAATTTCACTGACAAAACTATTACAAATCATGAAATATGATAGATAAATCAATAACGCTAAGCCAATATCTCAACATCTATAAAAGCATAAATACTACTCCGTCCCCTTGAGTCATGATGTAACTCACCAATACCATATTTGGACCGATAATACTCTTTAGTGAAGTTGTCGCAGTCACATAACAAGACCCTACGACCCCACACGTTAATGACGCCTCCAATGATCAGGTCACAGTCTTTGTATAATTCTTCATCTACTGCTCCAGTCTGTAAATGTCAAAGAGACATTGACATTCTAGTCCATTAAAATTGAAACAATTGGCTACTAAACTAATTAAAAATTGTATTTGTAAAAAACTGTTAATTTGAATTTCCTGGGGTGTTCACAATGGACTATTTTTTAATCACTACTTACTTTGAGGCTATCCAAAATGTAGCGTCCTCCTTGTCCAACTGGTCCAAATACATTGAGAACTGTGCGGTCTGTTATTTCTCCAGGCTGACGTTTGGGAATAGGAGCATTCTGTTTGGCAGAAGCAAGAGAAAATAATTGCATTTTTTTCATTACTTGAAGGACACGCAAAATTTACAAATGGGTTCATTATTATTTTCTCACAGGGGGATTCCTGCAAACCTTTTCAGATGACATTTAGTTATAGGCAACAGAATGTGTGACAAAACAACATGACAACAGAAAAAAAACCCTGAACAAACCCATCTTTCATAATAAACTTAGACTGAAAAACAAAAGCAGGGAGGAAACTAAAAAGTGCTTTAGGGAAGTTGGATGTTCTTTCAGCCCTGTCAGTCTGGATAAAAGCTTGGCATGGAGGATGGAGAAATTTGTCCAAGCAAAAGAGGAAAGAGGAACTGATAACCACTTAGTCTCGTATAAAGGTGGAACAAACAGTGAAGACTCATTTTCATTTAATTTCACCCTCATTGACATCATCACATCTTTAGCACATAGTATTTAGTATTTTTATAATTTGTATTACATGCAAGTTGATTTCTTGTTTTAAGTTTAAACCCATGCTTATACACTACCGTTCAAATGTAATGTTATTGAAAGAAGTTTCTTATGCTCAAGGCTGAATTGATCAAAAATACAGTAAGAACAGTAATATTGTGAAATGTCATAACAATTTAAAATAACTGTTTTCTATTTTATTATTTTTTAAATATATAATTGTAAAAATGTATAATTTATTCCTGTGTAAGTGTATAATTTATTCCTGTGATGGCAAAGTTGGGAATTTTCAGCGGCCATTACTCCAGTCTTCAGTTTCACAGGATCCTACAGAAATCATTCTAATATACTGCTTTGGTCCTCATGAAACATTTCTTATTATTATCATCAATATTGAATCCAGTTGTGCTGCTTAATATTTTTGTTGAAACTGATAATTCTCTTTCAGGATGTGTTCAAGTCGGCATGAAACGGTTTCAATCTTTTCTTCCCTATTATAATGTATATTCGAATATAAAGGCTTTATCGAACAAGAAAAATGTAGGATTTTGTCCATCGGGAATTCATTGGATCTTTGTGTTTTGCTATTGCTGTGATGTCATGTGAGTGACAGGTTGACCCACCCTCATGCCGAAAAACGCGTCATCAGAGAATAGAAGATGTTGTTAGAAGAGGGAGGGAAAGTTGTTTTCATTAAAAATTACAAGGGCACATTATTTTTTTCTTCTTTTTTTTATAATGATAATAATGTGCAAGGGTAAATTATAGTAAATTCTGAAATATTCTAAAAAAAAACAAGATGATTTTGATTCATGGTTAAGGATATTTTAATAATAATTTTTTTTTCACTAACCTTGGGAAGCTTGCCCCTGTGCAGAAATTTAGGGACAGCATCTCGACCGGAGTTTGGAGGGACAACTTCGTAAATTTCCATGGTGTCATCTGCCAGGAAATAATGCAAGATCATCTCTCTGGGGTCTCCAAACATGCTCTCAGTATCATCCCAGTAGCAGTAGAAGCGCAGGACTTTTCGGTCATGTTTCAAAAACTGCTTCAGGGTATCCAATCTTTCATACGGCCGAAGTGGCTTCATGTTCTCCTCCATCTGCAAGGGTGAAAGAAAGATTATAATATTCAAGTACTGATATTGCTGTTTAGACACATGGTGCTTACCGCTTGTCGAAGTGTGGTATAGGGATCTGCTGGTGCGGAAGCAAGGGGGTTTATGCGCACCCCCATTTTCATCAAGAAGTTGCGTGTGAAGGGATCACAGTCTGTAATCATAAAGGTCCTGGAATAGAGCAATATTTCCTGATTGATGTTAAAATGGTACACATTGTAGAAGCAATCATCTTTAGGAGCTGGGAGAGGAATACGGTGGCGCCGAATGAGGGTTCCTATGTGGAACGAGAACAGCTGGATTTAAACAGGATGTTTTAACTGGTTTCTCATTAATCTGGATGCTGTATGGTTGATTTTGATAGTTTACCCTGTGGGATCCCACTGTTTTTGAGTTCTGGCTCCACTACTTGTATGGTGTCATCCTCCAGGTAGAAGTAAATCTTGCACTTTCGTACTCTATATTTTTCTTCCCTCCTCTGAGGTACAGTTTCTTGGAAATAAGCATCAAAACACAGGACCTTCAAGTAAGAAGATAATGAGGGGAAATTAATATACTTTGCACAGCACTAGGTAAGAAAGTATATTATTCCTTATAATGATGACAAACCTGTTTGTTAAAGGCAACCCATGCCGGAGTGTCACTGCCTTCTCTCTTTGGAAAAAGTGAATACTTGGGTCTTGCGCTCTGCCCCAGAAGCAGTTCTCCTCCTATGCCTGGCTTCTCTGTACCAACCATCATTGCTACTCCATTTGAATAATCAAAATGCTGAGATTTGTGGAATTTTTCTCTTCCAAGCTGGAAAATAGTTAATAAATATACAATGTACAATCATCTCCTGAAAATCCTGCTTTTCCACGCTGTAAAATGTTTTCTACATTTGTTATTTTTATGAGGTTTAAATTTTTATCAGCAGTACTGAATGGCTGAATATATACATATATATGATAGTATTATACATAACGTTATATCTTATATACACACACACTTTAAATGTTTTCAAAAGTAAACCGCTTTGGCCGCTAACATACGTAGCTAACAATACAGACAGCTTTTATTCACCATATTTCTTTTTCCTCAACGCAGACAAAACATTTGTATAGATACTTAACATTTCTGTTGACTGAATTTCCAGGCAGCATTGGTAACGCCATTATTAGTAGCAAGTGAAAATGTAATATTTCCTCAGACCAGGACGACAGACAAGAGACTGCACAACTGGTTGCCAAGGTAATAACTTGTTTGCAAATATCATTGCTAGGCAACGAGCACAGATCACGTGATAATACATTCATTACAGCTTCATGAAATCGGTTAATCTATTATGCTTTTCGTTTAAAGTACAGTAATCATACTTTCGGTATCTCAGCAACAAAGGGCAATGTTGAATATCACCGTTTCGATAACGCGAAACATGCAATTAAGTCAGAAATTAATTAATAAATAACAAATTAATTTTAGCTAATGACATACATTACTACTTCTCAATCTCTTCAGCCAAGCTGTTGTTACATACTGTAAAAGACATGATCTATGATTGTTGTCTGTGAGGCGGCCAATTTCTCATAAGTATAATTACCCTGTAAAACGTCTGTTGGGTAAAATACGTTCATGCGTTTGTCGTCTATAAACATACTGTAAAAAGATACATCAAATTGTTTTTAAACCTTCCTCAAGTTTACATTTTTTTTTCCTTGCACCACTGGAGACCAACCAGATGAAGGTAAAAGCAACAGGCCAGGTTCACTTAAAACTAAAAAACAGATCAAAAAGTATGAATAGACTGCAAATAACCAGAAAGACATTAGTTTTATTATTTCCACAAACATGATATTGGTGTGTTAGTATGTATATTAATAAAATAAATCACAAATGTAAAACTCTCAAAAAACAATGCATGCTTTTTGACACGTAGATATTAAAGAAATTGTACAACTAACTCAAATAATGTACGGTCAAAAACAAAATACAAACCCTTTAGTAAATTGTATATGTAACAGACTTTATGTTGATGTTTTACTGATTAACAATAAGCTAAATAAAATTAAAAACAACATAAAAACCACACCAATTTTCTATAAAGTTATTGGCACAAGATACACCTCTCTCTCCTTCGGGTTGTTTGGGCTATGTACAGTTAAGAACAACATTTTAGAGGAATATGTTCAGAACAACAGTTCAGTAAATGGCCATTGCACTAATTGCTTTTGACAATAAATCAAGTCCCAGTGTTGCACCACTGTGATACTGAAATAAGGGAGAATATTACTGTGCAAAATACTTATATCAGTAGCAATACAGTAGATCCAGGTTTCATTTAGGACGCCAGGCCCAGCAGAAATCCTCCAACAAATCCACCTGAGATAACAATATTCCTCTTCACAAATTCTGTAGACTGCATAGGACAAAAATAACATTTACAGAATGTAGGTTACGCTATAAGAACTTGCTGAAGCATTATGTGCATTCACTAAATAATAATACAAAATGAGTTTTACAATTTTTTTGTATACATGTTACATGATGATGAAAGTATAACAGAATATCTACCTCTTCTATAAAGGAATTGAGCTCAGGGGCTGCTTTGTTTGCCTTTTTCTTCAAATGCTTTTTAGCTTTATTGACATCCTTCTCCACTTTCCTCCAGTCAACCTGCACATAGCCACTGTGGTTGGCAATCTGAAATAAGAAAATATAGGCTATTTCCCCCCATAGGTAAGATGACATTGAAGCATAATCCTTAAAATGGCTAGGCTATATGATGTATGCATTTTAATAATCCATACTTGTAACAAAAGAAATCCCCCTCCAACAGCAGTAGCCACAATTTTTCCAACTCTCTGAAAGAGATAACCAGCACACCTAGAGGACAGAGATCTTTGAGTGGACATTCAAATAATCGTTGCATGTATTGAGTTATTTCATAATGTGGAACAACTTAGAATATTAATTGTCTATATTAACACTAACCATCCTGTCACTCCACCCATCATGATCTGTGAAGCCACAGAGTACTTTTCTGCAATGGGTCCTGTGCTGCTCCCAAAAACACGACTCCACCATTGATGCCTCCTGGCATAATCTGTGATGTTAACCACCTCATACAATTCATCTTCACTCTCTGCATCTACATCTGAAAACAACAGTAACTGTCATTTATAGATGAATATAGTAATTGTATACAGAATCACAAAACATGGATGCAAGTGAAATGCCCCTTCATATAATTCATTTGAATGTTTTGCAGTGGTAAGCAATGACTAAACAGATTATTCGTGTACTTCTACCCAAAAAGAAATTGTTGGTACAGAACCTGTTTTACATCCTTTATTAATTTTGATTAACCCCTTTATGATCTGATACAAAAACAAAATAAGTTGTGAGAAACAGCATGAACCATTATTTAAGTATTTTTTTAACACTGATAATAGGGTCGCCAACCTCATCATCGCAAATATATTGAAATATAACCTGAGAGTAAAGGCTCTTTAGAGTCTATTTTAAATGCATTCACTGACGTTCAATTAGAAAGACACGAATGAAAATGAAAACAAGTATGGTTGAATCTCCCACGATTTAGCATCATGATTTTCCTGTATAGTCTGCTGACATAATAATCGAACATCCTGCAATTACATTCAGTCTCGTACATAACCCATATAGTTAAATAAACACGTTGACAATCAAGACTATTCATTCAAACGTTTGGTTGGCCAATGTATTTACCTTCACCGCGATCCGCCATTTTATGAGGCTGCGTTCACAATGTTCGCAACCGCTGCAGCTCTACGCAAAATCCTGCGTAATTTTCGTGCGATCACTGCCCACAGACCCATACGATTGCGTATACGTGCTATTCTAAAATACATAGCAAATTGTTTCAAGTGTAATTGTAGAATATACAATATTTTTTAACTACACTACCAGAGGTCTGATTGCCTGAAACTGGCTTTATTTTATATAATAAGAAACACTGCACTATAACAAACAACTACTAATTTATTATTATTAATAAAGAAAGGACGATAAGATTATACTTTATGGGATATGGTGGCATTTATTATCTGAAACTGGGGCATTACAGCATTAGACATACATATCACAGAACTGCAAAAAACAATAAAATGCAATAAAATACTGTGTGTGTATAGTATATATATACTAGCAACGTTCTCCTTACATCCTAAAAACCCTGAGTTATCAAACAGACAGATGCTTGAACCAATAATGCATTTTATGATTGTGTTACGTAATCATAATAAATCCAGATGAGCCAATCGCAGCAGGCTAAGATACGGCGTAAAGTTGAGGGGTTTGTTATTTACCCTCCCCCTTGAAAGTTTATGTGAAAAAAAGGATCCCAAGACAAGGCCGATCACGTGGTCCTCGACGAAAGCAGCGATTGGCCCAAACCACAGAGAAGGCGTTCCGACGGCGGCGGCGTGGGTTCGCTTGAGTGACACAATTATAACAAGTTTGAGCTGGCGACTAGGGGGAAGTTTGAGACATTACTAAATAACAATTTAAACCGTTAAACCTTGCATTGCTCATTTTGCATGTATTTTGGTGTACCTGCTACCTGCGACTCATTTATGTCGAGGACAATGTGAAAAAGGGGGTGTTCAGAGGAAATTATTTTCCGTCTATTCATTTTTGCGTGTAGATCTACGCAAAAGGGTGCTCGGCTTGCGGTGCGTAAATATTTTCGCTGGAGTTTTTTGTCTATGAAATCGTGCGGAGTGTCGGTGGCCGCTGTAGCTCGCGCTGCTGCTGGTGGTGGTGATGAGGAAAAGAAAATGGCGGCGGGAAAAGCGAGTGAAACCGAGGAGGACTTTCCGAAGCTTACGCCGCAAGAAAGGGAGCGCTTGGCCAGCATAGACAGGTCAGTTAAAGCCCCTTTACCTGCACCGATGACCCTCTGTGCATTTTCATGAGCCTTTCCCGCATGTTAAAGCAGTGCAAATGAATGCGGTGCAGGTAAAGTAACACGGAACCGCCTGTGTTGTCCTCTATTTGCAGCACACTGTTTGGATTTCAGAGGCTTCATGAAGATGGCGCCAGAACGAAGGCCTTGCTGTTAAAGGTACGAGTGTATGACACTGATGGGGTTCTAGACAGATAGACGCATAACTCTGTTAATCATATAAGGGAAATTACAACGCAACACCAGTCTCCACAATGTAACCACAATGCACAGAAAAAAATGCATTTAAATTGATACAGTAATGCAATGACACTTAAGGGGGTCTATAGACATAAGTGTATACTTTATTAATCAGCAGCCATATACAGCCCGAAAAACATTGCATTGTACAGAATAATGCTGTGTGCGTGACACTTTTATGACGCTGTAAACCGATATTTATAATGTAACAAGATTCAAGAAATAGAAGCTATACACAATATTACCCGTGTACTATAAAGCCACATAGATGTATAAATATAAACCAAATTATCGCCCAGCGATATATTTAAAGTTGGATAGTTGGTCTACATCCGACTTACATCCGCATATATTCAGTATAACGTGACTCACGTAAAGCAAATCTGCGTGATTGTGTATCGTTGCAAAATTTAAACTACACTATCCCTTAGCTCTTATCGGCTAAATGCGACTAGATGATATAATTTTTACCATCATTACTTTGTGTAAGTCTGCTCTGAAACATTGCGTATTGTAATAAAAGCACTATTCAATTAAAATGGATTTGATAGGCTGGTCTGTGCATGTCAGGGATACGTTTCTGTCGTTGTTCCCCTCAGTTAATATTTTGATTGCCTTGAAAGTAATCATGGAGTTATTAAACCGAGTGTTATGTTTGTTTGGGTTTAAACTGCAGTCAGACTTTCTTCATTTTGTGCGTTGTTTTGCTGTTGACATTTATTTTTGTCAGTCCATATTGTATGAAATGATTTCACTAATTTTTGTCTATTATGATCTCGTTGAAGTGTGGTAACGTTAATGAAGAGTTGAGTGCAATGAGGAGGCTATTTTTATTTATTCGCATCCATTTGAATATCAGTTAAACAGTCAAAGATTTTTGTTTGTGTGTGTGTGAATAGCTACATTCTTAATTATAGAGAATTGTGCCAGAAGGTGCATCTGTCGTTTGATGATGATGATGATGATAAACACTCTGAAGTGTGTAAGTTTAGCTAGCTGAGCTGGTCATACTCGGTTAGGCCAGAGTTGTGAATTATTGAACTTATTTTCAGATCTTAGCCCGGTCTGTTGGCTATTGTAGTGCTTCGAGAGGAACTGGGAAGGTTAAAACTCTGATCCCCCACCAACGTTTCACCCGGCAGTGGCTACATGCTAGCTGGTTAGCGTGATGCTAACCAACTGTAACTGCATGTGAGCTGAACGCTGGTCTCTTTTCAGTCTTTTCTCATCGGCCATTCTTTCAGTAAAGCAAGCAAGTTGCTTACGAGGACTTGCATGTTGTTTAACCATGGATTTTGCGGATAATGGAGGTTTTCATTTGGCCAGTTGACTTAGGTTTCTTTGCTAGGTTGCATGACTTTTCCTGCATTTGCATGCAGCATTTGTTGCAGTACGCCAGTGCTGGATAGTGGATATTATGTCTCATGAGCCTTTAATTTGTTTTAATGGCTGATGTTTTATTTAAATATGTGGCTGTTGTCACATATTAACAACATATTTGCATTTTTCATTGTCATTTTGCAGGACCCTTAATATAAATATATACTGCAATAAAGTATAAGGTTTAAGTTATAAAAATGAAAAAGGTCTCTGCACTTAGAAAAATGAATGAAAAAAGTCTCTGCACTTAAAATATTTTGGATTATTGTTTTATCAGAAGTATGGATGTAAGCTTATAGACACAAATGTGCTGTAAGATAATGAGATTAATAGGTTGGATTTATTATTCATAGAAATTGATATTTACTGGCCACATGAAATGTACTAAATAATTGCTGATAATGATAAGAAAACCTTAAAGGTTTAGTTCACACAAAAATAAAAAATTCTGTCATCAACTCACTCTAATGTTGCTCCAAACCCGTAATACTTTTTATTCATATTTGAAACACAACAAGTGAAGATATTTTAATGAAATCTGAGTGATTTCTATTCTATCCCACCATAGATAGCTTTGCAACAACCACTTTGATGCTTCAAAAAGTCATAAAGAGATTGTAAACTAATAGGAATTGAGTGGTTTTGTCCATATTGTCTGAAGAGACTTGATGAAAATGTGGACTAAATCGCATTTATTCACATAAACATTCATCAATATAAATGCACATATAAACATTCATTAATGCACACACATCATTTGGCATTCTTGCTTGACATGCGAGAACCAATGAAGTTCATTCTTGTTACGCAACACATTTGAGCTTCCACAAGAACCAATAGCTAAACAATGTTATTGTCCATTGGTGTGGATGCTTTATAGTTGTTATCGTTATTGGCATGAACAGGCATTAACAATGGTCATCTGTGATGTTTCACATGAAATGTTTTGTAGCAGACACATTTCTACAATTCCATGTAGACTTATTTTTTTTACATCTTCTTTTGTAAATCATCTGGATTTTTCTCAGGAGATGGACAGGTGGAATGTTTAATTACTATCTCTGCAATAAGCCAGACATTTTGAAGTTCTGGTGGCTCTAAAATGAATGAGACTATTCATTTAGAAATAAACGTGCACATCTCTGTATCACTCGGCACAGTGCTGTTGGTGAGAGCGTTGCTTGCTGTCTGTCTGCCTCTGTTCAACTCTTCCCACAACTAGCCATGTCTGTCAAAACATGTTGTCCCAGATACAGCTCTCTTCAAAGATCACAGCAGTGTTTCCACCTCTAAAACTAGTGTCGCGGAGCGGGCGTGTTACGGATACGTGGTGTAAAAATAGGAGTGTAAATATTAATCGATTCGTATCGATGCATCGATTATACAGCCGACGATTCGATGCATCGATCCGTCCGCAAGAGTATCGATTAATGTGTTTGTTTTGCCGCCTGTCTATTTTCAGCATCCGCTCATATGCGTACAAACGATTGTTGTTATGCACTGGGCTAACGCAACTAAACTGCCAGTGTGAATGCACCTTCAGTCACTTAGTCGGCGAATTCCAAGCTAGCAGTTATTAGCGTAAACAAACAGGCGCTAACGTGTACAAAAGGCTACAAAAGGTGCAATTATAATATTACTATAGTTTTTTGGACAAAATTTAGTGATTTATGACCTTTTCCCAGCCTGTTTCTCATCCTCTGATTCAAACAGTCTGTTTTGGGGGTGTTTCCCCTTTAAGAGTTCAGTGTTAACGCCCACTGTTATGATTGGCTAACGTCAGTGCTTATGCATAAATTATTAATGCCCCCTAGGCAGAACATGCACGGATTCTGCGGAACTGTTTACATTAGTAGCGGGTGCTGCCAATTGCTGCGTGCGAGCCGATGGCTCTTGCAATGATATGTTGATGAACCCTATATGTTTGAGCCGGAATCAGATATGGAATCAGAAGAAAATGAACCATCACCACAACAACTAGGAATGGATCAGCCCGTGTCCACATGGAAAGTGTGAAACTATTTTTAATGAATATGTCATTTGTAACCCGAGACACTTGAAAACGGGGTATTGTTGCGTAATCATCCTATAATTTGCTAACAGTTGAACATTATTTGTCTGAGTGGGTCGGTCAGTTTGACATCCTACATCTTTTAATACGGGGCCTGAACATGACGGACTCTGAAAACAATATGCAAGTAAACTAAGTAAAAACACTGTGATTATTCATAATGAATGAACCTGCAATTAACGTTTTAAAAAGTAGTTTTAAGATGAAATACATTACTTACAGTGTGCGGTGTCGTTGCTGGGCCTAGAATAGTCGGCACGGTCTGATCTTTAAGCAAAAGTTTTCTGGCAAAGCCAGCATCATACTGCGATTTGTTCTCAAAACAGTCATCCTTGAAATGTAGGCTAGAGAAGACAGTTTAAATTAACACTGCAGTGACTGGGACGTCTGCAAAAAATAATCTGCATCCGTTTTTCTCTGACTTCTGGATCTTTCGGCAGCGTATTCAAACATGTTTGTCCACAGCCAGGAACGATGATGCGAAATGAGGCGTAGTCGTCTTGCGCTTGAGGCGGTCTTATGCAAACGACTGGTACGTCACTTCGTACCGTGAAGTCACTTCGTACCATGGATCCCCAACGAGCTGTATTCAGAGCTTGATTAAATAAATTGTTTGTTTATAATGGGGAGGACGTCTTAAGCTATGAAACTTGCAGGAGGTTTTAATGGTACAAAGACCTCTTATATACCAAACGATCAAAGCAAATTTGGTTTCTCTTGTCATGACCCCTTTAAACTTACACAATTAAGTTATTGTTTACAATTATCTATATTTTAAAACGATTCTATAATTTTTTTTATTTTTCACACAAATTTCTGGTGATCAAATGAAGACATAAAACATTAATTTAATTTATTTTAATCATGAAATTAAACAAACATTTTGTCCAACAACGTGCTGCACAATGAGCTTTACTGTCAAAATTAAAACAATGAAGAACATTTGTGATTATTCCTTAAATAAAGTTTTGATCGTAATTTATTTCTATTAGTATTATTATTATTACATTCAGACGTATCTAAATTCTACTGTACAACAGTAATATATTTCTGTCAAGTTCTTTATTTTGACGGGTTGCCGTGAAGACCTTTGAGTTTCTGTGTGTTTATGACATGATGATAGTTTTTCTCTCAATAGTAGGGGAAACACTGCACAGTGCAGCGGTTAAATTAACGCTTCTTCCTTTTAGTTTCACCAAAACATGTATAAATATTGGCCCAAACATTATTGATCAAAAAAATATTCTGAAGTTTTTTTTGGTTTCTAGATATTGTCTGTCTAAAAAGACTTTATGGTAGCCAATGTTTATTATTTGAATTTACAGAATTCTCTCATTGACCGATCTTTGTAAACAAGCGATCAATCATTTGATATATGTCATAAAGCATGTGGTAGTCAGTGTGTTTAGCTTGTGTGCATGTATAACAATTTCATCATCTCCAGCCTAATTAATGTTCTAGCAATTTAACACGATAGTCCAAAACATATAATAATACAAACTGAATCCTCCTGAACTGCTTGTGTCTTAGAAAATGACCAGTGTATTTAACCTTTTCTGTGACCTTCAGTTCTGTTCAACTTGAATGATGTTGTAGGTGTATCAGATTCAGAGCTTTAAAGTATAACGATAGGGGACAAGCAAACAAGACCACCGGTTGAATATTGTGTGCTGCATTAGTATATTTACAATGATTGCTCCTTCTGTACTTCTGTTGCTTTGTCTCAAACATTCTACCAAAGCAGATAAAAAAAGTATTTAACACTGTATTAGTCATTCATGCGTCACATTTATTTTGGAGTTAAGCTTGTTAGATGAAACGAAGTAAATGTTAAACGTTATAACGTGTAAGTAAAGGTTAAAGTTGAACTTTGTAAAGGCACTTTGGGGTTGGGATTTTTGGGGTTTAGAAGAAACTCAAGGCTGTAAAATAATATTTCAATTTAAGTTGGGGTGTTTGATATGGCAAAAATATCATACCACGATATTTGTCAGACAGGATCTCAATCGTTTTACGATACTTATTCATTTAGTTTTTTTTACGACTATTTTGCAAGTCACTGAGCAGTATGGTCAAACTAATTTCCCTATTTTAAAAATGTAGCCTTACAAGGTAGGACAAGTAAGTAAGGGTGGGCGTGGACGATAGTCAAAATTATTATTATTATTATTAGGCTTATTTTTTCATTGTTATTGAAAATAAGAGCAAAGCTGCAAATTACAAATAATAGGTCAAAAACAATGAGATAAAAATGAAATAAACAGTGCATTAATATTCTCAGCTACAAAGTAGGTGTATTTACTGTAACATTAGCATTCGAGTAAGAAATTGAATAAACAAATGTAAAAATAAAACATACTTAGAATTAAATGTATACACTGATTCTTAAAGCTACTGAAGTTAATCAAGCAAAATCAGTGAGTGATTTATCTCTTTGTATTTTGTTTGTAATTAATGATAATGACACTTTTCTGACATGATATAAATATAAGATATAAATGACTGAAAACAGATCGTAGTATCGTACTACATAAACAAAGGCAGCTCGCGGAGACATTTTAATCATTCACGATCTAAAATCGTGCCCACTCCTAATTTAAGTGTTTTCTTTTTTTAAATGGAAGTTGTTCTTGTGATGGCAGTGCTTAATTTTCTGCATCATTACTCCAGTCTTCAGTTTAGTGTCACATGATCCTTTGGAAATCTTTCTTATATGCTGATTTTTGTGTTCAGGAAACAATTGTTGAAAACAGTGTGGAAACCATGAAAACTTTTGATGTTTTGAACGTTCAAAAGAACAGCATTTATTTTAAATGGAAATCTTTTCTAGCATTAAAAATTTATTCATTTAATGTGTCCTCGCTGCTTTCTCCTATTCCCGGAAAACCCAAACTTTTAAACGGTAGTGTATGGCTGCTGCTGAATTTTGAATCATGTTAAATAATACAGACATTTGGCTACAGAATATTTCATAATGTGGGCTGAGATATGTTTGGATTGAGCATTAGACTGTTTAAGTGCAACTACCTGTACATTTTTTACATGCATTAGAAGTATCAAGAGAATATATTTTTCTGCATTGTATATGAGCAACGCTGGAGTATCTAATGGTAAATATGACTATGGTAAAGTTGATTGAAAAATTTATCTAACAGGCCCAATTGGTTTGTCCTGTAAATTGTTACCAAATTCAAGACAAACTGATTGATTTTTCCAGGTGGTCATTCTTACTTGTTTTGTTTGCTGTTCCTTCACAGGCTGTTCGCTGCTATGACGTCTACATCTTAAAAGCTGAAGGGAAAGTGGAGCCAGAGGTGTTTTGCCAGTTGGGACACTTCAACCTTTTACTGGAAGATTATTCTAAAGGTGAGTTCTGACTTAAGGAATATTTATTTTATTCTATTCATTAAAAAAATGTGACAACCAGCCATAATCTCTCTCTTTTTTTTTTTTTTCTTCAGCATTATCTGCATACCAGAGATACTACAGTTTACAGTCAGACTACTGGAAGGTGAGGGATGCTTGATTTTCATTGATTACACTCTGGCATAGTTTACATTTGCTGTTAAATCCATTCAACAAGTAGACAGTAGGGGTGGAACGGTACATGTATTCGTATTGAACCGAATCGGTACGGGCGTCACGGTTCGGTGCATGAATTAACACAGTGAATACACGGTATAAAAATAAATAAAACTCGCGTGCAAATTAATTAATGTACTGCGGAACTACTGTTAGATGCGCGGGTCCTTTAGGGACACCTAATCTGTTGCCCTGCTAGGTTTGTTTACTTTAGCCTGCCTCCGCAGCGCAAGCCTCCGTTGACCGTGCGCGCGCCTTCCCAAATGGACGAGGCATTTATACTTCGCGCTCGCCGGTGTACTATTCTTTTAAACAACAGTGTGCGACTCGGTGTAATTGTCCTCTAAACCATCAGGAATCAGCGGTGAGAATTAAGGTACACTCGTGAATGTTTATTTTAGTACTTTAGTACTCTACTAACACTTTAGGACACTCAAACCACACTACTAAAGAATCGTGTAAAGCAGTAAACCAGATTATTCCTTGTGACATTAGAAAAAAAATGGATATGAGAACGTAACCTACAACTAAATTAACTTTATCTTACATATTTTCTAAACATTTTTATTTAGTTTTGTGAACCTTTTTATAAAACATGGCCATTTATTTTTATTTAAAGGGCTTATGTCTGCTATTGTTGGCTCATTTTGTTAATGTAAGCAACTAATTTAGACACAAGAAGTGGGTGTAAAAAATAATAAAATAAAAATAATTGCCTTCTGCATTTTTGTTTTGCCTTTCCCTCCATTGTACCGAACTCGTACCGAACCGTGATGTCTGAACCGAGGTATGAACCGAACCGTGACTTCTGTGTACCGTTCCACCCCTAGTAGACAGCACTAAATACAGGTGTTAACAGGGACCAGTGTGTTTTTGAAATTCATTTTGATCCGATTACTACCACACTCGTATGTGGTCATGGATGCAGGTAGCAACATTGCATTTGTTTTAATGCATATTGAACGGTGATGTACTTGCGTAAAGTGTAATCATGTGTCAAACAAGGGTTAACTTAAAGTAAGCTAAGTGATAATGATACAATGAAAAATAAACGCATACTTGCTCAAGACTAAGACTATTTTTAGTAGGACCAATTCCAGGTGTCTGTCATTAGTGAAAGCAATACAGTTTGATGTGTCTGGCTATGTGTAGCTGTCTGTAAGAAGGTTTTTGAATGTGGAATTAGATCCTGGGTGAGTGTCAGTAATGGCCTCTGACAGCTCTGGGTTCCGAACACTGTTTTCTCCTTGAGCAATAGTGACGTTCTTGGCTGTGAAATTTCTTTGGCAGTGTAAACTTTCACCGTGATGGAGTGCTTTTGACTTCAGATATGGCTGTCAAGTGTAGAGGTGACATCTCTCACATATCAGGCGCTAAGCCTCAGCATACGGCTAATAGAAGCTGATTTTCAGCACAGATGAGCTGAATGTTCTTTTGTGAGTTTCTTACCGTTTTTAGTATAAATTAAATTTTTGCATTGGCACTATTTAAGTTCGGATGGCTGATTGAAAAATTAAGCCAAGTTTCCATCCACGTTTTGCGCTGTTTTGTTATCGACGAAGTGAACATGCGTTAAAAAAGATTGTGAAATTTGCTGTCTCCAGCCTGTTTAACATCCAATTGGCCTTTTACCAATAAAATGGTGTGCGTAACGACTAGGGATGGGAATTAGGGGTGTCCATGGTTGACCGATTAACCGTTAAAAATTGCGTAACCGAGTGTGGCGTCAATGGCGTGCATTGAATTTAGTTGTAATACATTTTTGCACCGCCAGAGCGCTCCCAGACATTTGAATTGTCCACAAGCAGTTCACTTTTCATAATTTTAAGGCCGTAAATAGGCTTTCATTTCTCAAATAGTGTAATGTCTTAATTTTAGTTTGAATAGGTCTTAAATTAAGGAAAGACGAGGTGTATTCACCTTGCTGAGGGGGATGTGATCAAAGCCTGGAGTGGAGCGAAAGCACGTTCCTCTCTCCACTCTAAGCATTCTGTAATCACTTCGCTAACAGTCCACTCCTGGTTTTCAATTCCCGCTCACAGAAAAAAAACGAACATGTAAAAAGACCGCTTACAAGTAAACATTTTTTTAATAGTTGGTTGGGATGAGTAGCCTAACTGAGTAGCCTATTTAATTGGAATATCAAATAGGTTGTGCGATTATTTAAAAAAATCTCCATCTCCATGTTTTCGGTGCTGACGCGTTCATGTAATGTAGCCTGGGTTGCGCTGCCAATAACCTAAAAGCTGTCAAAAAGAACAGGCAAAAGTAATGATTATGAATATGTCAAATATAGCAAAGAGACATTTTAATTGTTTCCAGGCTCATTCAGCTGGAAAGATGAAGTTGACAATGCTGATTCGCGATCTTCGCAGTGACCTCGCCAGAGAGAAATGCACTTTTCATACGGATTACATAAGCAGAGAGCAGTCTGTTTTCTTTCGTTTTGAATTGTTGTGTTTAAAAGTAGACATTTCAATATAGATTTATTTCTCAGGTCTGTGAGACAAGTAGGCTACCTTATAGCCTACGCTGAGTTTCGGAATTCGTTTATGAGATGAGCTCCAGTTCACGCGCCGGCGGCTCCGTATTATCTAATGTCTGCTATATTTACTTATTTCCAGGTAATTGGTTGATGAAACATTGATTAAAATTAAGATACAATTAATACAAAACGAAATTCACTTTAAAGAAAGGGTTTGTGCATTCTCTTTGAGGTCTCTGTGAAAGTTTTAGTGCCGCATCCAGAACTGCCACGTCCAATTGTTTGTTCCATATAAATGCGAACACGAAAAATAAAATAAAATGAATATTTTATGTTCTGGGGAGAACTGACCCTTCTTCATTCGGCAGTAGTACTTTTGGTTTGTGCAGTGTAATTCACAGAATTAGGTAGCCTAAAACAATATTTTGCCACCTAAAAGTTAAAGATGTTTTGTGCAGTTATTAAAGGTGCTTTCTCGTGTGTCTGTATCTCGGGGTTGTGGCGCGTACACTATGGTTAACCGAGTATTAACCGCTAAGGGCCTCGGTTAACGGTTAATGAAAAACTTGAAAACGTGCAGCCCTAATGGGAATTGAAAATCGGTTCGACTCGAGAACCGGTTCTAAGTTTTACGAACCATCGATATTGTATGCCCTCGACTAGGGGTGGGCGATATAGCCTCAAAATTATATCACGATATTTCAAGAATATTTGCGATAATGATATTTATGACGATATAGAAATTTTTTTTGTTGTTGTTGAAAATTGTCTTATTATGTTTATCTCGCCTAAATGTTTGCTCACTCATTGCGTTTTTACAATGTGGTAATTTTGTTGTTAAGAGTTTACACAACACAAGGAAGCTTGATTTCAATCTTTGAATTAAATGTTAAATGTGTGTAGGTTAGGTATGTAACGATACACTTGCAACCGGTTGAAAATCGATAAAAATGTGTGACGATTCAAGTCGGTTGAAATGTTAAACGAATCGCGATACACGTTTTAGGCAGGGGCGTATACTGTAGCCTACTGTGAAGTTGTGAACCTCGCTTTACAGGCACAATAGCAGCAAGCACACACTGGCGCGAAGCTAGCTAGTGTTTTCCACTTCATTCATTGAACTTGAGCTTGTGTGAGCCAAGCTCAACTTCTATAGGAATGGACTGAAAACGCTCGGTTTGCTCCGCTCGCGCCGCGCCAGTGTGTGCCTCACTGGTGTGCACGCGCCATCAAACACATGGCGACGGCAAGCGTAGATATTGACTCATTCAAATCGGAGGTGTGGCGGCATTTTGACTTTCCGTAGAGTAATAATAAAGACCACTGTGAGAAGCACAAGTCAACTCCGTTTTCATGTAAAAGGCATTAATACGACAAGTGCGAGAGCCACGGAGATCACAAGGTGCATCAGTGTTTTCGTGACAACCAGGTGTTTTATTTATTTTACGATCTCTTTCTCTAAATGTGTACATGGATATATATTTTTTTATATAGAGAATTTATTGATGGTTGTGGCATATTTTTCTAAATATGTTTTGTTTTTTTACTCTTGCTAGTGTAATGATACAAATTATAACAAAATTAGAAGCCCTCTAAATGTGGTACTAATTTTACATAGTCTTTTACTTAGTGTGGGAAGGTACCAGTGTCCACCCTCTTGACCAGACAGACAGAAAGACTGAGTTGAAACAACCTTGAAGCAATTTTTTTTTTAAATTTCAATGAAGTTTTTTAATTTGACAAATATATTTCAAAATGAAAAAGAAATATGCAGCATTTTGTCTGAGAAATAATAAAAGGGACACTTTTTCATTTATAATTTCTTAAATTAATGACTTGTTAAAAAAATCGTGAGAAAATCGTATCGTGAAACCAGTATCGTGAATCGTATCGCATCGTGAGTTGAGTGAATCGTTACATCCCTAGTGTAGGTCTAACACCAGTATTCAGAAATACTACAGAAACATAAAGTAATCAAATGTAAAATAACACGTAGTCTTTTAGTTCTGTTTCCTGATTAAATTAAATACATTGGCTAATAATCCTCATTCATTACAATTAAAGCTATCTTTTGTTGTTTTGACGACAACATTAATCACAGATGCATAGCCTATGGGCTGCTGTCACTTTTACAGCTAGTGCACGGATCCATTGCTGTTTTCATTATACTGTCTGTCACATGCGTTTTATACATAACCGACTGTGTTTATGAGTATACTTACCAAGACAGGAAGTTTTACACAATTTTGCGTTTTTCCCCCATTAAAGGATATAATCTGCGAAAAATAACTTTAGCGAGCTGTAGGCTACTCTATGTATGCACACAGCGCAACTCTCTCAGAGAGTGCGCGAGTAGCTTACTGGATAGTTTAAAACCGCTTGAATGTTTAAACTGAAAAGAATTAAGAAGACTTGAAAATTATAAACTTTAGTTACGATGCACTGATGGCCCGATTGTGCAAGAGACCATTCAGTCATGTCCCGACTCCTAAACGCTCGCGCCCAGACAGGTGTTGTTGTTGTACGTGCTAGGTAATGTAAATGCGCCATACGTCATTGTGTCATTATATCATTGATATCGCGATATGACACTTTTTTTATCATGTAAAATTGTATACCGGTATTATCGTGGACGGTATGATATGGCACACCCCTACCCTCGACGTTAACGATTCCCTCTTATCGATGCTCCTGCTCCGAGTCCCAACCATAATAAACAGACCGTGAACTCACAACTTTCCCTTTTGTCCTTTATCGGGCACCATAGCGCGACGTCCTATACGCATCTGTGCGTCATGATGTCAAAGCGATTTGAGCAGAGGAGGTAAACATTGAGTGGAAAAGACGATCTAAAGCTTGGCTTTATTTTACTAAACGAGACAAATTATGCTGTTTCCAGTTTGCAATAACAGGGTTTTTCCTGCATTGAAATTTTTTTAGCGCCCGCCAAAACAAATTTTTGTCCTGCCAAAGTCTTATTTGATCGGTGAATAATGTAGATGAACTGCTGCGCTTGTGACAGGGCACATGTTTAACTGAAAGAACGAGCAGAGAGAGAGAGAGAGACCCGGTCGCGCGCGCGCACTCTCTCACTTCGGAACCAGGCGAAATTGTAAACAAGACTTCACCATCTCCACACTAAGCGCTGTCTTGCTCCCTCTCCCTCACACATATTAACCAAAATTAATCGACATGATGTTAAAAGGTCGGAAGACCAAAGTTTCATGTGGAGCATTTAGAGATTTTGTTTTACTGATTTACCGCTGGGTGTGAATTGTGCTAAAATAAGTTACCTTATCTTCTCTGAAAAGCGTTCCGCACATTCAGCTGACATAAAACAACCCTTTAAATAAATTAAAAAAATGATCCATTGATGAAATGTTTTCTTTGTTCACACAAATCTTGTGGGATGTCCATGTCCTAACTGCTGGGATAATCACACTACGCACATGACACGTCCAACTCGCGAAACTCATTTGAACCGATTAATTTAATGAATGGTTAAAACAACTGATCTTTCCAACACTGAACTCACCAGACGTCTGAATCGTGTAACTAATCGGTAACACTTTACAATAAGGTTCCATTTATTACATAAAGTACAGAATGCTTACTCAAGGGTAAGCTTTAAAACAATAAAACACTTAATTTTTTTTTTTTTTTTTGCTGAAAAAGCATATGACTAATTTCCACACAGTGCTATCAGGAATCAATAAGAGAATCGTTAAAGAATCGGATCGATAAGCAGAATCGTCAGTGGCATTGATATTGATAAAATCGTATCAATTCCCATCCCTAGTAACGACATCATCCCTAAAAAGACCCTGGATTGTTGTATCGAAGAAAAAAATCTGCCCTCGAGACATTTCCATTCTTTCGCGTATATCCCAAGTGATGTAGTATCTGCATTTTACAAAAAATGTGAAAGAGTAATGAGGCATTTGGAATTGGACCGTTTATTATTTTCATGCCTATTACTAAATTAGGAAATATTAGGAAATCAGAAGATCACTGCAAAGTGGGACTGCTGGTCTGACAGGACTGCATGTAAAAGCCTTCATTTGATGAACCTCATGGAGCATTTGTCCTGTAGCATATGCCAAATTCTAGGGTCCATAAAAAGGGTTGGCAGTTCAGTGAAATGTTCTGTCATGTCTTTAACATAAGCCTTGAACATGCCGTCAAGCCAGTCGCGGTTTGATGTGGCACATATTCAGATCATTCAAACCAAAAAAGTTATTCGCTCTGCTTCAATAACATCAAATCGATCAAAAACATCATATTGCTGCTGATTTTTTTTTTTTTTTTTGTAGGCCTATACTTAACTTTTTGAAATGATCTATTGCTTAACTGATGCCGTCTTCATAATTCTAAAATTCGTTTAGAGGTTTTTAGATTCAATTCACTTAATTTTCTTAATTTGTTTGAGAGAAAATTATATTACAATAAATTGTAAATATAAAATTGCTTTAATGTGTCATGTTTGTGATTTTTCATTTCTCAAGTAACCAGCTTCAGACTTTTTTATGACTTTATTCAGATACACAAGTAACGTGTATTTTACCTTTCTTTTTGTCAGCTTTGGAAAAAGCCTTCATTCGTTTGAAAGATGTCTGATTTTAATTTGACAAGCTGCATAGATTGGCGCTATATTTTACTCATCCATTTGAAACAAAACTTTATGTATTATTAAATAGTGTACATAAAATGATTTTTTATTAACTTGTCATGTTTTTTTAACTTCATTATAAAGACTATTTAGACGTGATCATGCAATATTCAGAAACTGGTAAAGTTGAATTATTTTTCTGATTAACATTTATTAGATTGTAGACTGAAAAGAATGATTGCTCATAGGCTTATTATTTTTAAAATGGGAGCAACAACTGCCTATTCTGAATTTATACACTGTAAAAAGAAATAAATATCCTATATAATAGATTAATGTGCCTTAACTACAGAGAAACGGTGCTTTAACGGGAGCAACACCACGAATGCGGACGCTGTAGTATAGGCTAATTCTATCATGTGACACCACATTTGTTTGCGTTTATAAAGCCCTTTTTATTGAGACAGTGTTTCCAAATTAGTTTTTCGCAGTATTTGAAGTATTCGACCTAGAATTTATGCGCTAAAGTTCAATGGAAAAAGATTGTCGACATTTGCAAAAAAGTTAATGATAATTGTCATTTCTATCAGCTACATCATTAAAAGATTTATGCGCTAAACTTTTTTTTTTAACAAAAAAAAATGAATGGAAACCTAGCTATTGCAGAGCGCAGCTGTGGAAGTTAAAGATTTTGTACCTCCTGCAAAGTTTGTCCCACCCCCCTTCTGTTTAGGAGTCAGAATAATATTTTGGCTTTTAGAGTCAGGGCCCGTTCTAAATTTGTACCTGCTCTGAAGGGGTTAAGGGTGCTGTCTCTGCATTCAGACAGCTGTGTAGGATTTGTGCTGGTGTGAGGAGCAGTCATGTGCAGTACTGTCAGCCTGTCAGAGTGATGCACCATGTGCTCTGCAGTCAATTCTTGAGTCTGGCAGTCTCTTTCCGCGCTTGTCCTGACTTCACATTGCTAGCTTTTTAGAATGCAACCAAGTAGCGCATGCTTTAATGCCAGTCGTTAAAACTTCAGGTCATTGTTGCCTTCCTGATTGGATTTCAACAGAGCAGGACTTCAGTTAGTTTTGCATTCATCTAAAATGAAAAACCTGGTTTGCATTTTTAAGTCTTGTCGTTTGAAGTGAAGCTCCATCAATTTTGCATGGGGAAAGTTTTATATAATATCTAACATCAGTGATCAGAACTGAAGCTGTACTAAATGCACAAGAGTGAATCTGGTGGATCAGTTTCAGTCTCTCTTACTCTGTCTCACCACATAGTGGCCCTGATTCATTACACATTATTATGCCGTTTATTTTGTATTTTTGTGAAATTTCCTGTAGCTTAAACAGAAGAGCATGGTGTCAGCAACCGGTTGACCCCCAGGGAATTCATGAACTGATAAAAACATATAACTTGAATGCAAAGTCACTTTAAAGAAAAGCATTTGTCAAATGTAAAATTTTCTCTTTTACTATGCTATATCTACCATGTTTTTTTGCAGTTTTGCTCTGGCTTAAGGGATTATTCACACAAAAATTTTTTTTTTACATGGGTGCTGTTTTTTTTCACACAAGTTCAGAATTGAACTCCGTGACATTATTCTGAAGTTTTCTCTTCCAAATCGCTAAACTCTGTCAACACAACTCGTTGCGCAGTCTCTGCTCCGTATCTTCATCTTCATGCGATATTCATCACGGCACAGAATAAAATCCAGTACGTCCATAAAAATGTATTTTAAATTTAATGTGAGTAGATTAAAACAATGGCCTGTAACATGCATACTGTATGGCTATCTAAGTGATATAACCATACTTATTAGCAAATAATCAGAATAATGAAAATTGCATGCAAACTGGAGTGAAGAGTTCTGCTCATGTCATGTATCATGTAATTATAGTAGTCTATGTATTCTTTGTCATTCACTGCAATCAGATAAGGGCAAGAAGGCTGGACTTAAATTGTTTGATTGCATACATGGTGATTGAACAGCTGTCTGACTGAGATGGTGAACGTGAACATGGTTTGTGTAACATCAGCAACACATTATTAGCTGTTTGATAATGTAATCAAGCTAAAGGCTAATCATATTAATTACCGTTATGTGTCCGACGTTGTACAGAGCAATGCATAAAACATATTGCCATTCTGATGCATCGACTTGTATACGATTACGTGCCTGTATAATTCACTCTTCCACTTCTGAATCAGTTTCTGGTTTTAAAAATATTTTGCTGAATTAAACCAGTATTACTACTTGCCATTGTGCAGCATTTACTATAGTAAAGTTGACAGAGTGGATCTCTGAGCTGGTGTGAGTGAGTGGAGGCAGACTAATTAGCATATTCATGGTTTTGCATAAACTAAATGGAGCAAGGATGTAGTTACATTCAAGCTATTTTAAGGCATGAATATTTTTTTTTTCATTGGAAAAAAAACTTTTAAATATGTCATTTTGGTGATCAACGATGACTTTTAAGTGATAAAATGATTGAATACAGGGGGACTTCAAATTAGTTTTTCGGGAGCTTGCCATCTAGTTTCATCATCTAGTGAAAGTTCATTTGTGGGGAAGACGAGCCGCAGTGGCTTTCAGTTTGAGTCACACTTTGCCTCTGCAAGCGCAGATAACAAGTTGAGGCATAACCTGATCATGTTTAATTGATCCATATTTTCTTGCACTGTACATTCATTCCGTTATGTAAATATAACCTTTTGTGGTTGCGGGAGATGAAGACTTTGCCACCTATTTAGTTTAACTCTTGCTCATTAGCATTAGATCTGTCAGACCTGCTGTGAGGGTACTCATGCTTAAGGTGTCATCCTTTATGAGAAAGTCATCTCACAGATTAATTCAACTATGATGAATTAATGAATAGTTTGTTTTCATAAGTTTCTTACTCTCAGCTCTCTTTTTTTCCCCAGAATGCTGCCTTTTTATATGGCCTTGGTTTGGTTTACTTCCATTACAATGCTTTTCAGTGGTAAGTACACAATTTCAATGTATTCTGTAATGCATTTGTTTTCTTATGCATTCCATGTGGTTTCTTTTTTCATTTTTCGTCTTTAACACAGATTGTTCAAATATTATCCCTTATAGCATTTTTCATGACCTGATGCGTGATGCTGATGCTTTCTCAGCATACAGACTGATTTCAAATTCTGTATTTTATCATACACTTGCTCCTCTTTTTTTAACTTTTTTTTTTTTTTAATACTTTTAGCCTTTTATCTTTGTTGTTAAAGACTGCAGAATGTGTGAATTGTTGTTCTGTTGATAAATAACACGTGTTGTTTTTAAGGCATTATCTCTTCTTTGGTTTGTAGGGCAATTTACATAAATTGATTTAAAATCATATTTGAGTTATGTGATTAAACCATAAAATGTTGCCATATATGTATATGGTCCCACGCAGTTTTTGTGGTTCAAAGTAAAGGGTCTCTCCATTTGTGTGTGTGTGCGCGCGCATGTGCGGTGGGGTGGGGGTTGGTTGGTTGGCGTGTCATGTTTTTTGTTTGTTTTTTTGAGTGGCTTCCAGTATGGACATGATCCACAGACTCTCTCTCGGCCATTATGATTATAAGTCAAGCCTACAACATGGTTGTTTGCATTCATAGCTTTGCGTTGGTGTTCTGCAAGTACACAGCCAAAACTCTAGTTGGCGGTGTGGGCTACAGCAGCAAAGTGCAAGCAGAAGACCACATATGTGTTTACTTCTGTGCATACATTGCTGGAGAAGTGGCCACAGTGTTCACAAATAGACAGCTACTTTTGTTGCAACTGCAGTTAATAAATATTTAGTGTAATTCTTTAAAATTTCTGTTTTTTTGACATTGTCTATGAATAAACAAAAATATTATGGACTTAATTCATTTATGGTTTATGACCTTCTCTGTCCTCGCTGCTTTAATTTGAAGCTCAAAATTGCAACACTTATCGCACAAGGTGCTGAAAAACTGCAATGGACCGACATTGTTTTATGTTCAACTTAACTAGTATTTTATAACTAAGCCATAAAACAGGCTCAGGATTGTTTTTAAAACATGCAGTATTTATTACGGATGGACAATATCTGTACATGTTACTATAACATTTGAGATATAGGTATTTTTGCGGGGATGGGGATGCAGATTTTCTTGAACGAGTTTAATGCCTGCCTCTGCCTCGTGTTTTTTGTTCTGTGCAGCTGTCTATGCTTTACTAGTTTATTGCAGGTTTTTTTTTCTTTCAAATATTGTGGAATTATAAGTATATGATTTAACGGTCTCTAGTCTGGTGAATTTTAGGTTACATTTGAGATCTGCCAAAGACCATTATTGTGTTCAGTTGGTGATCTTGTGCCATCACTCAATGGAGGTCTGGGTCTTAAAAGAAAATGGGAAAAGCATCACATTCCCTCATTCATGAATCAGTTTTTCCCTCCCCAATAGCTTTTATGGTCATTTTAATATATATATTATTGTACCATCTATGAAATTATATAGGATATTGGTATTGATTTGGCAAATGTATGTACAGATGGCATGTTGTGATATTTACTACTGGAGGTCCCCTCTTTTCTTGTCTTAGGGCAGTGCAGCGCACCCCCTCAGATGCCCATTCTGGACAGAGAAGGTAGGCATACCATGTTGGTTTTGTAAGGGTATGCCTCAGACATGCTCTGTAGAATTGTTCAGCTTGCTTCAGCAGCAGGAATTGCATTTACTTGGAATATGTGGAAGTACATTGTGTATATTGGATAAAAAAGGAATGTGTTGATAGATGATAGAAATAAAGCATCTGCATCTTTAAAGGTGAAGTATATATGATATTTGTTTTTGTTAATATTAGTGGTGTCAACGTTAACACATTAAAGGTACAATATTGAAGGATTTTGTAGCAAAATATCCAAAACCACTTGCACAGTGTTAGCCTATACATTTTTCTTTCAATTGTGTACTTAAATTATCCTAAATGTTATCAAGAATTTGTAAATTCAGAGAAATTCCCAATTTTAAATAGTGCCCGTCACTTGTCGCCTGTCAATGACGTAATATCCATGTTATCCCTGGTTTCCGATTATACTGCCATAGTAACCGTGGCGACAGACATGAACAACTGCATTACGTCTAGGGGCATGCTCACGCTGTTGTTGTTTCCTTAAAACATTATGGACCATGCCAAGCAGACTTTGGGACAAAAGTAGAAATTATAGGAGGATCAATATCAGATTTTCGAGATGATAGTGTAGTAGACCAAATGAAACAGCGCTGCGTTGCCTCAAGATTAATTCGTCAAATAAACTGACCTGTGTGAGTAGTAATTCAGCACTTGCGGGTAGGTCGGTAGAATGAAATGTCCTTATCCCTTTGTCCATGCTGATTTCTCTCTCATTAGCAATCGTGCCCTGCTTCATACCACAGTCATGTTAAGAAACATGAATGTTTCAATGTTATGAAAATTTCATATCACAATTATAGTGACCAAAATTATCGCGATTATCTTTGTAAAAATTAGATGAAAAGGTTCAAATAGAACTGACTCACTGAAAACATTTCAACACGTTTTATATTTGGAAATCAACAAAAAACAAATAAAATTAGCAGCTCTATGCACTTTTTTTTAAGCATACACATTAAATTATATGAACGTTGTCAATAGCAACGCATTTTAACAGCACACATCTATTCTATCAGCGTGGACGTGCTCTCTCGTTTCATTAAAATTATGGCCCTATAATTTCCGCAGTCACAGAATCACGGACGGAATCGCAGAATTTGCAAGTTAACGCGGAATCTAGTGTTAATGCGGAATTTTACATGTTTGGAATGAAATTCCAAACAATTTTTGTGTGGGAGAAGAACGTATGTCTGGGGAAAATGCAGACCGGGGGAAGCAAATCTGGGAGACACAACCCCTCCCGTCATTTCAGCTGCCTCTCCCCCTTCAAAACAATGAAAGCATGGCGAAGCGGTTCTCCACGGCTCTGCTTTCGTCGGCGAAAAAGTTAAGAAACTTGACGCTAGGCCCTCAGTACCGTGCCGAGCAGTTCCCACGTGAATTTTATGCAGCGTTTCCCACTCATAGACTAATTCGTCGTGGTGCGCCACAGAATCAACACCGGCTGCCACATATTGCGTTTCGCATCATGCAGTATTTGTCCTGAAAAGTACTGAGTAAATGTGATGTTACCTCAATAAATTTAAGGTCATTCCTGTTTTATTTGTGTACATGAAATGAAATGACGAGAGGGGTTGTCACCCAGATTTGCTTTCCCCGGTCTGCCTTTCCCTAGACACACATTCTTCAAAAACAGAATTTCATTCCAAATATGTAAAATTCTGCGTTAACACTAGATTACGCATTAATTATAGGGCCCTACATTAATAATCTTAATCGTTCATTGGGCAAAAGTATTATAGGCCTAATATAATACATTGATCTTGGAGTGAGTTACTGTCGTAACCGAACGAGACCCGCTGTTTGAATGCTGAATGGAGAATGACTGAGGACCTTAACTTTTAATTACTTAAATATTCGTTTTGTACCTCACATCAAATGGCTTCAGAAGTCTTGGAATATAGTGCATGAAAACTTTATGGTGCTTTACAATATTTTTTATATCTTTAGTAGGGCTTAACAATAACAGAGAATAGTACGTACAATATCGGACGTCACTAGAGCCGCGGTGGGGAGGTTTTTCGGGTGATGAATCTCCCGAGTACTGTCACTGCCTTCCGCCATGTCTTCTCGTAAAAAACAAACAAACATTGCTTGCTGCGGCTGCGTCAGAATGATGCTGCCTAGACAGGATTTACCGCGATTTTTCAAAATCGTAATAATCGAACGGTTTTCGTAATTAAATTTTAAATGATAATACTAACCGTGAGGACATTTTATTGCGAAACTGGTAATCTTTCCATCCCTAATCCATAAACATTATTAGATCCATCAGCATGACGACAAGTTCCATGATTCTGCTTGTCATCAACCTACGCCTTTGTTATTGTAAAAGGTTAGCGACCCCTAGCAATGAAAAAAATGACATTGTAGCCTTAAAGTGTGATTAATTCAAAATTGCATTTAAAATTCCAGATCAGATTTTAAGCTGCTAAACTCCAGTAAAGTTTTCCGTCCAATGATCCAGTAAGCAAATTAATTCAAACAATCAGTCAAAAACAGAAATAATGTAAAGAATATGAGGCTGATTGCATCAGAGATGGTAGAGAGAATAGAGAACGCAGTCTGAAATACAGACTGAACGGACCGTCAAAACATCACACCGCTGTAAGGTCAGATGATACGCAAACCAAGGTTTCCGTTGTCCAGTAATTACCGGACATTGGCTGGGAAAAAAAAGAAATTTCTGACAAAATTAAATCTCTGGTCAAATTGTCCGGTTAAAATTGACAAATAATCCCAATAACACAATCTGAATTTGAGAATAAGCCTAAAATGTATAAAGCAAAAATACACCGACCTTTGGCTATGTTATAAATATAAAGTAACAGGCTATACCATTTGAAAGTTATGAAACAGCATCTCATGCTGCATTTCAAATAAAGCGCATGCCTAAAACGGCTGTAATATAGACCTAAACATCGAACAATTGAGTGAGACGTTTCAAATATGGCCAGGCCCAGACAGACTAGCCTTAAAATCTTTATTCAGAGGCCAGACGATGGTGAATCAGGAACATCTCATTATAGCCTATAGATCAGTGGTTCTAATCCGTGAACTCGTACAGTTTTTTGTTCTCTCTTCAAAACTGAATAGCCTATGTTCATCAGTGCATCTTTACAGTCTATATCAAGCAGGGACACCTTTGTGTGCATTTTATGTTGTGATTTCACCGGAATGAGTAGAGAGTCACTGCAACGGCGATAGATTGAAACGCGTGTCCGAGTGAAGATTGCACAACTCGCGCAGGGCGTCGTCCATGCAACTGATAGCAGCGGACACGAGCGCTCAGCTTGATTTCAAAAACAACTGATTTTAGCGCTAGATCTCTTATTTAATAGCGAACTAAATTAATGAATGAATCTAGTTAACTGGAGATGTTTTATTTGTTTGTATTAGGTACATCCGTGCCTCAATGTTTCAAAAAGTGAATGTGTGTGAAACCATAGTAGAAAACAATTGGCGTTTATTGACGCCAAGCGGACGTTCATGTTTTTTTCTGTCTATTTGAAAGTTAAGCTAATAAGAACATGTTGCGTTCTATACGGCCTGATTATGTCATTTTTTAAGTTACATAGACTGCCTCCAGTTTTCCACAACTTGACTAAGGCCACGTCCACACGAAGCCAGAGCTTTCCCTATCCGATCTTTTTTTTCCTCGTTCTAAAAAAAATTCCGTAAACAACGCGGCGTCTCAAGAACAATCTGCGTACACACGAAACCGCTGAAACCGATGTAGTTTACATGCCAGACCAGTATGAGGCGCTGTATTTCTGACACAGATGCACTAAAAACAGAGAAGACTTGCGCATAAACCTTGCGCGCTGTATACAATAATATTAGGAACAGTAGCTTTTTTTTTCTTTCTTTTTAACCAAGAACTTTATTGAACAATATGAAAAACCATAAATGGCCTGGTACAAAATAGGAATGAGTCACGATATTCGATTAGTTAGCAGACGCATAAAGCTTGCCACAAAGAACCGGCAAATAGCCTAATCATTATGAATGTGTCAAATATAGCAAGGAGACATTTTATTTATTAATTATTTTCTGTGACGATGCTGACTCGCCACCTTCGCAGTAGGTGAAGGTGCTTATAGAGATAAATGCACACTTCATACGGATTATAAGAGTTGTCTGTTTCTTTTCGTTTTGAATTGTTTTGTTTAAAAGTAGACATTTCAAGCTTAGATATATTTCTGAGTTTCTGTTCATTTATGAGACAAGCTCCAGTTCACGTGGGATGCAAGTTATATCGCGTCGGCGCCTCCGTGTCCTGATGGCTATTGTCTGCTATATTTTCTTATTTATTAAATCCAGGGAATTGGTTGATGAAACATTGATTAAAATTAAGATACAATTTATACAAAACGAAATTCACTTTAAAGAAAGTATTTATATAAAACAAAACTCAATGAAGTGGTCAAAATGATGTCTCGATATTGCGCATCTTATGATTTGGCTGCTCAGGCTGTTCACTTTTCATATAATCAACATATATGAAATGGAAAAAATAACATATTTAAACATTAATATGAAACTAACTTTTCTCTAATGGCTACAACATGTAGGCCTACAGTACAGAGACATTTAATGTCAGAGCGAACGCCGTGTTACCATTGAGCATGAGGGGGCACAGGTGCGTTTTTTGAATAATCAAATAATTCGTCGCATATTATTTTTGCTTGAAATGCCCACCCCTACAAAATACGAAATGTCTTAATCAGACAAAATACAAGCATCAAAGCATAATAAAGAAATATAAACAAATAAAGAAGTGAAATAAAATAAAAATACATTAAAATAGGCCTAAATAATAAATAAAGAAATAAAATAGGCTCAGTAGCTTCTGAAGCATGAACTCAAGCAAGTAGTCGCAGTTGATGTTGGTGTTAGGCTACTGTAAGGCCGTCTAACTCGATCCAATGGCGGTAATCGAATTAGCGGTGAAGGTCTTTGCGTGTTACTGTGTTTTCTTGCGGCAAAGTATTTTTGGTTAAAAGCAATACATTTTATCTTATGTATTAACTCGTTTCATCTGACTCCATAAAATGAAAAGGTTTTTCAATGATATCTGTGCATCATTAAATATACATTAATGTTTGACTATTCCTTTTAACTCCAATGAAAATAAAGTCAAAGTCTGTTACAATAATCAAATATAACAATTTATTATGTCAGGTAAATGTATTATTACAATTCCATAATCAATTGAAAGATAATCAATGCAAACCATCAAATGTTCTAGAACAAAGAGGAAAATCCTTTACCCGACACTGTATGGCTACGTGAGCTGAGAGTCGCGAGACCCTCAACCACACGGGCTAATCTCAATACAGAAAACAGCCCTGAGCTCTCGTTGCATTTTCCTTATATAGCCAGACCTTATTTGATATGTTAAACTTGAGTTTAGTGGAAATTTACTGTATTCCCCCACCATTACTATGGGTAGAAGTTGACCATCTGAAATTAGCATTCATGAATTTACACCTTTGGGAGTGCCTAGAGACCACATTCCTTTGTGTGCCAGTTATTCCTAAACTCTTAAAAACCTTATTACCTTTTGTTTTACTTCTTTGGGAATGAGACATTATGTTCCAGTCACCCTGAGACCTTTAAAATGATACTAAACAATCCTTAAAGATAATCACATTCACATTAAAACCATATATATTCTTGTGTGAGTTTTTAGTGTTACTGACTGAGAGAGAGAGAAAATGTAGATAAGGTGCTCAGAGGAAGGGGTGTGTGGGGTGTGTGTGTGCGTGTGTGTGTGTGAGATGTTCAAATGTTAATGTGCAAGCAAGGTCCTTTGTGTTATAGACCTGTGGTGAGGTTGATTCCATCAACCAGTTCTTCCAGTCTTACACTACTGATTTAGCGCGTCTGACTAGTCGACACGTGGGGTGATTGACATCATCGTTTCACAAAATATACGGATTGACCGTACACACGAAGACACAAGGGTGTCGTTTTCAGATTTATCCACCCTGGGACCCGGTCTCAAAAAATAGTGGTTTCAGTCTCCCAAAACGCCGGATCCGTCTGGACGATAAAAAATTTGTCCGTATACAGCTAAACGCGTCTCCGTGTGGACAAGGCCTAAGACCCGATTTTTGACCGGCATATCATCAAAATGTCCGTAAAACGAAACCTCTGCCGGTCACTTTGACTGGCACCATTTTTTTCTAGCGGAAACTCTGACGCAAACTACATTTCTCTCTTGGATAAAGCAAACCAGTGTCTCGCTAGTGAAGTTTTGATGAATGAGGATTGCAATAAAGGTAAAGACGTTTGCGGTGATGTACAGAAAGCCATCAACACATTTCAGTACATTCTCATTTCTTTATAAGTTTTTGGATTGTACTTTTTTTGTGGTACCGTCTTTCCCCATAAAATCCTTAATACTTTTTTTTTTTTTTTTTTTTTTTTGCCAATCTATAGCATGCCACAAATGCAGTTGGTAGAACGAATCTGGAACATTCCGTTTAGCTGTCTCTTTTGACCCCATGGACATTTCAGATCCCTGAATCAATTACTCATTTAAGGTCTGAACTGCTTTGTCACATGTTTGTCCTGTAGGTTATATTTTCTGTTACTTAAGTCATTAATTTCAGTGTGCAGGGACTGTAGAGCACTTGACCCAGTCACCGCTTCTTGCATGCTAGTAGCTGGTGATGAGGTAATCTTCCCCTGCCTTTTGATTCCTGAGCAGGAAACTTAAATGACCTGCTTCACATTCTCTCTCTCTCTCTCTCTCTCTCTCTCTCTCTCTCTCTCTCTCTCTCTCTCTCTCTCTCTCTCTCTCTCTCTCTCTCTCTCTCTCTCTCTCTCTCTCTCTCTCTCTCTCTCTCTCTCTCTCTCTCTCTCTCTCTCTCTCTCTCTCTCTCTCTCTCTCTCTCTCTCTCTCTCTCATATTCTTGTCCACTCACTCAGCATTGGGGATTTTCTTTTCTTATACAGGCTCAGTAAATAAACTTGCTTGCAGTAATTCTGGGTTCTTCAAATCCAATAAGGTTGAGAGCTGTGAAGGCAGATATGTCCATACTATAAGAAGATGATCTGGTCAGATTTTGTTTGTGTATGATCTAAAAGATGATTACAAATACGTTCTTTGGATTTTGTTGGTTGTTAAATTATTCTTGTTTGCCTTTCTATTTTTGGTATTTTGGAATGGATATAAAACCTGTAGTTTGATTACATTGCTGCTTGTGTGTTGGGTTGGTTGTGGCATGAGTTTTGGACTGCTAGAACTAATGACTTATTGTTTAAGTCATTCGTTTTTTCATCTAATCTTTTTTGCAGATCAGTTATCCTGCATACAAATGCAAGTAAAAATTATTTCTGTGAAACTAGGAATGCACTGAAATTGCAGTGGACAAAACAGTTATTTTAAGCCTGGCTCACACTACAGGAGTTTTAGGCCGATTTATGCCCGATTTCCTCCTCCCGAGAATCGGAGAAAATATCTTGTTGAGGACCTCGATCGGTTCCGATGTTCGGCGCAGATTATCTGGTAATGTGAGGCGTTCACAGATCGAATCTTGCACCTCCCGATCTGCTCTCACACAAATCGGGCTCGCCCCGATCATATCAAACATGTTTGATATTTATCGGGATGATCAAGATTGTGATTACGTCAGTACTGTCACAATAGCCAATAAGAAACAAGTAGGGCTGTGGTGAAGGAATTTCCATTGAGGTAATTTTGAGTGACTCAACAGCGTGATATGCAGTATTATCTTAATTTATTTATGTATTGCTAAATAAATAAGTGTTACGCTGTTGTCAGCAGGCACGAGGACTAGTACATATTCAGTAATGAACCCGAAACTAAAAAAAGTGGAGTAGGCCTAAACAGAAGATGTCAAAATAAGGGTCCACATAATATAATAACAGAACATAAACCTGACAATAAGTTTGTTAGATCATTGTTATATAACAGTTAGTCCCGATCCTCGAATTTCACCTAACGAGAGGCTTTCTGCTGATATTTCACCAGTATCGTCATTGCTCGTCTCTGCGTGTTATAGACAGGCTGTCACTCAGTCCAGTTACACTGTTACGACACTAGGTGGCGACAAGGCACTGCCTTTGAGTGAGTCATTGTTCATTCAACGAAAATGTAAAAAAAATCGGATTCATTCTAAGATGTAATGAAACAAGCTGTTAATTATTTTAATATTTAATTTTAAAAAAATGAAAGCTCCACTTAATAAGACTCAGCTGAGCAGCAATCTGACGCATGGGTAACGCTGAAGCTGATGCATCACCTCATGATAGAGATCAATGGCATTGATTTATTGTATTGACCAGAGCTGACGCCATTCATAGAAATATCCTTAAATGTTAAAAGGGTGATTTTTTTTTTTTTTAAAGATTTTGCTTTCCTTGGTCAAGGCAACCTTTTCATGAATATGACTTGATATGAAGGACAGATATTTAGTTTACACCCACTTTTCTGCTTCCGATCTGTTGCATGAGATCACATGATCATGGTGGAATCATATCAAGGCGCTTCCTCTGGCACGATAATCTTAATAACATTGTGTAGTGTGTGATGCGCTGCGATTTTCAAATCTTGTAGTGTGAGCATGTTTAAGATTTGAGGGAAGAAGATCTGCAAAGATTCTCCTTAAGTGTGTGCTGCAACCAGATTTCAATATCGGTTAGGATTTTAAAACTCCTGTAGTGTGAACCAGGCATTAGGTTTTTAGGGCCGAAATGGTTATGTAGGATTGAAAATTACCGAAACAGTTACAATTAGTTAAAGCCACACAATGTGGATAAACTAAAACAGTTGAACGTGTCAGCTGTGTGGACTCCAGGGATTGGTTGACTATGACGATTCCCCGATTTTTAATCGATACTGATATTAATTCTTAAATCTCATATATATATATTTATATATATATATATATACAGGTCCTTCTCAAAAAATTAGCATATTGTGATAAAGTTCATTATTTTCCATATTGTAATGATAAAAATTAAACTTTCATATATTTTACATTCATTGCACACCAACTGAAATATTTCAGGTCTTTTATTGTTTTAATACTGATGATTTTGGCATACAGCTCATGAAAACCCAAAATTCCTGTCTCAGAAAATTAGCATATTTCATCCGACCAATAAAATAAGTGTTTTTCTCAATAGTCAATACTTGGTCAGGAATCCTTTTGCAGAATTGACTGCTTCAATGCGGCTTGGCATGGAGGCAATCAGCCTGTGGCACTGCTGAGGTGTTATGGAGGCCCAGGATGCTTCGATAGCGGCCTTAAGCTCATCCAGTGTTGGGTCTTGCGTCTCTCAACTTTCTCTTCACAATATCCCACAGATTCTCTATGGGGTTCAGGTCAGGAGAGTTGGCAGGCCAATTGAGCACAGTAATACCATGGTCAGTAAACCATTTACCAGTGGTTTTGGCACTGTGAGCAGGTGCCAGGTCGTGCTGAAAAATGAAATCTTCATCTCCATAAAGCTTTTCAGCAGATGGAAGCATGAAGTGCTCCAAAATCTCCTGATAGCTAGCTGCATTGACCCTGCCCTTGATAAAACACAGTGCACTAACACCAGCAGCTGACATGGCACCCCAGACCATCACTGACTGTGGGTACTTGACACTGGACTTCAGGCATTTTGGCATTTCCTTCTCCACAGTCTTCCTCCAGACTCTGGCACCTTGATTTCCGAATGACATGCAAAATTTGCTTTCATCCGAAAAAAGTACTTTGGACCACTGAGCAACAGTCCAGTGCTGCTTCTCTGTAGCCCAGGTCAGGCGCTTCTGCCGCTGTTTCTGGTTCAAAAGTGGCTTGACCTGGGGAATGCGGCACCTGTAGCCCATTTCCTGCACACGCCTGTGCACGGTGGCTCTGGATGTTTCTACTCCAGACTCAGTCCACTGCTTCCGCAGGTCCCCCAAGGTCTGGAATCGGTCCTTCTCCACAATCTTCCTCAGGGTCCGGTCACCTCTTCTCGTTGTGCAGCGTTTTTTGCCACACTTTTTCCTTCCCACAGACTTCCCACTGAGGTGCCTTGATACAGCACTCTGGGAACAGCCTATTTGTTCAGAAATTTCTTTGTGTCTTTCTGCAACAGATACAGGGTGTCCGCGGGTCCTTAAAAAGCCTTAAATTACATTTTAAAAATGTAAGGCCCTAAAAAGTCTTAGTCTTATTTTTACTTATGAAAGGTCTTAAATTTTCGATGGCAATTTGACTTAGACATATCTAAATGTTTTCCAAATTAAAACTATCTAATAGCGTACTTTTTTATTTATTATTCGTTCTTTGTGGATTTGCTTGTTCGCGTCACATTCGCGCCAGCATTACGTCCGTCTCCTGCATGCGAAACAGCAGGAGAGGAGAAGAAAGCTGGTTAATTTCAGTTCAATTGTAAGTTCATTCTTTATATGTGTAGTGGTGTGCGATGTGTATTGTCTGTTATGATATTGTAAACATTGTTTTACTTTAACGTTAACTATGTACGAGGGCGCACTGCGAGCTGACATCGCATTGTTTCTCATGTGTGCTTTCACTGCGTAATGTGTCAGTGCAGTTATAGGTATGTTCCCTAATAGACGTATAAAGTTTTTGTATTTTATCATATGTTGTTATCATACAATATTACATCAGTAAGAGGGCTGTTTTCCCGTGCACAATAGCAAATATGATATTTATTTTATATAACAGTTAAATTAACATTGTGAGTTACATTTTATAAACAATAATGTCAATATTGTTTGTTTTCTCTTTATTTCGCTGACGAGAATTTCAAAATGAAACCGTAGCAGAGTCTCAATGCAAAAGACAGCGATGATTTCTTGACTGAAATCCGCGTTTTGACTGAATAATTTTAACGATTCAATGAACAATCACTTGCAGTTCCTGAATGAATCAGCCGTTTGAACAAATCAGTTGAATGAATGACTCCCAGAGACAGTGATTTGCCGCCGCCTACTGGCAGATTTAGTTTCACATTTAGAGTACCCTGTAATTAAAATGTTACAATTAGAAATCGTAATTTGAAATTAGAAATTGTAAATGGAGTGTAAATATATTAATGCCAGTTCTGATGCTGCTTCTGTGTCTCCTCTGCACTGCAAAGATGGATTTTGATTTAATGATTTAATTTAACTGGTAACAGTGGTATTGTTATTATTCTAATATAATTTAATTTGAATGTTAGAATTTGACATAAAAGGTGATGCATACCTCCAAGTAAAAAAAAAGTCAATATATGGGTGAAAATGCCCCTGGAACTCAATTTAAGGTTGCAAAAAATAAAAATTGTTTATTTCTTTCACTGCTGTGACCTGACCACTGCATAGAATATGAAAAATATGAATATCTTCGTGAGTCAGCTGTCAACAACAGGCCTAAACCAGCCATGGTACCAGTACACAAATACAATCAGTAAAATATCATCTAATTATCAACAAAACTTAGAAAATATTGAGACAAATTTTTGTCAATTTGCGCACCCCTAATGTAAGGTATTAATTTTGATTTCTTCAGGTCTTAAAAAGGTCTTAAAAAGCCTTAAATTTGACTTTAGAAAGTGTGCAGATACCCTGAGATAAATAAAAATGTATTAGTTCTTATGTTTTATTCATAAATATTTCTAGTTTGCGAGAGTCCCGCGAATCGTTTTACTCTCCCGCACACACAGAGTGAGTGCACGTCTATAGATGGGTCGGGCCAAGTTCGGGCTCGGGCACAGAATCTAAGTTAGAGGAGTCACAGCCTTTCAACATGTGTTTTTTTTTTTCTCCGCGCCGTGATGAGTCGTTCATGAACTATCCTAAATTGCCTCTTTCACGCGACAAATGAACAAAAGACTCGGAATGTCAAGTAATTATTAATGGCATTACCGCCCGCGCTCGCACTCCGCCATCAAATATAGTCCCGCGCCGCACTCTATTGCGTTGGGAGTGTGTTCCCTGTAAATTATTTTTGACTGCAATATAATGATTTCTTAATTCAGAATATGATCAAGTTTGCGTAGTTGGATGTGTTCGGGGAATTTGCCTGTTAAAAGTATAACATTTAAAGCCCCTGAAATGACTAGAAAAAAGATTAGTTAATTTTGATGAACGAGATTGAACAATAGAGTCAGTAAAATGATCCGAACTTTCCATCACGGGCGCGACATGGGGGCGTGGCAGCATCGACGATTCCATTTTTTATTTCAGTTTTTGAGACTGTGAATTAATTTTGATCGATTTCGATTTAAAATCGAAATCGTGACACCCTTAAAATATATATATATATATATATTAGGGCTGCACGTTTTCAAGTTTTTCATTAACCGTTAACCGAGGCCCTTAGCGGTTAATACTCGGTTAAACATAGTCTACGCGCCGCAACCTCGAGACAGAGACACACGAGAAAGGGGTAGTTCATTTTTAACACCTTTAATAACTGCACAAAACATCTTTAACTCTTAGGTGGCAAAATATTGTTTTAGGCTACCTAATTCTGTGAATTACACTGCACAAACCAAAAGTACTACTGCCGAATGAAGAAGGGCCAGTTCTCCCCAGAACATAAAATAGTCATTTTATTTTATTTTTCGTGTTCGCATTTATATGGAACAAACAATGGGACGTGGCAGTTCTGGAAGCGGCACTAAAACTTTCACAGAGACCTCAAACAGAATGCACAAAGCCTTTCTTTAAAGTGAATTTCGTTTTGTATTAATTGTATCTTAATTTTAATCAATGTTTCATCAACCAATTACCTGGAAATAAGAAGTAAATATAGCAGACATTAGATAATACAGAGCCGCCGGCGCGTGAACTGGAGCTCATCTCATAAACGAATTCCGAAACTCAGCGTAGGCTATAAGGTAGCCTACTTGTCTCACAGACCTGAGAAATAAATCTATATTGAAATGTCTACTTTTAAACACAATTCAAAACGAAAGAAAACAGACTGCTCTCTGCTTATGTAATCCGTATGAAAAGTGCATTTCTCTCTGGCGAGGTCACTGCGAAGATCGCGAATCAGCATTGTCAACTTCATCTTTCCAGCTGAGTGAGCCTGCAAACAATTAAAATGTCTCCTTGCTATATTTGACATATTCATAATCATTACTTTTGCCTGTTCTTTTTGACAGCTTTTAGGTTATTGGCAGCGCAACCCAGGCTACATTACATGAACGCGTCAGCACCGAAAACATGGAGATGGAGATTTTTTTAAATAATCGCACAACCTATTTGATATTCCAATTAAATAGGCTACTCAGTTAGGCTACTCATCCCAACCAACTATTAAAAAAATGTTTACTTGTAAGCGGTCTTTTTACATGTTTGTTTTTTTCTGTGAGCGGGAATTGAAAACCAGGAGTGGACTGTTAGCGAAGTGATTACAGAATGCTAGAGTGGAGAGAGGAACGTGCTTTCGCTCCACTCCAGGCTTTGATCACATCCCCCTCAGCAAGGTGAATACACCTCGTCTTTCCTTAATTTAAGACCTATTCAAACTAAAATTAAGACATTACACTATTTGAGAAATGAAAGCCTATTTACGGCCTTAAAATTATGAAAAGTGAACTTCTTGTGGACAATTCAAATGTCTGGGAGCGCTCTGGCGGTGCAAAAATGTATTACAACTAAATTCAATGCACGCCATTGACGCCACTTAACCGAGCAAAATGTTTCACTCGGTTACGCAATTTTTAACGGTTAATCGGTTAACCACGGACACCCCTAATATATATATATATATATATATATATATACACACACACACTCACCTAAAGGATTATTAGGAACACCATACTAATACTGTTTGACCCCCTTTCGCCTTCAGAACTACCTTAATTCTACGTGGCATTGATTCAACAAGGTGCTGAAAGCATTCTTTAGAAATGTTGGACCATATTGATAGGTTAGCATCTTGCAGTTGATGGAGATTTGTTGGATGCACATCCAAGGCATGAAGCTCCCGTTCCACCACATCCCAAAGATGCTCTATTGGGTTGAGATCTGGTGACTGGGGGCCATTTTAGTACAGTGAACTCATTGTTATGTTCAAGAAACCAATTTGAAATGATTCGAGCTTTGTGACATGGTGCATTATCCTGCTGGAGCCATCAGAGGATGGTGGCCATGGTGGCCATAACGGGATGGACATGGTCAGAAACAATGCTAAGTTAGGCCGTGGCATTTAAACGATGCCCAATTGGCACTAAGGGGCCTAAAGTGTGCCAAGAAAACATCCCCCACACCATTACACCAGCACCTGCAGCCTGCACAGTGGTATCAAGGCATGATGGATCCATGTTCTCATTCTGTTTACGCCAAATTATGACTATACCATCTAAATGTCTCAACAGAAATCGAGACTCATCAGACCAGGCAACATTTTTCCAGTCTTCAACTGTCCAATTTTGGTGAGCTCTTGCAAATTGTAGCCTCTTTTTCCTATTTGTAGTGGAGATGAGTGGTATCCGGTGGGGTTTTCTGCTGTTGTAGCCCATCCGCCTCAAGGTTGTGCGTGTTGTGGCTTCACAAATGCTTTGCTGCATACCTTGTTTCTAACGAGTGGTTATTTCAGTCAAAGCTGCTCTTCTATCAGCTTGAATCAGTCGGCCCATTCTCCTCTGACCTCTAGCATCAACAAGGCATTTTCGCCCACAGGACTGCCGCATACCGGATGTTTTTCCCTTTTCACGCCATTCTTTGTAAACCCTAGAAATGGTTGTGTGTGAAAATCCCAGTAACTGAGCAGATCCTGAAATACTCAGACCGGCCCGTCCGGCACCAACAACCATGCCACGCTCAAAATTGCTTAAATTATCTTTCTTTCCCATTCTGACATTCAGTTTGGAGTTCAGGAGATTGTCTTGACCAGGACCACACCCCTAAATGCATTGAAGCAACTGCCATGTGATTGGTTGATTAGATAATTGCATTGAGAAATTGAACAGGTGTTCCTAATAATCCTTTAGGTCAGTGTGTGTGTGTATGTGTGTATATATATATATATATATATATATATATATATATATATATATATATATATATATATATATAATCAAAAAAATGTAATGGATGAATTCAAAGGATAAATGTTTTGGCACTCTTTAATATGGCGTGACAGCATATATGTCCAAATCTTGTTAGTTGGCTAGAAAAAATAACTGATGACTGGTATTTTAACATAGTTTTGTGTGTGTGTGTCCGTTCAAGCACAAGGAGACGCAAAACGAGAATCAATTTGGTGTTTTCACACTCTTTAAACAGCCTGTCTAACAGCGTCTGGTTACTGGACTAAGTTATCTTTCGAGTCTTATTTCGCTAATACTCTCAAATACACACAAGGTTTACATAAGGAAAGTTGGTTATGTTTAAACTTAAAGCAAACCGAGAAAACTGAGAGAAATCTGCTCGTCAAATGCGAGTGTATATTAGACGCATCGCGTACAGCTCTTAAAGAGACAGTAGCCCCAATAATAAACATGCAGCTGCTTGTCCTTAAAGGGATAATTGACCCAAAAATAAAAATTGTCATTATTTATTCACTGTAATGTTGTTCCAAACCTGTATTAATTTATTTCTTGTGCTGAACACAAAAGAAGATATTTTGAAGAATCTGGGTAAACAGACAGTTGCTGGTCCCCATTGACTTCCATAGGGAAAAATATACTATGGAAATCACTGGGGTACATCTTTTCCTGCTTTTCCTGTATATTTTCCTGCTTTTTTGTCCTTAGCCAATCACATGCCTGAGTTGTGCACACAGATAACAGCGCATGGGTACAGAGTTCTCTATCGCCTCTTCTTGCACTTGAATGGTTCAAAATCACCTGAATGTGTAAATTGGCAAGATAAAACATGTGCAAATGATAAGCTTTCACTCTATAATGGTTAAATTTAGCAAGCAATTAAATCCGCGAATCACATGCATGCCGATGTGTGGGGCTTGGTCCATACGGATCATGAATCCACTGCGATCCGTTGCATACATGATTCTATTATTAAAAAAGTTTATATAAAAACTGCCTCATGTTCAATTTTATTTTGTTTATTTTTGTATATTTTTTGTATACTGTTTTTTGTGTGTTATTAAATACATTTTGTTTCATTAATTGATTAGGCTAACAAATACACTTTTTTTATTTCTGAAAATTGTAATTTAAGTGAATTAATTAAATTAATTAAACTCATATTAATGCAATTATACAAAACTATATAATTTAAAATAAGTATAAAAAAATCATTTTGGTTTTTGGCCAAGGGCATCCTGAATTTTCTGTTTCCGTTTCGGCCCAGAATTTTTTTTTCGGTGCATGACTGTAAAACAATGGAACTAGTTTTGCTTTTAGTTTGCTTGTATTTGGCAGCAATGGCTGCAATGCTGCTTTTAAACCATTTCAGTACAAATGTTTAAATATTCAGATAAATATTGAACAAGGAGTCAAGATTTTGCTGTATAGCCCTTGTTAAAGCTGCAGTAGGGAGTTTGAGAAAACTTTGACTTAGCCTGAAAATTTGAACAAGCACGACTTACAGATCCCACCCCCTTGCTCTCTGCTGCGCTACCGCCCCCCTCCACAGCTCCTCCCCCACAGCGGAGCCTGCCGTGAACGCGCAGGCTAGTAAGCAGGGCCACCGATGACGGCGGATTATAAACGGTTATGGCACATTCACTAATAGGGACGAAACATCAACAATATGCTTTACATTGACTATGGCCTGCCCATACTTTGACTACAAACTTGGTCCTCAAATCATTATGCATTTTGCAATACATGTATCTTTATAACGTTGCACTCTTTCTATAAGTTATAAATGGCAAGTAAGATAACGTTAATATAACGGTAACTAACGTTTAGAGCCTGACCGAAATGGATTTTTGTGGGCCGATACGGATAAAAAAAAAGCCTGATACTAATATATCGGCTGATATTATTTGTGTACAGTAGCAATATTATTTATGTGTATTATAGTACAGTACCAGTCAAAAGTTTGGACACAGTTTCCTATTGATGTGTACAAACTTTTGATGGGTACTGTATATAGAATACATAGTATTTAAACAGAATAAATATATAAACGTTTCGCAATGATCACTCAAATGTGGTGATCAAACACTTGTGTGACAGATATGTAATGGAGGCAGGGGGAATGATAGAATGAGAATGATACATTTGAGCTGTAACCAAACTAGTTTGCATTGCATGTTATATTATATTATTATCTAAATACTGTTGCATAATCTTCACTAACGACTTTGTCTTTTAATTTAGTCACGCTATATTAAAACAACTTCAATAAATCGATCAAAAGTGTCACTAACAAAACCTTATTATCTTCTATTTTTATTCTTAATTCCTCTAATCTCTACCAGTGGAGAAACAACTCAGATCTTTTTACTAAAGTAAAATTAATAATATCATGACGAAAACGTTTTTAATTACATATGTACAGTACTTTTAATATATTTTAAATACTTAAGCAAAATGTACCATGAAACTACACTCTTAATGCAAAATTGCCCTATATAAAGTGTTATAATTATAGAAATGATTGGAATATTGCTTGATGTTGTAGCGTAGCGTTATAGGCAGAATGAGCTTTAACACTGTCTACACCGGACGCGGCCGTTATTGCTCACGTCGCAACAGCTGTTTACCATAGACGCGAGAAAGCGCCCGTTACAAAGCAGAACGAGGCATCAGTTTACTGTCAATTTTTCATCAATCAATTGCCTGGATTTAATGAATAAGAAATAAATATAGCAGACAATATAATCAGGACTTCTCAGCTGTAGGCCTACGCTTGCAATAGTCACAAGCTCACACAATACCTGACAGAGGCTGGTAGCAGAGAAATCAATTCTGTGAATTACACGGCGCAAATCAAAAGTAATAGGCTACTACCCACCGGATGAAGAAGTGTTGGCTCTCAACAGAAATAAAATATTCATTTTATTTTTCGAGTTTGCATTTATGAGGAAAAAACAATGTTATGGACATGACCGCACTGAAAGCGGCACTAAAGTGCTTTAAAACTTTCACAGAGACCTCGAACAGAAGACCTGAGATAGACCTGAGAAATATCTATATTGAAATGTCTACTTTTAAACAGATCAATTCAAAACGACAGACTGCTCTCTGCTTATATAATCCGTATGAAATGTGCATTTCTCTCTGGCACGTTCAAAGATCGCTAGTCTGCATCGTCAACTTCATCTTTGCAGCCCACAATGACTGAAAACACTTGTTATTAATAAACAATTAAAATGTCTCCTTGCTATATTTGATGTATTCATATAATTGCTTTTGCCAGTTCTTTGTGACACTTCTTAGGTGCTTTATTGGCAGCGCCACCCTTACATGAATCACCGCAGCCGCATTTTTTGAAATATTAATTTATCGGCCATTTTAAATGCCGATACCGATAGTTATGAAAATGCCTAATATCGGCCGATAATACCGGCTCGCCGATATATCGGTCGGGCTTTACTAACGTTACAGTATGTAAGTAATTATTCTAGCGATATGTAATACTAGATAAGGTTTGCTAGTACATTATTTCAGCAACATGACAAGCCAGTGAATCAGCAGGTTTCAATTGTTGCTTAGCACAGTGCGTGACATTTTTTCTACATGTTATGCGGCTAGACTTTTGACACAGAGTCAATGGGCTCTGTCTAATTCTTTCTTTTTCGCTTGTTTATCGTCATCGGTCTTTTTCCTTTTACCTCTTGGTTTTATGAGCAGGTGGCACTCGAGAAATTGGCAGTTTAGGTTGTTTCTCCACCATTAGCACAGCTGCAGCACCTTGATCTCAATCAATCTTGAGTTTGAACGACGGTTCGCGCTGTACAAGAGTGGGGTGTGATCAGCGCATACACGAGCGTGATTGACACTGCTAAGACATTCCTCCTGGCTCTGATTGGTTGTTTCTGACCGGGAGCGGTGTATTTCTGCAAATGGCAATAGGACCACTGGGAGGAGCCAGAGGAGCTTGATTTTTTCACAGATTATCTGTCTCATATTCTACTGTCAGGACATAATGACAGTTTTAACAAATATGTAAAATATTTTTTTTACAAAAGTTACCTACAGCAGCTTTAAGCCCCTAATATCTTTCCCTATTGAAGGCCAATCACAAGTTGTGCATCCTAAAAAAACAATATTCAATGTTTTGCAAGCAATTTATGCTATTTTATAGTCAGTGCCTGACTTTTTTAATGCCCTCTTAAATGCATGAAATGGAGATTAAAATGAACTGCCTTTCATGTCATCAATCACATGGTATTTACAGTTCATTACAGTTCAACGAATTGCCCATATGCAAAGATGGCCGATTTATAATGTCAAACTTCTGTGGGTTCTTGCCACTGAGCTGAAATGGAATGCTAATGGAAAGCACCAAAAAAAGCTTTTTTTTACAGTTTGAAATAACAAACCTGTCAGTTTTATATCGATAAACGATGGGTTCAGATTGGCTTGTTTTTTGTATTTCGTTTTATGAAGCCAGACATACTAATTGATCCAATTGACACTTGAATTTCATATAGAGTGATCTTTTTGATTGCCTGCCAGATAGCCACATTTAGCTGCAGCTCATCTGCGAGCAATAAAGAAATGATGAAAAAGCTTTCATTCTGTCATGCAGCAGGGCTCTCACACACTGCAGTGCTCTGCAGAGAGGAGGGGGGATTGGGGCCATTGAGTTCATTGGGCCGTGGTTCAGTAAAAACACCCTCTGTTTGCCTGAACAGACACTGTATAAGCAAGCAAAGCCCACCGCTGTGAGCCGACCACGTGTTGCAATATCTGGAGATCATGTGTTATGGTTCACTGTGTGTGTGTGGCACTCTGGCTATTATAAATTTGAATGTCATACATGCATATATATATTAATTGTAGTGTCTGTTTTCTAATTGATCTAAATGATTATCATTGCTATAAAAAAAAAACTAAACGATAGTGGGGGGTGGTGCCACGGTGGGCAAGTGATGTAATAGGTGTGTAGCTGAACACTGTGTAACACCAACTATCGCAGCAAGCCTATGATATAGTTAAGCAATATCACACAAGCAGCAACTACAATCGCACAAGTGTTTTTGTATCGAATAGCACGAGTGCAAATGTGATATTGGTTTTATACAACAGTTCAATAAATAAGTTAATATTGTGATATATTTTACACTCAATATTGTCTCTATTATACAGGGAGATGGGTTACAACAGAATCAACCATGCGGCACAAATGCTTTGTGCTTCTGCTGCTAGCTTTTCTTTTTAAAGCACATGGACCATTTTGTTTGTTTAATTTTACTTTTTGCTGCTTTTTATGCATTCATTTCACATTTTAATTCACATTCTACACATGAACAAATTTATGGATGTCCTTCCTTAAGGTTCCTTTTGTTGTTGTTTTTGTCTTTCGCAGGGCAATAAAGGCATTTCAAGAGGTGCTTTACATTGACCCCAGCTTCTCAAGAGCCAAGGAGATCCATCTACGACTCGGCCTGATGTTTAAAGTCAACACAAACTATGAGTCAAGCCTCAAGGTATGTCTATTAACAGCTCTGTCTACCTGAATATTTTACATTTATGCATTTTGCAGACACTTTTATTCAAAGCAACTTGATTTACATTTTATCAATTGCATTCCCTGGGAATCGAACCATGACCTTCGTCTCTAGCATTGTGCTCTTCTGTTGGAGCTAAAACTACAGTCTCTAAATATGTATACATTTTATAATTCTGGCAGATATGTGATTCCCCCCACCCCCCACCCCCCCTCCCATATTTATACAGATTAACAGTATTTTCAACCCTGAAAAAATTTTGACCCATGAGAGCTGCGTATTTCTGAGAAAGAGAATATCTTTTGGAGGAGGGGGGAAGTGCAGGTTACTGTACGATGTTTGAAATTGCAAAATGGCCTTAATAAATAAACTGCAAAATGTTACATTTTCTATTACATTTATTTCATGCATGGATTCTAACATGGTTAGCCACTGCAATAACTCATGGCGGGATCTAACCATCTGCGGGACACCTTCGTATGTTAGCCATGGTTCAAAGCATCAAATCAGAGTAAAAATCAGCGTTGAAACGGTTACTTCGCAGTTGCCCGGTAATGATTTGTACCGAAATTTGACAATGCTTAGTGATGAGAATCTGATATGGCTTAATGAGATCATCACATCACAACGGTTCTGATGTAATTATGTAAATTTATTGTCTGATGTGCTGCATGTTTCAGAGTACTGTAACAGCACTGTGTTTTCAGTTTCGATTCATAATAAATGCTGTTCTACAAGTGCTGTGTGTTTGAGTATCTTATCATTCGCATTTGGGAACTCAACATTCATATGAGAATCGTTTATTAATATGTTATCGACAAAGAGAAGCTATAAGGTGTCCCTGCGTTTTTCCGCAAAAATAAAAGCTCAATGATTCAACGTTTAAAAACAGCCAAAAGTTTTCGTATTGTAATTGTTCTGTAAAATGAAAATAAATAAGTGTTGTTGTTATCATTGTTGTTAGTATTATTATTATTATTATTAATAATAATTATATTAACTTTTATTATAATATTGTATTGGATTATTATTAGGGCTGTTCGATTTAATGCATTAATTTAATTAGTTTTTAGGGATGGACAGAAATGAAAATTCTGGGCCGAAACTGAAAATTCTGGATGCACTTGGCTGAAAACCGAAAATTAAAATGCTATTAATGCTATTAATATTAGACTTTAAAATTAAATTCAATAATTTTAATGATACTGAATCTAGAAAAATAAATTAAAATGACCACAATTTTATCGAAAGTAACACTAATATTGGACAGAAAATATATTAAATATCAATGTATTATTTTTTATTCAGTTCTTTGCAACCGAATCAGATTTAACAGATTTATTTTTTTGACCAATTTTTCAAATAATTATGTCCTAGAAAGCTATTATTATCAGAGCATGTGAGCAGAGAGCGTAGCAGGGAGCGGATCAGTGTATTAGAAATGTCATGTCTGTACGTTATTTGACCGGAGTAGGGCTGTCCTCATCTAAAGATTTTTATAGTCGACTATAAGTCGTTCATTTAAGGGATTAGTTGACTAATCGCACATGTATGTTAATAAGCCAAATTATGATAATGACCCTTTAATTGCCTATACATAGCCTAATCAGCGCTTAAGGGCACACATAAAGCTTGCCACAGTGCAAGTTTTTTCTGCATTTCCGGCTGCAGTGATTAAGTTGCCGATGCTGACTAGTCATCTCCGCAGAATACTGCATGCACCTATATACACATTTCATAGCATAATCTGATAATATTTGTTTTCCATTTGAATCGGTTCATTTCAAGCTTTCAATAGATGTATTTCTTATGTCTGTGAGTAAAGTTCCGGTTTTATTTTTTGACCCGCTTAAGTTCACGGAGACCGAGACTGTAGAAAGCGCATCCTGATTGTTTTCTTTATTTTACAAAAGTGTAATGTTTAGTTATTGTGAGTGCACACAAATAAAATTAGTCAGATTTGAATATCATATTAGGCTACTCTTGATGTAAGACCAAAAATGACGGAGTATTTTAAGTTAAGTGCAAGTGATCGTGCCGGAACCTACATGGCATGCAGTAAGCTTGCTAATAGCTTTCACACCGCATAAACACTTGGATATGTGCCTAATAACAGCGTACATTTATCTAGGTTAATGTGAGAACGAGCAGCCATGTAAAGTTGTAAAATCTGACTAACCGACTAATATAATTTTTGGTCGACTAGGCCTCTTCTAGTCGACTGACAATTAGTTTACTCTTAGGGGGCAGCTCTACCAATGAACATATGTTTAACGTGTTAACGAGCTTTTCCTTAATATTTATTCAATATTTATCTGTACTTTTTTATATTGTAAAAATGTATACATTTATTGTTTATTTGCTTGTATTAGGTTGATTAGCAGGCTTATAATTAGCTCTTCCAGTCTCTTGGATTCTACTCTGGTCAGGGATTACAGTGCTAGAGGCTGTATTTGGCAGACTGTAACTGTTTTGTATGTCACTGAGTAACCAGTGAGTCTTTGCCTACGTTATGGGATTTTGTTCAGCTTCACAGTCTAAACTGTAAATACACTGTCATAGTCTTTTTACTTATTTGTGTTTTATTGCTTTTTTTTGTTTTGGAACAATTTTATTGTTCTTTTATGAATCTCTCCTTTTATTGTCATCACCAAGTGCAGGGCAGAGTGTGAAATTTTTCTTCTCTTCTTCCCCCCCTCTCAACATGCTCTTCTAGTGTGAGTGTGTGCATGCTGAGTAGCCATCTGGGCTAAAGGAAAGACAACCTCTGTGCAGAGGATTTGATTTTTGAGCTTATTGACTTCCTCTTCTTTTCCTCATCCCACTCCATGGTCTTAAAGGGGTGGTAAAATGCCCTTTTCACAAGATGTAAAATAAATCTCTTATTTCTCCAGAGTGTGTGTGTGTGAAGTTTTAGCACAAAATACCCCACAGATATTGTTATATAGCATGTTAAAGTTGTCACTTTTTGAGGGTTAGCAAAAACGCACCGTTTTGTGCCTGGCCCTTTAAATGCAAATGAGCTGCCTCAGAGGGCGGGGTTTCAAGAGCTCTTGTGTGTTAGCAGCTGCGATTACCTCATGCAGACAAACTAAAATGACAGAAACTGTTCAGCCTTTAATGTTAAAACAGTCAGACAAAGATGGAGAGACTCAAGAAATGACAACATGTGGAATGCAACAGGACGTCTCTGGAGTGTGGAGTTAACTATCTTCAATTGACCCTTCGCAGGGAGCTTGATTGACAGGTGATCTGACCAATCATACTTCGCCATCCGCCATTTTGTCCGACAAAGCAGTCAGGAGATTTAGTAGATTAACATGGGAGGATTTGAACTTGAAAAACTGAATATACTGATGTTTTTCCACGGTTAAAAAAACATTCCTCCTTATGTTCATTCATGTTTATTTGATGCTATAAATTAACTAGAAGGAAGAGATGATCGGTTCACAAGCAACTTTAACTGAGGCTCTACAGCGATCTGTCACGACACATTAAAGAGCCACAAAACGGTATTTATTGTTTAAATTTCTTTTTAAAAATGACCAAATTTGAAAGGTGAGACTTTGTTTAATATGTTTAATATCAAAAGTAACCGAAAAGTAACCTGGTCTGTCCTGTCTGTCAGCGTATTGTCATTCTCCTCTCTGGTCCGCGATGTATCTTTCACTGCGTGAGAACATGGTGTGTGCGTGCGTGAGAGCGGCATAGCTTGTTGGACATAGCGACAGTAACTAAGGGGGGCGGGTCTTTGCGAAGGGTCAATTAGCATATTCTGTCATGATAATCTATATATCGCTCGTATAGGAACTGTTGTGAGATGCACACAGAGTGACTTTTTATTGCATGTGAAAAGAAGGATGCTAAAGTTTGAGCTGACTCACAAATGTAGTCTTATACAACAACTTTTCCTCTTCTCAACATGGACTACGTGTTCCCGGGGGCGGGGTTTATGTACATTTTAGGGTTGCTGATGTCACTAACCCGGGAGGAATGTCGTGTAGTCCCTACAAGCCGTTTATTGTAGTCCTTTTCTTTAAAAGCAAATATCTCCCTTTGCTTTGAACTTTGAGCATTGTAAATTTGCAGGTGTTGTTTATGATCAAACAGCAACATTTCACACTAGCTAAAGTTAGAAAAGTGAAATCGTGTTTTACCACCCCTTTAAGGGCACCAGCAAGAACTCTTGAGCTATCAGTGCTATTAGAAATTGAGAATTCAGGCTACCTGTGATGCTTTTTGATATTATTGTGTACTGACTGATTTGTCAAGTTCATTAGGTTTATGACATTGAATCTTCTATCAGACATAACTGTAAACATTGTACAAAATCGACTGTGATTGTGTTTTTTTACTTGTCAGTCAGATAGTCTCTTCCTGTCTAATGCTGGGTACACACTAGGGGTGTCACGATTCTCCAAATCCTCGATTCGATTAAATTTTCAATTCTAAGGTCACGGTTCGATTCGATTTTTACATTTACTTTTTTTAAAGCCGAAACCGGCCAATCAGGATGCTCTCTGTCTTACATGCGCTTCATGAGGCACACACGCAAGGTCTCTCGCTCTCTCCCTCTCTGCCGTGCGCGCGCTATACGGTTTGGTGCACAGTTTTTTCTGTCTCGCATGCGCACTCTTGGCTCGCTCACTCTAGATTCCGGGAGATTTTAACTAATTTGCGTACATCAGGGAGCCGCTATCAATATGCGGGAGACTCCCGGAACTTCCGCGAGACTTGGGATGTCTGCAAACTGTGGCTTTTTTGAAGCGCGAACGTTCTCAACATAACTCACTGGAAATCAAAAAAATTACCACACCTGCATCTTCAATGTAAGAGGAGGGGGTTCAAGTTCTGTCGATGGGTCTCCTGCATCTGCAGTTGCCATGCTATCTTTTGAGTGGCTGTAGGTAAGTTAGAGGAGGTTGACCATAGACTCGCAGCACTTCAACACACGTGTTTTTTTCCGCTTGGCACGCCGACCGGACGTGACATGGGGGCGTGGCAGCATTGACAATTCCATTTTTTAATTCGAAGTTCGAGATTGTGAATTAATTTCGATCGATTTCGATTTAAAATCTAAATCGTGACACCCTTAGTACACACCACAAGATAATCCGGCGGATTTCTCCCCTTCCGACAATCCTGTGTAATGTCCTGATTATATTTATGGTTCTACAGATTATCTTATCAGATGTTCCCTTGGTGTGAGGTGTGTTAAAGAGTGACTGAGTCTGCTCAGAAGAACGTCGGAGCTGCCCCGATCGCGAATCGTAAATATTCAACATTTTGAATATTTATGTTTATAAATTCTGATGTGTAGGGGGAACCCAGAGGACAAACGCAGGCACGTTTTAGAGATTATCACGTCAAACAAAACAATATCCAATCAGAAAGCAAGCTGAGAGAAGACGGAAGCATAAGAAATGCAGGAAATAGCTTCTGCAGTGTATGTACCAGGCAAGCGGTAATCCATCAGCCGGAAACTGAAGCCTCGCGGGAGCTGCCATTGTAGCAGAACTTCACCAGCTGTTAGCATTCCATTGACTCCCATTCATTTTGCCGTCACTTTGACAGCGAATAACTTTACATCTGAGGCTTCCAAAGACTTCATTTGTCCATTATTTATTTCTAAAGAAACACGCCAATGTATAAAAGGCTCCATTACTTTGTATCTTACGTTATGGCCCCGTAGAAGCCGTCTTTGTTAAAAACAGGCTAACGATTGCGTCATAATCACGCGACTTTATATCGCACAATAGAGACATTACCGTGTAGACAGGAGGAGAAGGGAGAAGCCCATAGATAGAGTCCATAAAAACAACGGGACAAAATATTTCAACAACGTTTTTGAGGAATTAGGTGATTCAGATTTGTCTTGCCACAGCTACTAGAAGATTTACAACGTTCAGACTGTCGTCAAGCTCAGTTTGAGCCTGCGCAGTCGCTCAGCCATCAGACAGGAAGTGCAATAATCGGGCTTCAGTCTTCTCCGTTAAAATCAATGGGGTCGCTGTGTCCATTTCTTTTACTGTCTATGGTACCAGGTAGCTAATCAAATAGCGTGCGTGCGCATTTGACCTACATTCTGGAATGAGGACCCATATTTATGCATGTAAAAATGCATAAAGTTTTCTGTGTTGGGGTAAGGGGCTAGAAAATGTAATTAGCTCAGTATAAAAACCATTACGCCTAATATGGGACTTCCACATGAGGATAGGTGTTCCAGTACACATGATGACTGTGAGACAGAGAGAGTCTGAAAATGAACCATGTTTTTATTATAGGCGTATTGAAAATTTGTATAACCAAATGAATACTATAGTTAGAATTTATTTTATTTTTTATGACAAGATGACTGGTTGAAAATCTGTTTGTGTGTGGTGTGCTGTCTTTGTCACACCACACACTATAGTAGCAAAACGGTTAAATCTAGGATTTTTTGTCCTCATGTTTGTGGTCTTTTACATTTTGAAAATTGTATACGATTTTAAAAATCTTTTAGTGTGTACCCAGCATAAGTGAGAGGTTCTTAGATTGAACTGCAGAGTCTGAAGGTGTGGAATGCAATGCATTAGACATCCTCAACAATCTCTTACTCTTCAGGGTATTGTGAGCCAGAGTAAGTGAGTGAGTGGTAATAAGTCTTCCCTCTGCTCTGGGGAAGGGGTGGCAGGGGCTGAATGCTCTCCTGCTCCCTGTGCATCCCACTTACGGGAACAAAGCAGCAGCTCTGAGGACAGGCAGCAGTGCTCTCTTTATGCACCCGTGCGCTGCACTCTGCACTCCTTGAGCAAATCCCTCTGGTATGTGTCTACTATAGGATTACGGCTGCGTTTTTAAAGCATTGTATCTGTAGCGTTATGCGTCATAAATCTGTTGCAAAGACACCGTGCTTTGTTTACTGCAGCGTCATCCCTTTTGACATTGCATTGGCAGAGATGGACTGATATCAGTTATCAGCATTTAAAAGTTTGATAACTGTTCAGGATTGTAGTCAATGTATAGTCATTTACATTCATGCATTTGGCAGTCGCTTTTATCCAAAGCGACTTATATTGCATTTCAAGGTACACATTTACATTCTTATCAGTTTTTGCTTTCCCTGGGAATCGAACCCATGACCTTTGCGTTACAAGCGCCAACGCTATTAGAAGTAAATGATATTAGGCTTTTTATCCACTTATTACAAAAGCTTAACCTTTATATTGGCCATAACTAAAATGGTTTATCAACTGTAGCATAAATGTGATGGTCATCTCAAATTTATATACTTGAATATCCCTAGTGTTAAATTCATTCTGAATTGATTATTCAATCATCATGGCTGAAGTTGTCTTACTGCAGGTTCTGCATAGTGGAGAGGATCTGTTTAGAAATATTAATGGGTAGAATTCATAACACTATGTGGCTGCTGTAAGAATTTCCGCCTTAAAGTTAAAAGAGCCAGTCATCTTTTTATAGATTAGATAATTCAAGTACATTGAGTATGCTCACTGACTAACTAGACCACCCTAAAAATCAATTTAGATTTCAATTTTTCACAATTCCAGTTAATAGGAGCTTTACTTGTATCCTTTAAAGGGCTTTGCCAGAAAATAATTTGGGGTCTCTAAAATTTTTTTTTTTAAAGATGTCCTGTATGCTTGCCAATGTTGCATTTATTTGATCAAAAATATAGTCAAAATATTATGTAATAACTTAAAATAACTGTTAATATATTTTTTAAAAAAAATGTAATTTATTTCTGTGAATGCAAAGCTGAAATTTGCCATCATTACTCCAGTCTTCAATGTCACAAGATCCATCAGGAATCATTCTAATATGCTGATTTGGTGCTCAAGAATTATTTCTTGGTATTATCAGTGTTAATATCAGTTGTGTTGCTTAATATTTTTGTGGAAACAATGATACATTTTTGATGACTATAAAGTCTAAAAGAACAGCAACAGTCTTTTGTAACATTATCAATGTCTTTACGGTCACATTTGATCAATTGAATGCATCCATTGCTAAATTAAGGTATTTCCTTAAAAAATAAAGCGTACTTACCCCAGACTTTTCAAAAATTGTTTGTTATTAATTAATTAATTTTATATTGTCTGTTCAGACATAGGCCGCTGCAGCATGGGGTGCTGTTATTTCATTGTTTCTCGACATTAACCGCGTTAAGATGCTTTGAGTGGCTTTTTTTTTATATAAAGAACTTGTCCTGAAAGCATGTTGGTTCCATATAACTCTTTTAATGCCTGCTGATGTGATTCACTGAACAGTCTGCCTCCTCTTCTGTCTTTTCATCTTGTTTTTTCCCTATTCACACCTGTCCCTCTGTCCCGATTTCCTGCAGAGAGTGAAAGCTTACGGCAGGAGAGAGCAGCGTGTCATCTCTCAGCTGCTGCCGCTGCTCTCTTGAATAGTAATCAGTATTAGAGAGAGAAACACACTGGTAAACCTGCTGCATTATCTACTTGCCAGTCGAGAGGCATAGAGAGAGAGAGAGCAAACTGTAGGAAGCAGTTGGTCAATGGAGACCAGCTCAGCACAAAGGGCTTGCTATGGTCAGTAATCTGTGTTTTTGTCTGGTGGAGGATGTCTGTATGAAGCAGATAGGTGTGTGTTTGTATGATTTCCTTGTTTCGACTGACAGCAGTGATGATTTGTTGGCATGTAAGTGCTAAGATTCGTTGGCATGTAAGTGCTAAGATTGTTAAATGCTTTTAAAATGGCTGCACCATTTTATCTTTCTATTATTCTAAAAAATGAATTTGGTGTCTCTGATTATTGTCTGTTAATTTGACTCAGTGATTTGTACAGGTAGGCTGTAAATGTGGAGTGTTGGAAGTCTTAAGTCCTTTTGTAATCTGTCTTTGTGGTCTGGACATCAAATTTAGGACATTGTAATGCATGGCCACTTTCCTCAGTTGTGAATATGCAGGTGGATGATTTCCGATAGGTTCCTCTGTGCTAGGACAGTTTTCAGTGCTTTATTTAATAAGGAGCAGAGGCTGTGCTTTTAGGCTGGTTTCTTGGTAACCTGAGCAGCTGTTAGTTCTTCATGTCAAAGGGTTCGTGATTAGTGTTGTGATCATGCTGCTCACCGAGGGTTTCTCTATGCCCTGTGTCCATCTTAATATACATCAGTAGCTGTCTTTGACTACAAGATCACATCCTCTTGACCTTGCTGTTTCCTCTCTTGAGTCAGAGTAATTTGGAGGATATGTATGAGTAGACCTATAAAATAATAGCAGTACAATAATGGCAAACATTTCCCCCACTTTCTGCATTTTTCTTTTTTCTATAATACTATAAAAATATTCTAATATTAAAAATGCAAATAGGCATAAATTAAAAACAGTACAATTATATTATAATTGTATACATCAAATTATGGTAACGCTTCAAAATAAGGTCTCATTTGTTAACAGTTAATGCATTAAGCTGAACTAACTATGAGCAATACATTTTTTACAGCATTTATTAACTTTTAATGTTTGTTGTTAATAAAAATTCACAGTGCATTAACTAATTTTAATAGATACACCTTTTGATCTCAATTCATTAGTAAATGTTAAAATAATTTTTAACTAAAATGATTAAATTCTGTACAAGTATTGTTTGTTAGTTCCCTAAATCCCAGCCATAGCCCATTCAGAAATACTGGTTCGTTGGCAGAAACCTCTAAACACCACTTCCCTTTGCCAGCAAAAGCCTCCAGGTTCATAAAACCAATCAGGAGAGACAAATGGAATCATGATTTTAAGATGAATAATGGTGTTTATATGAGCTTTCTTTTAATTGCCTGGCTGCAAGTCTGTTTAAAGAGATATTTAACTAAAGATGGAAGAGTATGATAAAATGGATGAGCCTGTGGTAGTTTCAGTCACTGTCAAAAGGAAACTCATCAACTTCATATTACTGCCCATTTTAAGGCTAAAGAAAAGGGTTACAGTGGCTATGACATGATTTTGTGAGTAGCATTTAAAAACCAGCGTTTCGTGTGCTACTGTAACTCTGACAGAAATGGCCATAACCTACATCAGAGAACAGATCTAAAGCTATTTGCAAAAAAAGCACACATGAACAAGACAATCAAATTTTTTAAATGCCAACGAATTGAAAAAGTGACATTTTTGAAAATAAAATTTTTCAATAACTGACTAATAACCTTTAAAGTGAAATTACTGAACCTAAACATAGGAGCCTGAAAAAAATGCTAATTTAAAAGAAAAATTTTAGATGGACTTAGAGGATTTGGCAGCTGAAGTCTTCATATATAGCAAAGCAAAAATTATTGTAACTTAAAATTTTTTTTTTATGAAATTAGTAAATTTTTAAATGCTATTAAATAAATTAAATTAGTTAATTGTTTATGCTAATAAAAATATAAGTAAATAATATATGGATACCTCAATTAAACAAACATTGCATTAAAAATATCAAATTAAAAGTTAGTAATTAATTGAAAAACAATGAAGTGCATTACAGGTAATGGGACGTAGCAGGTCTATAGCACTTACACTGCGAGACTTAATGCACAGATCTAGTCCCGCATTTTAATATGGTTGTCAGTCCTAAAACTTTGCCGTGTACTTGCCAGTATGAAAAATAAAACTTTATTTAAATTCTGAATGGGCTGCAATTCTGAAACCAAGCAAAAAGCACAAGCTTGCTGAATTGGCAACTCCCGTAAAATAAAATAACGGTCTATACTGTACAATGATTCTTTTATGTATTGTTTATACTTGGTTGTGGGCATGCAGAACTCGCTCGCACACAAACCGTGGTGTTTTGAACGGATTCTGACAAACTTAAACTCCTTTGATTGGCCGTTGCATTCACACACTCAAACATGTTTGCGATTGGCTACATGATTCTAAAACCGTTAATGCACTTCACAGAGTGCTTGCACAAATACGCACAGGAACTTTTGAAAACGGTCACCTATTTGCGTGTTCTGGATTGACCCGGTGCTTAGTACTACCGGTACTGAAGAAAGGCTGGTAATAGTAACCAATTTTGTAAGACTAGCCCATAGAATGAAGGGAACCTTGGCAGCTGGTGAATACGTAGTACTGAGGCATTTTCTCAATAGTAAAAAAAAAAAACTGTAGTTTTTTAAAACGGCTGCGGTTCATAAGTTCTTGGCCAACATCCAAATGTCCAATGATCATTGTTTCACTAGATGTGGAGTCATGGGATAGTTTGATGGATGGAATTGTGATTGAGGTTGTTTTGGGAAAACGGTGATCGATGCTTGTCCTGACTTTCTGTCTCTCTTTCATAATTACAATTTATTATGATGTAGTTGAATTTAGTCAAACTTCCGTTGTTGTAATGCCATCAAAAACAGATTTGTGGTGTTATTCCATATGGCTCTTTCCATACTATTAGAGGTAGCAAACTTAGAAGAAACAGCACTTTCAAACTGCCAATTTCTTTTTATCCTTTATGGGATGGTTTGTTATGTTGGTATTGATTTTGGATGTAAAAAAATCATATGGGCATATTTAACAGTAGGACTTTAGAATGACAATTCAGACTGTAAAAATACCCAATATCTATAAGTGTTACTAACTATATCCAGCAGTCTAATCAAACTTCACCTTGTCTTGCAGCATTTTCAGCTGGCATTGATTGACTCCACTCCCTGCACTTTGTCCAAAGCTGAAAGTAAGTACCCTTCTAAGAATGTCAATTTTTAGTAAATATCTTTTTATTTGCTAATCGCATTGTCACATTATGCATGAGGGATTTTTTTAGCAGTAAAGACAAAGTGTTGAAAAGGAAAAAGGTTGGCATGTCTTTGCTGAGTCTTTCCTCAATTAGATTTTTCCTCTCACCATCTCCATCCTGCCTGAGACTCCAGTTGCCAGGGAAACTGCATGACTAAATTCAGCCGTGTGTTGCCTTGCATACGGGCAGTAATGACATGCTTGAAGTGCACAAAGGGCAAGCTTATATTCTTCCTTCCCGGTGTCTGTACACCCATAAGCTTATTAACCCTCAAGCTGAAACAGTGAAGACAAAGAACGCTGGTTTTATTTTTGACCTCATATCAGATTTGGATGGACTGTTTCCATCAAAAAAGGATTTCCAGTATTGATCTTCCTCTTTTTGTCTCCACAGTTCAGTTCCACATCGCTCATGTATATGAAATTCAGGTGAGTGTTCCCCTTTTTGTAACGTTTTATCATAAGTTGCAGTGTTTCACTGATACTCATGTTTGGGGGTATAATGATTTATATGTCCAGTATGATAAAGACTACAGCAGTGACTTTGCTCTGACTCAGACCTTGGTTTCTGAAGTAATTTCCCATCCATAGACTTTAGTCAGAGGAGATGCCATATTTATTTTGAAAGAAATTAGGGTAAGGCTATTAGGGGTAGACAGAGGGTTCAATCTTTGGCATCAAGTATTTAAATGACAACATTTTGAAAGAAAATCATTACAATTATATTCAAACTTTTTTTTGATGTATTGATGTATTAAATTAACGACGATTCTATTTATGATTCCAGATGTTTAAATAATCTTATGTTCTTCAATACAAACAATATTGGAAAAGTTATTATCCCAGCTCTTATTAATAAAAATATATTTTTATTAATGTAATATATTTTAAGTAATCCATAGCCCCATGATTGAGAACCACTTATATATTGTAATAATGTAATCCACAAGGGAATCTTCTTTTTAATAAAAAATTGAAATTTAATTACAAACTCAAAACACCATATGTTTGTTTCAGAAAACACTACATAACATTACAAACTCACCACAGTCCTACTTGCCATTATCATTTTTTTTATGCTAAAATTGGCTTCTATGATTAGTAAACCTTGTGACTTCTTCACTTAGAATTTGGCAATTAAATTGATTTTTAAAACTTCCAGCTCCCCGCTGTTGTGGTCTATAGGCGTTGAAGATACCTGCTTGTAAAGGATGCAGGCCATAGAGGTGACAGGACAGTGTTGTAGGATCTGGGGTTTTCTTTTGCTCACAGTTTAGTGCTCCTGCAAACACTCTGATTGATGGATTTGCTTTTAGGGTGCATCCTTGATAGTTTGTGTCTACAGCCAGCCAACCAGTCCCCACACTGGCCTCCCATTTTTGCTTCAAATTATTGGTCTCTGTTATGAGTGATAGACTCTTGTCACTCAGTTAGTCCTTTCTATTCAGGATAGTTATTATCCACCTGGTCTTATATTAAATTGAATCTTATACTGATTTTAAAACTTTGCTATAAGCAATGACTGCTACACTAACCTGCCAACCAGCACTTACGTTTTGCAATGGGATGATTTTATTGTCCACCACTCACAGATGAGATTGCTTTCATGTTGTTAGACCCATGTGTGTTTGGAGTCAGGTTGCTCAGGTCGGTCTGTTATGGTGGTCAGCCATCAGCTCTAACAAAGATCTGTGTCAAGGTCGCTAAGAAAAACAAACACTTACTCTTGAGAGGGCTTCTCAAGTTACACTGATACAGAGCATGTGTGTGTTTGTCAGACTTGTTAAGTCTAGTCTGGCCTGGCCTGGACTGACCCTCCCCCTCGTCTGTCTGTGTGTTTGTCTGTTGTCTTCTGCGTCCCTGTGTCTGGCCTGGTCAGTGTCCAGTGTGTTTCATCTCTTCCAGAGACCATACATTGTGGTCAGTCTGACGAGGGCCCTTTGTGTTCGACCAGAGGGGCCATAAAAGCGCCGACCCTTTTTGTCTGCTAAAACATCTCTCCTCTCTCTGTTTGTCTGCAGAAGAAATACCGCATCGCAAAGGAAGCCTACGAGAGTCTGTTACAAACAGAGAATCTCCCTGCACAGGTGAAGGCAACTACGCTCCAACAATTAGGTGAGTGTGCTTTACTTGCTTCCTGCTTTACAGGGTTCCCACAGTTATGGAGTACCTGTGGATATTAGGGAATTTGAGATTTGCATGCCTGGAAAAGTTATGTTCGATAATAAAATATTAAAGTCATGGAAAAGCCATTATTTCTGTCATCAAATATTTTTCTAGTTATGCTATGCTGTTAAATATGTCATCAATTGGAAATTACTCTAGTGCAGTGTTTATAAAATTATTATTTTTTTAAAACCAACTTATTCAGTAATCACAAACTGCTGAAATTTTTATTTGTTAAAATGTTTGTTTGCTGTTTTTTTTTTTCAGTATAGTCAAAGAATGAAATCTGCACACTTTCTGCACATATTTTGTATACAAAATCTGGATTTGAATGTAAAAAAATGTCCTGAAATGGTAAAAACAAGACAGTCTTGTTAGTAATGTTAAACACAATTGGGCAAAAGTGTAAGAAAAAGTAGTATGCAAGAAGGTGGGGGTTGTGTCAAAGAATGTAAATGATTGGGATTTGAATGTTTGGAATTCTGCACAGTGTTTGTGAAATTCTGCAAACATGATTCGGAAGATGTGTAATGTGGCATATTTAGAAATAATTGTAAAACCGTAGTAAGAATATGTCAGGTTTTCAGTTTAGATAATTGTACATAATAATACATTAGTGTTCAAACAATCCATTCCACACTAAGGTATTGCATCATGCTGTCTCCCCAAAAGATCTTTGTGGCATTCTCAACAACCCCATAGCCAAATGTACTGTCCAGGTTTTCTCAAATGTGTCCCAGTTCTCCAGGGTGTGCAAGTTTGCCAGATGCAAGTGCTAATGTTAAATACACAAATTCCTTTTGGGATGCTGTTGTGTGGTTAGAAATCTGAGCTAAGGCCATTCCTTTAACTGGAAACTGCCACCAATGAGCAAAGGACTCCAGGATGGGACTGTCTGTAAGGTGCTTTGGGTAAAAAGCATAAATAAGTAATGGAATAATAATTTAAATAATTGTTGCAGTGGCGAGTTGTGAATCCTTAAACACCAGCTCCTCGTCACTCCAAGCTTCTTTCTTGTATCAGTACAAAAAGAAAGCAAAAAAAAACAGCTGCCATAAAACCATTTCCACGTTGCCCTGCAATTGGCGGCAATGGTCGGGTTGCTGTAGTAACGGGTCCCGGGTGCAGGCGCTTGCCACAGGTGTTAAGAGCTCGGCTGGGATCAGTGTCTAGGAGAAGCCAGGCCTCATGGGGGAAGTTCTTTGTCTGCACACTGTCTCGTTCTCCTTAACAACCTCTGGCTGGGTGGGAATTGAGAGTAGAGGGGCTGTTTGGACAGAGCCATATCTGCTGGGACCTTTTGAAGCTGCTGGTTGTAGTAGAACCCCCCCAGCCGCCAATTCCACCAGCTCAACCTCATCTCCCCACCCTACCCTGAATACAAGCACAAACCATTTGCTCCTTTATAAGCACCAGCGTAACAGCTTTCACAGCCCACACCGTGGCTTAGTGTTGGGGAAGAGAGTGTTTGGTTATTGATGGTATTCCAGTTGTTTTGTTGAGAATGCAGTTTTTGATTTAATTCTCATGTTTCCCACCGTTTCCTCAGGCTGGATGCATCACACAGTCGAACAGTTGGGAGATAAAGCCAACAAAAATAGCTATGCTATTCAGTGTCTGCAGAAGTCCCTAGAAGCAGACCCCAGTTCGGGACAGACTTGGTACTTTCTGGGCAGGTAGGCATTTTTTTTTTTTTTTTACATCTTGTAGTAGTGTTATGTCTGATTTAAATTAACACACATCAGTGTAATTTTTTTTAATGTTTTTTGTGTGTGCGTGTATAATTTTATTATATTTTTTATAACAATGCATTAATCAGAATATTAGTTATTTGTTATCTGTTGTTTGACCAAACGTTTTTTGCTTGTGTCCTGAAGTGATCACCAAACTATTTAATAAAACTACAAGTTCCTTTTAGTTCCTGTTGCTCAAACCGATTAAATGTATATCTCAAAACCAATGTCGTTTTCTTTGGATACGAGTGTCTGTCAAATTAAGAAACATATAAAAGTAATTATCTCACATGTATGCTCTACACGCCATGTGCTTTATAGTGTCAGGATTTGATTTGTTTATGCCTTAATGCAGGTGCTACTCAAGTATTGGGAAGGTCCAAGATGCCTTCATATCTTACCGACAGTCTATTGATAAGTCTGAGGCCAGTGCAGATACATGGTGCTCAATTGGGTAAGCGCTTAATGAACATTGTTTATCAGGTTAATGCTGCAAAGGCTCATGAGAGAGATATTATCGGTTGCTCGTTATCATGTGGCAGCTAGTTAGGGACTCGCTGTTTGTTTTGCTTTTCCTCTTTGACCCCTCCTCTCTGCTGTGCTGCAGTGTGTTGTACCAGCAGCAGAACCAGCCGATGGACGCACTGCAGGCATACATCTGTGCAGTGCAGCTGGACCACAGCCATGCGGCCGCCTGGATGGACCTGGGCACGCTGTACGAGTCCTGCAACCAGCCGCAGGATGCCATAAAGTGCTACATCAATGCCACATGCAGCAAGTCCTGCAGTAACATCCCAGCTTTAACCGCTCGCATTAAATGCCTCCAGGTAGAGAGAGTGCTCGCACGTGACATTATCAGGAGAGGAAGTGTACATGTTCCATTTTAATGTGCCTGTCATTATTACTATTTTCTTTTTGGAAACAGATTGTGTACATTGTTCGTTGTTTTTGTTTTTTTTAAGTTCCTTGTTTGATTTGATTCACGCCCCCGTGTCTGACATACTTTACACTGAGAATGATATGAGTCATTTTCATCTGTGATTTGATGCATACCACCATTGCATTGACTCAAGCTTAGCCGAATCCGACATTGAACATGTTTTCTGCGCAATCTTTTTCTAGGCTCAGTTGTGTAATCTTCAGCAAGGTAGTTTACCAAGTAAAAGTAAAATGCTCCCTAGTATTGAGGAGGCATGGAGCCTACCAATCCCAGCAGAGCTCACCTCCAGACAGGGAGCACTCAACACAACACAACAGGTGAGAACAGATCAGCTAGACAAGCCAGTAAGAATGGCTTAGACTTATAATGGTTTAGACTTATAAAAATGTTGGTAGAGGTAGCTTGGATATTGTGCCGTTTTAAAGGAATATTTTCGGTTCAGTACAGGTTTAGCTTCATTTAATTTATGGCATTGTTTACCACAGAAAACAATTTCAACTTATTTACTCTACTGTTCAAAAGTTTGGGGTTTGTAAGATTTTTTTTTTTTTTTTTTAAGAAATGAATAGGCCTTCTTTCATTCACCAAGGATGCATTGAATTGGTCAAAAGTGACAGTAAAGACATTTTATAGTTTTACAGAAGTTTTATATTTCAGATAAAAATCCTTTTTTAAAAGCTTTCTATTCATCAAAGAATAATGAAAAAAATTAATTTTTTTTTACAAAAATATTAAGCAGCACAACCATTTTCAACATTGATAATAATCACGAATGTTTATTGAGCATGTTCGAATGATTCCGATCATGTGACACTATAGACTGGAGTAATGGATGCTGAAAATTCAGCTTTTCCATTACAGGGATAAATTACATTCAATATAATAAAAAGAAAAAACAGTTCTTTAAATTGTAACAATATTTGACAATATTACGGTTATTACATTAGAGACAAAATCTTACTGACCACAAACTTTTGAACGGTAGTGTGTGACTGTACATGTGTGACAGTTGTTGAATCAACAGAAGCACATAATAATGTTTATAATGCCCAATGAGATTTTCTTAATCTCCACATATGCATTCAATGAGCTTAGCTTGTATTGAACCTGTAACATTCCTTTAATGAAACATCAAAATGTGTGGTAAGGCCTGACTTCATGATTAAGTACCACTAAAAGGTCCTTAATTTCCAGTCATGCAGAACAATGTTGTTGTTAACATTGATTCTGGAGAATAATCTTAAACTGCTAAGGTTTAAAGTTATTTCCTCTAGTTCATTAGACCATAGCACTCATCACCACACATCATCCTTTGTTTCAACATATTTGTCACTAATTTTGGGGACCCATTTAAATCTTCTAATTCTTTACATATGTCATATATTTAACTGATATAATTGAGAGTGAGAAAGGTGACACTTTCTCTTGTCTGCCCTTTTGCTTATTGTCGTGGGGAGTGGTATTACACTGTCTGACAATAATCAATACCAAAGCTTGAGTGGTGCAAAAAAAAGAAGATTTGGGTTAGTTTAGTGAAATGTTTTTGTGCAATTGTTCTAGCTGCAATTCTATATCTGTTGCCTATAGCAGACCACCTGCAAAGCTCATCAGAGCAATGAAGCACAGTCCCAAATCCCAGGCCAGTCTCTTCCTTCTCATATGCTCTCTGACCAGACAGACGACCAGTCCAGCCCGGCCAAAAGGAAAAGGATTGCTAGTCCAGCCAGGGTACTGAGGGACAGACAGCATTTTAGTTTGTTTAATCTATTACAACTGACAGGAAATATTTGATTTACGATTTTCTTGTCCCGCCATCAGAGTTCACCAGATTCCTGGGCAAATGATCCAGGTCATCAAGTCCCCAACTGGAGTTTAACCCCACAGAAACTTCAGGTTTGTAGATCCAAATGTTATATATCTAAACTGCTGAAAGTGAATGATTTATGTATTTATTACAGCTGGGGCTAAACAAACTTTTATTATTGTGTGGTTTGTTTACACAGCTTCTTGAACAGTTACGGACCAACAGGGCCAATCTGAAGCCAGTGCAGCTGCAAATGTTGGAACAGTTGGAAAAGCAGCTCAGTCTAATGCAACAGAATCAGCAGGTATGGATCATTTATAGTGGCACAAAGCAGACTGCAAACTTTGAGAAAGACTAGAGGTAGTGTATGAGTGGTTGTGAAAGTGAAATCATGATTGTGCCCTCTCTAGTCTTCATTTCTTTACTTTAGTGAGATTTTTAATATTGATAAAGGTGCCTTGGCTAACACTCTTGCTCTCTCCAACAGATGAGGCTGAATGCTATGGGTCAGATACGACCCAATGTGTCCAACGGTCCTGTAACGGACTCCTCACTGCCTATGAAATCTAATTCCACATCATCCCCTCACCATCCACACATCCCTCTTTGTCGCACACCCTCTGCCCACTTGCGATGCGCTGCTCAGCCAATAGCCAACGGACCTGTCCTTGCAAGCCCCACCCCATGCAGCACGGCGGGAACCCTGGGTAACACAGATGCCGTCTCTGTGGGCAATAATCACCTCCCAGGATTGAGGAGCAACGGAAATGTGCCTTACTTGCGGCAAAACGCACTACCTCATAACTGCACAACCCCCACCAGCAGCAGCATGGATGATGAACCGTGGAAAAGCCAACACATCAACTCCACTCAGGTGAGATTAAATATCCTGGCCGATATGATAAAATCTTAATTATTTTCGTGTTATGGACGATATTAAACGATACTGTTTTGTTTAGGAATTCATTAAAAATAATGCATTTAAAACTACAATCAACAATTTTAAATGCTACAAGTGAATTTGGTCAACACAACATTAATGTACACTAAAAAAAATTTTTAATAGTTTTAGATATGTCACTTATGCTCTCCAAGTCTATATTTATTTTATTTACATACATTTGTTTTCTCTTTTAATACATTTTATATGTAATTTATTCCTGTGATGGCAAAGCTGAATTTTCAGCAGTCATTACTCAAGTCTTCAGTGTCACGATCCTTCAGAAATCATTCTAATATGCTGATTTGGGGCTCAAGATTTTTTTTTTTAATTATTAATGTTCTGCTTAATATTTTTAAGGAAAGAGTGATCCTTTTTTTCAGGATTCTTTGAATAGAAAGTTCAAAGAAATTAACATTTATTTGAAATAGAATTTTTGTGCAGTAATGTAAAAGTTTTAAGATTCACTTTCAGTCAATTTTATGCATCCTTGCATGATAGTAGTAATCTTACTGACCCAAAACTTTGGAATGGTAGTGTATGAAAAGTTGAGTAACAAATGCACTCCTTAATCTAGCATTTCCTTATTATTTATCACAGGGGCTTCAGAAAAGTCCAGGTCCTAACAGTAAGCAGCCTTTCTCTTCTGCTGGGACTTCCCAGCCTACCCCGGCAGCCGGCACTGGCGTTCCAAATCAGGTCGGACGTTCGGCCACAGCCAGCGACACGTTAGCGCAGGAGGCCAGTCACAATCACCTCCCCTCGCCTAGCTCCCCTCACTCTGCTACCTCAGGTGGACAGCAAGGCATGGTGCACACCAAAGAGAGCAAGCCTTCAGGAAACGGGCATTCCGCAGGGACGCCTAACAGCACTGCCACTGCAGAAGGACTGCCTAATCACGTCCATCAGGGCCAGGCAGACGATGCTGGGGCAAAACCCTGCTCACCAGGTGTACTTAGTTCAGACAATCCTCAACTCTCTGCCTTGTTGATTGGAAAAGCCAATGATAGTAATAATAGTAATGGCGGTGGGTTGGCAGCTCTCGGCACAAAGGTTAACAACGTTCACCCGAGTCTGCACCCAGGGCTTAAGGCGCAGGAAAACTCGGTGGCATCCTCTCCGTGTTCTGCCATGTCCACGGCCACACCCTCACCCAAATCGGCAGACCATCACAGCGCTCAGAACAGTGTTAACAGCCTTAACAGTCCCACGCTCAATGGCAAAGGTCTGGAGGACTCTCAGAGCCCCTTGAAGGTGGCATCTCCGCTGGTTTGTAGGAAACCGACACCTCCCTCGTTTGCCCCGTGGTCCTCTGTCTCCATCTACCCCAGCTCCAGTGATGTGCTCAAAGCATGCAGGTAATTGACTCCTTCCTGTATTCAGCTAGTTGTCAGATTTCTAGGTAGATATTGTATTTTTCACAAAATTTGTGCTACTGCTGTTTCTTTTTTTGTTTTCCTCAGCCACCCCAGCAGGATTACCTTTCTTTGTTGTTGTTTTTTAGTTTTTTTTGCTTGCATGCAAATGACACACCCAGACCACATCCACACCGCTCTTTATTGTCTTATACAGGGGTTTTCAAAGTGTGGGGTATGCCGCCCTGAGAGCATGTCACGGGAGGTGCGGAGTAGGCCTGGGTGACATGACCATGTCAATCGATAGAGATTATTCTATCTAAATTATGTATATATATCTGTGCTGCGCATGACTGCTTAAACATGATAGAGTAGCAAAGAAACATGGATGAATGAGAAGAAGGGTGGGACGTGCTTGATGAGTTATTGAAAGCACAATAAACCGTGAAAGAGAACTGATCCGGTACTGACGGGTGGCTTTCTGTGGAGCAAATCCGAAGCGTGAATTAAGTTCACTTTCTGGCTTATTGCGTTTTTATGTCTAAATTGAAAGTTTACAGTTGGGCAAAATTATCATTCGCCTATATTGGATCTATGCATAAAGTCTTGAAGTGACGGAGTCCCCATGTAGGCCTTCCTGCTGCTGTCTGTTGTTAATGTTAATCCAACAACAAATGAAATTGAAAACCATTTACTGCTCTTGACTGAATATCTTGCATAGCTTTATTAAGGATCTGTGTAGCCTATAAGTAATTAATATAGGCTGTATTCAATTCATACTATGAGGAGTTTAGAAGGATTGCCCACTGTCTTTGATTAAAAAAACCCTGATCTAATATAAGTCCATCCTAGTTGATTTAGTTTAAAGCTGCCTTAAAATTATGGTTTAGGTTGATGACTTATTTTATATATATTATTTATAATAAATGTATTTTTCTGAATTGTGTGTTAAATTGAATTGCCGTGGTGTTTAGCTATTCATTATTTTGAGGTAGTAGAAATATTGCTTTGAGCTTAAAAGTGCGATATTTTGTCATTTGTATAACTTTTGATGGGAACGATTATAGGATGTGTTGTGTGGTTGTCTTCAGGATGGTGTGATTGCTTTCAATACACGCCGGCCAATAAAGTAATTATTTACATTACCGTTCAAAAGTTTGGGGTCAGTGGGTTAAAAAAAATAATGTACCTCAATTTCCACTGAAATATTATGGACAACAGTTTTCAATATTGCTAATAATAATAAATGTTTCTTGAGAACTAAATCATCATAGAATCATTTCTGAAGTATCATTTGAGGCTGAAGACCGGAGTAATGATGCTGAAAATCTTACTGTATTTTTGCTCAAATGCATGCAGCCTTGGTTATTATAAGAGCCATGAACAATACATTTTTTAAATCTTTTTTTCCCTGATATCCCAGAGTGTTTTTGCTGTCAATAAGAAAAGAAAAAAAAATATATATATATATATATATATATATATATATATATATATATACTAGAGCCTAGTAATAAGCTTAACTTATAAATTCCATTTTGCAAAATATATTTTTTTGTAATGCCTCAGCATGTTAAAATGAGCTATTCTATCATTAAAAATGACAGCAAAGTGCCACGATCTCAACAACGCAGAGACTTAAGCCTGTTTTATGCTTCTGCGTCGAATCGACGGCGTACCCCCGCAGACCCCTCTGCGTCGCCGCGAACCCCTCCGCCGTAGCTCTACATGCACCTCCAAAAAATTGTAACTACGCGTCGAGGCGACGCAGACCACAAGGGCTGTGATTGGTCAGATGCACCGCAATGCAGCTCAACCTGACGCAGAACAATAAAACGGGCTCAACGCCGTAGGAGTGACGGCGTAGCTACGCCATGGAGTTGACGCAGAAGCATAATGAGGCCTTTAGTGCCAGAAAATGTCAGACTGTCAAACTTTTAAAATTTCACAAGCACCAAGGTTCCTCTTCCAAACAAAAGAAGTGTAACTATGCTTCATCCTCACAGCAGTAATTATTTAGAGACATTTTATTTCCTGAACTTTTAACCCTATGCAGTGTTGTATCAAGTGGGAAGTTTCCTACACTGTTTGTTTTGACTGGAATGGCTGTTGATCTCTAGTAATCTGGTTTGTGGCTCCATCTGTGTCTAGAAAGCAGCAGCACATGTGCCCTACCCTGTGTCCCTGTCATGCTAACAAGACATCTGAAATGATGCTCTCCACTGCATCATGCACTCTATCAAAATGTTCAATAATATAATAAATTTTTTTTTTTATTATAATTGTAACATTATTATATCAATTATTGTATAATATTATAGTATAAAACCATCTGAAAAAGGGCTAATAAATATCTCGTGAAAATTATTTTGCAGAAACCTGGGAAAGAATGGTGTGTCCAATAACAGCATCTTACTGGACAAGTGTCCCCCTCCGCGGTTACCACCTCCACCCTTCCCTCCTCTGCCAAAGGACAAGCTCAATCCTCCCACCCCTAGTATTTATGTAAGTAAATGTCATCGACGTCTGACACGGTGCGGCCTGGATTGTCCTCCTTAACTCTTTCTAGTATTGCTGCCGGCATGTTATTTACAAGGCAAAGTACATTCCAAAAAAACAAAACGAGTTGCACTGAATGAAAGCACTTTTTTGCCATTGGAAAGATATTTAAGTAAACCTACATTTATGCTCGCTCTATTACACCCTTTTTTATTTTATTCAAAGCTGTTATTTTCTACAGTCACCTAACCCTACCTTTTAAAACCTTGACAGTTGGAGAACAAGAGGGACGCTTTCTTTCCGCCGCTACACCAGTTCTGCACAAACGCAGCCAACCCCGTTACAGTGATCCGTGGCCTGGCTGGAGCACTCAAGCTAGGTGAGCGTGTTTCTGAGCGCTTGTGCACATTTGTGTTTTTGCCAAAGCACTGCGTACATGGTTGAGCATTGAGATGTGGTCTGTTTTATTTTCATTTTGGATTTGTTTAAATTTGATTTTGTTTAAATTTAGTGCTCTCATTTGCAAAACTACAACAGTCAGGAGACATTTAACTAGCACTGCTACAGACAGTGAGTTTTGGAACACATTTCAAGATGACTTGGCTTCAAATGACAACAGCACCATCTGCATGCTGAAAGTGTCATTACATAAAAGCATCCCCACCACAGAAAAACTTTATTTTACAGTATGTGCACTTAGGTAAGAACACTGTAAAGTACACCGGAGTAATTTAAGGGTTAAAATTAGGTTTATGCATAAGGTACCTAGCTATTACGCAGTTATTGTAATAACTATAAGAAGTGCATAGTATGCTCATGTGGAACAGGACTGTAAAAGAAATTGCTACCAAAAAAAGAAAAATACAGTAGCAGGATTCTTCTTAAATGGACTTTTTATGTACCTGCTCTTCAAACCTAATAAATGACATAATGGAATATATCATTTTCCTTTGAGAATAGTCTCTAATGGTCTGCAGGAAGTAGAAGTACGTTAGGGAGAATTTACATTTACTTTTTAAAATTTGATTCCGACTGACGTATGCATTATTGTGCCTGTCAATCTTAGACCTGTTATGTATTATCTCATCATTTTTGGTTGTTTGGAAAATTTGAGCCATTTAGACAAAATTTGCACACTACTTTTACAGTCATAGTAAAGGGCAAGTGTTGTTTGTCTGTCTTTCCACGTATGGCACAATCTGTGTGTAAGGGTTTGAAACCTAAATATATTCACATTTGAGTTGTAGAAAGGGTATGGCCCCTTTCTCCTATTTTTATTTTATTTTGTTAATGCTGTTTCTCATTTGATTTAGAAATGCTGCAAATTTCAATGACACATTAGCTGCTTTTCCACCATTGGGCTGAACAGTTCTAAGAAAGTAACATAAGGAATGGTTAGTTATATTTCCACTTGAGCTTGGCTCGGCAAGGCACGGTTACAAACCGTTCTCGGCTCAGTTAGCCACGGTTAACCATGCTGGTAGAATGCGTGTAGTGATGTCGACACTCAGGATTGGTTAAGCTTCTTGTCTGTTGCCCAGTTTCTCTGTACCTGGCCAAGATCGCTATTTGTGCGAAGTAAACAGTTAATAATAAAAGTTCATAATAAAATTAAAATAAATATCTGATCATCCTCCATAAATCAGTCGCTATATACATTCCAAAGAGCTCTGTTTTCAGCCCCACAGTGGAAGCAACGAGAATGGTTTGGCCCGACGTTGGAAAAGCGACTTTTCTCTCCAAAAACATGCCTATAAATAAATTAAAAGGGGAATCCCTTTTTGGTAATTTAAATGTTTATTATAATACCTAATCTCTTGTTTAAACTTCATCATTGGGACCTGCAGGACTCACTTGATCATCTCAAAGAGCTTATGATCTGACAATTTGATGGTCCTGGATATTATTTAATTTATATCCATATTCATCATTTGATGTCTTTCTCTCCACTTCTCTTCGTGTCAGACCTAGGATTGTTCTCCACCAAGACTCTGGTTGAGGCCAACCCAGAGCACCTGGTGGAGGTGAGGACTCAGTTATCTCAGCCCACTGATGAGAACTGGGACGTGACGGGCAGCAGGAAGATGTGGCGTTGTGAGAGCAGCCGGTCTCACACCACCATTGCCAGATACGCTCAGTACCAGGCCTCGTCTTTCCAGGAATCGTTGCGGGTGAGTTGTCGTCATTCCATCATGAAGAAAAAAACGTGCTGTCTTAGATAAACATGTAGATTAGAGAAATATTTCATTAGTGTCATAAGTTTGACATGGCTTCAGATATCCTGGTCGTCATGATCATTTCTTCATCACTCTACTTGAAAATAATGGCCAGAATCTTGCGCTTTTGATTGTGCATTTGCTCTGAACTTGGGCCAGAATGTCAACAATCTATATTTCCTCTTCATGCCAATAGTTTGGGTGTGTGTGTATGTTTTTCTGTCACTATCATGCCCATTGGCAGAGGTGCATTAGCAGCTTCTGAGGCAGTCCAAATACTTGAAGCGTTTGGTTTCAGCCAGCTGTGTTTCGAGATCACAAAAGACATATGTGAGAAATAGTGATAGTGAGAAAGAGTTCATGATTGGTGCTTTGGTTTCTAATGGTTCCTTTTCACATTTTTTTTACTATCCAACAGGAGGAAAATGAAAAGAAAGGGCAGAAAGACCACTCAGACACAGAATCTGCTCCGTCAGAAAAGTAAGTCCTTGTTCCATTAAAGCCTAAATGTTTTAAACACTTTTGACAGAACCATAGTCTTTAACTGGATCCTGCATTTGTGTTTCAGTGTATTGCGGAGAAGAAGAGGTTCCTTTAAGCACATCAAATTTGGGACAAACATTGACTTGTCAGATGAGAAAAAGTAAGTGCTTACTGGATTTGTTCCTCCTCTGAGCGATTCTTTATTTAAACCCCAACCATCTAACATGATATACAAAGTTGCAGACGCGCTTGTGTGCATCAAAAGTCCCAAATTCATTGTATAGCCACAACTTGTTCAATAAAAATGTATTTGGAGAAACATTTGGTTGTAAAATATCAGATGTACTCACTTCTGTAGTTGGAGAATACTCGCATCAGTTGTATGTTTAAACACTGCCATTCAACCAGACAAAATCATTTTTATGGTGTTTTGGTATTTAAAATAGCATTTCTGTATATATATTTTAGCTGTGATTTGCAAAGCTCCATTTTCAAAAGACATTCATCACTAAAGTCCACTAAGAAAACTTATATAATTCATAATTAAATTTTTTATATATTTTTAAATCCATAAAAATCAATCCATAATTTCTTCTTATTACTTTTCTTTTTAAATATGAGAAACAAGAAAAGTTTGGTAGAAAAAGAATGTGCTGCTTCATGAAGTGTGGAAACGGAGCAGTACAGTGTCTTTGTTTATGACGTGTTGAGTACACTTGCATTTCTTGTACATTTTCGTATTTGCCATTTATTTGAAATAGAAATAGCAATCATTTTTAACATTATAAATGTCTTTACAGTTATTCTTGATAAGCTTAATGCATTCTAGGATAAGTCAACTAGCAGAATCTGAAATCAATATAATCTGGCAAAAAAAGCTTAAATGCTTTTGATTATCTAATGGACAAGAGTTCGTTTAAAAAACAGTAAGCTACTTAAGTTCATGAAGTGCAGTGAGTTTTACCATGGTGAAATGAAGTCTTAGGCTCTCTGCTTCCTGTAGTGCTTGACAACACTCTTTATTAGTAATGCAATCACTTTAATGCATGCCTCATGTGGTTTAGTGCTTCATCAAAATGCTCTTGAGTTTTCGTTAGCCCCTTTCATACAGAGATTCCGGAAAATACACGGATAAAGTGACCCGGGATTTGACCCAGGTTCGTTTGATTTTGGTTCATTCACACTGCCAGTGATTTTCCGGGATCAGAGAGTGCGTTCACACACAACCCGTAAAAATCCCGTAAAGACACGTGACATCGATGTGACATGTAATGTCTCAGCAGTGTCTATAGTTTGCCTATGAGCTGCGATTTCTCTCTCGAGAAACCACGCTTGTGCATTTTTTTTCTTTGATTCGATCATAAACTAGCGCATTATGTACCGTTTCACTAGTCTGCTTTCAATTCAGCGTCATCATTACGATATGGCATTGATTACGGCTTTTGTTCACACAGCGCGCATTCCGGGACTGATCCCGGCAATGTTACTAGGTCCTCAACCCTGCATCGATCCCGGGATCAATCCCGGGTCGTGTTTGTGTTCACACAGAAGGAGTTCTGGCAATTTCCCAGCAATTTACCGGGATCAACGCGCTGTGTGAAAGGGGCTGTTGTAATCTGAGGATTGTGTGAAAATTAAATGGACCACTTGCAGCATTCAGACAGACTCCTAAGAGTTGTGATGGAACAGGAAGACATATTAGGTCATCATATCTGAACTCTCTGCCCTGTGGCCTTGCAGGTGGAAGCTGCAGCTGGCTGAGTTGAGTAAGCTGCCTGCCTTTGCGCGGGTGGTGTCTGCAGGGAATCTGCTCAGTCATGTGGGCCATACCATTCTCGGCATGAACACCGTACAGCTCTATATGAAGGTCCCAGGCAGCAGGACACCAGGTCAGTTTATTGGCACGCAAGGACATGCACATCTTGCTGTGCTTTTACTGAGGCAGCATTCTCAAATACAGTAATTGAAAGTGATTAAGTGTAGATGTTAAATGTTTCTTTACCCATTCAGGTCATCAAGAAAATAACAACTTCTGCTCTGTCACCATTAATATTGGCCCTGGAGATTGTGAATGGTTTGCTGTTCCTGAGCCGTACTGGGGTGTCATGAATGATTTCTGTGAAAAGTGAGCGCTGTCAAAAACTGTGAATTTGTTGAATCATTATATGCTAAAATGAGTATGTCTCAATATAGTAGACTTATCTTGCACATGCACTGACTGACATGTTCTTTGTTATGCAGGAATAATATTAATTACCTGATGGGCTCATGGTGGCCAAATCTAGAGGACTTGTATGAGGCCAATGTTCCAGTGTATCGCTTTATCCAGCGACCAGGTGATCTGGTCTGGCTCAATACAGGCACTGTGCATTGGGTTCAGGCTATTGGCTGGTGCAACAACATTGCCTGGAATGTAGGACCACTCACTGGTAAATTTGCCAAGTTTCTTATCACTACTGTTGGACCACCAGATCTGTTCTAATGAGCTGCCTAAGACACACTGCCTACCTATGCAGCTGTCTTGAGACAGCATCCAAACCATTATTCATTGTCTTAAGTGACTGATTTGGAACACACTACGTTGGAAGCAATTTGTACATGAAAGACAATTAAGTGAAATGAAACTCACCATCAAGGCCCATTTGCTCTGCAATACCAATCCATAACAGTTCTCTTTTATCAATATTTTTTTAGTCGCTGTCGCGTTTGTCATACAGTTCCTTATGTTCCGACACCAACGAGACCAGCAGCTCTACATTTATCTTGGCTTGCTTCTTCCTCGTCTTCTTCCTGGCAGTGTGTAGACGCTACTTGGCGTATATCTTCTTCGCCGTTACGTATGTGTGCTCGGCAAGACGGGTTTGTATTTGAGCGCCCCCAAGTTGTGTTTTACTGTAACTTCAGAAGCTCCACACACGTGAGCAAAAGCACCAATCTCATTGGTTGGATAGTTTTTGACGCGGTGTGTCAAACCCAAAAAATGAAACCGAGACGTTTTGAAAAAAATGACGCTTTTACGCGTGACGTTTTTCACGTCGGTATGCACACTCACATTGGGGCCCTTTGTTTAATCGCGAGGCGTTAAACGTCGGCGAATATCGCGCGAAATTCGTCCCGGTGGGAACAGGCCTTTAAGTGAAATATATAACTGATAATTAGGTAATTTTTTCTGTAAACCTTAAGGTGTAATACAGTTCATCTATTTGTTAACTGACAGAAGGGTCTAATTCTTATTCGTCCTTCAGTGCATCAGTACAAGTCAGCTGTGGAACGCTACGAGTGGAACAAACTCCAGAGTGTCAAATCCATCGTTCCTATGATTCACCTCTCTTGGAACATGGCCAGGAACATCAAAGTGTCAGACCACAAGCTCTTTGAGATGATCAAGTGAGTCTACTGCACCACATTAATGATTGTGGCTCTGAGTGAGTTTATTGTGACTGAAAACTCAAGCAGTTTAATGGAAGTGTTAAATATGGTCTGTTCTTCCTCAGGTACTGTTTGTTGAGGACACTAAAGCAGTGTCAGATGCTGAAGGAGGCTCTTATAGCGGCTGGCAAAGAGCCAGTTTGGCATGGAAGGACCAAGGACGAACCTGCTCACTACTGTAGCATCTGTGAGGTGTGTATTCTTCATTAATGTTTCCTAGCACAAAATAAACATGAATGAACATCAGAAGGTATGTTGAAAGACACAGTAAAACTTACTGAAATCTGTATAATGTCACGTAATTGCTAAACCAGCGTTTCAAACGTGGAAAGATGTCAATAAAACAGTACGTAAACAATGCCACGTAATGTTGCATTTACCTCATAAAAGCAATTCTGTGACCATAAACTTTAGAGAGGAGCATTTTGTTAAATATGCACACTATATTCCATATTCATTGTATTTTTACTCCACCTGTTCTCCAATATTTAATGTTTGAATAAATCTGTCTTTGACAGCCACTATCTAAAAGTTTGTTTAAAAAATCAAAACAAAAAAACTCATATAATTTTATAATAATGTTATAATAAATTGAATATTATAAAAACGTTCTTATGTGTAATTTAATGCAAGTAGCCTATACATATCAGATAATTTTTCAACATCTAATATTGATGTACCACCTGGGGTTCCCTGTATAGTTTACAGCATTAGTGAATTTTTTTCTTAAGGACATTTGCCATGTACTGTACCTGATAGGCCCTGATTAATTGATATCGAATTGAAATCGAAATCCAAGCTAGTCAATTGAAGTCGAATCGTTAAATTTGTGTCAATGTCCAGCCCTAATGAGAAAGAGAAAGAAGAGAAAACTGTTTGGAGGAAGTTATGCTTCAGTTTTCCATCAGCTCGTTTTCTGATTTGGTATAATTTCGATCTATATGACAAACTACTGTGTGTGTGTGTGCGCGTGTGTTTGTCCTTGGGGTTCCCCCCCACACAACAGAATTTCAGATTGTAAATATTCAACATGTAGAGATCAGTGCAGCCCTGACATTCTTCCGTGCAGATTCAATCACTCTTAAAACACATCACACCACAGGAAAATCTGATAAGATAATCTATAGAACCATCAAGATAATCAGGACTTTACCTAGGATTGTTGGAAGGGGAGAATTGGGCCCAAAATTGGCCTGATTATCTTATAGTGAATGCACACCTGCAAACTTGTCGCTTTTCGGCGACAATCGCCGTTTTCTTGGTCAATTGGGTCATTTACGTGAATCGTGTAGAACCGGAGAGTTTTTTTAGGGGGGGAGGGGGGGGGTGTAGGCCATTTTTCGTTATTTCAAATGTAGGCGCGTTGCGCGTGGTAAGCGCGCTCATAATCCGCCGGAGCCACCACAACATTGCCCAACATCAAATGGCAAACGTAATGCAAGCGGAACGAAACTGCTCGTTATTGTGTGGTTGACGGACCGTTTATCGGTTTGGACCAAAGCAGCGAGAGACGATCTTGATCAAGCGACACTGTTACTACACAGCACTAATAAGAGATCCAGTAAAGGAAGCATTTGAATTTAGATCTCCTGCGAGATCTAGTGAGAAACATTCACATTTCTCCGTTATTAACGGATCAAACAGCACTGAAGTGGAAACCAGGAAGAAACATTGTGCCATGAATTAACTATCCAATGTCCACAGATCAGCAACATTCACCATGGATTAACTGTTGTAACACTAACTGCAACCATGGAAGTTTGGCAGGAATAGTAGGCTATAATGCCTTCAAGTAACATTACGTCGGTTTTATTTTGACATTATGAATACAATTGCTGCCCTCAAACTAATCTGAACTAAAATATGTTTGTTTATAACTACTACAATATTACATTTCATTTTTTCCAAGGAGCTGTTTTGTTTTATATGCTCCTAAGAAGAGTCAATTATAGCTCCAGAATTGCTCAAAGTAAAAAAAAAATCATACTTTATGATGTTAGTTTTCATTTAAAAAAGAATTTAAAAAATTTAATCAAGGAAATTACCAAAAACATAAAACCTGGTAAACAGTAAATTCTAACAACATAGCCTAAAACAACATGCTCGCCAGATTGTTTATCTAAATAGCCCTAATACACCAACAGCAAATTTCTGTTTAATAAAGCGCTCAGAAATGTGTGAAGCCAAATCCCCCCCCAGCACGACACTGTAACCTTTTTTACTCTGAGGAGTTTGCAGGTCTGTGAATGGGTGACGAAAAATCTAAATTTCTATAGGGGAACATTTCGATCAATCTTTTTCTTGACACTAGACTTTTCTAGTTAACTAGAGAGGTTTTTTTATATTTTAGTTGATTTTAATTCTACTTGTCCTTTTTCATTTGATTGGATCTTTTCTATCCATGCTTGCTTCGTTTCTTTTTTTTGTCAACTGATCTTTTCCATTGCTTTCCCAGGTGGAGGTCTTTGATATGCTGTTTGTCACCAGTGAGAGCAACTCACGGAAGACGTACGTGGTGCACTGCCAGGGCTGCGCTCGGAGATGCAGTCCTAACCTTGAGAACTTTGTGGTTTTAGAGCAGTACAAAATAGAGGACCTCATGCAAGTGTATGACCAGTTCACATTAGTGAGTCTCAACTTCCTGTAGATGAATCTCTGCATGAAGCTTTTATATCAACTTATATTCATACGATTAATAATCCCAGGTAGAAAGCATTGAGCATGGTTAACGTCCTCTTGCTCTCTCCACAGGCCCCACCCCTGCCCTCCTCCTCCTCGTCTTGACGTTAACATTAACGGTTCTTCGGATAACACCCTGGAACGCAACGCATCCCTTTCTGATATTCAGGAGACCTGACCCAGTTCCACACCACTGGTTTCTGTAGCAAACCCCCACGAGGCTGCTGGTTCTAAGCTGTTTGTCTATGCAACCTTGCCAAGTATGGAGTTTCGGCCCACTGGAGTGAAGTGGGATCGTCTCCATCTTCAGGACTGTTCCAGCTTGTTCAGCATCACTTTTCTTTGAAACACAAACTTCAAAATAGACTAATTGCTGAAGAAAAATGGTTTTGTGTATATACCACAAATGTCAAAATCACTCAAAACTACTGACTCTTCCTTTTTATTGTTGCTTTAATCCTTTTTTGTTTTTCTTTTGTTTTTTCTGTACTTCATGTATGGGCTGATACATGATGATTTTATTTTTTATTTTATTTCCTCTTAAATACTACCGTAGCTGGTCTTTTTTGTTCAACATTTTCTTTAGGTAACAAAAAAGAAATTTGTAATGTGAATTTTTTTTTATTATTATTAAAAATAGTTTTTACTCCTTTTTCTTAAGGAAAAAGTTAAGTGGGGGGTGGGGGTGTGTGGATAGCCAAGTCACAAAGAAAAATGGGTTGCACATAGACTAAGGAATAAACTTTAATTTGTGTTTTTTGTGTTATATTTCTAATCTTGTAAATTTACACTATTTATAAATATTTATTGCTTGAAAATATTTGTTGATGGAATGCTGTTATTTTTTTCCAGAGTTCCTGCCATTAAATTTTATGGAGTAATGTAATTTTGAAAATTTCTCTTTTTACATTTTATATACATGAATAAAACTGCTTAGCAAGCATTGTACAGAAACATGAAGATTGATATGGTTTATGGGTTACTAATCAGAGTTGTCTTTGTAATTAAAATATTCTCCTTTTGTGATGAAATTCCTTGTCTCAGGTGTGAATAATATTTATTCTTTTTTAAAATAATTTATATATATATATATATTAGTGTATTTATTTATTGCATAATGTCTCAAGGTTTGTCTGCTGGCAATACTTTGATAAGATAAACGTTCTTTATTAGATATATGCTGGTAAAGTTGTAGTGTCAGGAAGACACTACCAGGTTCAGACTGTATCTGTGAACTTTACACACATACTTAAATAGATACTCCACCCAAAAATTTTAATTCTATTTTTGTTTACTCACCCTGATATCATTCAGGTGCACCTTGCACTTTTTGCACTTTATTTGTGGCCTCTGGGCAATAAAATCGTGTGAGCTTGTTGGACTATTTTCCGTGTGATCTACGCACTGCAAGGAGTTTGTTCATTTGTCTGATCTGAATTAGTGTTTGGTGCTACATTTTTCCATTCTCTATGTTATATAGGAAAAATGAATACAGGTTTGAAAATGACAGAATCAAAATTTTTTAGGAGAATTATTCCTTCGTAGTTATGGTCTAGAACTTGTCACTATAGAGGCATTCAGGATACCTGTATCCATATAGAGCGCTGCATGCCCTTAGTGTCTGTAAGATGTTTTTTAAGGTTTGGATGGCAGTGATTATTCTTTGGTCAGACTGAGATTGGTCTGCGCAGTTAGCTAGCTCATTCACTGCTGCTCTGGGAAGCTGACCGAACTGCACATCATTAGGGATGAGCAGTTTGTTAAGGACATGTTTGCATAGTAGGGTAAAACTTTGTGTGGCTCGGACAGTCTCGCATGGGGGAGGTCTCGCATAAGATTCACTCAGACGGGAGAAGACATCAAGGTATTCTGGTAGCAAGTCTTCATCAGGAGGATGTCCTGCCGGAAGGAGTGGTATTATTTAATTAGAGGTATAGCACAGCACCAGATTTGGTTAAACAAGAATGATTACTGTACATTTAAGCAGAATTATGAATAAATAAAAAGCTTTTATTTTTATATTTTATCTGGCTTTCACAAAGTGGTTACTAATCAATCATCCTGGGGTCCACTTAAAATTACATTATTTAAAATAAAAATGTCTCATGCTCACTAAGTCTGCATTCATTTGATCAAAAATACAGTACATTAATATTGAGGAATATTACAATTTAAAATAACTTTCGATATATTTTAAAATGTAATTTATTTCAGTGATGGCGAAGCTGAATTTACTCCAGAACAGCATCATTACTCCAGTCTTCAGTGTCACATGATCCTTCAGAAATCATGCTGTACATCTATATATGCTGATTTAGTACTTAATAAACATTTCTTATTTTTATCAATGTTGAAAACAATTGAGCTGCTTTATATTTTTGTGGAAACTTTGTTCTTTACTGTTATTTTTCATCAATTCAGTGTGTCTTTGCTTATGCAAGTATTGATTTGTTAACAAAAAAATGTTACTGACCCCAAACTTTCGAATGTTAGTTTATATAGTGAACGTTATAAATTGTACCTTAAACCTGGCACAAAAAAGCATTCATATATAAATATAAAGAGCAAATAAGTATATATATTGAACCAATAAGCACATTATTCCCAAACTGTTTGTAGGAATATGTACTTTTTTTTTTTGCTTTGCTGGTGTAAAGCTTATTCCAACTGGCAGTTGATGTACAGTATATACAACTCTTTTCTTCATAAGGTTTGTCTGTGTACATGGTAAAATGAATATTTTACTGCAGAAAACTACAGCTTTTACTGTAGCGAATCTAGCGATTAAGCCCAAACTGACCTTCCTGTAAGTCAATGATCCCTATGGTACTGGCATCCACAATGAAGACCCTGCTATCATCCAAGGTGCCAAACATGTCCTCTGAGACACTGGTGTAGAAGAGGCTGAACTGGAGGCTGTTGGCGCTCAGGCTCTGGGTGATGTGAAGGAGCTGGTAGACGATGTCTGCACGGTGCTCTAATGGAGAGTTAAACAGGCTCCTGAGGGGTCTGCTCCCTGCACACACCATCATCCTTCCACAGGAGCCGTGGTAGCGGAGGAAGGGCCAGCCCTCCGTGCCTGGAAACATCTGTAGGCAGAAAAGGCGAAAGTAGGGCTGAAAACAGGAAGCGAGGGAGCTTGAGCGGGCAATGCCAATGTGTGTTATTTTCACTTTCTTTACATAAAGAGGTAGACAGTCCCTCTTCCTCTGTTTGGAAACAACGATATTGAAATGTCTCAGATAATGCCCCTTACCCTTGAAAAGCTGCTCCCTAAATTATATGAAATAACTGTTTACATTCAGATTTATGCTTTTATCCAAAGTGATTCGCATTGCATTTTTAAAGTATATATTTTGATCAGCTCATGCATTCACTGGGAATCGAACCCATGACCTTGATGTTGCTAGCATGCTAAAAATCATGAGCCATGCTAATTATATTGGCCTGCTTATCATCATACCAGCAGTATAAGAGGCTGTTGATTCACAGCCAGAGTGTAAAGAAGTCTGAGTTTGTCCTTTTCACTGAAGTGCTTCATCTGCACACTGCCCACATCAGTCACTTCGAAGTAGCGTCGCACAATACGGTCCAGCAACCTCTGAGATGGACAGCGCAGCATCGGGGTGACCAGACCCTGTAGTATAGAGAAAGAGTTTTGATAAATAATACTCATTAGAAGCAGTCAAATGTGACGTGTAAGATGTTTCTTCAACTATGGGCTTGGTTGACACTGTCACACTTTTTTTCACTATATAATTTGTCCACTAACAATGTCCAACAGAGTGTATATTATATATATATATATATATATATATATATATATATATATATATATATATATATATATATATATATATATATATATATACCACAGATTTAAAAAAAAGTACAGATATGGCAGAACTCTTCATAAAAATCATATAAAAAATAATTTGTACATTTTTTTTATTAGGCAAAATGGCAGCACAACTGACAGGTTTGTTTGAGCTGTGCCATACTGGTTGCTATTAAAAAGCAAGAAAGCAAGCCCAGCTCAGGTGAGAAAAAGTAAAAAAAGTATGTTTTACATCCATGTTTTGCAAGTATGTTTTACTAATTAATACAATTTGTTACTTTTTTAGAAAGTGACGCAATATTGTAACGCATTACTTTTTTAAAGGTAACTTTCCCTAACACTGTTCATAAAGCATTCATCAAGCAAAAGTTTTAGACTAGTGGTTTACACTATCATAGTTTTAAACATTAAAAAATTATGACTGAAAAATCTGGGTCTGAGAGAAGGGTATAACCATAAAATATATACATAAATGGCTAATTTAAATGATAAAAAGTTTTTAAAAGAATAAAGTTGAAATCTGGAACATTAGGAGAATTTGGCACTTTTAAGGTGGCAAAAAAAGAAAAGCTTTGGTGTGGAAGGATGAAGGTAAAAAATGTACTTTAAATAGACAATGTTTTACAGGTTTTTCTTCAACTTCAGACACTGTAAAAAAAAAAGTTGAATCTTGTATAACAATGTAAAAACATATGTTGTCAACTTATCGATCATATTATTTTTACAGTGCACTGTAAAAAATTATTTTCGTGATTTATCACAACAACATTTTATCTATTGTCATATCAAATTAGATAATTAATGTGCTTCAGATAACATAATGTTTTGAGTTTCTATTTATTAGACCAATCTCCTTTGTTGCATTAAGTCAAATTTTTAATTTCAATTAACTCAAAATGTTAAGGCAACCAGGTAAATTACTTTTTTAAGTTAAAACAACAATAATAATTTTCAGTATAGTTTTCAAATTGATACTGCTTTGAAATGTAATTCTTTGGACCTTAAATCCTGAGCCAATGCTGACCTCAAATAGACATTAGTAAACAGAGACCGAATGCAGACCTTCACCATGCCGGGAAGCAGTATGTTGGAGCGAACCCAACTTTGGAAGCGTGAAGTGGCCCTGAGGACGGCTTCAATGCTGCAGGATTTCCCTTTGCCTGCTGAGGTGCAAATGCTTTTGTCTGATATCTTGTGCAGGTGAGGAGACATCAATTGGGACAGCACCACAGGTCTCCAGCCCGCTGTGCTGTCTGTATAGTTCCCCTCAAATGAGCGCACGTCTGCTGAGGAGAGATTAGACTGAGCAGTCAGCCATCTTTCAAGCCTGCGGTGAAATAATCAGCGTCCACATTAGCTTCCTGTTTTTGGTTTCACTGCTCATGCTGCTCACTCAGATCAATGATTTAGTTCTGTATTTAGATCAGCGATGATATGCAACAGTTTTAAGTTATGTAACAGAACATCTTTACTTCAGTTCAATTTCTAGACATTTTTGTATTTGGACATTTGAAAGGCGTATAATTTTTTCGGTCAAATGTGTTCACGTAGAGGCTTTAATGGGCCAAAGTGAATAAATCTTTTAATTTAAAGAGACCAGGTAGTTTATGCCTGACCGTTTTCTTATCCAAACTGAGGCGATGTGAACATTATGGAGCTAAACACTCTCATGTTATGTCTTTTTTATTCATACTGGAAGCCATAGGGCGCTCTCACGCAAAAAGTCCACAAGTGAGACTCATAGAAGTCATTACACTTATGACGTTCCAGGAAATCCCTTATATGGTCAAAGCAGAAAAAAAGCAGAACCATTTTGCCTGATGAAATGTGTAGACAATAAACACGATTGTGATCTATTGTTTGTTTTTCAAGCCGTCTCTAGGTATTTCCATAACAATAAAGTAAATGAATAATACAGTTTTAATTGTCAGCCTTTATTACAGTTTAGAAACTTTAAAATATATTATTCTGTGATTTTTTTTTTACATTGTATAAAATCCATGATGACTTAAAGGTGCAGTGTGTGATTTTTAGCGGCATTTAGTGGTGAGGTTACGAAAATATGTCATCGTGTGAGACAGCAGAGAGTAGCCAGTTCAGCAATGAGGTTTCTTTACAAGGATAAATTAAGAAATTATATTTACTTAATTATTCAGTAAAACTATATTTTATTGCAAATATTATTGTTACTTGTTCATCATTGTGAGTGTTTTATTTGCTGAACTAAGCTTGCTTCCTTGCACGAAGAGCAACATAGTAACGAAACGTGTTTGTCCGTTTAGGGCTACTGTAGAAACATGTCGGCGCATTTCAATGTAAGGGAACCCACGGTGTATGTAGATAGAAACTGCTCATTCTAAGGTAATACACATAAAGGTTCATTAAGTAAGGTCTTTATAAACCACTGAAAACTTATTTTTCAAGGTAGTGACGAAACACGCTCTGTAGCGCTGTTTGTTCACTGTCGGCTACGGTTGAAACATGAAGACACTATATGTCAACCTTTATAGAAGGGGGTGCCCGCGTTTATGGAGATATAAATGTCTCATTCTAAGGTAATAAAAACATAACGGTTCATTATGCAAGGTCTTTATACACCACTGAAAACATAGTTATGGATCTTATATTCTGTCAATAGATCCTCAGAAATATTACACAATGCGCCTTTAATGCACAAGTGTTTGTAGTGCATAAAATAATCAATATAGGAAAATATTACAGACTACAAATGAGTGGTTATCGCTCAGCAGTGTATTTGCTTTTAGGGCAATTAAAAGCAAGATATAAGAAAAAAAATAAAACCTGTCTTTTAGACAAAGGTCAGTGAAAAAATGGCATTACACTTGACACTTCTGTCCTCCTCACTTCTGTAACGATGGCTAAGCCCCTGGACATTTGGATACTTTGATCCAAGGATCCTGTAAATAATCTATTGTAGTATGAATATTTCAAACATTTCTTTTTAACTTGACAGAAACGTATTCTTTGCATAAATAAGAAATATCTAAGTTTACCTTATTTCATCCTTGAAAAACTTATTGCAAATGGATGTTCCAATGCAGGCATTGCATTTATCCAAACCTAGGAGGATCCTTCTGAAGTCATGGGATTTCTCCCGGGGTGCTGGTGAGGGGTCTGGAGTACCAAGTGCCAGTATGAGGTACAATGTCCAGACCTCTGACCATATCCCCGCCATTACTGTATCATAAACCCCAGAATCACAGCACCATAGTGGCAGCCCAGTATGGTTAAAACCCCTGCAGCCTTGAGCACACCAACACATTAAACAATAAACTGGCACCTCTTCAGTGTTAACCGTAGTATATCTGTTATATCCCCTGCACTAAACACTTCACTAAGACAGGAAACACATGGAGAACAAAGATAACCCTTGTCGTCATGGTAATACTTCCTCCTGCATACAGCCTAATTTCAAAGCTATACATGCAAACCCAGTTTCACTCATTGAGTTCTTCTGGAATAATGATTTTAATCCATTTTGTGTATATTATTGACTCCACCTGTATCCAATTTTACAGATTGCATTTTAAAGTTTATATTGATTCGAGGAAAAAAACTTTAATAATAGTATAACAACGTCAAAAATATTGACAATAATTTTTGTTCATATTGACTATCGTTCAGAATAGTATACTATTATGTTATGCTTAGCCTACTATTTCTGCAGTATGACAGACAGTGTTTTTGGACTAAGGAAAAGTTTTAGACAGGCTTCCAAGGAACTATAACATCATGTCTAATGATCTAGAATAAATTCAAGACAAGCAAATATTTAATGTCCATGTTGCTTTTTTTCTCTCAGTAGAAAAAGGAATCATCATTTGAGACAACAAAAATTGCACTTGAATTCACATCAGTTCATTCATCGCATTAATTAATTTAGCCTACTTCTTTCAACCATGCTCTCCATTACTGTATAGGCTAAATGGATCTTTATGTGCAGGCGGCTGAGAGACAAGTCAAGGGACCATCTGCAAAGTGCAATATAACCCAACAAACGACTACAGCATCAACTCATATTCAAAAATACAAAAAATAGTCATTAACTTCAATGTTACAAACTGTAGTGCCACCCAATTCAGCTTACACATCAATGGTGACCCACTGGTCATACTACACTGCTTTTGCACATTTTATATTATGAAAAATATTCAATAACTCCACTGTAACACACCAAATTTAGTTCACACATCACTGCTCTAATATTGGTTATATAACACTTTTTCCTCCAAATGCATAAATGTAAATGTAACTCTTTTATCCAAAGGTGTATATTTACATTCTTATGAGTTCTTGCTCTTCCCTGGGAAACGAACCTATGACCTTGGTATTGCATGCACCAACGCTCTACTGTTTGAGCTACAGGAAAGCTAGCATGTGAAGTAATTGCACGTAAAAAATAAGTAGGCCTATTATTTACACAAAATTATATTGGTACTGTGCGCAGCTAGTTACAATCATAGCTTATGCATTATATTTGCTTACTGAATTTCGATGGGATTACACATAACAGTGTGAAGTTATTGATTTTATTTCATAAAAAATCATAACAACTATGCTTTTTTTTAAATCAAACTAAGTATTGTAGTATAACCAGCAGGAGAGCGGTGATGTGTGAACTGAATTTGGCCACAATGTCATAGTGAAGCTATAGAATATGTTTAATAATATAAAATGTGCAGATGGGTTTGGGATTTGAACTTTGCAGACGGACCCTTATTTGGACGTCTCTCAATCGGCTGTTTAGAGATAAATTTATATTATGAGAATTAGCTCGTTGTCTAGGTTACTGTGATTGTAAATAGGTGTCGTTTGTGTTTTAACAACGTTTAGCTCAAGAATATTGATCCGGGAAGTTTGAATAGCCTATTTGAATATTGCCAGCATTTCTTAATATTTGAGTCCAAGTTCAAACACTATGAAACGCTCCATTAACGTACGGAGCTCTGAAGCACTGCCAGCGGAACATTAAACAGGAAGTGTCTGTCCTAGCTCACAACAGGGGTTGCGTGGGAATGCAAATATCTTTGCGAGGGAACGCAAAAGTTTTGCGAGGGAACGCAAATAACTTTGCGATGGAACGCAAAGTTTCTCGGGGGAACGCAAAAGTTTTGCGAGGGAACGCAAAAGATTAAAAAAAAAAAATTCTCCCATCCTAAATTTTTTTCCACCACCACGTCCCTTTAGGTGCTCCGTAGAGAATCACTGTACTAGGCTATTAAAGGGACTGTTTTTTGAAACGGGTTATTCACCGTCTCCCCTACATTTAGATAGGTGGGCAAACGCATTTTTGTCTCAGTGCATGCATTGTCATAGTCTGGCAGCGATGCCGCTAGTTTGGCATAATGAATGGAATCCTTTGTTGCCGGATAGCATGTCCTGAGTAAAAGTGATTAAAAAAAATTACTTCTTGTGGCCTGCATATTCACAACGAGTACAAATAGCAATGCAGATTAAAGCTGCTGTATAGGTAACTTTTGTAAAAAAAATTTTTTTTTACATATTTGTTAAAACTGTCATTATGTCCTGACAGTAGAATATGAGACAGATAATCTGTGAAAAAATCAAGCTCCTCTGGCTCCTCCCAGTGGTCCTATTGCCATTTGCAGAAATACACCGCTCCCGGTCAGAAACAACCAAGCAGAGCCAGGAGGAATGTCTTAGCAGTGTCAATCACGCTCGTGTACGCGCTGATCACACCCCTCTCTTGCACAGCGCGAACCGTCCTTCAAACTCAAGATTGCCGTTGTGCTGCAGCTGTGCTAATGGCGGAGAAACAACCTAAACTGCCAATTTCTCGGATGGCACCTGCTCATAAAACAAAGAGGTAAAAGGAAAAAGACCGATGATGATAAACAAGCGAAAAAGAAAGAATTAGACAGAGCCAATTGACTCGGTGTCAAAACTCTAGCCGCATAACATGTAGAAAAAATGTCACGCACTGTGCTAAGCAACAATTGAAACCTGCTAATTCACTGGCTTATCATGTTGCTGAAATGATGTACTAGCAAACCTTATCTAGCATTACATATTGCTAGAATAATTACTTACATACTGTAACGTTAGTTACCGTTATATTTACATTATCTTACTAGATATTTATAACTTATAGAAAGAGTGCAACATTATAAAGTTTCATGTATTGCAAAATACATAATGATTTGAGGACCAAGTTTGTAGTCAAATTATGGGCAGGCCATAGTCAATGTAAAGCATATTGTTGATGTTTCGTCCCTATTAGTGAATGTGCCATAACTGTTTATAATCCGCCGTCATCGGTGGCCCTGCTTACTAGCCTGCTTGTTCACGGCAGGCTCCGCTGTGGGGGAGGAGCTGTGGAGGGGGGCGGTAGCGCAGCAGAGAGCAAGGGGGTGGGACCTGTAAGTTGTCCTTGTTCAAATTTTCAGGCTAAGTCAACGTTTTCTCAAAACTCCCTACTGCAGCTTTAAGACTAGGCGATTTCCTGGGCAGATATTGACTTGGGACTATATTGGGGTGAAGCACAGGCGAAGCACTACTACTTGGGCACAGAGATATCACGCAACACCTGAAATCCCCCAACTTCCGTCAACATACCGGCGTGAATATTAGCTGGCTATTTTTCCTGCAGTAGACATAGTGAATGGCGATGAACATGGCGGATTTTGTGAGAGACGAAGAGGGTGACTTCTCAGACAGTCAAGATCCAGAACCATACCTCTACGAACCAGAGTTTTCAGAAGAGGAGCTGCGTGCTTTGGAAATAGAACGACAGGAGGAGGAGGTTGCGATCGCTCAACAGCCAGAGGACGTGAGGATGAGAGCCAACACGAACTGGTGGTGTGAGTGTGGGGGAATATGCCAACCTATGCCGTCTGAAATAGAGTGTATGTGCTGTGGTGAGTGGGACAAGATACTGCCATCGATGACCAGGCTCAACGTGTCAGATTAAGATGGCCGTGCCCGCAGTTGTGTCACAGCTACCTAACTTGCATGATATCTCTGCGCCCAAGTAGCAGTGCTTCGCCTGTGCCCCTCCCCCCCTCCATATAGTCCCAAGTCAATATCTGTCTAGGAAATCGCCTCTTAATCTGCATTGCTATTTTTACTCGTTGTGAATACTCAGGCCACAAAAAGTAATTGGTTTTTTTTTATTTTATTTTTTATTATCACTTTCACTCACGACATGCTATCAAAGGCATGGCAACAAAGGATTCCATTCATTATGCTATGCTAAGCTAAGCTAGTTTCGGCGCTGCCAGACTAAGGCCCCATCCACACTACAACGTTTTAGTTTAGAAACGGAGACCTTTTGCTACATTTGCACCTCCCGTCCAGACTAAAACGGCAAAAACGAAGACCTAAAACGGAGAAGTTTAGAAACGCTGCTGAATCTCCGGGGGGCGTTTTAGTGAAGACGGGTCAAAACGGAGGACTTTAGAAACGATGACACAGAGGCTCACGCTTGGTTCTCTGATTGGGTGTCATACAACGGAAGAAAACATACAACAACAGCCTGGACTACCAGTTATACGTTAGTCCAAGTAGACTGCATTTTACAATGCTATAACTGCCTACATGCGCCGGAGGCAAGCTATTATTCCTGCGATCTGTGACAGTTCCCGTGTGCAGCTGCGGTATCGACCGTACATGGAGCGTCGGTTTTGGGTTATGCCAGGAAGAACCAGCACATGGTTGGATAATTTTATCAATGAAGTTGTAGTTCCTGAAGAATGGTGCAAAAACTTTAGAATGTCCAGATGGTCACTTATCAACCTCTGCGAAATCTGAGGAATAGTCGATCTGTTTCCTGTTTACACCGGCACGCGCATGCCCAGTGTAGGTGAATGGTGACGTGATCCGCGTTTTCAGTCGTTTTAATGTGGACGGAGATCAATTCTAAATATGCAGCTGAAACGCTGGTGTGGACAGAGATCGTATTCGTTTTAATTCTTCTAAACTAAAACGCAGTAGTGTGGATGGGGCCTAAGACAATGCATGCACTGAGACAAAAATGCGTTTGCCCACCTATCTAAATGCAGGGGAGACGGTGAATAACACCTATTTCAAAAAAAGGTGGCGTGTTCCTTTAAAAAAAATACCCCAACTGTTTGTATCACTGAAACTGTGACACAAACCGGGCAATAGATGTCAGTCGTGAGACTTAAAATACTGCATTTGACTGAAAGATTAAAGATTATTCCTGTCACATTAGTCACGCGCGTGATTCATAGTGCATGTTAAACATGCTTGTGTTTTTACTTGCGATGATTCACAGCTGTACGGAGAGATTATTTAAGATAAAAGGAAAATATCAATATGAGGGAGTAAATTCTGAAAGTTTTCTTCGGTCTACTCATCCGACCACAGGAAAACATGGTTACATTTTTGAGGGAAGTAAATTTAACAGTCTCTTATTCAAGTCTGTGTGTCAACGATGAATTTTTTTTTTTTTTTTATAATGGCATACAGGCTATTGTTTAACATTGCCCCAACGAAATAAATAATGTAGCCTAGACGTGGACGTTGTAAAATATTTAAATAAATAGCCTGTAGGCTTACAACCAGGTGCTTCTCGGTGTTATCCATCAGTTATTCCCTCTGATTTTAGGGATAGTTTAGCCTAGGGTGCAAAATCCGAACGTGCTAGTAGCTAAAGCAGTGACCTGCGCTGCACTGAGTGTGAACGGCTTGTGACTATATAGGGAGCATAAATAGTCCACTGCACATTTGACTCACCGTGTATTAATCATAGGTATTTCAGTCGAGTCCCGGGACGAGCGGAAACCGAGTTTATTTACTAAGTGACTAAACCGAATCTTACTAAATAAAACCTAAAATAAAAAGCCTAAATAAAAGCCTATTACAAATAAAAACATAATTTTCATAAGAAAAAAGTGCCAATTGTATTGTACATAGGCTAAGCTTTGTAGCCTAGCTATATAATAGATAGATTCTTAATAATTACATAGGCTAGATTAAACTAGGCTATTTTAATCTTAGACTGAGTACAGTTGAGGCACTTTTTGCGTTTTGATTTTTCACACAAAAATAGATTCTGGAAAGAAGTGAATTTCCACATGACATTTCATTAGCTTGTAGACTAAGATATTATCTATCAATAATACCCATAAGTAGTTTATATTTTCCACAATTAGCTCATAAAAATAAGGTGCTTTTTGTCTCAACTGTACCCATATGTGGTACAGAGACAGTACAATGCTACAGATGAGACACCCATTTTAAATGATGTAAAGATAACTAAACGTTCATTCCAAATATAATAAATAAAGACAAATAAAGAAAATAACAACTGGGCAACATAGGCAACATTTATTTATTCATTCATTTAAATTCATTAATTTTATTTAAATTAGCACTGGTTAAAATATATAAAACACGAACAATATATTTAATATATTCAATAATAATACACAGTTTAAATATCACAAATATCAAATTTTATTTTCATGTGTGTCCTATGCTAGCTAATTATGACGTTCAACCTGTAACACTTGAACAACTAAACAGTGTGTTTCCTAATAGAACTCTAACGGGGGTACAGTTGAGACATGTCTCATACCCCGCTGGCCACCTCGCACATTTCTCTAGATTTTGGAATGACCTTGCATGACACAATACCATGAAATATGCCAGTTTTTAAGGCACAGAATAACGTTTGTGATGATACCAGTTACGTTTTACAGTCGCATAAGGATAATAAGCTATTTATTGTGGAGTGTGCATGGTGAAGTGAAAGTCTTATCTTAGAAAAAAAAAAAATCGGATATCTTAGAAAAAAAAATTCTGATATCTTCGGATCGGAGATGCGCCCATTGTTCAAATTTCCCACGATCAAAGAGGACACTAATACACATGTGCAGTGTGCACAGCAAAAATCACAACTTGCAAGTTATTTAAGGTGTCTCAACTGTAGGCTACTCATATCTCAACTGTACACAGTCTAAACATATAGCCTAGCTTAGTTCTTGTCAAAAGTCTATAGTCAATTACAGTTGTTAATATAGCTAAATGTTGCTTAGAATTATCAGCACTATCACAAAATGTCAAAGCTACCAAATTTATAATTTTATTAGGCGCCTATGGCATGGTTGATGAATAGTGGTACTATTGTAAATGTCACTCTATTTTAGCATAATAAGCCTCTTTAAAAGAATGATCTACATCCGTGTCTTCGGAAATGGACTTGTCCGTTATTATGGCCATGAGCACAAAATTCCCCCAAATACCAGTAGCGTTAGTGTTCATGCTGATGATCTTACTCATGTGTGGCATCAGATTATATTTCCGCTATTATGTCAAATTGCACATAATGTTATTATAAACCAAAACGTATTGTTATGTAAATCTTTGCTATTATGATACGGTTTATGAAATATTTTAGCTAAGTAAGCCATTTGGATCACTTTTGCATGTCATTGTCTAGAAAAACAATGTGAAGAGGAATTGAGATTTGAAACACATTTGAGCTTAAGACCCGTGTAATTTAAGTTTAAAATAATGAATGGCCTATGCTAGATATTAATTTCTTGAAGTAGGCTAAACACCAAAGCTTGCAACATTTTTTTTGTATTTGATTTCAGGCTTTCTTTTCTCTGGGCTGCTCGAGACGATCAACACAACGCGGCTTCCGTTAAGCGAAAAACAAAGTTTGAATGGATGTTATTAGTGGTTCAAACTGGATTAAAGGCTGAATTCTGTGAAGGAGAACTAAAAGAAGAATAAGTGAAAGGTATTTCAATTTAGTAGGCTGTTTGCCTTTGAGGCACTGTGAAATCGGTATTGTGGTTTTTCGACATAAATACCACGCGATGGCGGTGTTTACAATTCCAACTGAATTTAGACAATTTAGACAGCTGTACAAACAAGGAGCAACATGCGAATTGTCTTTGAGACTTTTGAAAACTTAGTATTCATCACAATGATATTGCATTTAATTAGGTTCTTTGGAGCAATATTAGAATCATGCACAATGCGTTATATTAAAATATGTTTTTACATTAAAAGAATAATAATAAAAATGGTCAAATATAGCTTATAAACTTTAATTGCATTTCTTTTCAACGTGTCATTCCTAATTCATGAGTAAACCGGCAGGATGTTTTGATGGATGAAAGGTCCCTTTTAACAGGAGGGGAACATTTAAAGCAGCTCACACTTAAAATGTTGTAGCCTAGCCTAAAAGATGGAGATTTGTTTATGACATCCTCTTACATTACAGTTTTTTTTAAACACCTTGACTCTCTTATACCTTCGATAGCTCTATGCAATTACTCTAGCAATCAGAGGATAAAGGATTAGCCTAGTTGTCACACGTTTTTCTCCATGCACTGAAAGCAAGTTTTTCTGTATCAACATTCTGTTGAACGTTTCCACTGATATTGTGCAGGGGAAAAAACATACAGTTAATTTCATTAAACACAAGATGACCTTTTGTGACAACATGCCCCATCCTACTATCTGGGTTAAGTTGCCTTTAAATTTATTTATTTTTTTAAAGAAATTTGAACAGTAAAGCAAAAATGAAACAGAAATATAATACACAGAAATATCAAACCCTTATTTGCCCAACACATATTAATGTAGCCTAATTGATAAATAAAAAGTATAACATTTAAGACAACTTTCCCCAGCCTGACATTTAGAAAAACTCCCTTGTCTGAGAACACAGTTCAGTCTCTTGTTTAAAATGTTAATTTGTTTTACCCAACAGTAAATTATGATGTCATTGTAATTTTAGTTTGAAGAACAGAATTCATAAAAATATTGTAATTTAATAGGGATTTGAACTATTTAGTTGATACAAAACCACTAGAGAAAAGAAGCAAAAACCTGATATAGTTACTGAGATAACATCCTTGTTGAAAACTAACCTCACCTAGACTGCAGGACAAAATGAATTAGTGTTGCAGTAGCCGCTATGCACAAACACTGCATTGACATTGTCCCAGTTGAAGCAACTAAAACTCAAATTCATACTTTAAATATAAGTATGTTTAGAACAGATCTAAAAACCGTTTTTTCTGTCTGGGTTGATGCGTCAACTGTGACAGTTGCAGCCACGAGTTAAATGCTGGGGTTTGTAGGGTTTGGGTTGCGGTACATAGTGAATGAATCAGCATGGCAATGTTGGCACACAGACAGAACACCTTCAGGGTCCCTGTGGGCTCCAGTGTGGTCTCAACCGCTCCTGATCCGGTCCACGCTCTCAACGGATCTGCCTTCAGTGAGGTAGAGTGAGAGAGCCCATATTTGTCCTCTCTCTTCCTACAACGCTTGGCTCCCTGTATGAGTCATTTCTTTTTCACTCGGTTTAGAATACCCCCTGAGTAGAGTTCAAGGAAAACGAAAGCTTAAAGTTTTTCACTGAGAGAAATCAATTAGAGCAGAATTCCTTTATGACTTTTAAGCTTTAGTGAGTGGAGTTCAGGTTCTTGTGAAACTGTCTTTTTGTGTCAGTGGAAAACTAAATGTTTTCTTTAAAAATAGTTATTTAATTTATTAAGTAATCAGTCCTGGTTTGAGGCTTGTAATGACATCATTGGTGCAATCCGTCTGTGGCTGATCCCCTACGTCAGCGTCACTCATCTGATGATTGCCGTTGTCTTTTATGGCTGTGCTGTTATGTGTCAACAAAGCAGAGGGGAAAGATCCTGTTTCTAACAAGGGACACCTGCAGAAATGACGTACCGATTGACATGGGTGTGTGTTTGTCAGGCGTATGGGAACTGTGTTTGTTTACTCGTGTGACACACGTTTTGTTGGCAAAACTTTCCCTTCTTTGCTTTATATTACAGTTAATTACTCAAACGACACGTTCATGATTCTTCATAGTTCGGCATCCATGCTTGATGCTGTATTTGCAGAAGTGCAACAGGTTTTTCATCAGTCTATGGAATTCCCCTTGCACTGTCTATCACACATGAATATGTTATCAATTGTTGTATGTTTATTTTATAGATATTTCTAATATTATATATAAATACAACATATTTTAGTAAAATAATTGCAAAAAATAATGTAGTAAATGTTGAAATAATTAAATAATAAAAAAACCTAAAATACAAAATACAAACTAATAAATTAATATTAAAAAATAATATCTGATGAAAATTTCCTACACACTGTTCAAAAGTTTTGGGTCACTAACCTTAGTTTAGGGTTTAATCTCACTATTAAATATTTGCTGATTAGCTTGCATTTTACTAGGATATTGGCTGTTTTTTAGTAGTCTACTTATAAAGCACATATTAATTCCTTATTGACCATATTCTACATCCCTTAATCCTACCCAATACATAAACTTAACTACCTTACTGATTATTAATAAGCAGTAGTTCTGAGTTAATTGAGGCAAAAGTTAAAAGATAGTTAATAGTGAGAATTGGAGAATTTTTGAAAAACGTTTCTTATGCTCAACAAGGCAACATTTATTTGAAAAAAAAAAAACAGTAAGAAACTCAAGAAACATTTCTTATTATTATCAATTTTGAAAACAGATGTGATGCTTATATCTTTGTGGAAAATGTGATAATCCCCCCCCCACCCCGCCACCCGAGCATTTTCCGATTAAAATAAAGTAAAAAAAAAAAAAATGAAAATAGAAATATAAAATTTGAAATATCATTTTTTTGTAACAATGGAAAAGTCTTTACTGTCACTTTTGATCAATTGAATGCATCCTTGCTGAATAAAAATATTTAAAAACAATCTAACTGACCCCAAACATTTGATTTAATAGTATATATATAATATAAGTATACTTATATAAGCAGACTTAAATCTAGACCGAATATATCACATGCATTCTGAGTCATTTATTTTGAGCAAGCCTGTGTTTTATTTCCATGTAGGTTTATTCATCTTACGTTTGAGACCAGAGTGGACTCATTGCCTGCTCACTTCTTCCATGTTCCGTCCCTTTAACATTTTAAATGTGGGGAGGGGAGGGAGGGAGGACAGATCAGTTTGTGGAGGAAGCACTGTCATATCCAGGAGGAAGTGTGACTCAGCCGTGTTGCATTTTTCAAGGCTGATTCAGCTTTGCCAAGGAAATGGGGTCTTCAAAGTACTTTGAAAGCCAAGAAAGTGACATGAAAGTGATCCCTTTTGTGGTCACATTGTGTCGGGTGGCGTATAGCGGTCGTGGCAGTGTCAGTCCAGCGACGCTGTTAATGGCTGCTGGGGAACAGAGCTGTCACTTTTGTGGAGTTGAGCATCTGAAAGCATGCGTTGAGAAGAGAGAAACGGAGAAAGACGGAGACTATTCACTCTGGTTCCCTGAAATTCCCCCCATGCCCTCTCTCGCTTTCCTCTTCCTCGTCGGCTCTCGTGTTTCAATGCTTTAGGATTGCATTTAACTCTTTATACTCCAAAGTCTTGCACTTGAAACAGAAATTAATATACAGATAATATGAAATGTTTCTTGAGCACCAAATCAGCATTGAATGATTTCTGAAGTATCTTGTTACACTGATTGACATAGAAAAACGTATTTTAAATTGTAATAATATTTCACAATATTACTGATTTTACAGATTTGGTCAAATAATGCGGTCTTGGTGAGCATACAACACAAAAAAGACTAGATATAGTTAATAGGTTTGTCTGTGAAGAAAAGTTATTTTGCATTCAGTAAAAATACAATGCACATAAAATATTAATGGACAGAGTTTACTGCCAATACTTGATCCCGACTACACCTGCTACAGGGTCTGCATGTAATTCAATGCGTTTCATCAGCCTAAACCTTCAATAGATCATTTTAGCAATGTTTGAATGATGTTTCCCTTTGGGAGGTGTTTTACCGTACCAAAGCCTGGCATCCATAAATGTATTAAGAGGGAAGATGTTTTCCCAAGAGATTAACCCTTAGGATATCCCCTGCACTGGAAAATAGGCTCTCAGCTGATTCACACACAAAAACACGCACACACTTATCCACAAGTATGTGTTGTAACGCTGTAATGCTGGGTAGTCGCTAGGCAACAGTCTTACTCTTAAGCTACTCGAAACAAAAGGACACACTCAAAATCTTGCTGTGTGCCGAGTTGTAGAGGATCTTCAAATAAAGGAGAGCGAGAAGCTCTAAATCACAGATTCATCTTCAGCAGAGCTTTCAGTGGAGCAGCCATTAAATGGGGTAGTTCATCTAAAAAAATTAAAATTCTGTCATCATTTACTACCTTCATGTCGTTCTAAACCTCTATGACTTCCTTTCTTCAGTGAAACACAAAACAAGATATTAATCACAATGTTCATACTGCTGTTTTCCAAACAGTGAATGTGGAAAACCGATATGGAAAAGAGCATTGTGTGAATTATCTACAGGAATCCATACAGGTTTGGAACGACACAAGGTTGAGTCAATTTTCGTGTAGTTTATTTTTTAACATCATGTGCTTTTTAGCATAATTAGATCAATGAGTGTACCAAAAAGGATATATATAGCAGATAGCAACTCTATGGTAAAAAAGACTTTCAGAGAGAGAGAGAGAGAGAGAGAGAGAGAGAGAGAGAGAGAGACTTGTAATCCCTGTATGGTGGCCTCCTGTCATGTGGTGTTCATTTCTGTCATGCCTTCTTCCTCTTTTTCATCTATCAATGATGGCTTCTCTCCCCTCCTCCTCATATTGCACAACAGCTTCCTTTCTACAGGGCTCAGGGTATGAATGAAAACCTAACCCGTGTCACATGCCACTGGCTGGGGTCAGATGCTCCCTGACTGCTGAGTTGTGCTGGCTCGCCAGATTTTGTTGTGGACAGCTAGACTACTGTCCTGCACTATAGGGCATCAGGGACCGGACCAGGGTCATGTGGTCAGACTCAGCTACTGCAATGACCAAGAGAACTGCACAGTTGACAGCCAGACGTTACCTTTCATAGTGTCACTCTAAGGCCCTGTTTACAGCTGGTTTTAAAATGCGTTTTGGTCGATCGAATGACAAGTAGACGAGGGAGACATACCCGTTTACACCTGGTATTTTAATACGTCTTTCTTGTCCACTTTCAACCACTTCTGTCCTGATTTTTTCGAGGGAGGGTCTATGGGCTTGTAAATGTATGGTTTTTTTTCAGATCTTTCGATCTAATGGACGAAATAAGCTTGCGTAATTTACATATGAACGTGGCCGGAGAAGACAGAAAAACATACCAAGAGCAGCTTTCATTTCTGCTCTGATAGCCGCAAGACCACGCAAGACCACGCAGAACGTTGTGAGTGCCTGTTTGAAATCAGGAATGGTGAGAGAACATTGTGCTTGGAACGATTTGGTCATCAATCCAAATTTGGTTCTCCAACTGACAAAGTTTAAATCCCGTCTTGCTAAAAAATTCTGAATTTTTTTATCGCAATTGGCTTTAAATCTCGCCATTCTGAATTTTTTTCTCAGAATTGCGAGATGTTAAGTCGCAATTGTGAGAAAAAAATGGAATTGTGAAATAAAAAGTCGCAATTATGTTTTAAACTCTTTTATTCTGTGGGGGAAACAAGCTTCCATAGTATTGTCTACTCTAACCCAATGTTATGTTATTTTTATTGTATGTAGGCTACATTCTTAAAAAATTCACTTTTTGTGCTCACACACTCAGAAAAAATGTACACTGTCGCAGTACCCCTTTAAAAAGGTACACCTTTGTACCTAAAGAGTGCCTATTAGTACCTCAAAGGTAGCCTATATAAAGGTGAAACTCAAAAAATGTGAATATCGTGCAAAAGTTATAATTATGATGATTATGGCTCACAGCTTATGAAAATCCCAAATTCAAAATCTCAGAAAATTAGAATATTACATGAAATCAATAAAAAAAAGGATTTTAAATACAGAAATGTTGACCCTCTGAAAAGTATAATCATGCAGATGTATAGTTATATATACTAAATATGTTAGTTTCACCTTTTAATTTGAATTACTGAAGTACATGAATATTGTACTGTTGCACAATATTATAATTTTTCGAGTTTCACCTGTATTATAACCTTTTTAAAGGGTACCTCCCAGTGACTGCTTTTGTACCATTTTTTTTCTGAGAGTGCAGAGAGTGCAAAAAAGAAAAAAAGATCTAACTGCGTGGAAACAACATGAGGGAGAGTAAATGAGTACATTTGGTCACACTGTTCCTTTTAGAGAAATGGAATCTATTGAAAGATCATCACAATGACATACAGTTGTGGTCAGAATTAATGGCAGCTCTGGTAAATATTATCAAAAATGCCTGTAAAAAATAAATCCGCATTGTTTATCCTTTTGATCTTTCATTAAAAAAATGTGCAAAAATGTAACCTTTCATTGAAGTAAAGTAATTGAAAGTGGAGGGGAAATCACATTATGAAATGAAAAGTTTTTCTACAAAAATTGTAGAAACTATAGATTTGAAAGTATAGATTGAAAACTATAGATTATTTAGTAGCAAGGCAAGATTTTACTTAGTGACATGAATATAAGTGGCCATATGGACCACTTTTGTGGTGCTTTTTGTCCTTTAGAGCTTGACAGAACTGGTCAGAAGGAAACAAGCTGTGTGGTTATATAAGTTCATCTTTTTATTTTTGCAGAAAAATAACATACATTTGGAACAACATGATGGTTAGTAAATAATAACAGATTTTCTGGGCTTTTCAGACATACCAAATGTTTGGAGTTTTAGACATGATAACTTCCTCTTAATGTTTTTTAAGATTGTTCAAACTCAGATTTTTTTTTAAAGCGTAACTATATTTTTGTTATTATAATTTATAAATAGAGATAGTTTCTTGCAAATAAACATCTTACGAAATTTTGCAGTGAATTTCTAAGAAGGATTTAATTTTAGTAAAGATATTGCTTTTTTTGTAGGGATCGCATTTTTTCATCTGCTGGGGAAACACTTCAGGTAAATAGGGTAAACAAATTAAATGAATAGTCTAATAGTTAAATTATAAAATAATAGTCCTATAAAAATTAATTGAGTTAATACTCTTATTGCATTTTTAATATTCTTTTATATTCTTTTACAGTTGTCTGTAAAAATGTATATTAATATAAAAATTCATACACTATATAAAAGGTTGTGAACACCAATTTTTGCACAAATAAAATAAATCAGAATATAGTGCATATATAGTGCAAGCACATTCTGCATTATTAATTTACTTATTTTATGTGCAAATTTTGTTCTTTTTTTAACGTCTAAATGACTTAAATGTAGGCACAGCTGATTCATATTTAAACTATAGCATTCATGCAAATTCTAAAGCATATTCTATTTTTTAAGAATAAAAACAATCTCAAATACTGATGGATATGACAAAAGTACAACTGTCGGCTGTTTTTAAATTAAATTTAATGCAAAATCAATTGATTCACTGTGTGCAGCCTTGGCATAGCAAGGCAGTGATATCACAGTTCAGAAGTGGAAAGAGACATGAGGACATGCTGCTATATTAAAAGACAATTAACCCTTGACTGTTGACCTCTTCTCAGATGTCTAACAGCTAGTCTTGTCTGCACACATATTGACTTTCATCAGCCCTAATGCGGGGTCACGGATGACTGACTGCGGGAACATTTGTATTTTTAGTAAACAGTTTAAAAAATGTACATTGGAAAGATGTATCATCATGCATGGGCTCCTCTTCCACATTTGGATGTAGAATGAATGTATGAACATATTGGAGTCAACTATGCCAACTAAGCGGATAAGGATGCCCAGAAGTCTCTGGAGTCCAAATATTTAGTGCATGCAGTGATCATCTCCCTTGGGATTCATGTTTGTCTGTTTAACCTCCCCTTCTATCCAGCGGCAGGAATCAGGACGAAATGTGGAATGTGCACACCTTGGATCATGACAGAGAGAAAGAAGGAAGGAAAGGAGGGAAAGAGGAAGTCAAGCACATCCGCCACATGCATCTGGGCTTAGGGGATCTACTTCCTTGGCCGCTGATCTACATGTGGAAAGGACCAGAATGCTGTTTTTGTTTTGTGGATCATATAATTGCAGCCTTGGTGAGAATATAAGACCCTAAAATGTTGAACTTTAGTGTATATATTGTCATTAACCTAAATTAATAAATGTTGTTAAAATTGTACTAATATACAACACAACTAAATCAAACAGCAAAAATCTAATTGGTCTTGTTTTATTTGATGTATAATTTGCCTTTTGAATCTTCGGAGTTTCAGTTAGTTTCATACATAATTTTATTTGCACAATTTAAGCAGAGGTGGACAGTAACAAAGTACATTTACTTGAGTAGGTTACTGCACTTAAGTACACTGTACTTAGTATCTGTACTTTACTCTAGTATTACTTGAGTATTACTTTGTACTTGAACTTCACTACATTTGAAAGACAAATATCGTACTTTTTACTCCACTACATTTCTGTCAAGGTCCTTGAGTAGAAAGTTGTAACGTATGTCAGGGGATGATTTTGGTAGCAGGGGTTGGATTTTGGTCGGAAATGAAAGTCGGTTCAGAACCCTACGTCAGATGGACGACTGATGTTGGTTTCTGACGTCAACCCGATTTTCATTTTCAACCACAATACAGCGTCTGTCCAAAGTTGGAGATTAACGTCAACCTGACATTGTATTCTGACATCAACCTTATTTTTTCATTTTCAACATTGGGTTTGATCTTCTAAATGCAAATTTTGTCATTGTTTTGGAGCACACTAGCTTATAGATAAGGCTAACATATTCATACTAAAAGCCAAACTTTAAATAGGCCACTCTTTGAGGGAACCACTCTTTTAGGGTGTCCAAAACCATTGTGGACGTTATTGACTGCACTTATTCAATCTCACATTCAATCCCACTTTTGAGGGTATGTAGGCAGGCATAGATTCAGAGGCATACTGGTATAAAGGTACTGTAAGTATTTCATACAACAATGTAACAATAATAAAACAATACATTGACATTAACTTTTTACATCTGATACTTAAGTACTTTTAAAAACGAGTACTTCTGTACTTTTACTTAAGTAAAAATCGGTCTTTACAAATCTTACTTGTAACGTAGTATATTTGACCAGTAGTATCTGTACTTTATTACAACTATCTGCCCACAATGAGGCATAATGAATTATCATACTTAAAATAATACCATCAGTGTTGAAGTTCAACGTTTTGTTCATTCTAACACAGCTGCAGTAGGGTTTTCTTCGTAATAGTTTTAGTAGCAATAATAACCTTGGAAGCAACAAACAAGATGATTTATTTTTTATCTGATAGTTGAGGTCCATGTCGTGTCAGCACTGGGCCCTCAGACAGCGTGTCCACCCTGAGCTCCATCATACACTGTGGTCTCATGTATACACTTGACACATTCCCACCCTCCACCTTCTTCCCTTCCAGTCTGCCGTGGTCATGAGACTAACCCATGTGTGTATTGTACACTCTGCGTGATAACCAGGAGAAATGTCTAAACCCCTACAGCAGGACAAGACTTGCAGCGTGTTGATGGCGTGTATCATGTTAAAGCTTCACAGGTACTTAGTACTGAGTAATGCAGACAGAATGCATTCCCACCCACACAGGGGGCCGCCAGAGATGCTAAACGGTCACACCAAACCCGTAGCACAGCCGTTAGGCGCAGGTATGAGTCATATCAGGGTTTGGATGTAAGACATCAGTCTGTATGGAGATTTGGTACTGGATAGGCAACTTCCGACTCCCACGAGATTCTGTTATCATTCACAGCAAATGATCTGCGTCACGTGGCACAAATGTGTTGTTAAAGGAAGAGTTCACCCCCCAAAAATACTAATTCTGTCCATTTACTCACGATTTTGTAGTTCCAAACTTGTATGACTTTATTTCCTCTTCTGTAGAACACAAAAAATACTTTGAAAATGATTTCAACTTTTTTTTGTTCATACAATAAAATTGACTTTCAATGTATGAACAAAAAAATCCAGATATCATTAAAACTTTAGTTTAAAATTCTCACTATTGACTGGTTGCTTATTAGCATGCATTGGCAGTTTATAAGCACTTATAAAGCACATATTAATGCCATACTCTGTATGACCATATTCGACATCCCTTAATCCTACCCAATACCTAAACGTAACAACTACCTTGCTAACTATTAATAAGCAGTAATTATGAGTTAATTGAGACAAAAGCTGTAGTCAAAGTTAGTTAAGAGTGAGAATTTGACCCTAATCTAAAGTATGACCCAAATATATTTTCCCTTTAATGCATTAGGCATCATGAACTAACAATAAACATACTTTTACAGTATTTATAGGTTAATGTTCTACATATAATAATACATTTTAACCATTCAAGCTGCATAAATTAATGTTATTGGTAACACTTTACAATAGTCTCATTTGATGAATTAACTAACATAAACTAACAATGTAAAGGTTCCCGTTCATGTTAGTTCACAGTGAGTGCATAATGTTAACAGATAGAAAGTTTGGTTTTAAAAAATGTAGTAGTAAATGTTGAAATTAACATTAAATAATAATAAATGCTGCAGAAGTATGTTAACAAATAAAACCTGATCCATATTAATGCGTTTGCAGCTGTGAGTTAGCAATTAACAACAGTAAATTAACATTAACCTAAATTAATAAATGCTGAAAAAAATGCTCCTTTATGAGTCCATGATACTTAATGTACTAACTATTGTTAATAAAATTGTACCTCATTTTAAAGTATTACCGATTAATTTATGGAATATTTATTATGCAATGTCAAAACTTGTGTCTTAAGGCAAATCGTTTGCTTTTGAACAACAACCTTTGGGAGTATTAACACACTTTTTAATAAAAAGGATTTATTTGCCTATATAATTATTGGCTCATCTTTCAGAGCATTTGGAGAGAGGCAGTTTTCGCAGCAAGCGCTCTCCGTCCAGAAATATTCACAGTCGAGACAAGGCCTCGTCTCCATGGCACCCGAGAGAGCAGATGGAATGGAGTCTATGCAACTGAAGTGAAATGCAGAAACTTTCGTCAGTTTCTAATCTGCCCTTGGCACTGAGGTCCACGTAAGCTGCGCTGATATTAAGAGATTCTCTATGAGTCACTCAGGTATTAAGGGAAAATACACTCTTTTAATGTGGGGTTTTATTGTCAAATGCATTTGCGCGCCAAAGAAAATTTCAATAGTGCCTTTTAATGCCTCGCGCAAAGACGCATCCAGGCGCTCAAACTAATAGCCCCATATAAACGACATGCTTCGGATCCCCTGCTTTGCCTTGAGTTTCATATGTAGCGTTTCCATATTGTATTGCATTACAGTCCAAATTTATAATGCACTACAAGGACTGTGGGAGGTTGCGTGAATATAATGCATTTGAATAGATCCAGTCTTGTGTATGGTGTGAAAAGGTCAGGACTGACTGAGATTAATGTCGCTTTATGACCTTTGCAGGTTATCTGGGTATTACACCACATTTGAATCAACTACAGTATGGTGTGTTTGTGTGGGTGTGTGTGTGTGTGTGTGTTTATGTGGGCCATGACCTCATATGTGATTCACGGCGAGAGAAAGTAAAACAAGAGGCGTTTGCTTAGAGTCGGAAAACTGCATGCTCGTCATGTAGATAGCTTATCCTGAACGAATGACGTCAGTGCCGTCGCTCAGCCCTCACCCCACACTGCACCCTTCACCTTTGACCCACTAAAGAGAAGCCGGCTAAACTCACAGTCCGAGGCGGGTCATCGCAATGACCAAATGAATGCGTGGACGCTTCTCTGTGGTTAATCTGCCCCTATCAGTCCTTGCAGTTACCCAAGGGAAGCCCTGACAGAGCATCAATTATCATTCCACACAAGCCCAACCATAGCCCCGGAGGACCCCCGCTGATGTCATCACACAGCTCTAGATATCAAACGAGCGATTTACTTCCATTACTCGCCATTCAGAGGTTAACATTACTGGAATACTTTCACCCTGGCCACTTTCCCCTCTAGAAATAACTGCAACGTCAGAGTTATAGCTCGCAAAGAACAGAAGTGTTCTTGTCTCTGAAGAAGAAAGTGGTGCACGTTTATGATTTGTGATATAATATTTGTTAATTAGCAGATACGAACTTCCTGTTGTGCAACAAGTGTTAGCAATGCCATAGGTTTGATTCAGAGGGGAAACAAAGTGATAAAATGTAGACCCTGAATGTAAAGAATCTGCCAAATGCATAAATGTAAAGTTAAAAGTGAAGAGCAAAAACAAGCTGTTGTTTAATTGTTTTTATTATTAATATGTAACAGTAAGACATTTCCATCGGCGTGAAATGGTTTCGTCCCTCGTCTGTGGGGACTGAATTTAGCGCTTCATGCGGTCACATGATGGCTGTGTCTGTTGGGGTGAGCAGACAGATGGGAAGTGGCTGTTCCTGGAGCAGCTCGAGTGTGTTCTCCGGTTCCTGTTGTTTTATTGAGGTGATTCCAGTATCCGCTGGCTAGGCATTGGGCCGCAGTATAGAGCGCATACAGAGGCTCATGACCACCTGCCTCCATATTCCTGTTGTAGGCAACAAACAGTAGTGCAATCGGAAATGGCGCCATTGTAAACACCTGTGCCTGATTCCATAATGACCCGCCGCAGTAAGACCCCCCTCCACTTTAATTTCTCTCTTCATTCTTCAGTGCTGTCTAAAAGTCACACTAGGATTTGAGCATGTGATGTTACACTGTGGTAGATATCAAAAACAATACTTGAATTAGGGCTATAAAAAAAACAAAACGTAAAAAAACCCAGATAAATTAATAATTAAATGTTTTTATTTAAATTTAAAATATATATATATATTTTTTAAATATAGACTACTATCTTTCCCGGAACTTTGCAAACAGTATGCAGCTCTGAGATTTCTGTTCTTTTGTTCTTTTTTTTTTTACCCAAAAGAGGACAGTCTGAGACTTTTAGCTTCTGTTGGTCAAATAACTTGCAAATTTCTAGGTCAGATTTTACCAGTTTGAACTTTGGTGTGCGATGAAAAACAAAACTTGTGCTTGCATTCCAGCTTTATGACTGACTCTTATTCACTCCATATGTGAATGGAGCTCTAAGTGTGATTGCACCTTAACACTGTGACCTAACCAGGTGCGAAAGTGACGTGCGATAGGACATTTTGTTGAATGTGTAATGCTTGGTAGCCTTGTCCACTCATTTTGATTCACTATTGCACAATAGTTATTGTGATATTGCAAATATTGTCACTGTGAATATGCTTTTGTACAAAACTTTTTGTACAAAACTTTGAATACTTTTGTATTATAAATTGTTTGTGGTATTCCTCAAGTTGCTTTTGATGAAAGCATTTCCTAAATGTTTAAATGTCATCATAACTACATTTAACAACAAACATCTGATTGGGCAAATTTACATTGTGTAAACAAACAAATTGTTTGTTGCTGGAAACCTGGTTGTTTCAAACACGCAGGGACAAAAAAAATGAATTTCAAATGCTCAGGAACTTTTTAAATGTTGTTCTTTTTAGAAGCTTATTAGAACCTAATTGTTGGTGTACAGATATTTTATTCTATGAAATGGCATTATCATGCAGTGCCATATACTCACTGGACTCTGTTACTACTTTTTATATTATGCAGTCATTTGTAAAATGCTGGCAGCGGGCGTTTGCTGCTGTATGAATGCATTACGAAAAGATACATAACAAAAAGTGAGGACTGTGAGAAATGTGCTACAGCGTTACTGCAAGGCATTTCTGTCAATATTCCAGTCAGACTGTGTGAAGTCTTAATGAACGGAGTTCTCAGAGGGCTTTTTCATTAGTTCTTCTATAGTACGAATCCCCGAAGACATAATGGTACGCAATATATGAAAATGTCAGAATGTGATTTTATATTGCGTGAATGCAGAATTTTTCTCCTAACTTTCATTGTGTGTGTGTGTGTGTTGTGGGCGGGTGTATTCAGACACAGATGGGTAATAGTGATAAGAAGCTCTTCTGGGTGTATGGCAGAAATATCTTGGATGTCTTTTTAATCCCTGGTGAAATTTGACAGTCTGTCATCGGATGGAATCTGTGCAGCCCTGTGAATATCAAGCTGAACCCATGGTAAGAATAAACAAGGAAAATAACTGGACACATCATAGTTTGTATAATTTCAGTACTTTTATTTTGTTTTATTCTCATACTAGAAATATATCTTTTTCAAGCATGCATAATGACTAAACAACTCACCTATTCAATTTCTGAGCAGAGCAGAATTTTTCTACTGGCCTGAAACCCAGCAGACAATGTAGCTGTAGATTGTACCACACAGAAATCTACATTGTATGCCAGGTTCATGACAGCACAATAGAAATCATCCTTTGCTTTCCAAATTTGATGCAATTCGGCATGTCTGCGCATTCAACTCTCATTATTTGTCAGCCTTCAGCAACTCAAAAATTTGCACAAAGACAACCCCTTGTGACAGGCAAATCACAAAGGGAATGTGACATGTCGCCTTGTCCTTTGTTACCTAATCACTTAAACTGAATCTTCAGCAGTCAAACAAGAAACAATGTCTCATGCCTTCCATTCAAAGACGAATGGTTCCTCGAGACTTTTAGCTATGCTGTGAGAGTTCACTCACCTTGATCAAATTGTTTTAAAGAAGGGCTGGAGACCCTAACAATGAACTAGGCTAAAAGTGCAAAAACAGCGCTGAATCTGCCTGCTCAAAGAGAAAGACTGTTATGACGTGGGCTGTCTTTAATGTCCATGAAAGAGCGAGTCCTATTCTGACAGGATGAAGCACACATTGTGATAACATACCACACAATCTGAAAGGAATGTGCCAACAGGAAGCAGAAAATGCCATCAGAGACCCAGTAGCCAGATGTAGCTTCTGATTGCAACACAGGATCTACACTGACTACTGAGCACCTCATGAGCACCCTAACAAGCCAATGGCAGCAGTCGTCCACTCGAGCCGTCCTCAGCGCCTGAGAAAGACAGAGAAAGAGAAGCCAATGGTTAGACAACCCCAAATCAAAGTGTCTGCAGCTTTGGGGAATGACAACAGCCCTCCTTTTTGCTCACAGCACATAGACAGGCAGCAACGGGGAGGGGGAGCTAATCTCCTGATGGGCATTTTTAAGCATAGCCAGGGCCGGATTTATGCATAGGCATTCTAGGCATGTGCCTATGTTTGCACATCGTTTTAAAAAAAATATTATTATTATTTCACTCTAATGGAACAATTAATTTCTAAATTAATACAATTTTAAATATCGGGCAGAAACCTTGTATCTTCACATTTCGTCGCTTTTCCCCCCCATAAATCATTACTATTGGTCACCCTTTGTCTGTGGTTTTTGCAAATGTTTAACCATTGATACGTATTCAAAAGAGCTTGTGACTAAACCTCGTCTCTCTATTGGATCCTCAAACTGTCAGTCAATCCTCATAACTCCACCCACTTCTATCGTGAATGAAGTGCAGCATGCAGTTTGGACCATCTCCACTTGTTTGCAAGGGTAAAAAGAACTGGTTGTTTGAATAAGTACAGCTCTTCAGTCAAGAAACTTATATAAACTCCATATAAAGGATAATGTTTTATGTATTTAAGGAGTGGAGAAGTCTGTTTTTTAGTCTAGTATTTGTCGTCAAGTCATAGTCAATCAGTCATAGTCAAAACCCTTCATCTGTTATAACATGATATTTTTAACAAATTAAAGAAAAACCGAGCGCCCATAGCTACAATACTGTAAATTGATAAAAAAAACGTAATACGATTTTAGTGGAATGTTAATAATGACACATGCAACTGTCTGACCATATAAAGACACAATATCAACGTAGACAACACAGTGTTTTAATAATTTAAAAAATAGTGGGGTTTTTTCATTCTTTTTTTTTAAAGAAGCGGGGTTTTGACATTTGAGGTTTCTGCCCGACAGCAATTATATATGTATGTAAGCTAAAAAAGGAGGTAATATGAGGTAAATCCAGCCATAACCATAGTGTTAGCACTCTCGCAAATATTTCTCATTCTTTCCCATTAGCCTGGAGGCAGGATGACGGAGGCCATAGCTTCGGCACGTTTTAAAGGCGCTCATTACACTCTTTCAACTGAACTAGAGCTGCATTGTGAATTTTTATCATAACAAACAGCAACATAAACCTTTGTCAGACCTGTTAATCCTGTTAGATATTATGAAAATGTAAGCCTGGATTTGCGACTACTTCCAGAATCCACTAAGTGGTTTGGTAAGCGTAAGTCCGCCTCAGTCAGAGCACTCAATTCAAGTCTTATTAATTAGAAGTGGGTGCTTGTTAGCTGCCCAGGGTGCTCTTTGATTGGGTCGTCATCTAATTAAATCATCCTCATCTAGATAAACAAAAGAGAGTGACTCACATTGTGCTGAATACATCCTGTTGACAAGGATGGTGAGAGCGTCAGGCAAATTATGTGAGTTTATTGTATTGGTTAACAATAAAGCATAATCATTCGCTGTTTGACTGACAGGAGGACGCAGAGATTATATACTGTATGGCTCTATTTCCACCTTCCTGTAAAGGCTCCAGCTCTGCATACCTGAGACCTTGTGACTGTATTGATCAAACATACTTCGACCAGCTGATGGTCACTTGACTCCAATTTTTCTTCATTAGGGAGTTCATTCCTAACCTGAATTCCAATGCTCTTTCCCTGCTTGGTGTCAACGTTCAGCCCTCTGTAAGCAGGATGATTAGACCATGGGACAGTGGCAGCATGAGGTCTGAGAACTACTGACAGTTTTTATCCAACAAGAGACAGTAGATTGACTAACTGTATCTGGTTGATACATAATGGTAAAAGGATGGACATTTGGGGGTAAATCATACAAAAGGGAACCTTGCCTGCAAAAAATGACCATGCTAATCCATCAAGTTTCTTGGAGTACCATATAAATAGCAAATTAAATTAATGTTATATGGCTCACAGAATACCAATAAGAGTGTCCACCGGTGTAAAAAAAGTAATCATTATTTCCCCCAAAATGTAATTTTTTTTTAATTAATAAATATTATCAAGTTTTTTTTTGGGAGTCACACACCACATGACATTTTAGATCATGAAAAAACCTTAAGAATATCCAAATTAATTTTAATTCAAGAAAAATAAAAAGAATGCTTTCAATCGGCAAGGATCCGTTAAATTGATACAGCACGGATGCACTACATTAAATTGACGGTAAAAACTTTTTAAACAGCATTTTTACAAAAGATTTCTATTTTTTTAATAAATGGTGTATCCTGGAGTATCCTGAAAAAAATGATCACAGTTTACACAATAGCACAACTGTTTACAACATTGATGACAATCAATGTTTTTTTGAGCACCAAATCATCATTTTAGAATGATTTCGGAAGGATCCTGTGACACCGAAGACATGCAGCTTTGCCATCAAATTACTTTTTAAAATGTATTAAAAATAGAAAACATTTATTTCATTGTAATAAGATTACACAATATTATGGTTTATTTTATTATTTTATTATTATTCTTTTTAAGTTATATTTTTGGCCTTTTGCCTTTATTGGACAGAACAGTGAAGAGGAGAAAGGAAGCAATGGGAGGAGAAGGGGGAACAAGATCGCGAAATGACCTTGAGCCGGGACTCAAACTCGGCTTGTTAGGGTGAAGTGTCTACTGCGCTATATGTTGGAGCACGGTCCACAAGGCTATGCTCCGACATTACAGTCTATTTGTGATGCAGCCTTAGTGTGAATAAGAGACTTCTTTTAAAAAATATATTTAAAAAATTTTCTTAAAGACCACAAACTTCTGAACAGCAGTGTAAATAGACAAAAAGATTTTTTTAAAAACCCACCATTGACCCATATATCAAAGTATGAGAAGATACTATCGCTGTACCATGGTACGGCCGCAGCACTCTTTTGTAAGTGAGTCTTTATGAAACAGTTAAGGCCATTTAGTGAGCCCTGAAATGTCATGTGAGAGTGGCCTTAATAGAATTGTGCTGGTAGAGAATGGATCTCTGTGTTGCTGTGCCTTGTAAACGTGGGCTTAGTTTATGCTAAGCTAAAGTTATGATTACGCGGCTTAAATGAAAAACTGACAGTCCGCCATTTTGACTGTAAAGTGCTTTGGATTCTAGGGTTTAAAAATTCTGTCAAAATTTGCTGTTTCAATATCCTGAGTGACAGCTGATGTTGCCAGCTATATTGTTTCATTCTGTTCCATTTACTTTTTATCCACTGATTGTATTTTTTTCTGGCAGCACCAACAACGGGCTATGAAATTAAATGCACTTTGTAAAGAAGTGAATCACAAAAGAAACGCTTTAAGTAAACTAAACAATTCATGTGATGAAGTTACAAATATACATGCATCCACCACCCCATTAAGCCTTCCTAATTTGCTTCGTGCTACAAAAGGGTGGGGGAGCGTGCCGTGAGGCTCTCAAGGGAGGTATGTGCTTCCTGCTGCAACACTATTGTCTGCCCCTAAGGAGAAGCCCCAGCCCGCGACTTCACATGAATGACCTGTAAACATTAGGAGAATTCCCGCACATTCCATTCATAACCTTCCACAGTCACTGCTCAGCCCAAGGGCCTGCTAGTCAGCACATAAGATACGGCTTGTCTTGTAGATACTAAAATTCTGAGCTAAGGTTCATTTCAAAGTGCTGTGGTAGACATTTCTGCACATTTCACATTAAATGTGATGCTGTTTCGCTTTGCAGTATGTGTAAGCCCGGTTTTGTACGTAAATTTTATATTCTATTCGAACACTTTGTTTTGACACTCTTAAAATGTCTAAGACCGAGTTTATTTTATCACATTTTTTCATTATATATTTATGCATCCAAAAGACTGAAGATACTGAATAAATTGGCAAATTTGCTGCAATATTAAATTATATATAAACAATCAGAAATAAGCATGTGCTCACCTAAATTGAAATGAAGACATGGAGCATCATGTGATCTGAATATATTGAGCCCATCTGAATAACCCTGTAAGAAAATTTGAGAATTTTTTTTTTTTTTAATGATTCAACTGATGACCATGATAATACAAAAGCATAAACAATAAATTATTAATTATTTAAACACATATAAACATCTAAAAGGCCACACAAGTCCTCTGATATCAATAAAAATGGATCTTTAACTAACATAGGCCCCGTACTGAAAGAGTGAGGCCCACTCTACCCCACACCGGGCTTTTCATTGAGCACACAAACAAAAGGCTTTTTTCCCAGTGGACTAAACTATGAGATGATACCACCTTTGTTTTCATTGGGTCTCATTCATGAAACACGAGCAGAACGATTTTTTGTGTAAATCGTGTGTAAAGTGGTTCTGGCGTAAATTTTCGGATTCATTAAAGTGTTCGTATTTTCCAAATGTTAGTTGGTACGCAAGAAATCTACACCTGCTCCCAGCCACGGTTAAATAGTACGCTTAACACCTGAACGTTTTGCTCATTAATAAGGCTGCATTTTAATTCACCTTAATCGGGTACATATTTACACAGCATTTTGAATAAATATTATAACTATGTGTTATAAACTATGTGTAATGGAGATGGAACACTATGTGTTTGGTATCTATGGATTCAGAAGACCCTAAGCTAACATAAGCACGCATGTAATATGTTTATAAAGGAAGTATGAGTGAAAATGTACAATAAACTAATTTCAAAAACTGAAATTCGATTTTTGGCATTTATTTCTGAACATCACACATCACACAACAATAGTGAACAGTCTTTGAACAAAAAATTTATTTGTCAAAGCCTTTGCTTGACAGACATGTGTAATTGTTAAATAAAATGTGTAAAGAACAGTGAAACATTTTACTTTATTTACAAATAGTCCCAGGCGTTTTTCTTAGGAATGCTTAGAATTTTCTAAGCAATGCTTTCTCCTCGTCACTCTCCAGTAATTGATCCAGAGCTTGTTCCACCGTAAGTCGTTTACTGCTCGCCATTATAAAAGTGCTAAAACAATAAATAATGCTATAATTGTATGTGTGTATATATATATATATATATATATATATATATATATATAATTGTTCTGTCTCTCTCTCATTTCTCTGTGTGCTCTAGCTCCGTAAAGCCTTGTTTATACTCGACGCGTTTGTTCGCTTTCTGTCTTCTCTGCCACTCAATGCTGTTTGCGTCATATCCCTTATATATATATATAGTACCACCCCTTGCAAGGCTACAGAGTCCTCCGATTTGCTAGAATACATCATCGTAACCTTCCTCTGATTGGGTAAGAAAAATATTACTCCATCAGCAATTTTTCCATTGGTTGTTGCTCGTGAATCTACCAAACAACATTGATTTCATTGGCCTTTGACGAAGTGGTATTGCACAACAAGGAAGTGTTTATACAAGCCGGTTAAGTTATCACTGTTTTCAGCGGAATCTGAGGAAGACGGCAAAAAAGACCGCACCTCTCTATCATTAATAGTTTTTAAGATAATTACACATTTGTAAAAGTATGCCATTTTGGGCGGTACTGCCCAATCCGTCCCCAAAGGGTTAAAAAGTGAGGGCCTTTAGGTGGCCTTATGAACAGACATCAAAGTTAGGACTCGTCAAAGCCTTGAGGGGAACTCCACAGCGATATTTCAAGAAGAGAGAGTGATTTCTCCCTCGGCTCCGTAATGAAAAACGGATCAAATAGCAAATGTGATTTATATAGCGCCGCTTTTGATGAAAAATGTTCAGCAACATTAATGATAATGATCAATCATCTCTAATGAAGATGTTCACTGCAGGCAGAGCCCAGATCACAGCAGGCTCTGTGTTCATTGACGCAGATCCAGATACCGGGGCAGGTCCAAAACCAGAACTGATGAGCCTCTACTTGTACTACTCACTATTTACAAGAAGTGGGCCAGGGCTGTCTTTTAGGGGGAGGCTGAAGATTGGAGGGGAGGAGAAAGGGAAGAGAGGAAGCTGCCAGCGTAACCTCCCAGAGCTGGGCTATTCCTGGAGCACCAGCAAGTTTCAGTTGATGTGGGTTTCCTCCTGGCTGCCTGGGAGATGACTGGCCTGACCACATCCAGATTTTGAGAGGAGCAGCAGCCGAGCCCCTGACCAGAATGCTGTCAACGTGGTCGGTCACCAAACAGGAACTGAATCATTACCCACAGCAGCCCTGAGCGCAGAAGGAAGGAGGGGAACCCAGGCAAGTGTTCAAGAGGGTGTATGTGTGTGTTTCTATTAGTACATACCAATGTATTTGTAGGAGAGCACAAGCAAATCAATATGTGATGAATGATTCATACCTCATAGAATCACCATTGTTCTGGTCAAACACCACTGAGGACTACGGTATCACTTATAAGACTGTCTAGTCTCCTAACAGAACTATTTTCAATCCTTGAGGTGATCTGTCTGATAGCCAGCGCTGGCTTAAGTAAAAAAAACAATTTTCTACAGAAGGATCTGGCTGTGTTTTGTCCTCTCCGCCTTTGACCTCCTACCTACATGGGGCAATGCTTCTAAAGAAGTCTGGACTGCTTTCTGTCAAAACCGGCTGTTTGCTATGAACGTGGTCGTATTGAAAAAAAGCAGTGAACGGGCCTCGGCTTCATTCAAAACAAAAAAGATATCGCTTTCATGAAGAGGTGGTCTCCTGTCACAGAGAAAGCGGGAGAGTTGGTTTTTAAGTCTAATTCAATTTAGGGTAAGTAGTCGTGGCGTTCCAGGCTTGATTAGGGATTGCATCTGGGTAACCTAGTGTTGATAATCAACCTCGATAGGGTTTCGGTGATACGATCGTACGTGGAGAGTATGGCCCCGGAGATTCATTTCATTTACCCTATGCCCACTTGCCCCTCAAGGGGGGAGGTAAAAATCCGATCACCGCTTTCAACCGACTTTCTACGAATCAACGTGTAATTCCATTAGCCTGATGGATAGATCAGATAAGGGTGCTCGATCTGCCATCAGGAGGGTGAGCGTAATTGGCTCTGACCGGCTTATAAAATCTTGCTAACCAGCAAAGAGACCGGATCAGAGAAAGAGGCTCCATTTCTTTGAAGAGTTCAGGGAAGGTGAAAGGTTTCTGCAATGCTGCCATTGTGCTGGGAGTTCCCCTTTTTGCCAAGACCTGACCGACTCCAGAGCCGGGAAGTCCATTTGCTTTATGGCTTGTAATGTGTGTCCCCTACAGATGGGGCAGGTTTGAAGTGAAACGCGATCCCATACCACTCTACCATACACACGAAAAGCCGCACGCACTCGCTTTGGTGCCATTCGGAGACCAGCTACTGGAAGCTCTGCACTGGACTCTGGGCTTTTGGTGAGGAGAAGCGAGAGACTATTTCCAGAGGGCTGTATTGATGGGAAAGAGCTGGCACATAACAGAGACTGTAGTCCCTTTACAAGGCCTTGGCAGAAGCGCAGGCTCGAACGAGAAGGGAGAGAAAGACTGAGAGAGAATAAAGGAGTCTGGCCCACAGCACACCCACTCACACGCTGGCCTAAAGAGCCTTCTATTCCCCAGCGCGAACAACTCCCAGTGCTGCCCTGGGCTCAGTCCCACTCTCGAAGCACACTGAAGCGTATAGCATTACACCTAAATGAGGGCCGATAAATTCTTCTCCATTAGGGCAACACAACACTCTTAAAATAGCTATAATACTCACTCTGTTTGAGAGTGCACTAACCCTGCTGCTGATATGCGAACCCCGGAGCACAGATCACAGTAAAGAGTTTGGATGCAGGTCTTCCAGGGCATGAAGCTGGGCTGCTCTGGGTTTCTGCTTTCCATGCTGCAAGTGATCCAGTTTTTCTAGAAGTTCTGTTATTAAAGCCAATCCAGAATAGGATCAAACAGAAAGTTCAATACTGCCAAAACAATGAACGCATCAAGACTTCAATTTTTCAATGCAGCATCAGAAAATGTCCACCACGCTGTAAAAAAAAAAAGAATGTATATATACAGTATATATTGACACCAAATTGCATCTATTGCAATTTGCATATATTATATTTCATATGTATAATATAATATACTGAGAACATCAAAACAGTCCAGTAAATATGGGCCGTTGTGGTCCATAAAATGAAAAGTTATTTTATTTAATGTAATGAGATAAATTGAATTTCTATAGGTGTAATTTCAAACATTATTTATTAATAACATATATGTTATGTTATAATGTGTGTATTTATGGGTAATTAATACTGAAAAATGGAAAACATTATTAAAAATGAAGTATGCAACAGGTACATTTTGATACAATTTCTCTTTTAATAAGGTTATAAAGAAACAATGTGGTGGACATTTTGTGGTGCTGCACGGGAAAGTTACATATAACTATATAAAAAGTATACTATATAGAGAGAGATAGATAGTATGCCAAGTATAGTTTGCATGTAACTGTGAGCAATCAGGTACCTGCTTTATAATTTACTCTGATTGGACACTGGAAATGCAGAACAAGAAAAAGAGAGAGAGGACACATTGTGATCACCACTGATTCTCATTTTCCATGACGTGTTGCCGCACATACTACACTCGTCGTTTATTGGAATTCAATGTACTGCCTGCACTCTGCCCAGGTGAGGAAACACTGCCCATATATGGGCACAGTTACACTGTATTGGGCGTGTGTGTGTGTTGTGCCGTTACCTGAGCATGTACGACACACACACACACACACACACACACACACACACACACACACACACACACACACACACACACACACACACACACACACACACACACACACACACACCTTCTCTCTGTCTGCCTCCCTCTACTGCGTTTCCTTGCGACTTTCATTACATCAGGAGTAGGGAGGCATAGACACAGAGCTGGGAACAGACACAAGTCTCTGACGGGAAATCTGCCTTATGAAGACCAGATTTTGAGCTTGAAACAGAATTGTGCTGTCGTTAAAATAGATAAGCGCAAAAGATGCAGAGTAAGAACTTTTGCATAACCTGAGAAAACTGACCCTGTGGCACATTTGCGGCAGGTATGTCAAGGTAGTGTTGCGCACAGTGACATAAATGTTGCCGATACACACCCATGAATACGAAAGCACTCCACATGGGTGGAATGTGCCAGCGGCTCCCCACACCAGTCATTCCCACCACTCCCTCTATAGGGAGTGTAAGTCTGACATTTCTTCTTCTAAAAAGCCACCTGATGATTCACAACTGCCACTGAAACTAACTGTTTGAAAAAGCATGACCTAGAAATCAGAGCGGCAACCTCAAGTGGATTTTAGCCTCGACTTCAGCCTTGATTCCTAAAAAGACAGCATTTGTGTAAAAGACTGTCATAAACTAACACTTTTATCATGTCATCTAAATACCTTGTGGGCATTGCATTACACTATCATGCGCATTTCAGAGACAACGGAAGCCCTTAATATGATAAACCCGGGTCTTACACGAGAACCACACTGGTGAATATCACAACAAAATTCCTAAATTCCAAAAAAGGGATAGTTCACACAAAAATGAAAATTCTGTCATCATTTACATTCCAAACTATATGCATTTCTTTCTACTGAGAGGAAACCAAAAGGCCTGATATATTTAGAAATATCATTATCTTAAAGGTTGTTTTTAATGATATAAACAAAAAACATTCATCAAAACATTTTCTTTTGTGTACTTCAGAAAAAAAGTAGGACATTCAAGTTTGGAATGACACAAGGGTGAGTAAATGACAGCATAATTGTCATTTTTGGGTGAACTTTACTGTATCTCTTTAAGCCAAACTTCCTTGGGTGGGCATGAGAACTCACCCGCTGTGAGCTGGACCTAAGGGAGTGGTAGATATTGTATAGTTTTAGAAACACAAAGACACGGAGGATGCGTGAGCACGTTGGTGGGCGTAGGCTCTACCGCCGCACCCTCCTGCAAGCACGGGGGGTCAATGTGTGACCGGCACATTCCTTCGGCTGTATGAGGCGTCAGTACACGCACACACACCCTCTCCACACCCAACGCCCAACATCCTCCGACTTCACTTCCTGTCAGGGCCTCACATGGTGGCAGGTAGCCTTGAGGTCTAATTTTAGGGTATCTATTGTTTGCAGTAGTTTCCGGAAGGCGCCTGTGTATAGTCGGCAATAAAATAATTAGGTTAGTGTGAGATGACGGTTTAAGGGACTTTAACTGCATTTCCTGTGTCTGCAGCACAATAGGGAGACTGGGTGAGAGACTTAGTGGTATGCTTTGGAGATCCAGAGTATAAAATTAAATTCTTTCCAGATCAAATTATTACAGTCTCCTTCTTGTAAACTTGTACTGTTGAAAAAATATGTTTTAATAAATTAATATTTTATAATTTACAATAGTATATTGTATTATATAATATATTTTAGAAAATATACACACAACTGTTCAAAAGTTTGGGGTCGATAAGATTTCTTAATTTTTTTTAAAGAAGTCTTCTTATTTTATCCTTATTTGATCATAAATACAGTAAAAACAGTAACATTATAAAATATGATTACAATTTAAAATAAATCTTTTCTATCTTAATTTATTCAATTTTCAGCAGCCATTATGCCAGTTTTCAGTGTCACATGATCCTTTAGAAATTATTCTAATATGCTGGTTAGAGCTCAAGAAACATTTCTTTGTATTTTTGTGGAAATCGTGATCATTTTGTTTTCTGGATTTTTTAATGAAAGTTCAAAAGAACTGCATTTTTTTTAAAATAGAAATCTTTTATAACATTATAAATGTCTTAACTGCCACCTTTGATCAATTTAATGCATCCTTGCTGAATAAAAATATTACTTTATTAAAAATAAATATTATTGACCCCAAACTTTTGAAAGGTAATGTATTTAAATTAATATTTTAAAATAATTTATAAATTTATACATATGTTTTCCAACAACAACAAAAAATCTGACTCAAAGTCAGAAGCTCAACTCAACTTCATTGAAGGTCATTCACGTACAGTAGATCCTGAAGGACAACAGCTGGGTAGAGGGCCGAATCTACTGTGTCTCTATGCGCACATTCTGATTGGCTATTCACTAAGATAAACATATGCAGCCCTGAGCAGTTTTTTTGTTCTATGTACTCACACACAGCCTCACAAATATCACTACAAATATATCTACACACACACACACACACACACACACACACAAACAAACACTCTGCCTTTTTTGCCCAATATTGCAGCAACAGCTGGTCAAGAAGACACAGAAGGTAAATCTAAACACCGGTGATTCCACCCACTGGTTGGCCACTAGTGGGCCGGCCGGCAAACCAGAGAATGTGTCCTCTGATTACCCAAGAGCAGCCGGCCAATCAGAAGTGATACTCACACGCTCCATTCATAAGAAGCCGCATTGTGTAGGGTAGTCTCTATAAATTCTCCCTCCTTCTGTGCTCACTAGACGTAGCCACAACAGACCACTCTCTCATTGGTGGAATGTAACAACCGCTCTCCCAGGGGAAACCCCCAAAATATGTTCTCAGCCTCCAAAAGGCACATAGACAATTCTTTCTCAAAAAGGACCTGCATGTTGTATCTAGAGAACAGCTTCTAGATTAGCCAAAAACAGCGTTTCAACGTAAGCATCGGTGATAAAGCTGAGAAATTGTCCATATCAACTCGGCAATTTGTTTCAGTTAGGTTAAAGACAACAATTTTCCTCAGTTAAGATCCATCATGTGACACAGATGCTTGCACATGAAAGCACATGTAGCACATGTAATGAAGCAAATGAAAGCACATGTAATGAATGGCAGTTCAATCACGCACACACACACACACACACACACACACACACACACACACACACACACACACACACACACACACACACACACACACACACACACAAACACAAGTACACGCATATATATATATATATATATATATATATATATATATATATGCTATATATTCTCAAACACTGTAATAGTAAGAATGCACTGCCTATGTCCCCAATTTCAGCCTATGAATTTCTCTGTCTAGTTATCGAAAACCTGCAAACAATTTCTCAGTTTTAAAGCACACCATATGATATCCATTAGTAGCAAGAGCTCTCTGTCTTTTTTCCCCACTCATTGACTTACTCTGTCTGGGTGAAAAGAGTATTTCCTGATGGCTGCATGTGCGGGGTCCCCGACTTCCCCCTTCGTCCAGACTCTTCAGGAGCCGCAAACTCAGAGAGAGAGAGAGAGCTCCTTTAACGTCTCTGAACTGCTGGAAAACAAAACGAATCTCTACTCAGCTCAGTATTATCAGTCTTCTCCATATGAGTTCCAGGCTCCAACGCTCTCGGTCTGTCTCTCCCTCCTGCCTCTGTCCCTTTTTTTCTCTCTCTCTCTTTCCACTCACATTCTTAAGCAACTAATCAGTAACACTCTTAAAGGGATAGAGACGGAGGAAGCGTGCCGTAGACTCTGAAAGTATTTCCCCGTTTCAGCAGAGACTGAATAATATCATTATCACTGTCACTGAATTTAAACTCTCTATCGCCCCCTCCCACTCTCTCTCTATCTGCCAGTCTTTCTCTCTCTCTCCCTCTAAACAGTCAGTCATACACTGGAGACGGACTGCCAGAGTTCTTATAGTGTCGGGTCGAGGGGCTGAGCGATTTGCCCGCAGCCTATCAGTGTTCAGGGTAGTGTCCTGTTTCAATGCTGCTGTGAATCGAGAGGTTAGAGAGAGGACACCCATTCAGAAAAAAAGAAGGGGGAGAGCGAAAGGGAGGAAGGGAGAGAGAGAAAAGCCGGCAGTCACGGTGAAAAACGCCTAGGCTGTGCCTCGGATCTTTAAGAGCAGGAAACTCCCCTACTTATGTGACCGAGGGACGTTAGTTAGTGTCTTTCAGGGAAGAATTCGCTCCCGTTCAACCAAGCAGTCAAAACACTTTTCTAAACAGGTCCACCATTGTCAAACATGCACATGCCGTTCATGGCGACATAAAACAAGCCTCATCTCTTGATAGCCTCAATAAACTGATATTAGATAAGTATGAGTCAAATTAAAATCAATACAGCTGGATAAATCTGTTTTTCATATTAGAAGTTAGTAGGGAAACAATTTTATCACTCCAAATAACTTACTTTTTTTTTTACTTAAATACTTTACATCCCAATATTATGTCCTTGCTTTCAAATTCAAATGTCTCCCTACTAACTTTTCAAGGATAATTAATGAAAATGTGCTAAAAATGAAATGATTGGTGTTTTTGATCCAGTTCCAGCATCTCAGGAGCGCTGCAACAACTCATCCCGTATCATCTTCTTCATAAACCCCTGACTCTCCATCTTGGAGAAAGTACCTGAATTCTCATCAGCTCTGGGAAACGCGACACCACAGAGGGACACTCGGCTGTTTAATATTTCAGAGCGTCACCTTTTCAGTGTAATAAAAGACAGACTTAAAAGAGATATGCAAAGGAGTGAAAGAAATGGCAACTACCTGCCCATCTCCCTCTCTCCACAGCCGTATGGAACTAGGGCACCACTGAAACTTCTTTTAAAACAGCCATATTTTAGTTGTTAGTCACCGAAAGAATAGTGAGTCATCTCCGTGTGCCGTGTACCGCGCCGCGTGGAAGCTTGCAGAAAGCTCTGTATTTTACCCCGCAACCTGAGAAACACAGCGCAGCTCTGTCTGTAGAGCCCGCCTCACAATACACAAACAGCGGCTGGTCAGCCAGCACTGACGCCCCTCCGATGACCCACCGGTTCTTCAACCACCGCTGATTTTACAGGATGCTCAAATGAGGCTCAGTCATGAGAAGCGAAAAAGAGGGACTTGAAGTCTCTTATGTGACTCAGACATTTCTTAGTCATGCTATTCATTGAGAAAGATTAAAGATTGAAAGATTGTCACAATATTCTTAATTCTAAAAGTCTGAGACTACAATGGAAATTTGCCATTTAAAATATAATTTAAACCTGGAAATAAACAAGTTTTAGGATTTAGAAAATTGTATAATAAAGAAAGCAATTTTGGATTTAAAATATAGAAAGTATTAAATTATATTATTTCTAAGTCACCAATTAAACAAGCAAACTTGTGATACTGGTGACGAAAGGTCCGATTGTAATCAATATATATATATATATATATATATATATATATATATATATATATATATATATATATATATATATATATATAACATTTTCATTAGCAGTTTCAGACTTTTAACCCCCACTTTATATACTTTAGGTCTCTAAAGTTGTATAGATAATTTGCCTTTAGTCTATGTATATCCCTCCAATGCTCCCCATCTCTTTCCAGCAATCTGTACACAACATTCAGAATGTGTTCAAGCTCCTGCTGTGTCAGTCTGCACGGTGAAACTGAGCTTGACCACAGTACAGACAGCGTGTGTTCCTATAGAAGGGAGGAGGTGACGATGAATCACACATCGTAACGTGTCAACATGCCGCTTTGCTGTTTTTATTTTTTATTTTGAAAACTATTTAACTCACTCTCGTACATTTTGTTGTCAGTGGGTTGAGAGCTTATGACTCAGGAACATTACTGTGTAACCACAGGGCAAGCAGGGGCGATTGTTGTTGCAACCATGTGCTTCCCAGTCCTTTCATTTGGGAGAGGAAATTGAAAATGGTGTTCCTAATCTTAAATTCCACCTTAGATATTAGATCAACGTAACATTTTTTTTCTTCTTCTGTATTTTGGCTCATTCAACGTCTGTTTAATTGAACAGCATTAGATTTAAAAAAATTCTTAAATATTGATATATTCAGTATTTTCATATTTAAACAGATCATATTAAAAGGTTTGAAGGATAACATTGAACTATTTATTTCTTGAAGTTTAAATTTTAAACAATAATAATGCATTGATAAAACAATAACTAAACGCTCCTAAACCATAAAATGCTGTAATTTTAATAATATTTATTTGTTACTACAGTGTAGTTTGAAGCTTCGAAAACCCACTCTCTTTATGATTTATTCTTTTTCTCCATTTCTTTCTGCTATTGTAGAAATGAACCCAAAACACAGTGAGATACTAATACTGAATCAAAAATACAAGTAAACAAAGATTAATTTTAAACCAAAGTGCCAACCAATTTAAAAAAAATAAAAATAAAAATGTAATTAAACAAAAGACACGCACACAAATTGTTTTTAAAAATGTTTTGTGAATCACAGTCATTTAGCATTACATACATTTGAGTTAGGGGGCGTCTATCTATAAGCACATAATGATGACAACAACGACAGCTCCATACCAGAACACAGAAATAGCTTCACATTGCTGTGGTGTAAAAGGTGTGCGCTATAGCTGCCAACACCACCATAAATGTAAAGATGAAAGACTCGTCCAGCCTGCCAAAACTGCCCTCACCGGAACCTGAGGCAAGACAGGGGTCAAGACAGATTTAGAAGGAATGCAAGACCGGCATGATTCGTGAGCCTCCATTTTGTAACTAATTGTTCCAAAACAACCCACCATTCCCACTTTAAATTGCATGAAACTAAATCAAACTCAAAGAATCTTTGGCAGGCATGTCTCACTGCAAAGAGAATACGGTTTTCCTCTTTTTCTATGCACAAATAAGCATTAAGCATCACCTGCAAAACAAAGCTGCTCCATCTCAGCAGGTTAAAAGTGACCCATGCTGTAATCAGACTCATCCAGGTTGGTTTGCACAACAGGTACAGCAGCTGCAAATATCAGGTCGCTATATCAATCCTAAGGCACATGGTGGATCTTATGGTAACAGAGGCAGCAGATATGTGTGTGCCCTCATGTGTGTGAATGAGCTGAAATCACATGAGTGTGCTGGGTTCACTTGAGCCACACTGGAATGTGGTTGAGAGACGTCAGGGTGACGTGCTCCCGACTCCAACACCCATCTCCCTGAGCGTAGTTCCGTGGCTTGTGTGCATGCCTGCTGGGTCCTGCCATGCCAGTCTCTGCCAGTCTGGCCCCGGGTACTGGATGGCTATATTAGGTGGCTGCCGGCAGGCAGAAGAAAAAAATGCAGGGTAGCTGTGATGTCATTGTCATGCCGCTGAGGTATGACTTCATGCGTCTTATCGGCTGCAGATAGCACTGCATGCTTGTGTTATATTCTGCCACATGCATTCACACGCTCTTCCTCCATCACCGGCATGCAGACGCAGCTTTTAAAAAGACACAAGACCGTGCACCCAGATACCTTGTAACCATGCCAACCATCTGTTTGACATACTGTAGCTGACAAGACAATGAGGGATTGAGCCGGTGAGTGGAGGCGAATCTGACCCTGATCCAGGAATGTGAAACATTCCTATTGAGGAAACGAAGAGTCTATTAATGATTAGCCTTACAACTGCGGTTATAATTGCCTGACACTTTGTGACTATTGAAGATGCCTCACAGAACAACGGAACCCTTCTGCATATGTGATTGAGGATGGTTGAGGAAATCTATCATGTGACTGATTTATTTAATATGCGATGGAAGTGCTTGTAAACTTCTGTTCTTGGACTGAATCACGAAACTGGGCTTTCCTGAATGTGATGCACTAAAAATCATGTGTGTACTTCAAAATAATGGCAAGAAATGTTTTTACAAAAATAACATTTAACACAAGTGTAGTCTGATAAAAAAACATACAGTGTAACCAGTGTAGTCTGATTCCTGGATTAATTAATCTGGTTGCATAAATGCTTAGAATACACTTACAAGTTAGTCATACATTTTATGTCTTTGAGAAAGGTCATAGCTCTCAGTTTCTTAAAAAGATTGGTCTAATTTGAAATTGAAAAATAAGACTGATTACCCCTTGGCTGACTGCTATTAGTTCTTAGTGTTAACATGGAGGCTAAGTTTATCTAACTGGCCCTGGTTTAATCAGTCTGACGTATCGTGCTGAACTGATTCGATCTGAGCAGCTACTGAATCAACATCTGACTCTATTGTTCTCAAAAGAACACTAAATAGTCTAATAAATAGTGTTCTCAAAAGAACGCTATTTATTTGAAATAGAAATCTTTTGTAAAAATTATAGATATCTTTACTACCACTTTTGATCAATTTAAAGTGTTCTAGCGGAAGAAAAGTTAATTTCTTTAAAAAAAACGTTTTAATGGTAGTGTAAATATTAAGAAAATCTCTTAATTTATTGCAAAATCAGATTTCTGAAACATTGATAAGCACTATTCTACTTGTTTCAAGACCAATTTCAATTAATGAACTAAGAAACTTGACTCTAAGGAACAAAAAGTAAACCTTTCCCTTTGTGACCGATAAATCAATCTGCTAATAAGTATGATGTTATGCCTTTCCTGTCCCATTTGCAGGGGTTTGGGTGGATGCTAGGTGGGACACCGTGAGATACGGTAAAAGGAGCCTGACCGGCTCCTTCTCCACCCCTTGGCTGGCCCTTTAAAAGATGTCAGATGAAAAGCAGCAGAGATTGTTGCTTTCCCTCACTCTCTCTCTCTCTAGCATTCTTCTGTCCTCGCCCCCTCAACACCCACGTCTTTTCTCTCCTCCTCAGCTGCCCACACACTCCCTGCTCAGGCTCACACTGACACACGCCCAGGACCCTCGTTCCCCCAGCCTGCCGCCTCTGGTTGTCCCTATAAACTCAGGATGCGGGACCCCCGCCTTGCGCCACAGTGACCCCATCCGCTCTGGTCCAAGCTCCCCCTCGCGTATATCCTGTGAGTGGGCTGGCCTGCCAGTGAGAGAGAGAGTGCGAAAGGAGAGGAGAGCCATCGCTTCCCTTTTCCGCCCCCCTATCCTGAGCCAGCGCTTCAAGCGAACGAGAATGACCAGCGGCGCAGACGCCCTTGTCCTGGAAGTTCCGAACACGTTCTTTTGAAACATTCCATTCCATGCCAAGAAGGGTTTCCTGCTCTCACGCCCAGCCCCCACCCCGCTGCGCTCGGACTCCCCCGGCCCAGACAAGGGCTCTTTCAGGGCTTCCTGGAGTACCACCTTCAATTATCTCAAGGCCGGAGAGAAAGTGCTGATGTTATACAATGCTGATAAAGTTCACCTCAATGCATTCCTCCCAAAGGCAGAGTGGCGTAATCAAAGGCGGGACAGATTACTCTGGCTCGGGATCGCGCTGGACAACGGCAGGGGTGACAGAGAAAACGAAGACTCCAAAAGAGAGAGAGAGATAAAGAGAATGAGAATTGGGGAAAAAGAAAACCTTAGATTAGAAGATCCAGCAGAACAAGAGAGCCAACAGGAGTGAGTGAGAGAGGGAAGAATTGACATTAAAAAAGGCACAAGAGAGAGTAAGTCGGGGCTCCACTCCAGCTGTTTACAGGGCTACGGGTCACCAGAGTTCATTTCCTCCACAGCACACACGTCTTTATCTTGCTCATCTGCCGACGGAGCTGATAGGAGCCTGGGGGACGCTAGGGGTGTCTAACACAGTCCCAGCCTGTGTCCCTTTGTCTTTAATTTAAGAGGGGCGCACAGTCCACCATCACACATCCCCTGCAGACTTCCTGGTGCTACTGTATTGTCCGCCTTTGCCCTCACGTGTGATTCAGGGTAAAAACCGCACTTCTCTGATCCACAGCGAGTCTCCGTCGGTGTTATGACTGCTGACGCACAATGGTTTTTACAATCATCTCACAGAATTTACAGTCGCGATTTCCAGTTCCAAGGTTTTGGAAGATAGTCTTGACTTATCTGATAAACGATGACTTAATCTTTTGGATCAAAGATTAACAGGGATTCACAAACCCCTGGGGTCATTTATAGACCCCATGAAATAAAAATTGGAGTTTTGAGGCTTTTGCTTATGTCTCTGAGCATTAAAGCCATCTATCTGCAAGCATATTTTTTTCTGAACAGTTCACAAAATAAATATTTAGTAGATGAATATGCTTATAAAATTCACTGTTTCTCACTTCTCACTAGCAATGGACCAAAATATTTAATGACTCATCTTGCAGTAAGCAGTTTTTCCCCCAGTCAAATGCTCTATAGAATGAGAAGATCCCTCCCATTATATATATATATATAGAGAGAGAGAGAGAGAGAGAGAAAGAGAGAGAGAGAGAGAGAGAGAGAGAGAGAGAGAGAGAGAGAGAGAGAGAGAGAGAGAGAGAGAGAGAGAGAGAGAGAGAGAGAGAGAGAGAGAGAGAATTTACATTATCTACCCTTTAATTTTAGGGTAAAAGTGTAAAAATAAACAACATTTTTTTTTTTGTTATTTAAGTTGTTAGTGTGTGTGGTAGAAACATTACCACATATAGCCTATGAAAATACCAAATTTCGATATCTTCAACAACGAATGAATCAAAAGCAACACATTTCTGGTTTGGTGTTGATGGAGGGCTACAACCTAAGGCTTTCTGATGGAGTTGACAAAAATAAAAGAGTTGTTCTTTAATTGATTATTGTAGTGAGGCAGACGGTGCACACTGTATGAAGGAATAGGGACTTCACAGCCTTGTCAGGGAAACAAAAGTATTCTATCTAAACAGTAACATATAAATAAGGACTAAAAGAGAGTGAATACAATAATCTTTGACATATGACTCACAGCACTGCATCATTCATGTGTAATACTACTCTCATGAAAGAGCACAAAAAGATACTAGTCACAGGTTGAGTAGAGGGGATGATGTGTCATCGGTTAGATGAAAATAAACAAGTCAATTGATTATTCAGCTGCATATCATTAACATCCACAGCCAGTTTTACAACACATTAGAGGTGCAGGAGAGGTGGAAGACAAAAAATTAGAGGAGAAGAAAGGAGAGGAGAGGAGAGAAGAGGAGAGGAGTTGCCCTGTGTGGGTCTGAACAAGGATGAGTCACAAGTTTGCTGCCCACTCAAACACCCACACAAACCAGAGAGTGGGTGTAAAAACGCTGGGCTCGGAGCCTACAGGCTTTACACTTAGAGAAAGAAGGAGAGAGATGATCGTTCTGTCTCTCTTTTCACTTTCTCTACTCCTCTGCACACATACACCTCTTCTACCCACGAGCTGAGCCCACATCGAGGGAGCATTTTATGATGTCATCTCCTCAGATCTAAAGAACCACGGCACTCAGGAATATGTGTGGGCTATTATCCTCTAAACGTTTGTGCCGTGTGCCTGTAAAATACTAAATCTTTTCAGAGGATACACCAGATTTCTTTCAAACTTTTTCTTTTCGCACAGATCTGAAACAATTGACCACATTTCTTTTCAATGCCACCTCCTGTCGCGCACTGATCTCACTCTTCGCACAGACCCTGGATCAAGTCTAGCACCTGCCAATTATCACCTTGCCGACCTAAACTTTCAAAAGCACACCATCAGAGTCTGGCAATTTTTAAAAAATCCACTCACTCGCCCTCAGGAAAGGCACTAAGGAGAAAATGTTGAACCTACCAGAGCAGGATGAGTGTGTGATTCAGTTTTAGCAAGTCCATCCTGAATCGTCATCTGAGGCACTACAGGAAAATGAGAAGGAGAAGAAAGTGTGTTATAATAAGCGTCATTATCTTGATCATGCTAACAATAAAAGTGTACATATCACTTTCAAAACCATTCCAGCCATCATGGACCAAGATTATGTTGTATAACATGTCCAATTCAAATTAGGACTGTGAAGGAACATTCTGTTGAAACGGACCAGCTAGATGACACTCAAGTGAGACAGATTGCTCATTAGAATATTTCACATTTGCGTGTGGGCGATCACCAACAGCCATTCTTCATCACAACTTGAATAATCTCCAGAGATGAGCGCTTTACTCGCAAAACAATCTCAAATCACATAAACAATCACGTAATTTCTTATTTTTTAGTAATTATGCATTTTATAATAATTATAACCCCTGTAACAGTGAACTGTACACTATGGATAAAAGGTTTAAAATACTATTGTGTAATTGAACATGAAAATGTGGCAATTATCCAACCGTTGCTATAAAAGGGAAGCTCTTTTAAGGCACTTCGAGGTACTTAACTGAAATATACTGTGGTATGAATCATTTACATCCTTATCATTATGCCAATTGAGGTACTGGATCCATTAACAGCACTTTTGAGGGTGAAAAGAAAAAAATTCCCTGACATGTCTGTCTGACAGCACAAAGAAGACTCTGTTAATGCACTACTTTGTAACTGATCAGACGCACCATTTGCCGAAAACTGAAATTACATTTTGACACAGGTTTACTAAGAAATAATCAAATTTCTCCTGTGCAGCCGTATAAAATTCAACAAATAAGACATTGCAGGCATTGAGGCTTGGCAAAGTAAACTCAAAAGCAGATTATTAAAACAAATAAACAAACAATACCTGAACAAGACAAGATCAGGTGCAGAAAAATGCTGCCTGGCAGCTCATTGTTACCGATAAGCAGCAGCTATATTTTACAATATCAGGAACAATAAAATTTAGATATGGCCAATAGGATGGGATTTATTTGACTGCTTTTGCATAAAGTTTCCTCTCATCACCCTATGCACATTAACATCACAGTGCGTCTCGTGTGTGCCCCCTTATGGAAAATATTTGAAACAAAAAAGTACTAATTCACAATAAACATGTATTAAGATTGTTAAATTAATGATTTGTGGGTGCATGACATCCTTTGCCGACACAGATTTAAAAAATAGTATTAATTGGATTAGTATTAATAGTATTAAAAGTATTAATTCAGTAGTTAAAGATGCAAAAAACATTTACACTAAGAGCATTAACGGCTCAAAAATGATTTAGTAATACAATTAGCACCAGTTTAGTACTTGATAATAAAAACAAAGTTTTTGCTTCCACCCCTCCAGTTAGGGTGTGCGTAATGGGGGTGGGGGTGAGGGGGGGCGACGAGGGGTGCTGGGGTGAGTGGGTTCTATGTGCATAATATGTCTGTTCAGTCCACTTGCAGGCGTCCGACAACTGCACTTCATCTTCCTAGGCAGTGGGGTTATCCTTGTCATTTGGGGAAAAAAGAGGAAAGGGGAAATGTGTCCTCCCTTGTTCCCCTCTCTAAACGCGCCCCTCTCTTATTCCCCAACTCAATTCTTTCAGTCCCCCGGGGCAACAGCATTCCAAAACACACACAAGAATTTCCTTTTCTTCAGTTCACAAACCCTCCAACCTCACTTCAAGAGGAAAAAAAATATACATCATTCTCAACCAAATGGTCCTTTCACTAAATAACAAAAATAAAGAAATAAAACGTCTGTGTAACTTATGACAAGTCATTAAACTACTTTTCGCAGTCTCTTTTTCTCTATATAATATGCAATTGTGAGATAGCCCCCCCCCCCCCCCCCCCCCACACACACACACACACAGTAGCTACAGCTTGTTCTATGTGTGCCTCGTGCATGCGGCAGTGTAAGTTGGAGATTTTAGGCACAAAGCAACATAAATGCAGGAGGCAGCAAAAACAAGTATTCTTTTTAATTTAATTATCACATATTTATCATATTTGTGGCTTTAATGCTATAGTTTGGCCACATGCTACTCGAAATAAAAAAAATATTAAGCAAATGCTAAACAATGCATCTGAAGCATACACAATACGCATCTTATATGGCACAGTAATAATAAAATAGACAGAGGACGCACCTTTTGTTTCACTTCGCTGCATGCTCGCAATCTTCATCCGCGCTCCATCATCACTGATAGCGGACAGTATGTTTCTCTGTGTTCAGAAAAAAAAGAAAAAGAAAAGAGAGAACGGTATGAAAAACGAGCTCAGCTCGACAAAATGAAAGTAGGCTACGACTCCGTTGCAAATGCAGAAACTTCGTGTTCATCATCGCATGTTTCATTCATCTGCTTGTCATTTCCCTTTTCCTTGCGCCGGCCGCCTTTTCACGTTGTGCACTAATACCGAAGGGCTTGGAAATAACACTGCTACCCCATTCACATGAACGCTGCTGACTTCACCATTAACCAGCATTCAGTTTAGAAATCCCCCTCTGCCGGGGCCGTCCCTTCGTGCGCGCATATAACCGGGATATAACGCACTACATGCAGGCATAGCCTATAATATCATGCACACGATTTGAGGAAATTCCTAAGTCAAAAATAGACTTTTGTGCAAAAAGGTGAAAGTTATAAGATGAGGTGACATCATACGTTGAACTTGCATGTCGATGTTTCTGAGAACAGAAAGGGGTAAAACAGCTGCGTCCTCATAACTCATTTGTATGCAGCTGATAAAGATTTCAACAGTAAATTCAAAGGGGAATTTGACAGTAGCATTAACTTTGTTGTTCTTCATGTCGGAAATAGGCTACTGTGCGTTTAAAAAATAAAGCCCGAAGCCACTGGATACATTTCTAAAATTTCACTACAGAATTGTTTTAAAAACTACAGAACGACATATGTGTACAAGAGTGTGCGAATTATTCAGTGACTTTCTGGGATTTATAAGGACTTCCTGTGAGTAATTTTTTGCTGCGCAATCTGCTGAGGTTCGTCTCGCGTACGCGGTTTTGTCAGCCGCCTTAAATTGTCTACTTTTAAAAACAAATATGCTTGTGATATATAAATGAATTATATAATAAAAAGTACTTGTTCTGTCGACGTAACAGACGATTACCGAGTCAAACGCTGTCGAGTCTCGAACTCTGCTGTTGCTATGGTTACCAGCTCAAGCTTGTTCGCGAGCATCTATTTAAGTAACCAAACTTTTGTTGACACTGAAATGTTTATTGAAAATGATGGCGTTCCAAATCTAACCTCGAGAGTTTTTCAGAGCTCCAAAGACCATGCAGACCATACAAGAACCACAGTGAAAATGGTTCTTGATATGAAGAAGTTCCTTTTGTGCTTCAAGGAAGGAACCATTAAATAACCTTTATTTTAATAGTATAGTATAGGAAACATGGTATTTATTACTGTTCGGAAGTTTTTACGTGCCACATTGGCATAAGCTGAAGAATGTTTATCTCAGTAAAATTAATTTAGAAACTTTAATCCAATTGAGGAGGAAGTTAACAAGGGCTTTCAATTGATTGATTCACATTTACTGTTGTCAAAATTTATTTAAAATAAACCTTTCATGTGTATTTAAGAGCTTTGTAATAGACGTAGCCTACATTTCTGTGGAATCTGAAATTTGTTTATTGAAGATTAATGTCTTAAATTGAGTTAACGCTGAATGGTAGTTTAGAAATCAGTTCCTGATCTGGAGTTTTGTCAAGGAAATTGTTTCATTAATTCAGAATTTGAAATATCCTAAAGGATGCAAGCGAATTTAAGACCTAATCAGTGGCAATGGAAATGTAAAAAGCCTTCATTACTTTCCTAACACACAATTTCAACTGCAGTGCATGCCAGATGCTGAAATTTGCATGTTGACAAATGAGTAATATGTGCGTTCATCATTTAAGTAGTTGTTGGTGCATGGGAAACCACTGAGCTTTGTGTACAAGCTGGTTCCCCCTTTGCTTTCCCTCTTTCTCTCTCGATGCAGAGTTGTTTTTACAGTAGACACCCGGGGTTTCACCAGAGAGTAAGAGCAGGAAAGAAGTACAAGGGGGGTTCACCTAACTGACCACATCGTCTCATTCACAACAGACCATGAACTCTCTTCTTCAGTCCTTGTCCCGAATATAGAAAGGATGCATGGGGGAAATACAACAACTGTGGGAGGTGCCCAGTGATTTACATAAAATTTCCAAAGTGCCAGATTGGCATGTATGATGAAATGTCTTGTTTTTTCCATTCTCTTTCACAGTATCTAAAGCTTTCAAGGGAAGGATGATCAGATGATGAACTTGGGGAAATTTGCACAATTGATAATTTGACACGGTTCAGAAACACATCTCTATGATTGTACAGATGAATTCTTGTTTAATAGATATCCAGATAGCTAACATGCACAAAAAATTAAACTTTGAATGAAGGTGGAATCAAATACACTAATCCATCTTAGAATTATATCAAGCTTCAGTAAATAGATCTGTGTTTTGAACTGAGAAATGTGCCAAATTATTATTAGGGAAATGCTTATTTGAAATGAATATTAATGATTTTACACTGAAAAATTTATCTCATTTCATAGCTAACGTTGTACTGTTCTAATCAGTGTGAGCACATCTGCACATAGAAAAATATGAAAACATAACCTGCGCAGCATGTCTCTTCAGCCCTGCTCACACACACAGCACAGTATGAGCCTTTACTGGTATGGAAACATTTTAAATATCAGTTTCACAGCTGCTTCAGCCAAATAAGACAAGCAACAGACAAAGAGTGAGAACAAAGCTCTTGATAATTTAGTCGCTGTATACTAACGTATTTTCAAAATTTATATCTGAAAAAATAGGGTTGAAGGCTTTTTTTCCAGCTAAATAATTACAACTGTATATTTCTTGTTTGTCACAGACAAATTATTGAGAAGCATCTAATCGTTTTACAATAATAAAAAAATAAATAAACACCATTTCAACTCAACATTTCTGTAGTGCACGGTTAGCAAAATTTGATTCTCCAGTTCTATCATGATCAATAATGGCTTGCCAACATTTGGTTCAAGAAAAGATATACAGCACCCAGAATGCAAAAATACAGTTGCATGTTTTAACAAAGTGTTCCATTCCTATGGCAGAAAAAAAGCAGGAAAAAAAGCAGAACACTTTTCACTTCAGGAACTTTAAAACCTTTACATTGACCAGTTGACATATCTATAGCATAATGGGAAAAGCTTTTCTAGTTAATGAGAAGTAAAATTTGGACACAGAATTATGCCAGCTGTAATATTTGGCAGTGAATACACTTGTGGATCAACTGAAATCCACTGGCAAATACAACCCCCCCCCCCCCACTTGCAGCACATGATAATGAATCAATGCTATAATATTTATGAATAGCATGTTAAGATATGGGAGAATACAGACTTAAAATCAAAGATGCATTTTAAGAATTAGATATATTGTCTCTATGGTTGTGCTTGGCTCAAAATGCAGACAATGGCAACAATACCTGAATGCATTCTCTCAGTCTTATCCTGACAAGTAGCTTCAATCATTTGCGGCTTCAGTCGGCTGTGGCTGGAATTTGTTTAACCATAGTCTAAAGGACATGCTGCCTTTGTTTAGTTAGACCAGATATATTGTAATGAATAACCACTCCTGTTAGATTCAGTTCATATGTCCCTATTATTCATCATAAACCATTTTACATGTGATTTCTAAATTCTTTGATCTTGGATTCTCATTTACATTTAAAAGTCCATGCAGGATGGATTTCCAATGCATGTACATACAATAAAAAGGTAGCATTTCCTTGCTAAAAAACAATTCTGGTGAATTAACAAGGAACCCACATTTCTAAATGCAATGGCGTCTTAAAGGAATTCAGGTGAACTTTCACCTCTTTCCTCAATCTGTCAAATATAGAATTGATTTCCAATGTAGACAAACATACTCTTTCTGAAGGAATGTTTAGGTCAAACAGTTTTCAAAATGGGGTTTATGAAATGTTTAGATATTACAATGTGCACGCATAGTTATTATTGTGAACAATTAGTACATAGGATCAACTACTTAAATGCTTTAGTTTGACAGAGATGTTGAAATACCTCCGTCACAGACAGTAAATCAATTCAGAAAGGTTGAATCCTTTCAGCCCTTATCGCTAACTGAATCGATACTAAGTCGGTGTACACGGTTTAAAATAAAGACCAGATTTGGCAATACTTCCATCAGTTTAAAACCTGTCTAAAATTAATCTATACTGTGAACAAATAAAATTGTTTTATTGCGTCTATAATTTATATATTTGTATCTCATACTTTTGCTTTTGTATTGACGCAGCCTGCAGAGATTTTTCTAGTGAACATCTGTAGTGTGCGAGTGAATGAGTGAATCTGTACTCACTAAGTCTTATATTCCTCTACGCTCGAGTTTGAACGTAAAAGCCGCTCGCAAGCAGCACATCCATAGAAACGTCCCTCTTTGTTTGTCATTTGTAAGGATGGAATGAGACCACCTCTCAGACCACACACCATTTAAATTCATCTGTGCATTTATCAGTGAACTGGAAATGAAAAATATCGCCAACCCCGTGGGGAAACAACAGCAAGACACTTTACGCTCCCAGCAGACAGTGAGCTTCTAAAAGCGCCACAGGTGGGTCTTTTTGTATCCCCACCCGGTTGTGCCCCATTTTGGGAAAGCCCCTCGGCGGCAGGCAACAACCGTCTCCAGCTGAACCTGAAATACAAGCCAGAGCGCTGGATTTTCCCTCTGCAGAGAGGGGGATCGATTCCCAGGGATCCGTCTGAGCTAAACTCTCTTAAATGTCCCCCTGGCTTTTGTCTTCACGTTTCAGCTGAAATTCACAGCATTCATTGAGCACTGCTTCAGAGAGCACAGGAATGCTTGGGGTTTGACAGACACCTCTGCCTTCTGCAAATGTATGCGCTTGGTGGAATATTTCACATACACACACTTCACTTTTAAACACACGCACTTGGTCACCCACACACGTTGAGCTACACCCTCCCACATAAATACCTATATCCAAACACCCACACACACTCATGTGCTCCTCATGTGCACACACACATATCCACCCACACACATGCTCCGAACAATAAGTTTCTCATGATAGCTCTGATCTTGTTTTGTACGGAATGGGATACAACACAAACAAATACGCCATGCAGATAATGGCTTTAGCCAAGCTCCTACTAGCAAGTTTAAGCAGTTTGGGAAGAAGCAGATAACTGTGCACGATCCATTTATCTCTCTTTAACTGCGGAGAACAAAGAGAAAAGCTGCATTTCTGTCCATTGCATTCCATTCTAGCTGAGACACTCACTCAGCACAGAGAAAACAATTACAGTTCGTCTTTCAGCAGCCCAGAGGATTCACTGTCTTTGCAGTGCATAGCAAACAATGAGGTGCTTCTTTTCTATTCATGAGGAGTTAAAATTGACCACATTTTTAACATTAAAGAGACTGAGCCAAAACTTTACATCATTGTAGAGTCTCTTAATACATCTGAAATTTAGATAATGTCAATAATCTCCAAACATTTACTTTTGCGCAACAAGTTTAAGTTCATCTTCAAAAGAATCTTACCTGCACACATGGCACGGTGTGATTTGTGTCTTCCTTTTTCTTGTCACTCCATTTCCTCCAGTGCTCATGTGCCTGTAACTCAGTGCAGTATCCTGTTAAGATCTGCTGTTCTATGTGTGTGTGTGTGTGTGTGTGTTTGAGGCTGCAGCTTTTGCCATTCTCTGCGAGTATCACTCTGGAAGTGTTGTATCCACAGCCTGCCTTGGGTTTAACTACATAGCATCTCTCCACCCCCATGGCTGCATGGCGTGTGTGAGCAGGGAAGGTTTTCTGCCTACACGCTCTGTAAGTCGGCCCCCAGCACCCCCCCCCCCCCCCCCCACACACACACACACACACTCACATTCACTGCCTACTTAAAAATGTCGTCACCTGACCAGCCTACCACAGTCAGCCCACACATAGTTTAGTTTTTTCCTCTTTTTTTCCCAGTTTTTTTGGCATCAGTTTTGTGAAAAAAAAAACAGTAATGAAAATTACCAAAATAATCAATAAAAAAGCCCAAAACAGTTGGCATACGGTTGCTGTCAGAGTTTATTTTCGCCAACAATAGGCGTTTCAAGCAAGAAACTCATTATCAGTCACAATCAGACCGATTACTTTTGTGAAAAAGTGCACTGACTATTTGTGCTTTTTTAAAAGTGAGAATTCTGTTGCTTAACTAATCTTTTCTAAATACATTTCTATTAATTTATTTTAAATTGTGAAATTGTAATTCATGACCTCACAATGCTCACCCTGTTATTGGATTGATTACTCACTCCATTAAATCATAAACAGGTCACCTCAAAATGTGTACTGTTTACCATGTGCATCTCATCAAACAAGTCCTTTAACACTAGACAGTCTACTCTTTTAAAAGTGCGAGGACTCAATGAAATGTCAGTGTATGGAAAACATATGCCTTTGTTGAGAACGCAATCAGAGATCAAATAGCTGTTGAGGCGACACACAAAAAACTCTGAACGAAAATGGATACATGGCCCCAAACATATCAATCAGTATTTCCATCAACTCTTTCCATCAACTCTCAAATATTACAATGAAGCAGTTTATATTACTCTATGTGGAGGGTTGGAGCTGTATGTTTTTTTAAAATTCCCATTTCTGGGAAGATACGTTGGAGTCAAGCTCTCCATGTCCTCACCCTTTTAAAACTAACCAGCCGCAAAGAGGTGATAAAATATGAACTTGTCTATTTGAGAGACCATATAGACAACAAGTGCTCTATTAGAACCGAACACCGCCAGTTATACAGCTTTACTTTCACTGCTGTGCATTAAGCTAAAGTGGGTGTGTGCGCTTCAATTTGTGATTCCTTTTCCGAGCTGTTAGTGGACTATTTTAGAGAGTGAGACTGAAAGAATATTCAGGTAATATGGTCCATGGACAAGAGGCAGGAATTATATGTTGGAAGACCACACACTCAGTCAATATGCAGATAGAATTTATAGACAGTAATGGGGAAAAATGAGGCTTATCCACAATAAATAGGCCTACCTTTGCTGGTGCAGGTGTCTAAAACATTCAATATCAGTTGGGTTTGTATTATAGTTTTAGTGAAAATGTCTAAGCATCCTTAAAACAAGATGCATTGGGTTTGTATTATTTTTTTGTGAAAATATCTAAGCATCCTTAAAACAAGATATACGTTTGCACAATATAATTGCTTCTCAACAATATTTATATTTTTGTATGATAAACATTTGAACTAAAAACCAAGACAAAAATACTGATGTTTTAATGTACATATATTAAATATTAATAAATTGGTATACATAGTTTTTGCAGTCTGAACCAAATCTCTTTATTTCTCTCGTTTTTTCATTTAAACAAGATTCTTCAAGCTGAGACTCTTAAATGTATGATTATGTTCCAGTCAATGAGAAAAGGTTTAAAGATTTAAGAGGTTATGACATGGATTGTGTTCAAGTTACTTTTGGTTCACTTATAATGTTAATAAAGTTTTTTGCACAAAAAAAACAAATATATATATGAGGAGAAAAAATGTAATTTACAGACAAAGCATTATACAATTGTTTACTTACCGTTTGCGATAGATCCAAGATCTGACTGCTTCATCTGTCAACAAAGGTTTCTTTGCAACCTCTCCATTACACTGTGCCTTGTTTACATAACAATCTGCAGTCAAATTCTCTGAATAAACATATAATCCTCCATCGCGATCCATGACTCCATAAAAAATATGTTCCTGATGCTATCATTCTGAAGTCTCAATGAGCAAATGAGCTGTTTAAACAGGACACTTTAAAGCGAACGTTCCTTTACACTTCCATTTACTCTTGTATTTTTTCTTTAGTTGGCGGACTCAGAGGAGTGAGGAACATCAGAAAGTGAACGGGCAGCATCTGTATACTGAATACAGTGTAGACAGCGTCAGTGATTATAATGGGTTCTAATTGCTTTTGAGCAACTGGCACCGTCAATTGTCAGCCGTTGAGTGACTGAACGCCAGTGGGCAGGGTCTGTTGCGATGATGTAAAACCATTCCTTGATGCTTGCTCTCGATGCAGGCACAGGCAAATATATTTGTCTGTGTGGCGTCACAAATCAATATCAAAACGAGCAGTTTTTGGACATTGATGAAATGAAGGACGTTTTAAGCTATGAAACTTGCAGGATGTTTTAACTGAACAAAAACCTTACATGTCAAAAGATCAAGGTAAATTTGATATTTTGTGTCATGACCCCTTTAAGTCAGGCACGAGCCCGACCTCCAATAAACCGGTAACTATGAGAGTGAAAGTTTACCGAGCTGCCTAATGAACCAATCATATTGGGAGGTCATTCTTGCAAACAACAGAGGCTGATTTGTTTCCTTGAGTGCCTGTCAATGTTCTTCAATAAAATTACATTTCATTAATGAAATAATGCACAGCTGCACACACAGTAGACTGCAAACAGTTTGTTTTACTTTCATACATTCATTAAACAGACCGTGATATTTGAAAGCTTGTTATCTTTCATAATTGACTGCACGATTTATCGCTAAAAGATCGCAAACTTCATTCAAACTCCCATGCAATCTCATTCCTAAATGACAAAGATTCTGTGTATTAAACCTTTGACAAGTACGATCACAGTGAAACACAGCGTTGGCGCTACCGCTGATCCAGAGAGAGCAGTCATGTATGAAAAAGCTTCACAAAAAGTCTTTTCAATCACACAGTATCATTATTTCTGTCATACAATAATTCAAATTATCACAGAAGTCATAAAAGTTTATAGTTCTGATATAAACACTAATGTCTACGGTAGTGATCAAAATAGAGCTGATCACCTTTTAAAAAATTAACTTGATGCTTCAAATAAAGATTGTATCAATTAAATCATTACATCAGTAAGTAGTGACAAGTGACTGTTAAAAAATGAATCACTGAATCATTCATTCATGAGATTCATTCAAAAGATGCTGATTCATTCAGTAATGAAATAGGTGTTGTTTTTATGAGTAAGTCAAAGAAAAATTGTGACTCTTAATTTACCAGAATCCTGCGGTTCTATTAACAGGTGTGGCCTCTTAGAAACAAAAACCCTCACGTATTCAGTTGAGTAAGTTCTCATCACATAAGTACAAAGACCCCACCTCTACACCCTCACCACAGTTTCCCGACAATTCTTTCCCACCTTAAACCAGATTTTACTCTCAGAGAGAGTTCATGTTCTCACAGACACACAGGTCACTGGGTTATTTCTCATTCAGGGTGTCCACTCTTGAAATTTCCATCCTGCTGTTAAAAGCGAATTTACCCGGGAACAACACAGATTCATGCTGTGGAAACCTAAGATTCCTCCAAGCACCCATATGCACTTCATAAAATGCGAGGTGGACCCATGGAATGATAATGACTGGAGTAATTGATTAAATTATAGCAGTGCAAGCAGTGAAGATCAAGAGTCATTCACAGTTAACAACTTTTCAAGTGTCTGCATAAGGTTCTTCAGCTCATGTTGCACTTGTGCTGGTTTCCACAGGTTTTTAGAAAACATAGAAGCATTGCTCTTTCTTTTTTTCTTGAAAAAGACAATTGCCAGGAAGATGAATTGATTTTCTTTGCAACACTTTGCAGTCATCTTCAAGTTAGGTACTTTTTCATAGGTGGGATGTGGACAGACACAGTGGGAATACCCTCTGGACTCTCTGCTCGGAAGATGATTACCGTAACATGGCAGCATAATCTTTACTTTCAAAACATCTTTACTGATTATGAACCTTTAAAGGGATAGTTCTCACAAAAAGGAAAATTATGGCATCATTTACTCGCCCTCATGGCGTCCCAAAACTGTATGACTTTCTTTCTTCTAATAAAAGATGTGAAAAATGTCTCAATGTTTTTTTTTGTTTGTCATACAATGGAAGTCAACATTTTTTAAAATATCTTCCTTTGCATTCTGCAGAAGAAAGGAAGCCATGTTTGGAACCCATGAACTTTCATTTTTGGGTCAACCATCCCTTTAAAATACATTTTATAAGTTTACAAACAAACAAAATATAGGTTTTAAGTTATACGTTTTAACAGAGTCATTGGAACAGATATTTGTGGTAAATAAGTTTCTTGGACATTTCACATGTGATGATAAATAATACATCTGAAAAGACAGAAGCAGATTTTAATAACGGAAAGCATGCCATTTTGTGCAGGTATCTGAATTATTTTTATTCAGAGTCACCAAGGACTGATAATAATAATAAAAATTCTAACTTACATACTATTTTTAGTTATCCTTTTAAACCTTATCTTGTCTGTAATGTATTTTAAGTGTTATTCCTGCATCTGGAGCCAGTTAGAATTTCTTTGACAGTATTTAAATAATTATAATTCATATCAAGCATTATATATTAAGAAACATTATATTTTCCTTTATAATGAAAGTATAAGAAGATAAAGTAAAAATGATGTATGGTATATAAGGTGGAGGAGGACATGCTGGTAAAATACTGTTCTCATTTTGATGTAAAAGGGAGTTCCCCTTGTAATTTCACAGCAATGAAAACAAAAAGAGACATTGGTAATGCACAACAGGGTGATTATTCGTACTTGCATGGAAATTATTCAAATTTAAATTTAAAACACTAGGGATGTGGTGATTTAGGTTTGAAGTAGCTTTATGATCTGATTATTTATGGACGGCTACACCCAAATGAACATGACTTTCCATTCAGAGCATATTTGCCTGGTACCAGTAACCTTCATTCATTCAGTAAAGAATACAACTCAACTCAGTCCAATTTATTTTTGTGTTAACATGCTACTAAGTTGATGTTGTAATAACAAAATACATGCATATTGGTCTAAATAGTCTATTTTAATTAGATTTAAATATTGGTCAAAAAAGATCAGACCTGAACCATTTGCTGACACTTGATGGACCAGGCCTATGGTGCTGATGTCACTTTCAAGGAATCACAACTTTAGAAGTGAAGGGCCACAACGTGAGCCAATGTGGACAGTCTGTCCACATTGTTCTGTACAAACTGGACAGGAAGAAGAATTGACAGTCTGTACTTTTTGAAAAGAAGCTATACATTCTGGGAAATTAAGTGTTCTTAGACAACAGTTAATTGATTGGATACTATGAAATATATAAACTAAACAATTTTGTATAGGTAGGCATTTCAAACACCTATCCATCCAATTACCCATCCATCCATCCATCCAATTATCCATTATCCATCGAATCATCCATATATCCATACATCCAATTATTCATCCATCCATCCGATTATCCATCTAATCATTCATTTATATGATTATCCATCTGATTATCCATCCAATCATCCATCCATCCAATTACCCATCCATCAGTCCATCTAATTACCCATTTATCCATCATTCATCCATCCAATTATGCATCCATCCAATCATCCATCCATCCATCCATCCAATCATCCATCCGATTATCCATCCATCCATTCATCCATCCATCCATTCATCCATCCATCCATCCATCCATCCATCCATTTGTTCATCCAATTATCCATCCATCCTATTATCACGCCATCCATCCAATAAATTATTCAAAAAAAAATTATATCTATCTATCATGATGCATAAAAATCTTCAAACTTAATTGCATCCTATTTGCTACTTCAATGCAAAATCAGAAACTGAATTTGAATGGACCACAACCCATTCAGACCATGCAATCTCAGTCTGAAGGCCCATCGTGTGTTCTGAAGGCCACTGTTGCATTGGCACCCACTGATAGCCAGCAAAGATCTTGTTCCTTCTCTGCCAATGGGTGGTTTGCAGCTGAAAAGTTTCCCTGCAAAATTCAAGGAAACAAAGGCCTTCATCAGAACACTTTGTCATTACTATATAGCATCCGATTCTGTACTTCTAAGAATATGCAAATCTAAAATTCTGATTGCAGACTGATTATGACATTTACTGCTATCTGATTATGAGAGCTGCAGAAGCAAAGCACATCAAAATTGAGCCTCCATACTTGGAACGGGTTGAAACTAAATGACTGCTGACCTAACATTTAGCAAGAGGTGTCAACAGGGCACTAAAAGCTGGATTTGCTAAAAAGATTAAGTTTATAGTTGACCTTTTTGAACAATTTGACAAAGGTTGAGACATGTCAAGCTCATATCCACTCCTGGTAAAGTGATTTATTTTGAGCTGTAATGAGTGGGCCGGAAGAAATTATCATTTACAAAAATGTATTTGAGTCATAATTATCAATTTTAAATGACTTGCTATGAGGTATGGGACAAATAACTGCAAAGATATTAATGTAACTCTTCGTAGTGTATTATTAAATCAAGGTATCATGCGAAGCATCATGATATTGAAGGTGGAGTGACTTGTTTTACCCTTGTTTGCATAAGTTATTGTTTGTAGCTGTTGGCATTTGGTGGGAGGACCGCACCAAAGCCACTTCCTGAAATGTTTAACGTCTGGCAAACCCAAAGTGAGAATTGTAGATAAGGAACATATAAACCCACCTCACCTGTTTGAGAAAGGAGACAGTCCAGGTACAAACACTGTGAAGTAGGGGTGGGCTTAGATGTTCATGCACTCCCTACGTAAATGTTCTGTTCCCCCTCCAAATCCAGTTCCTCTTGCAAAACAATCATTTACACACAAAGTAATTAAAAAGAAAATACTCGGGGGATTCTCTATCAAGGTAATTCCCAAAATAGCCCAAGGGGGCTCTTCAAAGGCTCACTGGACATGCAGACAGGTAATTTGGATCAAGACGTTAAGGAATGTGAGTGGGAGTCACTCTCCAGCAGCGCAATATTCACAAACTGACAATTATGAGCATACCTAGATAGTCAAATCTCCCATTTTGCATGCTTTGCTGCATTGCATCGACTACTGCACTTGTCATAACAAGTAAGAACAGGACACCCTGCTGGAGAAATGGCTCATAAGCATTTAGGTGAGGGTGACTCAGGTGTGGAGGAAGGCCATGAATTTACATACCATTCATAGCAAGTGTCAAAGGTCGTTCTGACATAACCTGCATACCTAAAACACAAAAAGTTTGTTAACATTTATTTTAGAATTGAATAAAAGAAAGAAACTGCTGTTGAAAAGTTTGGGGTCAGAAAGATTTTTAAAATGTTTTTGAAAGAACTTTCTAATGCTCACCAATGCTGGATTTATTTAGACAAAATTACAGTAAAAACAGTAATATCATAAAATATTGTTACAAGTTAAAATAACTGTTTTCTATCTTAAAATACTGAAAATGTAATTTATTTCTGTGATGGCAAAGCTAAATTTGCAGCAGTCATTACTCCAGTCTTTAGTGTCAAATTATCCTTCAGAAATCATTCTATGCTGATTTTGTGGAAACCATGATACCTTTATTTCAGAATTGATTAACAGAATTTTTTTTAGAGAGAAATCTTTTTGTAACATAAATGTTTTTACTGCCACTTCAATAATAATACAGTACACTAATCTGTAACTACAATAATACAGTAAAAAGCATTTTGTGTAGCTGTTGTTAGAACTGCACTGCTTTTCAGATTTTATTAATATAGCCACAATTAGTCAAATTTTCAATAAACGGAAAGAAATGTTTGGAAATATAAACTGATATTTCACATGATACACAACAGCAAAAGATATAACTAACAGTAAAATAACTTAAGTTTAACATTTTTTGGGGAAAAAAGTATGTAAACATATGCAAATTGGTCATTTAAATTCTGTAGGTACAGAGAATTTTGGCGGTAGTTGTGTTTGTGGGAAAAGAATTCATGCAATTTGAAAGATATTATCCATCCAATGAAAGAAAGTCATTGAATGTATTCTGTGCCAGATCAATGAAAGATGAAGCAGAGTCTAACCCACTTATATTGCTTTTTTGCTCACTTTTGACTTGAGTATTGAGAAATTGGTTCTAGCGAAAAACTGTATATGAATAGATACATCAATCCATGGCGGCAATTTCAAAATCAGTAAAATAAGGTAGTTTGATTTAGTCTTTCTTTTATTTGGGGTCAGGATTGAGGTTACAGACCAAAGACTTTGGAATGCCACTCTCCCACATGAGGACTCATGTGATAGTGTGCTCATGCCCGCTATCTGCCATCCTCTGGATCGTCCTTTCTTATAGCACGCTCTATGACTGTGCCAATTCCACTTTGCCCTTTATCATTTATGTGTGATTCCCTGTATCTGCTCTGAAACATCCCGCTGTTATGCGCGTCTCCCCCATTTCGCCTCTTTCCAGGGCTGAGTCAGTGCAGATGAAGCTTCCTGTGCTGTGACTCACTGAACATAGTGATCTACACTACTCAAAACACAAGCTTGGCTAGGCCAATCAGCTGAGAAGATCTGGGACAGAAGGAAACACTTCTTTACAAATGTGGAGACCTTATAATGAGACCATATGGCATGGGTTGCAGGGTTGTTGTATGTGACTGCCAGTGCTTATAGAATAAACCTGTATAAATCCACACAAGAAACTTATGTTCAGATCCACATGACACAATCTATGTAAAGTATCTGTTCCATCATGCTTGTAATGGTTTAATTTTGTTTTGATAGGCTATGTCAAGGACATTCCTAAGGAAGAAAGTCAGGGATAATTAAGAAGTGTTTTCACACATCTCAAAACCTAACGGCATTGATAATGAGAAATGGGATATCAAGTTTCATAGTCATAAAAATATTGCCATTTCATTTTCCACAGCCAATGGCAGAAGAAATGTGTAAACCAAAGGCCATGGGATTTAATGAGAACAGCAAAACAATGTGAGAACATGGTCATTCTGACATGCCGTTTTACACATTCATCAAGACTCTGAAACCAGCATGTATGGTGTGAAATGCAGGAACACTGGGTACGTTCCAAGTGTCTTGTGCACTGTGAAGTGGACTTCACAAGGTGTTCAGCCATCTTAAGTGAGATTCCAAATCACAAAGAGCGTGTTTGCTCAGTCCAATGGGCATTATGTTTAATTCACCTCCGAAATATCAAAGAGGCATCACATTTGAATTTTTTTTATACAATTTATAAAAAGCTTTGTTAACATTAGTTAATGCATTCGGTATCATTAGGTATTTTACACCATTTAGTAATGTAGGTTAATTAATAAATGTTCTAAAATTTTGTTTTAATTTTCATGCACACATCAACAATGATACAGTAGCCTATATACCAATTAACATTGTTTGTGATACATTTGTGATACCTAATACATTATTCTTTTTGCATTTTGCAAAGCTTTACTATTCCTATTACATATTAATATACTGATTAGTTATATATTATATTACTATGATAAACTAATTATAATTTCAGATTCTTTTTAATAAAAAAACAAAAAAAAAACTATATGTTTTTAGAACAAATCATATTGCTTTGGATATGATTTTTTGAATATTAATGAAGACTCAATAAAAATACTGGGTGAAAACCAGACTCAACAAATGACACAAATATTTTGCTATATGTTTTACACAAACTATATACAATGTTAAACATTTTAGTGTGAAATTACAGTTTATTGCAGGTTAATTTCAGTAGGATTTTGGAAAACACAATACTGTATTTCTACACTGCAAATGTACTATGAAGGTACCCAGCATACAGTGTGGCATGTATAGATTATGCTGTGGAGTTTCTTGATTCCTGTTAATTTTTATCTGTGCAGCTGAACTTATTTTTGCTTTTCTTTTATCAGTTTGTGTTGTTGATTTATTTTGTAATGTTGGTTTATGTTGAATAAGTGTTTTTATTATTTGTTGAGTGTCACCATTGTTGTGTTTTGTATTTCAAGTATTGATCTCTGTGCATCATTAAGTGATGATTATAAGATGATGTCACATTTTTCAAAGATGAATCTCAGCTGTTGCTTCACTTTTGTGGAAGGTCCATCTACAAACAGTTATGAATTTGAAATAAGTTATTGGTGGTTAATCTTCATGCTAATACTAAAACAAAATCTTCGGTTTCACTTTATTTTGATGGTCCCTTTAACACATTCTGTTGAATATAAATAATGTTGCACCTACATGTCTACTAACTCTCATTAGAGTGTTAGTTGAGTATAAGTAGACTGGTAAGGTTAGGATTAGAATAAGATGACTTGTAGTTTCAAAATTACTTATAATCAGTAGAGTTTTTGTTGAAGGGTTGTGATATTGTGTGTATCACAATAAAGTGTTATCAGATATTAAGCAGAAAGTCTACTTATACTCTAATGAGAGTTAGTTGACATGTAGTTGCAAAGTTCCCTATCGGTCAGTCACTACAACGTAGGTCATGACTGACCAATAGGAATCTCGCTAGAGAGGCCAATCTACTTCGAGTGAAACTAAAACAAGCCAATACACATTGGCGTGCAATCATTTGCATCAGCTGCGCGCCCTCGTTAGCGCGGGTATAAACGAGCAGCTGGTGCGATTGCACACTAGCTTTTTGCTTCGGAGCCAAGCACTTCGTATGCTGAACAGAGTGAATTTGAAAGCAAGCCTCTTCTGGATCTCTCCACTTTGGTGCGGGCGTGACGGCACAACAGCGCGAGCGGTCTTTTTCTCTTCTCTCTCTCTCTTCTTTGTTTGTTGTTTTAAAACTGAGCAAACAAAAAAGCTGTTTTCACGGCTGGTAAGGTGCGCGGTTAAAGCGCTCAACGACCGTTTTTACGGCTGGTAAGGTGCGCGATTAAAGCGCTCAACGGCCGTTTTTACGGCTGGTAAGACCAGCGAGAGAGAATCGCGCACAGACAGGTGCACATTCCTGTCTGTGTTCGCTGTGACCGTTCCCCTGCGTGCTTCAGCACCAAGGAGAGCAGTCTCTAAAAGAGCTTACACAGATAGTTTGCGTCTTTTTCAAGATGACATTCTATCTGTGTGTTTCTGGATGCGGTCGTTACCTGGGGTCGCGGGATGGTCACGATCGCTGCCTTGTGTGTCTGGGCCTCGAACACGCACAGGCAGCGTTCGTGGATGAGTCATGTACCCATTGTGGGAAGATGACCATCTCGGAGCTGAGGTCGAGACTCACGTTCCTGCAAAGGGGCGGAGTCCCCGTGCCTGCACCTCGTTCCAACCCCCCTTCGCGGGTTGCTTCGGGCAGTGACACGGGTGACCTGAGGATTACAGTGAGCGCGCTTCCTTCGGGGAACCAACCCCCTAGGAACCCTCACTCCTCTCATGCTCCGCAACCAGTTGAGCTGCCAACGGAACGTTCTGGACCGTCCTCGAGATGTGTACCGGTCGTTTCGTTCGGCGCTCCCTGCGACGACCAGATGTCGATCGCTGCATCGGAGGGTGGGTCAGACCTCTCCGCGGATGACGGCTCGGAGCCGCTGCCTCCTTCAGGTGTGCCAGCGGTGCCCGAGTCGGACCCGGAGATGATGGCCATGCTTTCCCGGGCCGCCAACAGGATCGGGCTCGTGTGGAACCCTCCACCGTGTCCCGAGCCCTCGAGGTTGGACGATTGGTATCTCGGGGTGGCGCGCGCTGGTTCTCAGCAACCCACCCCAGTGCCTTTCTTCCCGGAGGTGCATGAGGAGCTCACAGGGACGTGGACGGCACCTTTTACTGCCAGAAACCGTCTCGGTGGATCCTCCTCCCTCACCACCCTTGATGGCGGGGCAGCTAAGGGATACACGCGTATCCCGCCAGTGGAACGGGCCGTTGCTATGCAACTGTGCCCTAACTCCACTTGGCGTGGAGAACCGTGTCTTCCTTCCCGGGCTTGTAAGTACTCGTCGGACCTGACCGGCAAGGCTTACAAGGCCTGTGGGGAAGCTGCCTCTGCCATGCACGCCATGGCGTTGTTGCAGGTTCATCAGGCCAAGGCACTGAAGGACCTGCACGAGGGTGGTCATGATCCACAAGTTCTCCAAGAACTTCGTGCCGCAACTGACCTCGCGCTCCGTGCGACGAAGGTCACTGCGCGGTCAGTGGGTCGTGCGATGTCCACACTGGTGGTCCAGGAACGCCACCTCTGGCTGTGTCTGGCTGACATGCGGGAGACCGACAAGATCAGGTTCCTTAACTCCCCCGTGTCCCAGACCGGCCTCTTCGGCGACGCGGTCGAGAACTTCGCCCAGCAGTTCTCGGCTGTACAGAAGCAGACTGAGGCCATTAGACACATCTTGCCGCGGCGGTCAGCTGCTGCCTCCACCCCACCGCCCGCGGCTCCTCGGTCTGCTCGTCGCCGTGGGCGTCCGCCTGCGTCTGCCCCTGCTCCCGCGCCGCAGCAGCAGCCTCCATCCAAGCGGCACCGTGGAGCCAGTCGCAGGCAGGGCGCCCCGCCCGTCCAGGCCCCCGCCAAGAGGGGCGGCAAAGCCAAAGGTAAGCGGGCCTAGGACGGGCGACCCAGAGGTGGAAGGGACTGCTCTCCAGGAGACGATGACTGCATCGCTCCCTCCCCCGGAAGAGGGCCGGGTGGAAAATCCTTTGTTTCGTTTTGTTTGTGTTCCGCCGCTGGCCTTAAAACCAGCGGTACCCAAATTTTCAATAAAAGAGCAGTTTCTATCATCTCTGGGTCCGAAGAGGGCCCGGAGAGTAGTGGGGGGTCAGAATCCTCACCACTCTCATCCGCCTCTTCTATCGCCAGCCGGCAGCTGCGTACGGTCCGAGAACGCCATCAAGCCGCCTCCCGCACCTCCTGCCCCGTGGAACCAGGTAAGTGCTGCACAGCACACTCAGACCCCGCTACGAGCCGCCTCCCAGAGAGAGCCTCCCGAGCTGCGTCCCTGTGTTCCACCTCGCTGCCCCACTCCGGGTACGCCTACGGTCCCTTTGGTCCCGCTTGTACGGTCTCTGCGAGCCTGGTTAGCGCTCCCCAGGCCGTCTCGCTGGCTCATTCGAACCATCAGGCTCGGCTATGCGATTTAGTTCCCCCGGCGTCCCCCCAAGTTTCGGGCCATCCACTCCACTACAGTGAGAGCAGCCGATGCCCATGTCTTGCGTGCGGAGATCGCAGTCCTACTGGCGAAGGATGCGATAGAGCCGGTCCCTCCAGCCGATATGAGGTCAGGGCACTACAGTCCCTACTTCATTGTACCCAAGAAAGGTGGTGGGTTACGACCGATCTTGGATCTGCGAGTTTTGAATCGGAGCCTCCACAAGCTACCGTTCAAAATGCTCACGCAGAGACGCATTTTCGAATGTATCCGTCCCCAGGATTGGTTTGCAGCGATCGACCTGAAGGACGTGTACTTTCATGTCTCGATTCTTCCTCGACACAGGCCATTTCTGCACTTTGCGTTCGAGGGTCGAGCATATCAGTACAAAGTCCTACCCTTCGGGCTGTCCCTGTCCCCCCGTGTCTTCACGAAAGTCACGGAGGGGGCCCTTGTTCCCATGAGAGAACAGGGCGTTCGCATCCTCAACTATCTCGACGACTGGCTCATACTAGATCACTCTCGAGATCAGCTATGCGAACACAGGGACCTAGTGCTCAGGCACCTCAGCCAGTTGGGTCTTCAGGTCAACTGGGAAAAGAGCAAACTCTCCCCTGTACAGAGGATCTCTTTTCTCGGTATGGAGTTGGATTCGGTCGCCCAGACAGCGCGCCTCACAGAGCAGCGTGCTCAGTCGGTGCTGAACTGCTTGAACACGTTCAAGGGCAGGACAGCGGTCCCACTGAAACTCTTTCAGAGGCTCCTGGGGCATATGGCAGCAGCATCAGCGGTAACCCTGCTCGGCCTGCTACATATGAGACCGCTTCAGCACTGGCTTCACGGCCGAGTCCCGAGATGGGCGTGGCGTCATGGCACTCACCGGGTGGCAATCACACCGGCGTGCCGCCAGACCTTCAGCCCGTGGTCAGACCCCTCGTTCCTGCGGGCAGGAGTCCCCTTGGAACAGGTGTCCAGGCATGCTGTGGTATTCACAGATGCCTCTGCCACCGGCTGGGGTGCCACGTACAACGGGCATGCAGTGTCAGGGGTGTGGACGGACCCTCAACTGCGTTGGCACATCAACTGCCTCGAGTTGCTAGCAGTACATCTCGCCCTGACCCGCTTGAAAAGACGGCTACAGGGCAGGGACGTGCTGGTCCGTACGGACAACACTGCGACCGTTGCGTACATCAACCGACAAGGTGGTCTACGCTCCCGTCGCATGTCGCAACACGCCCGCCATCTCCTCCTCTGGAGTCAGAAGCATCTGAGGTCGCTTCGAGCCATGTATGTCCCCGCACGAGCTGTGCTCCCGGGAGAATGGCGACTCCACCCCCAGGCGGTTCAGCTGATCTGGAGAGAGTTCGGGGAGGCTCAGGTAGACCTGTTTGCCTCCTCAGAGACCTCCCACTGCCAGCTGTTTTACTCCCTGACCGAGGGAACACTCGGCACGGACGCACTGGCACACAGCTGGCCCCGGGGCCTTCGCAAATATGCGTTTCCCCCAGTGAGCCTACTTGCGCAGACACTGTGCAAAGTCAGGGAGGACGAGGAGCAGGTCCTTCTGGTGGCTCCCTATTGGCCCACCCGGACTTGGTTCCCAGAACTCATGCTCCTTGTGACAGTCCCTCCCTGGCCCATTCCTCTGAGGAAGGACCTTCTGACTCAGAGACGGGGCACCCTATGGCACCCGCGTCCAGACCTCTGGAAACTCCATGTCTGGTCCCTGGACGGGACGCGGAGGTTTTAGGTGACTTACCCCCTGAGGTACTTAACACCATCACTTCAGCACGGGCGCCGTCCACGAGACGTGTTTACGCCCTGAAGTGGAACCTGTTCGTCAAGTGGTGTTCTTCTCGCCGAGAAGACCCCCGAAGATGTCCGATAGGGTCTGTGCTTTCCTTCTTGCAGCAGGGGTTGGAGCGTAGACTGTCTCCCTCCACCCTCAAAGTACATGCTGCCGCTATTTCAGCTTATCACGACCACATAGATGGCAAAGCAGTGGGAAAGCACGACCTGGTCGTCAGGTTTCTTAGGGGGGCGAGACGATTAAATCCTCCTCGACCCCCCTCCATACCCTCTTGGGATCTTTCCCTGGTGCTTCGAGCACTTCAGGATGTTCCCTTTGAGCCTCTGCAGTCAGTAGACTTAAAGCTTCTTTCCATGAAGACTTTGCTGCTGGTTGCACTGGCCTCTGTCAAGAAGGTAGGAGACCTGCACGCATTTTCGGTCGACGAATCGTGCCTAGAGTTCGGGCCGGGTGGCAGCCACGTGGTACTAAGACCCCGGCCTGGCTATGTGCCCAAGGTTCCTACCACTCCCTTCAAAGACCAGGTAGTGAACCTGCAAGCGCTGCCTTTGGAGGAGGCAGACCCAGCCCTGGCTTTGCTCTGTCCCGTTCGCGCTCTGCGTATGTACGTGGACAGAACTCAAAGTGTCAGGACCTCAGACCAGCTCTTTGTCTGTTACGGAGGCCAGCAGAAGGGAAAGGCTGTCTCCAAGCAGAGGATGGCCCACTGGATAGTGGCTGCCATCGCCTTGGCTTACCAAGCACAAGGCGTGCCCTGCCCGCTCAGGTTGCATGCACACTCCACGAGAGGCGTTGCATCCTCCTGGGCGCTGGCACGTTGCTCCTCGCTAACAGATATCTGTAGAGCTGCGGGCTGGGCGACACCTAACACGTTCGCTAGATACTATAGCCTACGTGTAGAGCCGGTGTCCTCCCGTGTTCTCACCCTAGACGGGTAGAAGCACTGAGAGGTCTGGCTCTGTCGGCTTGCTGCACCCTACTGTGCACCCTTATTGCTCCAGAGTAAAACCTGTTGAGTCCTCCAAAACCCCTCGGCCCGGACTTGGCGGAGCGTCCGGCGCCAGGCCCTTATCCGCTGAATCCTTGAGAACCGGATCTGGGCTGGGTTCCATTTGTGTGACCCTACGGGGATCCCATATGTGTATATTCCACGGCTGCTCCTATCGGAAGCCCGTGTCTTTCCCTTGGGCTAAGTCACCCTTTATTTCATATGCAGTACAGCCTTCGGCTAGTCCATATGCATTTCCACATAACTCTTTGAAGAAGTGGCTTCCGCAGCGTCCCTTCCTAAACAGAAAGGGCACGCTTTCCCAGTGTTATCCAATATCTCATTGTATGGGTTATTACGGAACAACAGTGTCAGACTCACTCTGTGTAAGCCTCCGCCTATCGTCCTTCCAGGCAAGAAGGTGTAGAGGCTTGCACGGGGGCGCTGGATGGGGTGCAGCGGCTGTGGCGCTTTGGTAGGGATTCCTATTGGTCAGTCATGACCTACGTTGTAGTGACTGACCGATAGGGAACGTCTCGGTTACATATGGTAACCCTCGTTCCCTGAGGGAGGGAACGGAGACGTAGGTCCCGTCGCCACATCCGCTGCCGCCCGCCGGGGCGGCCAGCTTCTCAGGCTTGGCCCCTCAGCAAAAAACTAGTGTGCAATCGCACCAGCTGCTCGTTTATACCCGCGCTAACGAGGGCGCGCAGCTGATGCAAATGATTGCACGCCAATGTGTATTGGCTTGTTTTAGTTTCACTCGAAGTAGATTGGCCTCTCTAGCGAGATTCCTATTGGTCAGTCATGACCTACGTCTCCGTTCCCTCCCTCAGGGAACGAGGGTTACCATATGTAACCGAGACGTTACTTATAGTCAACAGCACGTTCAAAAGGGACCATCAAAATAAAGTGTTACCAAATCTTTCTATTCATGCTAAGAATAGTTTAACTAAACTATTTCATATTCTAGCTTGTCATAATTTTAACAAATGTTTTTTATTTGTCACATTTCTGACTTGGCTGGAACATAAATTTGAATATGAACAGAGGGTCCAAGATCCCAAGCAAATGGAACACTAATTTCACACCAATTACAGTGGTAAAGAATTAGCCTACATTCATTTACAGTGCCATGGTTAAAGACAACATTATAATGTGAAATCGCAGTAAAACAAGAGCAGTATTTACTGTGATGTCAGCATCATCCTGCTATTGATTCACAGTAATTTGCAAGAAAATGACCCAGCATGCATTGATTTCACAGTAAATTTCTGACTACAGTATTTTATTGTAAAATAATACTCTTTAATCCTGTAAATTCCTGGCAATGTTTTACAGTGTAGCCAGGGTATATATATACACACACACACACACACACACACACACACACACACACACACACACACACACACACACACACACACACACACACACACACACACACATATATTAGATTAGAATACAATACACTTTATTCTATGCATTGCACAAATTAATGTATTAAATATATTCATAAATATGAATACATCATTATCATGAGGCAAACTTCTGCAGATATCCCCTACTCAGTAGAGCAGCGAACACTATGTAGGGAGTTTGTGAATTGGATCACAGCTACTTTAAATACACAAACCTCCCTCTCTCCCTCCATCTGTGGCTGAGGAGCATTACTGCCGGGACAATCTGTGTCAGCCCTCGTGCCTGATTATGAACATGTGACATTGTTATTGAGGAGAGGTTGCACCAGGGGTGACCTTTTCCTTCAATGTTTGTGTGTGTTTGTGAGTGGGGGTTTGCAGGGTTGTTAGGTGGGCTGTCAGTCACAGAGGGGAAGTGAAGAGAGGGACGTGGGTGGATGGGGGCGGGTAAGTAGGTGGTGGCAGCAGGAAGCCACTGAAAATGTGTATGTTTACGCTTGAACACGCCTGCATGTTTGTTTGGGGTCAAAGAGAATCCGTGATACGCATGTGGAACAATTAATGCAACGCCAGTGATGGAGTAGGCATGGCCTGCGTTTACGCCCACAGAGGACCACTTATAGCCACAGAGTTGTATATTAAATTTGCGAGAATCTCTGCAAATCTGCACTCAACAGTTATAAATGTTATCATTTATTTACCAACACAACATTAAGATTCTTCTCCAAAAACTAGTAAGCTTGCTTGATGTCTATGGATAAGTTGCTGCTTTCTAAACTTTTATGGAATCTCATAAGTGACTGATTCATGGGCAGCAGTTTAATATAAAAAAACCCACATGAAGCGCATACGATTTGACTCAAAAGTGAATTGAGTTCAATTAGCAAGGTGTTGCACTGTAAATTTTACTACTAAACATATTGAATATTTAAAAAAAACTGTTTTTAACATAGATAATAATGTTTCTTCAAATTCAGCATATTAGAATGATTTCTGAAAAATCATGTGACATTGAAGAACGAAGTAATGGAAATTCAGCTTGGCCATCACAGGAATACAAAAATATATTAAAACAGAAAATAAATGTTTTAATTTGTTAAAACTGTTTTTAGTATATTTTTTAATCAAATAAATGCAGTCTTGTTGTGCATAAAATATTGAAAATCTTACCGACCCCCCCAAAAAAACTAAAAACATGAGCATAAAAACTTTAGAACAGTAGTGTGTATTAATACCTTCAGCCATGGAAACCAGACAACTGACAAACAAGTTTACACAGGAGAACCCCCCCCCCCCCTCTCCCCATACAAACACAGATATGGCATGTTACTAAGATAAAGATAATAAATATGATTTAGTAAACAAGAGACCGAACAAAAGCTTAAACCAGATAATTAGTCTTCAAACATATTATCATGGACAAATGAAATGTCATCACATAATATCCCTGGCCTTAAGTATCATGGAGTTTCTTGCATACAGCTTGCTCTCACTCCATCCACCCAAAACTCATCCCATGTACCAGATAAGAGAGAGCACAGTCTGACAGTGCCTCATCTGCTCAGTGGGAGTGCTGGTGGTAAGTAAATGACAGAGGAGGAGGTAGCATTGACGGAGGCCACCCCACACAGCCCACAAACTCGCACAGTGCCATGGCCTTTCAGCCGTGGCTCCAGAGATGCTGCCAAACCTCACAGTACAGCCCAGCACTCAGTAGGATGAAAGTCAGTGGAACTTCTGGTACACGCCGATTTGACACCCACGTGCAGACTGGAAACCACAACTTATTACACTGAAAAATTTAAAAGAAAAAAAAAAGAAATACAGAAATGGTTTTGACGTGGGGTAGCCAGAAAAGTAAAAAAACGGTAGAAAGCGGAGACAGTCTTGCCTTTATTTAGAGAGAAATGTTAGTTTGTGTTGTCAGCATTTCAGATATATTTTCACACTGGATACTATAGTGTGCTATAAAACAAGCAGGTGGCTGACAAATGTCCCACACTAATGAGGCAAGGCTCTCTGGTGCTCACAAGCTTAGACTGCAGCAGCGTCACAACGGCACAGTAGGACAATTGAACGAACTGGCAAAACTCACCTGGCACGCTGTTGCGCATTGCTAGCTCTGTCATTGAGAGGTCACCAAATAGTAGAGAGTGCCAAAGGACACTGTAAGAGTCTGGCCCCCTCGCTTGTGGCTTTTAATGTCTCCTGGTGGAAAAAATACTGATGTCAGGGACAATTTAGCCTAGTTGTACCAAGAAAGCATATGAAAATGCACAATTCAGCCAATATTATAATGCATAAGAGCTTACATATATAATCACAGGCAACTTATTCTTCACCATTTTAAGTTTCTGTGTAATTCTGTGCTCTGCACGTAAAAGAGCATTAAAGGAAAAGTAAACATGCACTTTCCAGAAATACAAAAAATAGGGCCTGGAACTCTCTAAAAAACAAATGGTCAGTAAAACATACTCAATGTTTAAAAAAATAATGATATGAAAATACATAAAATAAAGAAAACATTTAAGGTAATTTAATTCTCTATAATTTTCTCTGGCTATGGGTTCGCAAAATCAGAGACATAAGTCTAAATCTAACATGGTCTAATACAGCTTAAAAGTGATTTTTCTAGCAGTAAACATAAAAAACTAACAAATAAACAAACAGTGCTGAAGATTTGGTCAACCAACTCAGTAGGGTGTGTAATTACTGATAAACTTATTATTCTCATAAAAAAAGAAAGAAAGTAGATTTGGTTGATAATTTTTTTCTTACAATAACTTGGGTAACTGGTTTGCAAAAACAGAATGGGAATATATGTACTTGTCCTTCCTCCATTCTATAGAAAGAGTCCACATAATGTTGCTTCTTGGGTGTCATTATTTTAAGGAATTTTTTTTAATGGGAGGGGATTGAGGGTGGTGATATGTGGTTACAAGGTTGCGCATTGTTCAACACATTGTCTAAAAATAGATTTGTACATCTAAATGGTTTAAGAAGTCATGTGTACCATACTGGTGGAATGTCACACCACACAATGTCAAAAGATGGATGAAACCCAAGAGACCAATTGGAAAGAAACCTTCAGCCTTAGTGAAACCTTCAGGTTTTGATGTGTTCTCTTATATTTCAAGGTTCAAACAAACTGTTGGTCATGTAAACACAAAAAAAGATGTTTCTTACATTAAAAGGTCCATTAGCAGTGATAGGTCACTTTCATTTTCAACCGAATAGAGTTTTATAGGCTAAGATTCCAGAATAATTGCATCCTTGTTTTTGTCGCTTAAGCACTACACATGTCTTATTACTACATTACGTTTACTGCAAATCATGGCTAATACAGATAGCATGGAATTAAAACGATTAATTTAAGTTCTCCCTGATTTCCCCATCTGAAAACAGTGAAATTCCACAGCTTTGGTGGAATGTTCTCAGTGCCCCTTTGGAGCAGGGGTTTGGCAGGAGGGACTCTAATAGCTAACAGTGGATTTACATTCTTTGTTGAACATAATGGGGGAGCCAGAGGGGCCGTGAGCCAGGAGGGAGCTGCCCCACTGCGATTCCTCCTGTGAAAACAGCAACCCCGTCACTCACCGCACAAGTACCTCATTATCATCCACAGTCAGTTGTAAGTAAATCACTCCAATACGCTGCAGCAGAGGCAAGCGCCCCGACCGACATGTTCAATGCAAATCATACATACAAACATTTCAGCAGCAGAGGTTTCAGAGCGGGTAAGACATAATACAAAACATAAGACAAACACTTCTGGTTTCCAAGCAACAGAGCCACTCTGAACGAACCCTGAGGGAGGTTTTTCAATGTTTCGGGGTTCATCTCGAGGAGATTTCCTTGTGGTATTTGACTCCTCTGACCTCTCTCAAAAGATCTGGATTTGCGTACAAAGCAGAATTTTTTCACCCGAGGTTCATTTAAAGTACCATCAAACTTGTTATTTGTTGCAATGATTTATTGCGGCATCTGTCTTTGTCATAGAACCGTGAGTGTTGACCTAATGGCTCTTTCATAAACATGTCTCTCCAATTTGATGTGATTTATTCATCTCACAGGCACCACAAGCAAGTTTGTGTTAATGCTGCACTGCTGTGCTACTGACCGAGTTTATAATAAACATCTACGCTGCGTAATATTTTACAGGAGGGAGACAATTTGAGTAATTTGTGCAAAAGAACAGGATGTCATCGTCTAATAGGTTCTGAAGTCGGCCATTAAAGTCACTTTTTAATTGGCCTGTTATGATTGCCATTCTGAGAAACAAATCTACACACACACACACACACAAAAAGAATTACTTGAACTTGTTACATGAGTCATTTGGTATATTAAACTTTTCAAGATTTTCCTACACTGAATAGGATTCAAACACTTCTCATATTAGCAAAAAATATATGGATAACTTCCAGTTAAGAAAGCGGACAATACGGGTCAAACTGCAGGACAAAAATATGTTCACATATTTGTTTACATATTTTGTCAAGATTGTTTCAGACATAATGATGTCCCTAGTGAAAAATAAATAGCATAAAATAAATGTATTTTAAATATACTTTAAGTATACTTATATATAATTATATAATACTTTAATTAAGTATACTGCAAATGTATTTATGTACTTAATATACATACCCTGCAATTATACTTTTGAATTACCAAATTGGTATACTTAATGTCTGCTAAATTGGAACGACTAATTTTGTACTTAATATACTTTAGTTATCCAGAAATCAGTGCTGAGGTCCAACTAAAGATATGTTTAAGTATATTAGAATGTGCTAAAATTGAACTTTTGCAAGTAGGTACACTTAAAATATCTTGCCTTTAGAGACAGAGATCATATTATCCTTACTAATAGTGATATTAAACACATGGGCTTAATATTAAGAAACGTGCATTGTGCAATAAAGAAGTAACTCCAAATAAAGTTTAATTATAATATTTATATCATTAAGTATGTCAGTGCATATTATGTTAATGGATTTGTAGTATACTTAGAATGAAATAAATGTATTTTAAATACATTTTGGTATAGGTTTTTTTTCACTAGGGGTGCACAGTATAGGTTTTTGAAAAAATATATGTTGAGGCATCACACTACAAGAATGAAGAAATGACAAATAAGATTTAAAAAAAATCCAAAAACACATTACAAATTTAATTCCAATAAAAAGAGGTAAAACTATGATGAACTTTCAAGCTTGAAAAATGTCTTCAGTAACTCCTGTTGTGATCCTTATTAGCACTTCAAGGATCCAAGAGACTGCCTGTTTAAAAAATGGATTTTATCACGCCAAGGAACTATAAAATAATTGGAATAATTGGAATTGGAATTGTATTTTTGTATCCTTAGATCTCTGATTATGTTTAATGTATATCTAGCAGGAATAAAGATATTTGACATCAAATTTGAACAGAATTTTTTATGTTTTTAAATCTGTTTGCTGTCCAACCAAATGCTAAATATCTAAGAGTTGCTTTAGAATAACTGAGGTAATACCTGTTAAGATTAGTGTGAATATATTTTATTGTCTTACTGTCATTTAAACCAGTTAGTATATGAAATGATACTGCTGTTTTTGATATAAAGTACATTTCTGCAGTACTTTAAGTGCCAATAAATTGCATTGTGCCACCTCAAAGAATAATATGTCAAGATATACCGAACTTGTGATAGTAGTGAAATACAACAGGGTGGAATGTCACACAATAAAATGCCTGCTGTTCTACTTGTTTTTAAGGTTATGGCATCCTCTAATTTGCATTTAATAACATGACTTTTCTATAAATATTTGTCGATATGTTATGCTTAACATTCACATGAAATATATATTTAAAAATATATGTATATATATTATTGTATAGTCTTTGTATACTCTTTTTACATACAAACATAAATTCTGAATTCAAATACTAAAGCCAGCAAAACATTTAGTAGCAAATGTGTGTATTATATTTCTATAAATGTGGGGAAGATGGCAGTGGCACCTCTAGGTAATTTATCCAGCTTCGCCTTCATCTTTAGGTGAAATATTTCTTTAATGAATTTAAATGACCAAAGTATTGTTCAACTCAATGCCACAGCTGCAGACTATGGGTAACAGCAACTCAGCTTTAGAAAAACTAAGAGATTAATTTGATGGATCTTTCACCAGAGCACTTTAGTCTACAGCACCCTGACACATGTCTTCCCCCTTCCAGCCAAGTGTTCTTCACACATTTCCTTTCATTTCCTGATTGAGGCCGCCCTCCTTGCACTCAGTCGCCCTAGCTGTCACACGCCAGGAACCCCGAACATTAGATCTGCTCTTTGCCTTAAATATAATAAAAAAATAATTCAGGTCACATTTACTTTTGCTCGAACATCAGAGAGTGGCTGCACGTGGAGAGCAAATGTAGGCTTTGGAAGGCAGCTCCAAGTACGTCAAACAATTCGTGAAACGACACTTCGAAATTTGCTCCCTTTTCTTATCTGAAATTTCAGTTTCAAAAAGTATGTGCAACATAACCAGCTTGTGGCAATTTCGCTCCTGATTTTCGGCGAGCGTGTGATGCTCTCGCACACATACACACGCGCATCGCGGGGGTGTTCACTGAATCGCTGAGTACCGAATTGAAATGCACTCAGTGGATTAGTGCTATTTGAGAGAGGAGTGCCTCTCCGAGGGGCTGAATGTGCCGCAGGAAAACTGACCTGCGCCCATCACGATTAAAGCCGCCCTGTTTGTTATGCAACAGCGCTACAAGTGCAGTCAGACAACTCCTACAGCTGTTTCATGCAGGAGTCACGACTCAAATGTGTAGGCTCTCCATTACCTTTTGTCCGCTACTGGCGATGATTTTTCACAGACTGCTGCTGCGACCCATTGTAGCCCTCCTCCACCCCCACACACTGGATTGTGAGCCCCCGTTTTGGAGTGTTTCAAATGGAGATGGAGGTGGTGGGGTGACCCCTCGACAGAGTGTGGGAAGCCCGTTTGGGCACCGAAGGGCTGATTAAGCCTTCCATATCCCCTGTTGTGCTCCACTGTGATGTAACACCTTCTCCTTCACAAAAGCTTCAGAAAACCTGATGGATATAATAGGAGAAAACATCAGTATGTGAATGTTTGAGACGAGAAACTAAGGGTGATGAATAAATATGAAGCCAGTCTTTGTCGCTCATTTCATCCCCATCTGGTTGGACCAGGAAACAGACATACGAAGGCTCCCAGTTCCATTCGTCTCTTTGTCTTTGCACTCTGCGCCAATGATCGAGTGTATACTGGCGTCTATGTATGCATGTGTGGGTGTTTGGTAATGTGATTCTGCAGCACTATCCTAACACTCACTCTCACAGAGCGAGCCTATGGCGTCACCTGTCTAATGATCCAGAAGGTTCTGTGGCATACATAATTTGTCCTTAATGGTACCTTACATTTTTATTAAAGAGAGAATTTAGAGAATGAGAAGTCTTTATTCCAGAATATTATACCTGGTTCTTTATGATTTAATACCTATGGGCAGCATTCAAATTTGTTTATTTGATCTGCTTAGGAAATGCATTTGAAAAAACACTGGGGAAAAAAGTCATCCATTTTGAAATGACCCTAATGCAGCACTCAAAAATCAGTACAACTATTTAAACATAGGGATCCACCGATATTAAAATTCGAAACAAATAAGCTAACTATTTTCATCTAATGGCTGATAACTAATAAATGGCATATTAAAGTTCTATTATTTTCTCTAAAATAAATATAAAAAGGAAAAACCAACTGTTTTAAATGCTACAAAAAAATGTTGTCATCACAATGTTATAATGTACAGTGTGAAAAATGTGTATTCGTTTTGAGATTGGCTTTGATTTACAGAGATAAATTATATTTAAAAAGATTCAATTGAGCGTTAGATGACGACCAAGGTTATCTTATTTAAAGGTAAAAATGAACATACACAATTAAATATTGATCAATTCAAAAAATCTCTAATATCGGCTCATTACCGATATAATACAGATATATATTATGTATCCTTATTTAAATGTTCTGGTAATAATGGTGTGGTCAAATTACTCACTATTTGTCCTTGTTTTAATCACATTCTTTTGTTCTCCAGTTTTTCCACTTCCAGCAGGTGCAGGGAGCTCATGAAGGGGATATGTCTGAAACATCTCTCTTATCAGTCTCACAGTGGCTCAATCTCTTCAAGTCAGCAGGCCAGGAAACTGCAAGAAGATACCCGAGTTCCTCTTAATTATTTTTAATGTCTTGTTTCGTACCTTTTCAGCTGCTTGATTTTTTGTGCACTAGCAACACACTTCCATAATCAAGGCATGTCTTATTATTAGAGAACAATATAGTCTGAACAATAGCATCTTACTGTTGATTACCACACAAAATAGTTTTGACATCCCTCAGTGTGTAGAAATTAATAGAAAAACACATTTTGTAAAAATGAACAGAAAACTAGTTTACAGTGACAGCCTTGTGGGCAATTTGGAATGGAATTATAAAAGCATTTCTGTTAAAGCACGAAAATTATTTGATTTATTTAAAAATAGTTTGTTATTTGATCTGTGAAGTTCTGTCAAATTGTTCTTACCCTGTGCTTACTTCATTACTATGTGTACTACTAAATAACAACAGACAATGTTGGTAAGTAGTTCCTGGCAGCAGGTTTCATTCTAATATGTGTAATGTTTTATGGTTATAATTTCAAATAGGGTTGTATTTGCAGATTCAACATTAATTCAACATGCTGCCCGCTTTGGTGCTTGGGTTCTATTGTAAAGCGCATTACTGTGAACATCCATTGTTTCACAGAATGAGGGACAAGACTAAATTACTGTAATCAACAGTATGCCACAGATGCTGTCCATAACCATTCAATTGTAAACAATCAAGAATATCCCTTTTTGTACATCAAGCTACCATCAAGTTTAATGGCTTTACCAACTAACTGACTGACTGACTGACTGACTGACTGACTGACTGACTAACTGACTAACTGACTAACTAACTAACTAACTGACTGACTGACTGACTGACTGACTAACTGACTAACTAACTAACTGACTGACTAACTAACTGACTGACTGACTGACTGACTGACTGACTGACTGACTGACTGACTGACTAACTGACTAACTAACTAACTAACTAACTAACTAACTAACTAACTAACTAACTGACTGACTGACTGACTAACTAACTAACTGACTGACTAACTAACTGACTGACTGACTAACTGATTAACTAACTAACTGACTAACTAACTAACTGACTGACTAACTGACTGACTAACTGACTGACTAACTGATTAACTAACTAACTAACTAACTAACTAACTAACTAACTAACTAACTAACTAACTAACTAACTAACTGACTGACTGACTGATTATTTGACTGACTGACTGACTGACTAACTAACTAACTAACTAAACGTTGGGTTGTGACATGGTGGGCTGTGCACATTCTCAGAACTTATAGATTGTATACAACATATACACAGAACAATGTTCCAATCTAAGTCATGTAAAGGCGAAAAAGCTTAAAAATAAAACATTAAAAATAATAATATAATCAACACGTGAATTATTTGATTATGAAAATCAATTAGATGATCAATTAACATTCCTCGTGTATAAGCATTAGTGTTAAAGTCCCCTGACAAAAGCAATTCTATTTATATATTTTATGTTTTATAAATACTAACATGGCAACACTAATCCTCATAGCAAGGCAACTGGCTCTTCAGACTAACTTAACTTTTTATGTTCATTAATCACATTAAAGGTTGCTTCCCACTGAGCCAACAGTAGCAGTATTAAGAGATAATGCAAAGGAATTAAGTTAGAGAACAGTATCTGTTTATCGTCAATTATTAATAACATACTTTTAAGTGTTATGTCCAGCAACATGACAGCATCTTTAAACCAGGTCTATTAAATCTTGAAAAGATGTGCACACCAACAGTATATATCACTGGTATTTCGCCATGTAGCCTACAGTATACTGACACAGGAACATGAACCAACAGGATTGTTATCATTTTTGTACTGTTTGCCTTGAATGAACTTGTGGGTGGTATGATTTAGTCTCACATGCTTAAGGGGCTGGAAGATTCGCTGAATGACAGTGAAAGGAAACAGTAGGACTTTAAGAAAGCTAAACTAAACCTAAACCAAATAAACATGTGCATATGCTTAGAATAAATGTAACAAACTGTGCAGGAAGAAAAGGTTTTGGGGGTGATGTTAACATAAAGAATATTAAACGGATAAAGCAGCAAGGAAGTCTCACTGTAAAAGTTTACAATAATACAAACTGTAAACTTTTACAGTGAGACTTCCTCGCTGCCTTATCGCTTTAACATTTTTAGCTCATCTTTACACACAGATTAGTGGCTTCCAACAAGATCAACCTGGGGGGTCTCTCTAGATCAGGTGTCTCTGAGGCCATTTCCTAATGGTCAAGTAGAACTTTAAATAAAAGCATTCTGGAGCCTAACGTAGACACCTCAGCCCTGCGCAGTGTTGTACACACATCGCTTCCCACATAAATTACAGAAAGGCACGATCACCCTCTCACTTCCTCTGTTTACCCAGCACTTAGTGATGAATGACCATTAGCCTGCTTCCTTTCAAAGACCCTGCGGGGAATTTTGCCGATCAGGGTCAGAGGAGATTGACACATTATCGGATCAATGTCCCGAGACCTGAAAGCGATAATCTTCACTCTTCACATTGACATTGAATTAATTCCACACAATGCATTAATGCAATTGAAGGTATCACTTTACAACTTTCATTAATAAATCATTAACAAGCATTATATAATGCTTAACATATCATTAGTTAATATATTCAAAAAGCTTGAAATATAAGAAAATGTGCCTGTTGATGTTTACTAATGAACTTTATATGAAACATTATTTTATGCTTAGTATTCTACTAACTCTCTTAAGAGTATTAGTAGAGTATTAGTAGACTGTTTGGGTTAGAATAAGTTGACATGTTGCAAAGTTACTTATTGTCAATAGAATGTCTGTTGGAGAGCATCAAAATAAAGAGACATTTAGAAGACAGTCTACTAAGATATCTAATGTGAGTATAGACTACAGATACTATAGTCAACAGAATGTTCAGAAGGGACCATCAAAATAAAGTGTAACCATCCCTGAAAAAATAGTATACTTAAGCACAATTTATTCGTATGTACTTTAGTATAACTAAATTTGTGCAGATTATAAATTGGTATACTTAAAGTCTGTTAAATTGAAACAACTAATTTTGTACTAAATGCAATTTAGTTGTCCAAAATGAGTGCTGAAGTTCAACTAAAGTTGTATTAAATATACTTGTTTGTGGAATTCCATTTATAATTAAGTACACTTTAAATATACTCTTGAATTTAGGTTTTGAAATGCAGAATTCACTTAGCTTAAACTTCAAATGTATTTGTGACATTTCAATTGCAATTCAATTACACAAGAGTGTTGAACGTATACAGTATTTATATCATACTGATAACAAACTTTTAGTGATTTTAAAAAACATTGCAATTGCATTTCAAGTAAACTTGAAGTGTGCTAATGGCCTTATTATCTCGTTCTTCAAATAGGCTACAATAAAGTAATCTTCATAAATAATGGCACAGTTTAAGAATTTGCCTTTTACTGACACTATACAGACACCCCCCAGCTGGCAAAATAGCTGGCAACAAAAGTGGTACTCACTCAAGTGGTACACACTTTGGACACAGTTTTGACATGTTCATTTAGGGTGTACTACCTCACCCTAAATCTCAATAGGGTTCAGGTCTGGAGACATACTTGGCCACTCCATCACCTTCACCTTCAGTTTCCTCAGCAAGGCAGTTGTCATCTTGGCGGTGTATTTGGGGTCATTATCATGCTGTTCGGCAGTTTCTGAAGGGAGGGCATCATGTTCTGCTTCAGAATGTCACAGTACATGTTGAAATACATGTTTCCCTCAATGAAGCGGAGCTCCCCAGTACCAGCAGCACTCATGCAGCCCCAGACCATGATGCTAACACCAACATGCATGACTGTAGGCAAGATACAATTTTCTTGGTACTCCTCACCAGGGCGCCGCCACACATGCTGGACACCATCTGAGCCAAACAAGTATATCTTAGTCTCATCAGGGCACAGGACATGGTTCCAGTAATTTATGCACTTGGACAGGTTGCTTTCAGCAAACTATTTGCGGGCTTTCTTATGAGCCAGCTTCAGAAGAGGCTTCCTTCTGGGACGACGGCCATGCAAACCGACTTGTTGCAGTGTGAAGCGTATGGTCTGAGCACTGACAAGCTGACCTTCTGTTTCTGCAACCCCTAAAGCAATGCTGGCAGCACTCATGCATCTGTTTTTTGAAGCCAGCTTCTGCACCTGACGCACAGCACGAGGACTCAACTTCTTTGATTGACCCTTGCGAAACCTGTTACGAGTGGAACCTGTCTTGGAAAACCTCTGTATGACCCTGACCTTTACTTAACTCAGTTGCAGGGTGTTACCAATCTTCTTATAGCCTAGGCCATCTTTGTGGAGAGCAAAAATTCTAATTCTCAAATCCTAAGAGAGTTCTTTGCCATGAGGTGCCATGTTGAACATCCAGTGCTCAGTATGAGAGAAAATTGTACTCCAAGCACAAATTTTGACTGCTCTAATACAAGATACAACATTTTGTATGGTTCTGTCAAGCAGACAAAAACATGAAAATAATGAATAGGACATGTGGCTTTGCATGGTTAAACAACGTACAGCTATTACCACTTAGAGTGTACTCACTGTTGTTGCCAGCTATTTTGACAATAATGGCTGTACGTTGAGTTATTTTCAGAGGACAGTAAATACTGCTATACAAGCACCACATTGACTGCTCTAAAATATATCCAAGTTTCATTTCTATAGTATTGTCCGTTGAGTAGATTTACAAAAATGTTTGCTAAAATGTGAGGGGTGTACTCACTTTTGTGAGATAAATATATACGTTGAATGTTGGAACCACTGCGGACTTGATTTGAACACAGATCTCTGCCACACAAGCTCACTGGCTTTACCAGTTGCGCCACCACACGTATAGACTTAATGCAAAACTGGGGTTAGTTTGTGTTCTTTCTATTCTGTTACAAGCACTACTATAAGCAAACAGATTTTTTCCATCAATGACAGGACAAATTATATGTATTTAAAGAGGGCGAATCGCAGAGAAAAGTCTCAATAAGCGCAATAAGTGGTGCGTGAAAATAAATGTGAAACTGTATAGAACACGAAAGTGCGTTAAACTTGAAGCTGTTGAAGAAATAAAGCTAGCAGACACAACATGAATTATAATCTGCAGAATGTTTTCCTTCCCTTTTATCTGACATTATCTGTCATTAACGCTGCAGGAAGAAATTGCATAAACCGGCATAACATTAGTTTTATTCTTGTGCACACACTAAAACACAGACAGTTCTGTTCGTTTGGTTGAAGAATGTGAACGTACAGAATTGATTGTGTTTCAGTGCATGCGGATGGAAAAAAATCATCAGTAACATTTCTCTGCCGATTGTCTCTGCACGCTTCAACTGTAAATGTAGGCTACTGCAGAAATCATGTTATAAATCATCATACTCTTATCTAGTGCATGCAGGCTTCATCTAGTGTTATAATGCTATAAAAGTTATAACCACAAATAAGTATTATAATGTATGGTAACTTTTGTTATGATTATTTATCAGGTGATAGAACATATTATAAGGTTATGCATGTATTATAATGCATTATAAATACAGGATTCATATAAAGTGTTACCGTATTTTCTCAAAAAAATTATTTTGTTTTCTTGTGTTGATGTATGATTCAAGGAATATGTTTAAGGATATAAGTGTTGAGGCAATAAAAACATGTTTTGCACCCAAAATACAGTTGTGTAATGTCTTTAGCAAGCATTTAGCTAAGCTTTACACAAGCTTCGCTACAGTAGCTAAAAGTCAAATGCCCATAAATGTAAATGATTAATAGTAAATGTTTATAAACATTTATAAATAATGAATAGTTTCAACTTTAGACTTGGTGCTGCAAAAACATAATCAAATAATTAATAAATGATTTGTAAAAATGTGTATATAGTAGAAGTTTGTATACACACCACAACAAACGAAGACCAAACGTGTGACCCTTACAGACTGTGGTTATGAGTTAATGAATAATGCGTTCACATGAATAGTTTGTGTAAAGTGCTTAAAATGACTAATTAAGCTTAATTTGTAAATGTAAAAATGGTCATTAGGTAATGTGAAGTTAAAAGAAATGTAGCATTAAAAAATGTAACAAAAAAGTGCATATGAATTGAAAGTATTTTAATTAATATTAAACAATGATCTGTTAATCATTTTGTAATGTTTATCATGTTTTTATCACATTTAACATGCATATTATATCATAGCTACTTAAATATATATTCACTACTGATCTGTTAGGAATTATATAATGTTTAATGATTTATTAATTTATATTTTGATTTATTCAATGTAAACCATCTGTCAAAATCCTTTATACATTTTTAAAAAGTGCATGATCATATGAATTGAAAGTTGAATGACATTTGCAAGCATTTCAATTTAGATTAAATAATTTTCTGCTAATCATAATGTAATGTTTAATACATTAGTAATTAAACTATTAGTAAACATGAACAACCACATTATCTCATATTTGTGTGAATGTATATATTAACTAATGATATGTTAAGCATTATATGTTTGTTAATGATTTATTAATGAAAGTTATTATAAAGTTTTACCCAATACAATGTGCATATGAAAGTTATTTAGCATAGTTGTAGTTAGTATATATTTGGCACTTTCCACAATCTGGGTACATGTTAATGTCAGCCTTAGGAGGTTGTAAATACTGTATGACCCATTTTTTTTTTTTTTTTCATTTTACAGGAGATGCAACCCTTTTCCTAAAATGTAGGACTATATATACAGTTAAAAAGTTTCCAGAATTTTTTAAATTGTAAAACATTAAGTAAACATTGAATGGAAAAAATATAAAACAAAATAAAAGCTAAAACAAAACTATGCCAAAATGGGCAAGCTGTTTAAGTTCCAAATTTTGGTTTGTAGTTACTTTTCTCATAAATTAAAGAAAAATGTTTGCTTGATCATTTTTTAAAATTATTATTAAAAAAACTAACCATGTTGAATTTGAGCTTGACTAATATGGTCAAAACAAAATTTGAAAAAAATAATATAAAAATGGATGATTTACTTGTCTTTCTTTCATACTGAAGAAAGGGACCAAATATTGTTTGTCGCACTTTTAAGAAATGTAAATTCTTCTGTAAATGGGGGGAAAAGACTTTTGATAGATGGTAGGTTTACAATTAACTGTTAGATAATAGCTAATCCAACAGTTCTCACAACAATAAATATGGGATTTGTGCTTTTAACCGTAAAAAAAGTGCCATATTCTTTGAAAGTGCCACACTAAATGTCAACATACATTAAAATAATTATAAAAAATAGTAATGATGCTGAATCGAAACTACAGGTGCATTAATCTATCAGTGAATTTAGTTGCTTGGACTACGGACATTTGGATGTAACTTGGCAATGAATGAGAGAGAAAGAGAGAGAATGAGCTAGAGAGAGGCGTCATCTCTCTGCCTCTTCACCAGCTGCTCGGTGCAGCCCGGCTATCCTCTCCAGGACTAGGAGAAGTGGGTTGTATTGGCGCAGATAGGCTGAGGAGGGTCAGGGGGGTCCTCTCCTGGGACAGCTGTGGGGGGTGGGGGCTGTGGAGGGGGCTAGAGTGCTTGAAGCAAGGTGGGAAGTTCAACCGCAGAAAAGTAATTCCACTGAGACAGGCAGAAAAAACAAAGAGACAATAGATTTGTTTTGTTTTTTGCACCTCTTTGCATCTCTCTCTCTCTCTCTCTCTCTCTCTCTCTCAGAATCTTTTTATTTCAGAAGTCAACATGCTAATGTAATCCTTAAATGCAATGACAGTAAACAGATTTGGCTTGCAATGGATGAGACTCGACTCAAGCTCTTAATTCTCCTCTGACTTCTTAATTAATTAGTGGAAATGAATGAATGTGGAATAAAAATATTAGACATGAAGGTGGAGTTTGAACTGCATAGGAGTCACAGAAGGGGGGGGAAACGGCTGCTTCTATATCTTCACACTGTGATACTCAAGATTAGATAAACATCCTCACAACATGTAATTTAGAAGTAGGTGGAGGGGGAAAAGGGTCAGAAAATATTGCAAGCCAAATTCGAACTCATACCACCCAGAAGCCATTACCACTATCCAAAGCACCAACCACTCTCATTCTGTGGGTTTTTGTAACTTTGTCTATTGTTCAGCTCACATTCTTATTCTAACTGCCATTCAAAAATTAAACAAAATGAATGATTTGATCAAAAGTAATAGTAAAGACATTTATATTGCTATGAAAAATATTTCAAATGAATGCTTCTTATTCTTAAGAACTTTAAAAGGTTATTTTGACCTTTCTATTTATCAAAAAATCCTGGAAAAAATGCATCACTGCTTCCACAAAAAATAAAGCAGCACAACTGTTTTGACAATGTTGCACAACATTGAAAATAAGAAGAAATGTTTATTGAGTATACCAAATCAGCATATTATAATGATTTCCGAAGGATCATGACTCAAGACTGGAGTAAAGATGCTTTGTCATCACAGGCATAAATTGCATTACAAAATCCAGTGAGCTTTTTGGCCTATATTCGTGTGCGGACCTTTATTTCTGATTTTTGAGTTCCTTTTGGATCTACGCAAGGCAAGAAGATATTACTCATCAGTTTGGGACTTATGTTTGGCACTACGCATTTCCATCACACTGTAGTTCTGATCAAATAAATGCAGTCTTGTCAAACATAAGAAACTTATTTTAAAAACAAGATTTGATCAGTAGTGAATATAGCATGACTATCAATATTTTCATCTTGCATTTAATCTTAAATGTCCCATAAATTATGGATTATACTTGGTTCTGAATGTTATTTGAAGCTTGTGTGTGAACTGCGGATGTATCATAATCATACAGTGGGACATAAATTAGTCGATGAGAGGGTCTTTCTCTGGTGAGCCCCTTGGTCTTATGTAATCTGTGGACGGGGAACTCATTTCATGACCCATGTTGTCGTGTCACCTGTATGTTTGTGACATTGCTGGCAAAGTGGAGGACAATTCAAGTGTTTCTTCAGAGAAGACAGACTATTTGAATGCTGAGGGAACATGATATCATAAGTTTGCTATGATACTGGAGAACATTTGACAGTTGGGGGAAAAAAGTAACAGCTGAACCTCAGCATGAAAAACCAGAAAGAACGAAACGATCTCCCATGAGGCGAGATGGTTTGCACTTCCTACAGTGGGTAAAGAGGGCTTTCCTTTTTCTGAAAGATCCTGCTAATTTGTCTTGGAGGATTATATAGACATGGCAGAGTGCTGACAGACATTTTTCGCCTGCATCCCGCTTGCTTTCTCTTTGCTCGTGGCCTTGATGACAGGAGGTCTTTCTGTCCGCGGGAGGTTTCTAGGCTGTGACAAACAGGGCTCCCTGTTAATTCAGTCATTCAATAACAGCGAATCCACAGCACATATACACCTGCGCAACCTGAGACGGGCGGCCTTTTGAGGCCAGGCATCAAACTCAGCCTCACGCTCTGTCTTATTGCATTCCAGTGGGAATGAGAGGATTTGTTTGGCTAAAGAGGGACACTCGTTTTCAATGTAGCTGAAGGCAGCGGCTGCCGAGGAGATAAAACGCTCGCTCGTGCATCACAGACGCAGGTTGCTTGATTAAAGTAGGATTGGACCTTGAATGCCTCATTTTGCACAAAAAAGTGCCAGTGGTAGTCGACTTTTATGTTTAAAATTACATGCAACAAATATCAGTCAATGCAAAAAGGGGGGAAAGTCCAAGTCTCTCCCGGCATATAAAAATACATCAATGTCGTTGACATATTCTAAATTCTGGAGGCAACATGTAGCAACAAAGAACACCTGGGTGAATCATACAGAGAGAAATTGGTCTGACATTTCACAATGATGAGCCAACAGCTCTTGATAAGTAAAAAGCTTTTGCATACATTAGCGCTCGTGTCAACCCTTCCTACTTCAGACACCACTGAGGGCGATGAGTCACACCGAGACCCTAATGCGAGTCTGCCTCGATAATGTTTAGAGGCCAGACCATCATGACCACTTTCTACTGTTTACTAAAGGCCACCAACTTCTCCTGTCAGGCGTTACAGCCTGAAGCAGGAATAAAAATCACTTTTTGTATCGTTCTTCAAAGGGGAAAAATAGATATTTATTTGCTGAACTACAAAAAAGAATAAACTATTAAAATTAATATGAAACAAAAATTGACACTTTTTGTACTGTCTTTATGCAGTTTCCTAGAGTACGATTCGTTAGTGCACTATAGAAATGTTAATCTGTTGCCTTCATATCCTTGTAATCATTTAATCATTTTCTTTGTGTAAACTTAAAAAAAAAAGGAATAGGTATGTATATACATATCTACATATCTATATACACTTTGGGGGTTTGGGGTCAGTAAGATTATTTTTTTAGGAAAGAAAATAATATTTTTATTCAACAAGCATTCATTAACTGACAGTTAAGACATTTATGTAACAAATAAAAAACTTGTTCTTTTTAACTTTCATCAAAGGACCTTAAAAAATGTATCATGGTTCCAAATATAAATATTAAGCACCACAGCTGTTTTCAACACTTATAATAATATGTTTTTCTTGAGCACCAAATCAGCATATTAAAATGAATTCTGAAGGATCATCTGAAGACTGGAAAGGCTGATGAAAGTTCAGCTTTGTCATCAGAGGAATAAATTGCATTTTAAAATCTATTCAAAGTAAAGACAGTTATTTTAAATTGTATTAATTTTTCACAAAATTACTTTTTATCAAATAAAGCAGCCTGTTAAGCATAAGAGATTTTTTCAATAACATTTTAAAATTTTACCGATACAAAACCTTTTGAACTGATAGTGAATTCAGTAAATACCATTCATTTCTGGCTCCTTCCATTATGTAATGCCCACTTTTCATGATCGAAACAATTCCATCCTATATTTTTGCTCATTTAATCACTCTAAACGATTAAAGGAGCAAAATGTGTTGTGAATGAGTCTTCAAGCTAATTTTAATATATATGCCTTTAGGATTTTCATACTGTACAAATATTATAAATATACTTCAGCAATGCCTGACTTTATTGTGTTTGCAATGTAAGACTACGTTTACATTTATTAATATAGTAGACACTACAAAACAACTTGTAGTGCATTCAAGGTATGCATGTTTCAATTAGCATGTGCATTGGGACTCAATCTTCTGCTCTACCAACTGAGCAACAGTAAATATAATGTATATCTGTGTTTGACAGATGCATATCTCATATATCCTATAAATATTTGACTGCTTTTCACAAAAGACTTGTTTAAGACTGCAAAACACAGAAAGAAAAAAACATTTAACCTGAAATCCCCATTTTATGGAAAATATGATTAAACAAACTGAGTGATAGACAAAGTAGGCATATTTCCTTTTAGCATTGTCTTTGGAGGTCAGCCTCACATCAGTTCATTTCAGCCACAGTCATTTTCCCATCACTCACACATAAAAAACTGAAAGTGCTCATCTCTGGACATCCCAGAGTGGCCCCAGAGAAGTAGTACATCATTTCTCATCTGCACCATGTGGGTGAAGGGACAGAACAGACAATCTCTCTTTCCTGGAAACTAAGACACTATTGATGTCATACGTCTGTGGCAAGTATGCTATAAAAACAGAGAATTGAACACAATCGTATGATACATTTTTGGGGTTTCTCCGATTAACCAAAGGACATTCTACAGCATCACACAAAAAAACTACCATGGGTCTCTAGATAATATCATGATGGCAATACCATTGTATATGAATATAGTACAGTATTATACAGAACCACGGTGTGTGTGTGTGTGTGTATGTATATGTTAGTACAGTTTTTTCTTTTTAAATGGACATACAACCCTTACTGCGGTGGTATATACACACGCACGCACACACACACACGTATATATCTATATTTCAAAGTACCACCTCAGTAAGGGTTGTATGTCCATTTAAAAAGAAAAAAACTGTACTAATTCTTCAAGTAAGCATCCTGTTTTAAGAAGTATTTCTGTACTTTTTCCAAAGGTTCAAGGCCTGTTAGAGCCTACACATTGAGATTTTAAAAAAGGTCAAAGTGATCTGAGGTTTAACCTTTGCTGGTGTTTTGATGTGATTGCAGTTTAAGTTGCATGTGGGATTGGGAAATTCTGAGTGTGGATTTTTTTTTTAACAAACACTTGTCCTCTCACTTTCTTTCTCTCTCTCTCTCTCTCTCTCTCTCTCTCTCTATTCAGAAACAAACAGTCAAACGCATTGAAAGCCCATTGGGAGACAAGGCACCCTAGTAACCATGGCCGTTGCTAGGGTAACAGCGGAGAATGGGAGGGTGGCGAGTAGGTGTCCAAATTGAGTCTGCAACAGAAACATGATGGGCTCAATAAGACAGAACGACATAATGTCAGCTTTTTCATTAAAAACATTACTCTAAAATAAACAACAAAGTAAACAAAAATATTATATTGTTGTTAAAATATAATTTCATTATCATATAAAATAATATTTAAAGCATGCAGCTGTAAACAAATAGTCCTTTATTCAACAATTGTATAAACAAGAAGTAAATATAAACTTGCATGCTGTAAGAGAGAAGTAAATAGAAGTATTGGTCGCATTCAATATTTGAATGATAGTAATCCATAATCTGTTTTCTGACTTGTGATGCAACCTGGAATTAAACCACACCATGTTCGTTCATTGGCCAGAGGAGAACTGGTTTCTCCCAATGTTTTCTTTTCTCCATTTACATTTACATTTAAATTTAATCATTTAGCAGACACTTTTATCCAAAGCAACTTAAAAATGAGGAGAATAGAAGCAATCAAACAAAAAATTGGGCAACAATATGCAAGTGCCGTGACCAGTCCCACTTATTTCAGCACAGTACACGTAGCAATGTTTTTATTTATTTAATTTTTTTATATAGAATAATAAGTGTTAGTATTAACGGGTCAAGTGTTGCTGAAAACTATGCATCTTCAGCAGTTTCTTATAAGTGGCTAAAGACTTAGCAGCTCGGGTAGAGGTGGATAGGTCATTCCACCAGCAGAGAACAGTCCAGGTAAAGGTCTGAGAATTTGTGCCTCTTTGGTATGGCACCACAAGGCGCCATTCAGTTGCAGTACGTAAGCTTCTGAATGGCAAGTAGGTCTGTTAAATCAGTTTAGGTATGGGGTGCAGAGCCAGTGGTTTTTCTGTGGTTTTTCAGTGTTTTTTCTGTAGTTTTTCTTATCCACGCGGCAATTGGCATCGAGTGTAAATTTATGAGGAGAGGTGTGACATGCTCTCTTCGGCTCACTAAAGCCCACTTTTGCTGCAACATTCTAGATCAGTTGCAGTGGTTTGACAGTGCATACTGGAAGGCAGCGCAAGAGAGCCTTACAATAGTCCAGTCTGGATAGAACAAGAGCTTTGACAAGGAGTTGTGTAGCATGCTCCGATAGGAAGGGCCTGATCTTTCTAATGTTGGCAAATCTGCGGGACCGGGCAGTTCAAGCGATGTGGTCTGTGAAGTTCAACTGATAATCAATCATAACCCCAAGGTTCCTGGCTGTCCTGAATGAAGTTATGGTTGACAAACCTAGCTGAACGGAGAAGTTGTGATGAAGTGTTAGGTTGGCACGGACCACAAGCAGTTCTGTCTTTGCAAGGTTTAGTTAAAGGTGGTGGTCCTTCATCCAGCAGGAAATGTCTGTCAGGCAGGCCGATATGTGAGCCTCAACCACCGGATCATCTGGTTGGAATAAGAGGTACAGTTTTGTGTCGTCAGCATAGCAGTGATTGGAAAGTCGATGTTTCTGAATGACAGATCCTAGTGATGACATGCAGATTGAGAAGAGAAGTGGTCCAAGCACTGAGCCCTGGGGCACCCCAGTAGCTAGATGTTGCAATTTAGACACCTCACCTCGCCCCTCCATGACCCCCTGGACCTACCTGTGAGGAAAGACTTGAACCATTGGAGTGCGGTTCCTGAGATGCCCTTCATCTTGAGGATTGACAGGAGGACATGGTGCCAAAAGCAGCATAGAGGTCCAGCAAGATGAGTACTGAGGATTTGCAAGCTGCTCTTGCCAGTCTCAGAGTTTCAATAACCGAGAGCAGGGCAGTCTCAGTTAAGTGGCCACTTTTGAAATCAGACTGGTTGTTGTCCATAAGGTGCTTCTGCATAAGAAAGGTAGAGACTTGTTCAAAAACGACTCGTTCAAGTGTATTAGCAATGAATGGAAGAAGGGATACCAGTCTGTTAGTTTCTAGATGTGCTGTGGGGAAGGTACCAGTGTGAAGAGAGGTGTTGATAATATGAGTGAGTGTGGGTACAACTGAAGTAATGGCTTGAAGGAGATGAGTGGGTATAGAATCAAGCAAACAGGTAGTAGGGTGATTGGAAAGGATGAGTTTGGAGATATCTGCCTCCGAGAGCGGAAAAAAGGAGGGAAGATTGTGTGTGTCAGCTGTTAAGATGTGCTTGTTGATTTGTGGTGTGGAAAATTGGCCGCTGATGGTTGTTTTATTTATAAAGAATGTGGCAAAGTCGTCAGCTGTTATGGTTGATGAAAGAAGGAGGCGGGTTAAGCAGAGTGGAGAAGGTTTTGAAAAGCGTGCGAGTCAGAAGAATTGTTAATTTTGTTGTGGTAGTAAGTCATTTTAGCAGTAGAGACATCCGCAGAGAAGGTCAGTGGGATCTTACGATTTATTCTACTTCCTCTATGCAGCCGTGAATTTAGAATGATGCTCACGGAGAACATCAGATAACCAGTAGGCAGAGGGGGTGGCGCAGGCTGGCCTGGATGAAAAGGGTCAGAAGTTGTCTATGCAAGATGTTAGAGAGGAGAAAAGAGTATCAGTTGCACTGTTAGTATCTAGTGATGAAAGCTGATTAGGGGGAGGAAGTGTGGATGAGACCAAAGAGGATGGGCAGGAGGGGGAGGGGGAGAGTGAGCATAGGTTACGCCAAAAGGTGACCTGTGGAGGAGTGTTTGTTGTATCCTGAGCCAGGTTAAGGTTAAGAATGACGAGGAAGTGATCTGAGGTGTGCAGTGGAGTGACCAGCGTATGGTCAGTGGAGTAGTAGCATGTGTAAATAAGGTCCAGTTGGTTACCTGATTTGTGAGTAGCCGTAGTACATATTCGCTTGAGGCCAAACGAGGCAAGCAGAGTGTGGAAATCAACAGCCTGAGGTTTTTGTAGGTGGATGATGAAGTCTTCAAGAATTACCAGAGGAGTACCATCCTCAGAGAAGGAAGTAACACATCCAACTCTTCCAAGTTTGTGGGGAGGGCTGCAGATGTGGCAGTGTTCTCTGGTCTGATCCAGGTCTCAGTCAGGGCCATGAGGTTGAGACCTGAATGACTAGTAATAGATGTAATGAAGTCTGCTTTGTTTACAGCAGGCAATTTTGTAATTACTTACTTACTTAAAGGAGCCGTATGTAAGATTGTGGCCAAAACTGTTACTGCAATCACTTTCAAATTACTGTAGAGCAGTGTATCCCCTTCCCCTCCTCCCTGACTCGAGGTTGCCAGATAGGCTGCTACAAGAAGCTTCCAATGGCAAGTGACGAGTCCTACACAGTTTTTTTTCCTGTTAATTATGTTTATGCTTCAAATGAGAGATGTTTTGCAAAGTAATTATATATCGCAAAAATGTACTAATGGAGATTAGCCAAATATAATCGTAAAGATGTACGCTCGTATGTGACAGTACATTGTTAGAACAGTAGCTGTTAGTCTAACTTGTAACGGTAGGTATCTGTCATTAACGTAAGTACAAGCACAAGTCTCTGTCACTGTGTGTAACCGATATCAAAGATACAGCTATTCATTTAGCTGACGCTATAAGTGAAAGCGACCAGCTGTATTTTTTAACTTACCCTGCAGTACACGTCCATAACGCTAAAATATGTGATGTGAAAGATTACATGTCATTCTATTATATTTGGCTGTAGAACTTGCATGATAAACAAGTAGGCTACAAAACGTTCCAAGTGGGACAAATTATTCACATCATAGGCTACAATGTGCTTTTCATTGGTGTTATGGACGTTAGAAAAAGTTATTTTACCGTGGAATTGCGCCTAGTGCTAATGTTGTTTTCCTCAGCGTCTCAGCATAATGAAAGAGAAACGGGCTCTGATAATGCATTGCTAATGTTAGTAATGACGACTCGCCGTTTTTATTACCCAAACAATTTCTTACCTTTTCAATTCGACTGTCATGAATATTTGAAATGTCCATTTACATCAAGTACAAGTTAGCCAAACATAGATGAATCTTACCTGTCCAGGAGAAAATTAGCAACGTTGGCGTCTGTCTTCAAATTCTTCTCCGTTTTCAGCCGTCTCCCTCTTTCAACGCGTCCGAAAATTAACTGTAACTCTGCGAATACTTGTCATACAGGCACGAGAGATTTTTCTTTATGAAGCTCTGTGAAACTTATCCGATTCCGACACGTTTGTAGCTGCAGCTGTGGTAACTAGAGCAGAGCTGGCAACCCGGATGCCGCAACACTACTGACTTCGTGATTGGTAGATAAGTGGAGGGTGGCGCATCAGACCAAAACACAACATGACAACATCAAAATCAGTTGAGGGCTGCAACTTCACTTTTTAAATGACAATATCCTGGCCGGACTACTGTTGTCATTGATATAAGTATTTGAAATGAACATGATTTCTTAATGTCTAATGACATATCAGGGCCATTTTATGATTAATTGAAATAAATTTCTTACATACGGCTCCTTTAATTCTGTCACCTGATGGAGTTCCTTGCCACTACCTCCTTTTGGCTTGGCCCATTGACTCACTGACACTATTGGATGAGAACTGAACTGAGCTGGATGACGACATCACTGTTTTCTGCAAAGCTGCTTTACAGCCAAATTGAACTAACTTAATAATTGATGACCTTTATAAAGTAACTGAACCAACACTGAACTAACAATGACTTTCACAACTAACAAACTCCGTTTGTATCACTGAATCATTATTTTCCTGTTGATCACTACTTTGAAACAAAGTAAAACTGATTTGAAACAATCTGTATTGTATAAAGAGCTATAAAATAAGTAAAACATTTACCAATCAGAATCAATTATTCCAGGGGCCACTTAATGCCAGCAAAATGTTTGCTCTACCAATAATATATATATAATTTAATATAATATAATATAATATAATATAATACATTTACCTGAGAAGCAAAACTGCAATAAGCTTCAAGAGAATAAATCAGTGTTTTTTTCTTGGTACATTTGTCACTTGTTAAACATGAAACTCACCTAATTTATCACTTTATCTCTTATTTTCATACAGACATTCCTGGCAGTATGCACACGTTTACATTTAGATTTGGTGTACATTTATCTCACCTCACAGTGCACTGCTATAAAGGACTCCATCATGCGAGTGTGAAAGGATCTGAGGACCCGAGTATAGCCCTGTGCTTTTTACAAGATGAATATTGAAAGGCTGTACGACGACTCTAAGAGTAGAGTGACAGGGAGGTGAGAGGCATATCTACATGTGTCGGTGTATTTAAGTGTGTCACTCTTTAATAGCGGTTGTGTGGGCTGCCGTACATTCTTCTAGCCTTATTCACAGGACTCGTGTAGGCGGTAAATTCGTGTTTGTATTCCGCAGGTTTACCTTAGGGGGGAAACGTTTTATTATACACTCTCTTTGAAACCGATGACTAATTGCTTTCTTTTTTCCCTCTAACTCTCTCTGCCATGGTCCATTTCCAGATTGCACATTTTCTTGGGTGTGGGGGTGAAAAAAGGTGGGGGTTGGACGTCTCAAGGTGACTAGAGCAGATGGTGAATTGGGTTGGTGAAGAGGTGCATGAGCAGATCTTTGTTTCTTTGTGTGGATTCTTCTAATTCTAGTTCTAGGTAAGAGGCTAGAGCTCCAAAGTGATAAGCAAACACAGGGGTTCAGTCATTGTGAGCATTTGCATACAAGTGCATGAAAATAAACTGACAATTCACAGAAATATGGCCAAATATGTAGTAATGGCAATCAGAGGTCCAACAATGAATCAAACAATGAATGGAATTAGTGTTAGCAAAATCAATTAAAGAACATCTGACATCATCAAGACAAAAAAAACTGGATTTTAACCCAATTATTTAATGCTATTCCTGGTACTGTTAACAGAACAGTTTACCCAAAAACAAAATTCTGTTGTCATTTACTCACTTTCATGTCGTTGCAAACCTGTAGTATGACTTTCTTTTATGGAAACAAATTTTTGAATAATATCCTGTCTTTTTTTTCTTTTCTTTTCAATTTAATGTAACTGACTGTGGACTGAGATTATGAGAAGCCATAGAATTACGAATAAAAGTATAATAAAAGTGGTTAATACTTGTGCACTATATTCTAACTCTTGTGAAGTTATAACACAAGCTTTGTGTGAGGAAAAGGCCATAAAGCCCACTGATGATCTTGACATCTGGCCTGGTTCTCCATGGTATGTTCAGAAAAGTCCAAAATAATAATTGAACAAATCACTATTCATTGAAAAGACTGTGAAATTGAAATTGGTCACTTGTGAAAGAATTTGTCTTTTGAGTCAGATCTTCAGTGATTCATTCAAAGGATTCGTTCACAGTCTCAGTGATAGTCACAGCTTGCAGTTAACTGCTAACTGGAGGAGAAAATTATCAGTGAACTCTAAGAAAGCTATGGTATGGCTTCAGAAAACGTAAATCTAACACAACTTTACTAATACTTTAATAGTGTTTGTTTTGTCATTTTGGAGCTAGATAGCCCCAGTCCGCATTCCTCCTTGAATTTCCAAAAATTCACCCTTTGTGTTTTACAGAAGAAAAATGAGGGTGAGTAAATTAATAAATTGTCACATTTAATTGGGTGAACTATTTCTTTTTCAAGATTGTCATGTCAACACTTATTAACATGATATCACAATTTTTGATAAAAAGGAATCTGCTTTTCTGTGTGAGACAATGAATACCATCCTTCTAGTACATAAAAACAAACAAACAGTAAGAGTCCATAAGAGCTTTTCCTAAGAGTAACACCAAACGAAATGAAGCTTAACATGCTGCAGGAAATTACAAGATGCCTTCATCCAAAGCAAATAATCTAGAATAATTTAAAATGCATTCACAAAGTCCAAATGAATCGTGCATATCAAAGTTGTCAAAATGTATGAATGATTGTGCCTATAATTATGCTCTTGCTGCATGAATATCCCTGCTCCTTATTTCAAATTACGCTGGCAAAATAAAAACATGTTAAATGTGACAGAGTAAAAGCTGAATTTGGCACGTTCCAGATAAATCATAACCCAAGCATGTATTGGTTAAATTTTACTCATATTTGGCACTTAAAAACTGAGCTTTTTCCCTCAAGAATTACAAAATATTAAATAATTATATCTAATATTTTCAATTTTGTAATAGGTATCCCTAACTTGCACCTACTACCTGAAGATTCAGTTTTCTTATTGCAAACCTAACCTATTTTTCTAAAAACAAGATAAGAATGATTGCATCCCAAATCATAGTACATTAAAAATTGTTTATCAAAGGTGTACAAAAGAGGAGGGATGAGTAAATTTCATACTTCCCTGCTATAGGTGAAAGACAGTATGACACAAAAGGAATATGTCCGAAATCACAGTACTCATGAAAGATTAGACAAAAAGTACCCGGATAACTTACTATTTCCGGTGAGATTCTGAAGTGTGCATACGATGAACAGTTTAATAACCCATGAGGCCACGGGAGAGGATTTGTAAATGACAGGGAAGCAACGCAACTGACGCTGGTAAGTCACATGATAATGGCAACATGGTGAATGTACAGTAGCATGTCTGTATTACATTCATACACATACTCTATACTATATAGAACATACTTTTTTAGCACTCACAAAGTAACTTATTCAAGATAAGTACCTACTACTCAAAAAGGTATGTGATTTCGGATGCAGCCAAAATCAGAAGTAAGATTGTTGTATCATAATAGTAGAATAAGTGCCCCTTAGTTCTATAATACTTACAGTATAAATATTTTTTTAATTCTCCTGGTTGTTACCCCTTTATTCCCCAAACTTTACATATTGTTCCCTTATACTTACATGCAAGTACTTCATAGGTACACTATAATTACAGAAAGTTATGCTGTAAATTGGTCTTAATTACGCAGTACTTTCCGGGCTGTAATATAAAGCGTTACCATATTTGTAAATTAACATTAACCTTCATTAATAAATTCTGTATAAAAATGATATTCATTGTTAGTTTAAACACCTAAACCTTAATGTAAAGTGTTACCTAATCAAGAACCTTTTGCTGGTTTCGGTAACAAGTGAAATTTGAATGTCTGTTGCAAGTAAACACCACAGCAACCCCGTCTTTTAAATTATGAACATTATTGCTTGGCATTAAACAGACCACATCTTAATACTTATGCTGACTTTCTAAACACTGATAATATTTGGAATTTTGAGCTACAAACAGGGTCCGAATTTGTTGAAGACCCAGACAAATATCAATTTTAAAAGATTTGTAAATGCGTAAAAACATATCTAGACTGGATATTTGACACACTCACGAATAAACGAAAACTCAAAGTCTGTGCCAAAGGCTAGAGGCCAAAACTAAACCCACAAGTGTTTTGGTCTTTGATGGCAGGCTGGCATGTGAATGACTCTGTAGTTTCAAAGGTGACAGTGATTTATGACGTACATTTGTCAGTAACCTAGGTCAGCGAATCAGCCTGTGTGTTTGTTTATGTAAAGGGACAGGGGGGATACCACACAAATATTAGACCATTGCCCTCACATGACTAAAGTCTCTTACAATGTTACAAGCCAGCCATAGGCTTCTATAACTAATCAACAGCAGTGAACAATCAACACAGAGTAAGCTAGGAGTCGTGCAGATCTGCTGAATAATAGCGAGGTTTAGCACACTGTGAATAAGGAAGCAAAAACCGAGAGAGACGGCCAAATGAAAGAGGGAGGGAGTGGTTTCTTCATAGCGGTTCAACCACAGTCCATCAGTGTCGAAGATAATATGAACTATACTGCAAGAGGGACGTCAAAGGCCTTTGACACGTTCAGAACTGTTTGCTTTAGTGTGGGCTGAGTGACGTCCAGTGTTATCAAGCCTTTTTCCCCCATCAATTAAAATGTTTCAAACTGCCTCATCGTATGTCTCCTGTAAAGGTCTCATATTGCCTCAGAAATCTCCTTCCCCATGCTGGTTTTTGTATTACAAATGGTACAAACTATTTTCAAAAATGCCACAACATTTGGGTAGTTTTACAAGGCAAAAATAAATGTCTGCATGACATAGTTGTGGTGGCTTTTTCCTAAGACATGGCATGCTAAACACATGCAGAGGGGAGAAAATTGGGTGTGACGACAGAAAACTGGCAAGTCATAAAACACACCATTATACAAATTTTATCATTAAATACAACTGCAGAATGATAACGGAGGTGCGGGTTATATTTTGCACAAAATGAACGGGTCACTGCTAAACAACAAACAATTAATTGACCGCACAGTTCAACGCACTCAGTTAAAGTCTTTAAACGGAATATTACATTTAATAACCACTGTGGTCTCTGGAACCATATCTGGTAGGTGAAAATACCGCTGTAACAGAAGAACAAAGTGATTCCACTCACTTCAGGATGCCAGACTGTCAAAATAAGCACATCTTCCTTGAGAAGCAGCTAGCATCCAACTAATGAGCCCAAGTCTCAAGGTGTGGTCACAGCAGACTTTGAGCTCTGTTCACTCACAATACGCGTGCAAATGTGGGAGAGTGGAAACACAAGCACGTGAAGTTGTTTCATCTTCCACTGTGTATCAAAGTTCAAGTTTGCTGATCTCTAACCTAATGAAAAGACATTTGATAAATAGAGCATGTAAACATCATATATCTTGGCTCAATACAAAGAATACAAGTAAGATTTTTTATATTCAGCAAGGATGCATTAAATTAGGCAAAACTGACAGTAAAGACATTTATAATGTTACAAAAGATTTCTATTTAAAATAAATGCTGTTCTTTTGAAATTTCTATTCATCAAAGAATCCTGGAAAAATAAAACACATCACACTTTCCACAAATAGGCTACATTGAGAAGCTGTTTTAAGCATTGATGATAAGAAATGTTTCTTAAGCTGAATATGTGTGATAATGATTCTTCATGCTCCCGCCCAACCATTCTTTCACAATTTGAGTCTGATGCATCTTGACATTGTCATCCTGGAATATGGCCATGATTCCTACATGGTTGTTTAGGAAATGAAAAGCTACACACTCCATCAATTAGTGTTAGAAGAACTGTTGCCAAACATATACTGTTACATGCTAGAAACATAATAATCTCTGCAATAATGATCCAATCATAGACTCTTGAGCATTTGCCTATTTAAATCCAAAAAGCGACTTTTTTTTTTTGGCCGGGCAGTGTATATTATTTGTTGTTGTTTAGAGAGTGACATCATATCCTGTTGCCCATATTCATTGCCATTTCTGAAGTATGTTCGCCATTTTTGTCAGTACTGCGTGTATCTGATCAATATGGATATGTACTGTAAAACCGACACCTTCAACACGTACATCTATCTAGGGAGAGAATAAACATCTGATTTGCTCAGATAAATTCCTAAAGCATACCTGAACTGGCAGTAGCGTTAAAAAGTGATTCGATACTTTTTTAATCAATAACTTTATTTAAATTAATTGTTCATCGCAAAATTCCAAAGGCTATAAATACTTTATTCTCACAATTGTAACTGACTGTATATAAGACAATGAGTGAGTCTAAAACCTTCCTGACCTAATTTAAGAAGATAAGATAACGATTAATAGAACATTGTCATCCGTAGTACAGATATATTTTTAACACAAGGGGGGGAGGCTAAGATTGTTTTAGCTACTATAGCTTATCATAGTCATGAAATTAATTTTTGGAAGCCAAATTATTTGCACTCATTGCATCATTATGCATAAACGTAACGTATCATTAGCAAAAGTAATTTCATTATAAAAAAAGAGAGAAAAAACTGTACATTAAAGTCTTTTTCTCCTCAAATTAAACAATGTTACATCATCTGTGATACAACAGCTTAGAATTGAACACTTAGCAGAATGTGTGAAGATGCAAAATGAAAGAAATAATAAATAAATAAATCACGGCCAACATCACACCTGCCATGTTGGCCATAGTTTTATTCTCTGCCTTCAAGTCAGCAAGAATTCTTTCTAAATACCAGCTGAGGCCTTCGATGGTAAAGGGATACTTGTAAAACATGTGACGTTTGCTACTCACTGCACAGTTTTCTAGGCTATTCTCTGCACACTGTGATCACCAATGGCGTGTGAGGGCTGCTGGGATCCCAGCTGATCAGATCAAGGCAAACCGATAAAACCATGCCACGTTTAGTCAGAAAAAGACAAATGATTTTGACGCAAGTGTTTCATGTGCTCCTAATCAAATGGTTTCGAAGGGCACGGAGGAAAACATAACTCAGATAAGACCATCCCCTGCCCTTTTATTTGGCTAGTCAGGAGGTCGCTTTATCAGGTCGGCCCACTTTGAAACACTTTATAAGGCCATAAATGTGTAAAAAAATGTATTTGAATATTGAAGAAGCCAGCTCAAGCACTCACACCTTTCTTATATTGGTTTTGGATACTTCGACTTAAGCCTCAAAAGTTTCTGAAACCTACATTTAAAAAGTAATACTGACTTGAATTTTTATGATACAGGTAATTTTTTTTACCTTTTAAATTACCCCAGCTTGTTGTTAAACCACTTTAACTTATTGTTAAAGAACTGGAAGTGGGGATAAAATTGTTTGAAAAAACCCATGATTTTACAGATGATAAAAGAGATCAAATAAGGTTACTTGAGTGCCTAACAACAATGTTCAGTACACAATTAAAAAAATTCGGAGAAGCGAGCTGTTGTGTTACCGCTCCGTTGACATCACTGGGCTTTAACCAGACTGTAAACTGGAAAGGGCACAAAATGTCATTGACCCCTTAGAAAAACCACTGCACAGAGCCAAAACAAAGAAAATGCCAACACCGCAAAGCATAGTTCAAACCAACATGATAAGAGCATTGTATGCAAAAGATCACTCTCAAGGGCTCATTTAATTTGAACGCTTTCATAACTATTTTCTTACACATACAGTTAGTAGGCCTAAATTTTCCAATGTAAGGAAAATGTGAGGAGAGTAAACCTAATGCTTTTTTCAGACACGGAAATTAGCCTACTTGAAAAATGTTTCTTGAAATCGGTGGCCTTCTTGTCCTGTATCTGTACTCGTCTCCTCTCACCTGGCCTTACTCATCATCATCACTAAAGACGAGGGCTTTATATTTGAAACACTGTGACATCTTAACGGCATCAATCAGCCAAGGGAACGGAGAGGGTGGCTAAAGTAGATGCTCTTGACCTGAGGTAGGCAGTGTGTGGGCTGGTCTAATAAGCACACACTCCTGGCTCCTCAAAGGATGTCATCCACACAGGTCTGAGTCGAGAATACGGCAGGTTAATGAGGACTGGCTGAGAGCTGCATGCAGCACTCTGCTGGATTATGCACCGGTTTGACTGTACTGGCTGATGCCTGCTCGTAGTCACAGAGTCTGAGTTTAGGTCCCGCACGGGGGTTTGACAAAATGACATAAAGAATCACGTGGATCCATCAAACTTAGTCACAGGCAACGCACCCACGGTGGCCATCTGATGCATACCGCAGTGCACACAAAAGGGGCTGAAATTACCACTTATGATTGGCTGATCACCTCGCCACATGCATCACGTGACAAATTACTTGGGAGCAGCAGACAAGCAATGACCTGACAACTGACAGAAAAAAATGTCACACTTCTAAGAACCCTCAAAATGTTTTTATTATAAATCAGTCAATCAAACAGTCATCTGTACAAAATTTACAATATATTGACAAACTTTTGAATGACAGTCAATGTAGAAAGACGCAGGGTACTTAATAGCAAGTAAATACATATCTGCAAGCATAAATGTATACTTTGTTGCATCTGTATAATAATTCGAATCACACACATTTTACAGATCTTTCTCTAAAAGAGGTCATGACATGGATTTTAATATGTTCTTGAGGTTCACTTAAAGTTAATAAAGTTTGTGCAAAAAATATATATATACATAAATGTATATATATGATCAGTTTTTAAGGGGCGGCTCCTTTAAGGCTTGTCAGTAAACGGCCACGGCTATGATTGGCTAACATCATTGCAAAGGAAACGGTATCAACGCCCACTCGCCAAGTCGCTATTGTATGCGAGTAAATGTTTTAAAAATATTATCCATATAAAAATCATAATTTTCAGAGTACAGACAAGCCATTATGGAATCATTTACTCACAGTTTGTGATGTAGCTCTGTCAGATCTAATACAGTTGGCTGCTTCATCTTGCCACAAACGTTTCTTTGCGAACTCTCCATTAGACTGTGCCTCGTTTACAAAACCAAATGCTCCAAACAAACATATAATCCTAAGAAGTTATCCGGGATGCCATTAAAATAAACCACTCATTTGTTTCCGAAGCTGGGAACTTTCTGAAGTCTGTACAGAGATGCAAACAAGCTGTTTTAACTGGATGCGTCAAAGTGAACATTCTTTTACTCTTCCATTGGTCCTCTTGTCGACAGACTCAAGACCTCCGAGTACGCCATTATACTGTATCCCGTGGCGTGTAGACAACCTCAGTGATGTATAAAGGGTTCTATTTGCTTTTGACATGACAAGACCCTTGCATCCGTTGTAGGCAAATGTCAGCCACTAAGAGGCTGAACACCAGTGTGCGATGTGATGTGCGATCAGTGATGATGTAAAACTATTCGTCGATGTCTTGCTCTGGAGACAGTCATATGCAAATGTATTAGCCTGTGTGACATCAAAGATCCCGCAATATATATATATAAAAAAGCTGTTTTTGGAGCTTTTTCTTCAAATAAAAAAATCTGTTTTTGGAGCTTCATTAAATAAATGCTTTGTTTATAATGACGATGATGTTTTAAGTTATGAAACATGAATTTACATAAATGAAATTACAGAATTTATTTCAATATTCATGAGAAATTCTATTTGAATATATTCTTATAAGATATATAAGAGAGAGATATATAAGAACATATAATATGAGAATTATCAGTATTAACAATAGATTTAATCGAGGTGTTTTATACCAGCCTATTAGTTTGGTATCATCAATTTAACATTTAATAAACGTCCATAAACGTTAAAAACAAAAACTGTGGTTGGTCGTTTTACGTCGCATCCTGTCTAACAGTATCTTCCTGTCTTTTTTTTTTGGACAGAACAGGCTACAAAGTGAATCAAACATCATGTCATTAATCGAAAGGCTGGCTGAGCACCATCAAACAGATGTGTGATCACTTTTTGTATCTTTAAATAGCATAAGACAGGGAATTTTCTGTGTACAGGTGTATTATTAATACTTTTTTTTGTGTGGCAAAGGAAGTAGTGTACGCTGCATACCGCATGTGCAGATATGTGCGTGCATGTGTGTGTTTAAGTATGTGAGAGTACTGGGCACGAAGTTACGCCCCACAGTCCTGTTCCCACAGCTGGGTTGGGCCAGGCAGGGAGGATAAAACGAGAACCACAAAAGCCCTTAGGAATGCACTTCCACTAGAACTGGGAAACAAATCTGTTTCGTTCAGGCATCTGAGTGAAATGTGCATTTATTTGAATGCATGCATTTGGATGTAAGAAATACATTGAGGATGCAAATCATATTAAAAAACAAATTATGTTGATAGATTGCAATGCAACTTATTGTACAATATAAAGGCAAGAATTAGGAATGAATTCTCTTATTGAATCTTCTCAGCTACCTGCAATAACCTAACACAAGGTACTGACTGAAAATTGTAAAAAATAAAATAAAATAAAAATAGAACATTTTAAGCACGCAGCGAATAGAAATCATCTAAATCTGTTTGCCAGTGGTGCCAAATATATATATATATATATATATATATATATATATATATATATATATATATATATATATATATAAAGAAATCCAAGCATATCCTGGCAACCGCAGAACACAGAATGAAGAGAAGACCTTGGCATTTGTCTTCACATACCACATTTCATTCAAAGCTTTCCATCTCCATCCCTTATCTGGGAAGGAATTAGCTTCCAAGACCATTTCATTGTTTCCCACACAAGCATTGTGAGCTTAATAACGCGTGGGTGTAGTTTCGATCAGTCAGGTAGGTCAGGTTTCTGTTAACGTGACTGCATACCTTTGAGCCATATCGGCATACACAATGATCTGTGGAATTCTTGGCATGCCTGCCATGGTCACAAAGACAGAAGTTTAGAGAGCAAACAGTGCTGACCCCCTTGTTTCAATCTGGTTTCTGCATTTTTGCAGCGAGTCACAGGTCAAAGCGTTCAGAATTCACACACCACTGAAGTACTCAATATTCAATCAGTTCTTTCATTCATTATCTCTTGAATTTGTACAAACGTGGACATGAGAACGTATGGAGCAACTGATCTGACGTTCTCTAGATGAATGTGTATGTGTGCAGGCTAGAGACTATGATATTCTTCCAGTCTTTAATAAGACAGTGAAAGCAGTTCTGCAGATGCTCAGTTCTTGATGTTAAATAATTACGCAAATAATATCTGCCATACAAAGCTTGGTTAATTAGTAATCATGCTGCTGCCATTGCTTTATACAAATATTTCTGAAATTCTATGCATTTAAAATGTGGCCCCATTTAGCTAGAAATAAACTGTAATTGCAACATCTGTATAATGAGCAAATCTGATTGATGCCACTATGACTTAAACCACAGACAATAGACCCAAAGTCATTTAAGACCCAGACATGGACTGCAGATGCAGATTTTCATATTCAATATTTCCACATTCAAATATTTCAACTTGTGTGACTAATATTCAACCATCCAGGTGTGATGCATTCTAATCTTTTAAATCCCAAACAAACTACTTGCAACTTCTGTAGAATGTAACTTTATAAATATTTACGCCGTTTAACACTGCAGCCTTGGGCAAAAGTATTGGCAGTCATTTCTTTTATAGCATTTCATTCATTAATAATTCATTCCACCATGGTCAATAAGAGGAGGGCAAATACTCCTACTTGTCCTGGTTATGTACAGGAGACGAAAAGAGAAATATCACAGTTTGTTTGGATAAATTCGACAAACAAATTAATAGTTAATTAAGAACAGCATAAGGGACAAATTGCGACAGTCGCATTGAGGTAGCCCACTGAGGTAATTTGGCAATAACTGATATTGAAGTACTATGAAACTTTGCTGACAATTTTTTAGGAGTTTTCAATTCCTGTGTTACAGGGTTTGTCTACAATAAATTGATTTTACAAAAGCTATTTCATCCTACTATTACCAGAGAAATAAAAGCTAAGTGAAATCTAATCAACTGTCATTAAAGCAGAATCAGTCTGAATGTGTGCAGGGCTATTCTACAGCTGCTGATGTCTTGACACAGAGGAATAGATAGGATGACCTTTATGCTAACAATACACACCATCTGCCTGTTCTCTTCCACTACGAGTGTGGAGATGACACACACTTCTCCTAAAGACACAGCTGAGGGAGATGGTCAGCATCCAGCAGCTCTCATTTCATGCCACACTCTTGCAGCAATGCTGACTTTCACCGTCATGCTGTCATCCACCTGAAGCAGGAATATCTTTTGGTTTGGAAAATAATATGCAGAATAAATTGTCCTGCACTCTCTTGTACAATATGAATTGGAATGAGAAGGAATGAATAAGATGGGAAGAGTTGCAGGCAGTGCAATTTACTGATGAAAATGTTGATACATGTTTAACCCTAGAAGAATGCATAATGGGTCAAACTGACCCGACATACTATGATTTTTAAAAAATATTTTATCAGTGAAAATGTTTATATATTAGATATCACTACCCCATGCATAAAGGAGGTCAAATTGTCCTGTATTCGTTTCCTATGGAATTTTGACTCAGCACAGTGTTTTAGGATACATAGTAGATGAAAAATTATGTGAAATGAATAGTATGTCTGAATACACAGTATTCATAAAACAGTAGGCAAAAAAAGATGACCTACTATTTCTGAGATGATTCTCAAGTTCACATCTAATGGCCATTTTACTATCCATAGATAGATGATTGGAATGGAAGGATACTATGCAACTCATTCTATATCTCACATGACAATGCTGACCAGGTACATTCAGAATACACTCATACAACACACATGCATGCTTGATAATATTTTCATACTGTATTCATTCTGTACACATGCACACTTTTTTAATGCTATGAAGTTCTCAGTATGCGATTTCAGATCTAGAGTAAAGGCCAGAGGACAGCTGAAGGCCCAAACAAAGGAAGAAGGCCAACCTCTGCCCAAAAGTTATGCTTAGAAAGGTGCAAATCTTAAGTGAAATGTTCTGTCTCTGTCTGCAAAGGTCATTTTCACATGGTCTGTGAGAAAAGTGGGGTTCAGATTAAAATACGATTTACAATAGATCTATATTAGTTTAGAGTTTCTTTAGAATAAGAACAACTGCATTTTAAAAATAATGAATTTAATCTTTTGTAATGCATACAAGGAAAGTGGAAAAATAAACATGTTTGATATACATAAAATGTATGTATCATCAATTATTTTAATTATTTCATTAATTTTGACCCACTTTATGCATTCGTGCAAGTTTTTTGGTTCATGCATTCTAGGGTTAGGTAAATATATATTGAATGTTTGAATATTTTGTTTAATTTTGTTCTTGTTGACTTAAATTAAACCTTAACTAAAATGAATGAATATGACATGAAACATTGACTAAATTTAAATTATTGTTTGTTATTGCTTGCTATTTTATAACTAAAACAAAAACTGTGTAAAAGTGAACGCTGTTCCTACATGTGAAGGGGAATGGGATGTATTTAGCTTTAATGCATTCTAGCAAATGACTTACTGCATCTGCGGTGCTCAAAATGATCATGTTTTCATTAATTAGCCATTGATTGCACATCGTGCCCTTTTGCTTGACACTGAAGATGTTCATTATTAACCTCCTATACAGGTGGCTCACATCCCTCACCCCCTAACTGCGAAATCTTTTAGCAATGTTAACTTCAATTGTGACTCACATCATCACACTCAGGCTAATGTAGTATATTTAATAATAATACGACTATTGATATTCCACCTGAATTAAGTCTGTACTCCACTATCAAATCGCGCTCCATAAACGCGGTACATTAAGATTAGCTGAAAGCATTTTTACATTTATGTCTCTTTAAGTGGGTTTATCAAGAAAGCACACAAAAAGTGCAAGCTCTGTCTCGGTGAAGCAATCTCACCATTGTTTGCTGCTCAAAAAGCTTCCAGACCCAAGTCGCCTCTTCTCTCCCTCTCCCACTCTCGCGCTCAGCTTAACTATCTGTGGCAGTGATTGAATCGCTCTTTCCTTTGCTGCGAGGGCCCTACCTTATTTAATCCTTTACGTAGCAGGTCACTCTGTGAGCGGATGCTGTGTAAACAGTGCGGGCCCTTGATGTGGGGGCCATGGGGTAAGAGAGCAGGGGCCGAGGGTTATGGAGTCTCCCGGCTCTTGGGAACAATGGCCCTTTAGAATGTGGGGGCAATGGTGCACTGACCCTTAGCAAATAAGAATCATGTTCTGGCATTCCAGCCTTGATTGGCACTTTGAGCTTGAAAAAAAATCTAAAAGGAACACAGGAAATGCTCCTTGTGTAATTGGTTATATATTAGTGCTGCATTCTCCTCATTTAAAGGATGGGAAATTCCTGGGTGACACATGGAAGAGACTGTGGCATTCCACAGGTTGAGGTTAGCCGGAGAAGAAGGCAAGATCAAACCTGGGGGCCATGGCGAGGAGATAACCTTAACACCACTTGCAGATAAATTATCTTGTTCTCTTTCTGTCTCTCATTGTTTTATCACTCTCGCTTCAGACTCTCTACTTAAATCGTTTGACTCACAAGTATGGATCAGTAATTGCAAAAGCGGCATGTATTAGCACACATACCAGATGGGCAAGAGATCACACCAATGAATGGTCAACTTGAAATTCATTCAACTGTACTCGTACATGTCAAAAATGGGCCAATATTTTACTTTTGAAATTGGTTACGGCAATGCATCTCTTTAAACAGCTATATGGAGCATAAAGGTACAGTAACATGTGCCATTGCTCGGCGAAAATTTGCAAGAGAAAAGAAAGTGGAACCAAATGTGACAAAATATGATGAATGACATGGACATAATGTCAACAAACGGCCCAAATAACTTTTCCAAATGCCTCTTTTTGATGGATCATTTTATAGTTTTGAAGTCTAATGTGATTCAAAACTGGCACCAGGATGAATGCCTCTTCCAGTGTGGATCTTCAATTTTGTTATGAATCTCCACCCACAGAGACCACTGCCTAACTGAGAGGTTTGCTAATGTGTCATAAATGTGTTACCAGAAGAACAAGGCAAAATTCTTAATTGCACCAATTACAATTGAAATTGCTGGATTTTGTGCGAGGAATTTAGCCAAATAATGGTAAATTTGACTAAAGGTAATATTAACATTTTGAATAAATAAATAAATAAATGCTACAAGTGAATTTAGGCATCACAATTTTATAATGTACAAATATTCATTTTGAAATTTGGTAAATATTACATTTAACAGTATTATTAACAGATTTCAAAGATTAACTTTAAGTGAGTGTTAGATGATGGCAAAGGTCATTAAAATGTAGAGGAAATGAGTACAATAAAATATCTGAAATTGACTGATATGATAAATCAAAAAAAACCTAGTGTCAGCCAATAACCAATACAGATATACTGCGCATCCCTATAGAGTAGATCTGTCGAGTGCTTGAGTGCACACAGGCTGACAAAACTGAAGTCAAACATGAAAGAGGATGAATTTTGTATTTAAATTTTTCTATCTAGCTAGGGTAGTATGGATTTTTACCAATGAACTTACAACTTAATTTAGAAAAAAAAGTTTAAATTATTTTATATAAATGACATGTAAACGTCTGAAATACACAGACGTAGATGGCAAGGTTCAAATCATACTATGAATTCCAAATCAGAGGCAGGCCATCAAGCAATTTCTTTCAAGATATCATCTTTGTTGAACACAAACCTCAGGATAGGTAGGGCAGATAACACAACACAAGACGCCAAGCCAGCTTAACAACAGTGAGACCATAGGCAATGGAAACGTGAGACCAATCTGTGCATGCAAAAACACACACACTCCTCTCTCTCTCACACACACACACACACACACACAATCCTTGGTATGTGACCTGGGGAGAAACTACAGAAACAGGCCCATCTTCTCGTAAATTAAACAAAACTTGTCAGATTCCCACTGTCTCAGCCCATTAAATTCTAAACAAGACATGGGAACCGACTCGGACAGGACCAACCGGCAGCCATCCCTCCTTCACTCCTCATTCCTGTTTTTCCTGTGGAGAGCTGATCAGCCGGGAAGAGTTCGCCTATCACCTGCTCCATGTTCGACTCCACAGTGAAGGCCCAAAAATGAGTCACAGAGGGGGGATCAGAATGAGGGCAATGTAAAACATGTGAAATCAGCTCTGGAATTTCAATAGCTCCACAGCATACCGCCACCCCCCGACAGCACCCCACCCCAAGCCAGAGGGAAATCTGATCAAGATAAAGTGTAGAGGTTAAGGAGATGACCTGCTTTCATTGTAACAACCCATTTCTGCTCTTGGGTGGGAAACCTGGAAGGGGGATTCAGAAGAGGCACGATAGGTCGATTCGCAAATTTTGGTTGACACTATAAAATTGCAATTATTTTCATGTAATTGCTGACGACCCAATAATTGGCAGATATATAATTTCTACACTATTTTGACTAAAACCAAAAATCATCAAGCACAACTTGATATATTTGGGTTGTATTTATTCATCGATATGAATAAATGCCTCAATGAATTACCTTTTTTTTTGTGGATTTCCCAATTGGAATACAGCATTAGCAATTTTCTGAGAGTTAACTGAAATGTTCATGTTTTTGGTTACATTTGTGAGCTACTAAAAATGTAACTGGTTGTGTATTTATCATAATATCGTAATACTGATCACAGGCTTCTGGATCTAATTCTAATTAAATCACAATCATATTTCAGCATTTTCTGAGCTATCAGCAAATATAGTATAGCTGGTTAAGAGAATCAATGTCAAATAGTATCACGAGGAAATGTCCGATATACATTCTTAATATCTAAGTTTAAATATGCTTAAATATTTCTTTGAAAAAACACTGGGGGAAAAAAAGTGATTCATTTTAAAATTATACTGTAATGCAACCCTCAAAAAACAGGCACAACTTTAAAGCACAAGTAAAATATCCAAAATATTTAAACATAGGGCTGATACGGATTAAGCTGATAATTATTTTCGTGTTATGTCTGATAAGCAGATATTGAAAATATATACTACTTTGTCTACATAAATTAAATACATTAATAAAATAGTAAAACTTAAAACAATCATTTTAAATGCTACAAGTGATTTAGGGATCACAACAGAATGAAAATATTTCTTATTAGATTTGCTAAAGATTACATTTAACAGTGTTGAAAGTATTAAATTATTAATGTTTTAAAGATGACCTTTAATGGAAAATAATCTAAATGTAATAAATAAATAAATAAATAAATACAGAGTTCTGGCATGAAATTCTAGATGGTGCAGACTGATAGGTCCTTCAATCAATCTGCTTGCAATTACATCACAGGGAACAGCTGATTGGTTCCTGCTGTATCAGTAGCTAATGACTGATTTGTCAGCATTTGCTATAGCAGTGCAGCACGCTTTAAGAAACCCTCCATCTTCCCCAGCTCCACCTGTATAGATCTGCAACAGATAACTCATGTATGCTATTTTGTACAGCAGCAGCATGTCTTCCTTGGATAAATTGGCAGTCTTAAGTCCCGTACTTGCTCTGCAGCAGCAATAACAGCAGCAGCAGCGTACAAATCTATTCCGCCAATACCAAACATATCAACAAGGTAATATCTCATTTCCATGCCAAACACTCCAAGAGTTGTCATGACGTATAAATAAATGAGCATGCACAATTGGATATGCAATATTAACCAATATTTCTTGAATATTTGTTCTTATAATATATGGGGTCCATGCAGGTACAGCCTCTTTTCACAAGCTGATCTGATCTTGTCTACGTAACGGGTGCTAATACCTTCCACATTCGAAAAGGATGTACACTAGGAAGATCATGGGTAAAATGAGATGTTTAACATAGCAGCTTCACGGAAACATGTCCCAGACATGACCTAAATTCCCAAGCCTCACCGAAAGGCATTCTGACTGATGTCTATTGTATTATAAATAAACATACACATTCACTCTAATATCTTCTGGACAAACTATCCTCGTCCCTGCAGTGAGAAAGAACTGTTTCAGCTTTATTTCTGCAAGTCACATCTGATGTTCTCCCATCTAAAGAGTAGGATCAGGAGGGTTCACTCCCGGCATTCCCAAGCAGCGCAGAATTTACCAGTTTCTATCCAGTTATAGACTCTTTAAAGAGCCATAAGTGAACTCTGACATCCTGCGAGAGCTTTTAAAATGCCTCAGTAATCCCTTGTTTGAGCAGTCTGGAAACGTCTTGTCAATGCCTATCAGTGCGCTGTGACTGATGGCATAGGCAATGGCTATACAACACGCTTATGGGTGGCATACGGTTTTGAGCGACTGCAAAAACGAAGGGGTTACGAACACATCTCTGTTTTAAATAAAATGGTGCCAGTTAGCCTGCATGGTATTTTGAATGTATGCTAAAGGCATTCCCTCTTAAAACAAACCAAGCTGCTGTGCAGTCTACAGCCACATGAACCTGGGAATGATCTGTTAAACATGGCTGATGGAAGACACTCTAGCTCCCCCAGATCACCACTTTGCCTATTTCTAAGTGCCGTTACTTGACCCTTATGTTCATCTTTAAAGGAATGCACGGGTTTTGGGAGAAAAAACGAGATAACTGGGGATGTGAATCGACATGTCCTGTTTACACCACAATAACAATCTGAGCGAACACTGCGGAGAGCAAGCTTCAGGCATGCCGGTTATGCACTGCGCCACACTGGAGGTGTGTGGGCAGCGCTGGAGGAAAAAATATGAACACAATAGAATGAAAATGTTTATTTAAGTGAGGAGGGGTCAGGAATAACAGTGTGCAAAGTATTTAAATGCTGGAAGGTGTAACATATATTGTTTGAGATCTGGCACCTTAAATTTGTTGATGGTCCATCTACGTGAAAACAATTAACTGTTTGTTGGGTAAGTAGACTATTAGTAAAAAGATAAGAGAGTCTGTTAAGACTGAATCTTTGCACAAAACACTTTCTTTAATGACTAAATCATATGAAAATGTAAATACTGAAAACTCAAGTACGAGGCTGAACATTGACCACACACATTCTGACATGCCATCCATCCATTTTTTACAGCCACTAAGTAGCTCTCAAACATCCAAGTGACATTTTTTGCAGAGCAAACCATTCAGTATGCAATATCGCCATCACCTGGTGGTTTATTGTTTAAATGTGCATTAGTGTTTGACTAAATCAATCTGAATGTAATAAATGTTTTCGTTCTCATCCATGCAGAAGATTACACCCTATTGCTCTGTCCAACCTCTCACCTAAATAGCAATATGTTGAGTCGGAGCACTGTAAGAGCAGGCAAGTTTGAACAAGGAGCCGACAATTTGTGGTTTTGGGAGACCATTAAATAGATGATAGGTGTGGTGTTCAAAGCATAGCATTTACTTAATCATCACCACAAACTCATGTGCTAGTTATGAAAACAGTCTTAGATTTAAACAATATTACACAGACCGACAGCATTGCAAGTGTGATATGCTTTTTATACAGTAGTTCAAAAGTATATAAGTATACAAATGTGAATGTACTGTAGATTAACATTCATTTTAAACAAAATGTAGTTAGCTTGTATATTTTTGACGCCAAAAAAAAGTTCTTAAAAAAGTCAAAGCATTCTGCCACCTTGCGTTTATTTTGGCATTGTACTTGTTCAATTATGTTGTGGTGTGAAATACAGAAATGTATCAAATATCACACGCATAACTGCAACTTTACTAGCCTACTTAAAAACAACTTTTTTAACTATTTTTAGTAGTATTTTTATGCATAACTGTACAATGTTCAATATTTGCATTTGAATTAAAGTTTATAGAATGAAATGCTATTTATTAAAAACAAACAAACAAACAAACAAACAGGTGTCTTTCCGACTCACAGGACCGGAACTATTCATGAGTTGAGTGGATCGCAGCTTCCACTCCGGGTTTTCCATTTCTGCCTCCCACTTCAAGTGAACATGGATTCACGGAAGACGTTTATACCCTGTTGACACCAGAACTATGACTATAAAGATATTTAACTATATTAGGGCTATAACGTTTTGTTTACTATAACCACGCGCTGCAGTTATGTCATCTGCCGCTTAAAATGCTCGAGCTCTTGAAGTCTGTTGGTTTCTGATTGGCTGTCAATGTTTTATCGTTCAAGTGATTTTTAACGATATCGCTCCGCTGTGCCCTTATCGTTGTAGTAGTGATGTGGTGGACCGTGTCATTCCTTAAATCTTTGGAACAATTGTCGATATCGTTATCGTCCTTGGTGTGAATGGGCCTTTAGCAGAGTTCCAAAGACTATTCCAAACTCCAGGAAAGTTCACTCAACTCTACACTGCTCACATACTCTGGTGGTCTGAAACGCCTTAACACAGACGGACGGAGTTATATGGACATCTTGCTGTTGCACTAGATACCAGGAAAATAAAATAAATGGAACTAACAGCAACAGTTTATTACACGGCTCTGTGGAATACTTGATTCTGATTGGTCAATAGCGCCATCCAGCGGTGCACGCCAACAACCACTCAAAAAAAAAAAAAAAAAAAAAAAAAAAACGCAGGCTCATCCGGGTTACTGAAGTCACCTATACGCCTGTTACGAACAGTTTTTCTTTCTTGGAAGTTTTGGACTTGGTTAGCTAATAGAATATTAAAACTCAGTTAAATCAATATTTTGTATAGTTATTTAATTATGCCATCCAGAATTGTGGACTCGCTCTCTCTTGTTTCATACAAACGCAGCTGGTGCCGTTTAGTTTGAACCTGCCGCGCTGCAACTGCTCTATCTGCGAAGCTTTGCGTTTAAAGAGCTAATAAAATATTTCGTGTCTAATTATTTACTTACGTGGCAAGTAGCCGTGTAGTAAGCGGGATAGTGTACATCCAGCCGGTTGTTCTCTCAAAATAAACCCCTTTAGGTTTAGGCTGTTCGTGAGTGACCCCTCCGCTTCGCGTCCTGATCACCCTATCGGGGGTTTATTTTGAGTGAACAACCGGCTACATTATCCCTTACAATACATAATTTGACCTATGGCTAAGCCACGCCCTCAAACGCGATGAGCCAATGAAAGTGCGCATAGCTAACCCATACACTCGGAGATTCTCTGCTTTCTCGTCCATTGAATGCATTACAATTAGTCAGTTTTCATTCGTTTTTTATGTTTTTTCTTGTCATTTTAAGTTTAAAATGGTCAAACGGTGTGCATGTAGTAGGCTACATGCAACTCCGACACTAGGTATCCCGAGAGGCTGGGCGACGGTGTGTATTTTTTACCCTTTCCCAAGCCACATCTCAACCGAGATAAGTGTCTGGATTAAGTTATGCGGTAGACCACAACACCAACTAAACGTGGATAAATTAAACAAGGATGTCTACATCTGTTTTTTGAATGTTATCTTTAACATCTCTAACGTAACGTTAGCCTAACATTAGAAAACGTTAACGTTAGCTTCTAGCTGCGTTTTGCATCATGTCACTTCGCTTCTTTAAAGTAACTTATGTGTAAATAACCGAGATAACAAATGTTAGCAATGTTGTGCTGAATGATTCATGTAAATACTATAGCACCAAACTAACGGAGAAGTACTCTTGGTAAAGATGGTAAAAAGGCTTGTCCTGGAAACGTATGCAGCTTAGACCTGTACATATTTAATTTGATCATGAACTATTAATCACATATTAAATCACAATATTTTAGACAACTTTCTACCAAAATATATATCTATATAATCTTTCTGTCTCCAAAAATCATCAATTGCCTCCTGCCATAGCGCCTGTCACCGAATGTTGACTGTTTGTCCGAGTGAGTGGAGGGGGCGTGGCTTAGCCATAGGTCAATTAAATGGGCATCAAAAGTGGATAAGCAGTGACATCTAGCGGAGTTATTAGCCTATTGCGATGACTAATTAACAATTACAGTTTGAACTCTCAGAATGGCACTTTGTAAAACATTGTAGCAATGTTTAAATGTTAAATAAGAGTAATAACCATGGATGCACCTGGCCCCCATCATCAGAGCCAAAATTAATTAGTTTACATTAGGGGTGTAACAATATATAATCGTGTTTAAAATGAAAATGACTGTGTGAAAAAATTAAAGTTTACAGTTTTAGTGGCAGTACTACATTAAACTACTATAATGTTGAATATAATGTATAATAATGCAATGGGGGAATATTTGTGGGTCCCACTGATGCCAATGTCTTATGTTACCAGTAGTGGCCTATACATTATTTTAAATATATCTAGTCAGTGAAAGAATGCAAGCATATAATGTCTAAAAGAATTCTGTTTTCAGTTTCAGAATCATGAATATTTTTATTCTGGTGTCACCATTGGCCTGTGCATTGGGTTACCAGCACCAAGTCCAAGCCTATATTTCCACACTCAATGTAATACCAAATTTAGCATTTTAATCAACAGTTTATCTTTGTTAACCTTTTACAGTATGTCTTGGAGTATCGTAATATTTTTTGTTTCGTTTGCTTCTTTACACGTGCAGTAATGCGTAAATCCAGCAGGTGGTGTATGGGGTTAGAATTCGGTCACAATTCTGCGCGCGCAAGATCACATTTTGAGCGCGCAAAAGGGCATTTCGCACGCGCGTGACCTGAGTTTTGAGGAGAAATTTTCGTCTCGCAGATAAGAAAATATTTTGAGCGAACTAAAATTAATTTTGCATTTAAAATAAGTGTTTGGATGTGCGCAGACATTCTCTTTTGCATGTGCAAAGTTTCACTTTCTTGTTCCTTTCTGATTGGCTAGCTTGAAAACCAATCACAAGACTCCCTGCATCACCGACTGTGGAAGAGGAAAATACATGGTGGAAGATATTTATGTTTAATTTGTTTAATGGATTGAAAACTTCAATTTAAGTTCAAGTAAACAAAAACATTCACAGCAGAGAAGTTCTGTAAAAACAACTATCATACTAATTTTTTTTTACTGTATTTTCTTATATACTATTTTAGGATGGATAGTGTTCACATTGGTATGCAGGCTTGTTCCTCTCACTGCAAAAAAAAAAGAAAGAAAAAGATGTGGGTAACAATGCAAACATATGCAAATATAACTGTAAGTGAAAAGCTTGGGTGTGTGACTCACACGACTTCTATATAATTACTCTCATAATTAGATTATTTATTTTTTTGCAGAGAGCCTGCATCCCAATGTGCACACTATCTATCCTAAAATAGTATATAAGAAAATAAAGTATATTTTTTAGTATGATAGTTGTTTTACAGAACATCTCTGCTGTGAATGTTTTTGTTTAAATAATTCCAAGGATATCAAGTAGATTGATTATTATTTTAACGTTATTACATTGCATTTCTACGTTTATTTGATTGCTTTTTTATTCTAATGTGAGTGATGTACCGTTTTTACACACTTATTTCATTAAAAGGGGAAAAGTCTGTCCATCTTCATTTCTGAAAATGTGTAAAATTTGAGACCCCAGCTCGGTCAGATTCATATTTCACTAATGTTAATTACATAACTTGCAGTTCAGAAAGAAGTTAGAACTAGGCTACCACTTGAGGGGCAGCAAACACTGGGACATGTCATTATGTACAGTAATAGTAAGATTTGATTTTGATTAAAAATAAGCTAAAAAATAGCTTAAAATAAGCTAAATAATTAACTGTGGTCGTCGAGTGGTAGACCTTTGAACTTAAATCAAGCCATTAAACATAAATATCTTCCACCATGTATTTTTCCTCTTCCACAGTCGGTGATGCAGGGAGTCTTGTGATTGGTTGACAAGCCAGCCAATCAGAATTTAGCAGCTGGGTTGTGTTGAGCAAGCGAGCTGTCTGCTCTTAGAGAGCGCACGGCTGGTATGAAAGATGAAAGGAGCAAGTGAAACTTTGCACATGCGAAAGAGAACGTCTGCGCACATCCAAATACTTATTTTAAATGCAAAATTGATTTTCGTTCGCTCGAAATATTTTCTTGTCTGCGAGATGAACATTTCTCCGCAAAACTCAGTTCACACGCGTGCGAAATGCCCTTTTGTATCGAAAGCCAAATGGTTCAGAATTCGTGTGCATTTGATCGGCGTATAAATATTAAAACGCCGTCTTCATAACGCCGCCAGGCGTTAAATAAGCGCCGTCAGGCGATAAGTTAACGTCACACGCCGCCACGCGTTAAAATAACGCCACTCGCCGATAGATGTTAAATTGACGCCACACGCCACTCAAAATGCAGATTTATGAGCTCATCTACATGGCCCCTCCTCTTCTGAGTCTGAGGACCCTACGGCAAGTCGGAGAGGACAATCCAGTGTGGAAGAGCGCGAAAATGGCAAGGAGAGAATTTGTTTCGCGGTGTAAACACACTGTAAATGACTGCACTCGCCTTTTACTCTCTGATAATCCAGGGCCTGATGTCTTTCAGTCATCATTAAATAGGTAAGGATTTCTGTAAAGACAAGATATTAGCATTAGCGTATACGGTTGGTGGGTAGGCTATAAATTGTAAAAGTTTTATGTGCAATCGCTTCTTCCACCACGCGCTGTGTGTAGGGGGCACCAAAAATAGCCTAATGAAAAATCAATCATATCATAGTCATCATAATAATTATAATGCCGATATTATTTCAGCACAGAAATATTATTAGGCACTTTTTAGAGATGTATATAACAAAATCATAAAGGAATTATGCTTAGGGCACCAAAATGGCTAGCAGCGGTACCGTGTGCAATGCAATTCTATGACCAATTGTACTTGTGACCGGTACTGTACATATGTACGTATTAATCTTCTCCTGGTTTAAGATAAGCACCTGTCTGTGAAACTGGGGCATGGTTACATAATGTTAATGTTGCCTCTTCTACTGGTGTTGGGCCACCTTGCTGTCTTTGTCGTAAGACAAAGAAAAAATACAAAAACACATTTGACCCTATTTATTTATTTAATAATAATAAATGTTTTACTTTTCAGACTTCAAACCATGCTAAGGAGCCTGGAATGGGCAAAGGGGAGGCTTCTAAATGCTCAGGCTGCAGATGAGATAATCCATGAGGTATCAGAGTTTATTCAGGAGATTCAAACTTCTGAACCGAGAGCGCAGGAAGGTAAATGCCATCAAACTGTTTTGCAAACAAAAATAAAGAGTTAAATAGGGCACTAGGGACATCCATTTGTAGTGGTGTCCAAAACCATAGTTGACATCAGTGTTGGGAGTAACGCGTTACAAAAGTAATGCATTACAGTAACATATTACTTTTTGCTGTAACGCAGTAGTGTAAGGGATTACTAATAAATTTTCAGTAATTTTTTACTATATTACATGTTCAGGTACGCTTGCGTTACAACACAATTTTAGATTTAATTGTAAAAAAACAACAAGAAAAAAAAACAAGACCGCCAGACATTAACGAATGAAAAATGCAAGTAGGCTAAGTTGCCTGTTCATGGTCAGTCAATAGCCGCGTGTGGTGTCCAAGTTTTGTAAATAAAGACAAAATGGCAGCGTCTGATATATTTTTTATAGCGATTTATTTTTTTACAGGAGTGCCGTGAGGCATGATTTTGGCCTCTGTGCTCACGCTGGCCAGTGGAAAAGCGGCTAATGCTTGGGCTCGCTAATGGGTGAAGATGGCATGAAGACGACCGTACATTCGCGAGATGGACGTATGCGCATGAGGCTACTCTATTTGTTCTGTGTTTTCTTTCTAAACAGTTAGGCTATGTTTAGGTGGTATTTTTCTTGTTTTCATCACGCAATCATGTGTTTGATGCGGTGGTGACGCGTTCACGTAACATGATGTAAGGAAAGCAACTAAAAGCTGTCACAAAGAACCGGCAAAAGCAATGAATATGAATATGTCAAATATAGCAAGGAGACATTTTAATTGTTTATTAAAAAAGATGAAGTTGACGTTGCTGACTCGCGATCTTCTCAGTAGTGAATGCCCCAGAGAGAAATGCACATTCATACAGATAAGCAGAGAGCAGTCCGTTTTCTTTCGTTTTGAATTGTTCTGTTTACAAGTAGACATTTCAATATATATATATATATATATATTCAGGTCTGTGAAGTAGGCTAGGCTACCTTATAGCCTACGCTGAGTTTCGGTTAATTTATGAGACGCGCTCCAGTTCACGCGCAGGCGCCTCCGTGTCGTGATTAGCCTATCTATTGTCTGCTATATTTACTTCTTATTTATTAAATCCAGGCAATTGGTTGATGAAACATTTATTAAAATTAAGATACAATTAGTACAAATCGAAATTCACAAGAAATTTGTGTCTTCTGTTTGAGGTCTCTGTGAATATGAGAGTTTTAAAACCCTCTTTTAGTGCAGCTTCAGAGAGGTCGCGTCCGTAACAGAGATTTGTCACCTCCTTACATTGTTTTTTCCTCATAAATGCGATCACGAAAAACAAAATAAAATAAAATGAATATTTTATGTTCTGTGGAGAGCCAACCCTTCTTCATCCGGTGGGTAGTATTACTGTGAATTACACATTTGCGCAGTTTTTATAATGTTAACTTCAAAATTCAAATAATACTAATAGTAATTTAAAGATGTGGTAGCGTTGGATCTGGACGGGAAGGATAACTCTTGGAGTTGGAAGGGGTGTGTCTCGATTCTGCAGGTTTTTTGGATCTGAGTGTTTCATATCGCATATTGTTACAGCCTTAGAATGTTAAGTTCTACTACTGTATAGCTATTTTGGTGAAAGTAACTCAAAAGTAATACAGGAGTAATGTAACGCATTACAATTCTGAGACAGTAATATTGTAAGGTAATGAATTACTTTTAAATTACAGTAACAGGTAATGTATAATGTATTACAGTTTGGAAGTAACTTGCACAACACTGGTTGACATTATCGAGTGCACCCATTCAATCCTATAATGCACCGCACTAACATGTGTACAACGAATGTATGCTCAACAGCTAGAGAATACCCATATTGCACTGTGAGGGTCGTGCTGAATGAATTCCCGGGTCTCGCCAGCCCTTCCGCTCACTCATTGTCTGAATTTACTCACTCATTTTCATTCACTCCTTCTAGTGGACTAGTGTAGGGAATAGTGAATGATGGTATAGGGGGCGATTTCAGATACAGCCTTTGGTTAGCTGGATCAGGTGTGTTTAATTAGGGCAGTGGCCCTCTAGGAATTGTTTGACCCTATTGAACTATAGGAAAATTATTATGTCAATCTTTTTCCTAATCAAGTGTTTTATAAAAGCAGTGTTATCATTTTTCTACAGAAAGTACTGGATATCGACCTCCACTGAATAGTAATGGGTCCAGAGGCGCACCGTCTTATGTCATTACTCAGGATCAACTGTCGTTTCTGTTGTCTTGTGGCTTCACTGTAACACAGATTGCAGATATTTTACACACCTCCGTGTCGACAGTTAAACGACGTTTAAGGTAAATTGTATCATATAATACATATATCCATTGACTACACACATTATACCTGATCCACAGAGAATAAAATGTCACCTGTTTGGTCACTGATATGACTGGGGACCTCATCTCATTTAATCGTAATAGGTGAAGAAAAATGCTGAGTGCATCTTTTGATTTATTTTAGAACTCCTAGTAAATGTTAAAATACTTGGATATATCTTTTCAGGTGCTTCAATCTGTTGCAGTCTGCTTCATACTCAGACATATCTGATGTAGACTTGGACGAAAAGATCAGGGACCTAGTGGCTGGAAATGACCAACTTGGATCAGAGGCAGTTCGAGCACAACTGAGGGCAGAGGGAATTCTGGTTCAAAGATGCAGAGTGAGGAGCAGTATGCATCGTGTCAACCCAAGGGCTGCAGCTCTCAGAGCAATGTGTCAGCGACTACGTAGAAGGTCCTACCGTGTCGCAGGACCTAATTCTTTATGGCATTTGGATGGAAACCACAAACTAATAAGGTAGTTTTTTTATGTTACTTTATCTTAAATATTCTTTTGTCTTTTTTTTAGGTAACACTTATCTAACCATAAGTGTTTTTTGCCACACTTTTTTGTTTTTTGTTTTAAGTAAATAAGTTTTAAAAGTTTAAACTTAAGAATTGAGCAATTCATTAATGTACATTTATATGATTGCTAAAACAGGTTGTTTAGATTTCCTTAAATGCAGTATATAGTATAGTATATACTAGTATAGTATATTTTTTTTGTTGTCTACAGCAGTTGTTATGTTTAAGTAATAATGTATTTGTGTTGATTAGATGGAGGATAGTAATTCATGGTGCCATTGATGGCTATAGTCGTCTCATCACCTTTCTCCGTGCCTCCAACAACAATCGTAGCAGCACTGTCATGGATTGTTTCTTGGATGCCATTTCCAAATATGGAGTCCCTTCCAGAGTAAGGACTGACCATGGTGGAGAGAACAACGCCGTGTGCCTGTTCATGAACTTGTTCAGAGGCACTGACCGAGGTAGTGCTCTCAGAGGAAGGAGTACACACAATCAAAGGATTGAAAGACTTTGGGTCGATCTGTGGCGTGGCGTGTCAAATGTGTACTATGACCTTTTCAATTTTCTTGAGAGTGAGGGCATTGTAGATGTAGATAATGAAATGCACATGTGGGCTCTGCATCATGTCTACATCCCAAGAATTAATAAAGACTTGACAAATTTCTCACGCCAATGGAACAATCATGGTTTGCGAACCGAGAGACACCAGTCGCCCCTGCAAATTTTTGTCCGGGGTTGTCTGGCACAACAGAGGCAGCCGAGTACTGCAGTGCGGGAGATATTTGCAGCAAGACCCTCAGGCTCCAGTGGAGGAGAGGGTAATCCAGCAGAACAAGTTGGTGGTGAGGGTCGCTCTGTATCAGATGTACCTCATGTACTCTGGCCTGAACGGGTTACTTTACCTCCAAACCAGTTCACTGTGACTGATGCTGAGATGCAACAACTCACTGAACAAATTGATCCACTTGGAGGCCCCCGGGAAAATCTTGGAGTAAATGTCCTTAAAGATGTTCTTTCTTTTGTGGAAAACCTAAGACCTTAAAATGACATTAAAAGGAATAGTTCACTTCAAATTAAAAATTCTGTCATCATTTACTCACCCTCAAGTTGTTTCAAATCTGTATGAATTTCTTTCTTCTCACAACACAAAGGAAGACATTTGGAAGAATGTTGATAATCAGACAGTTGATGGACCCCATTGACTTCCATAGTATGAAAAAAATAAAGTAAATTATGACAGAATTTTCATTTTGAATTGAACAAATTCCTTAATAGCGTTAAAATAGTGTCTGAACCTTGGAAGTGTTGCTCATGGCATGTGTCATGTTCACATCTGTTTCTCTCCTCTACTTTTCTGTCTCATGATCTATAGTTTATGCCAGTACTAAAAAATTCTGGTCCTGGTCCAGCTACAACCTTTATCAAAGTGTGTTTAAATTGGGATAGAGCTGAACTATTCCTGCTTTATTCCACAAAAAGTGTTTAATGATAAAATTCACTAGAATATTTTTCATGTGCAAATATAAATGTTTTTTTTTTTGTCTTGTACAATAACATGTGTAATATATCACAACATAAATCACATCGGTAGTGACATCAATAAATGTTTACTGTAATTTTGATGAATTTCATTTTGTGTAATCTGAACACTTTCATATGTACATACAGATAATAGATATCACAAGACAGATCAGAACTGAAGAAAAGGACAAAAGTGGGAGATTGCAAAATGCCACTTTTCCCAGAACAATTCATAGGTCTGATGGATTGGCAGCCTCAAGACAGATCAGAACTTAAGAAAAGGACAAAACTCAGCAATACCCACAAACATCACAAAACAGCAGTAAAAATGTATATTAAATGTACACTAACGTGTCCATAATATAACATTAAAACATAAACGTATTTCAAACAATGTCTACATTACTCCAAAAGTGGGGGATTGCAAAATGCCACTTTCCATACTTTCCCTGAATAATTCATAGCTCTGATGGATTGGCAGCCTCAAGACAATGCAGCAGGTATTTGCTTCGGGGAAAATTCTAATGGCCTCATTCTCTTGAGGGTGTAGGAACTCTAATTTTGGTTCCACTGGGAACCCTAACCTTGGAATAGAAGTGGATCCTGACACGAATCCAAGAATCTTCTCCAAGGTGAGTGGGTATGCAGTTCCCTCTAGTAAAAATGAACAAGGAAAAAGTCAATGACCATTCTGCAGATATAGAATGGCCATGAAATAGTTGTCAAAGCTACTGGCCCTCATGTTGTTCCAAACCCATATATTACTATTATTATTTTATTTATTTTTTTACATTTGAGAGTGACAAGGTCATGCTAAAATGCCGGTCAAGATAAAAAAAGGACAAAAAGCTTTATAAAAGTAGCCCAAGAACAGACCAAAATTTTAATTGTTAGTCAATAACAAACATGTCCTTCACCACAGCTCTAGTACCTTATTTGTACTTTCATTCATATTTGCCACACTGTAAGTTACACGATGTGAACTGTCGACCTTCCTAATATTTAAAAGAGTACCATGAACATCTAAAAAACAAATTCCACACACAAGGTTAAGTTTTATAGATATATAATGATGATGACGACATTAACATCTTTGGGTAAAATAAAAAAAAATATTTTAATAATATATTAGGGTAGAACAGATTACTATAGATAGAAAAGATTTAGACAGAACGGATTATGATAGACAGGCAGATGATAGATGAGAAAGACAGATGACAAAGACGACAGAGAGGTGACGAAATAAATGTGTGACAGATACGACAGATGAGAAAGACAGATAAATATATAAAAGCTAGCTAAGTGATTATATATATATATATATATATATATATATATATATAGATGAGAAAGATAGATATTATATGATATATAGTTAGATGAATAGACAGACAGATAGATCCAATATAACTACAGTATGATGTCATACCTTCCACTTCTATGAGCCAGTCCCTCCAAAAACAGATTGTTCTACTCTCCAGTACTCTCCTGTTGCTGCCAACTGGAGAAAGCTCTGCTTTGAACAAAGCAGATATGTCTCTGGCCAAAAGGGGCTTCTCCTCATTCATAAATAGCTCTTTGAAGAGCTCAGGGTGCTTTTGCATCAAAGGCAAAAGCCCAAGACACTTCAGGCCCTCTTTAAATCTAGATTAAAAAAAAAAAATTATGCATACAATATGACACATTATTAAACTAACACTGTTAATTTAAATCAGGTGAAAATATCTGTCCATTCTTATACTCACTGATCCAAGGAATCCCTCAGCCTATTATCAAGGAAGAACTTTGTGGCCGATTCCACCAAGTCGTCTCTCTCCTCTAAGGTTTGGATGTGCCTTAGAGACCCAAGCATCGCCAACTGGTCAGAAGCCTCCATTATAGCACACTGGGCATCATTCACATTATGTGCTGACTGGATCTAAATTGAGAAGGAATTTAACACAAAATTAGCATTCAATTTCAGAAAGAAACAAAATATTGTTAAATATTTTATGCACACAGGTTTTTTTAAGGGGATAGTTCACCCAAAAATGGAAATTATCCCATGATTTATAGTAAATAGTATATTTATAACTTTATGAACTAGCTTCCGGCAAAGTGGCCATACACATACTACGTAAGACGAGTTACGGTAGAAGCACTACGGTAGGAGGCACTTTGACCCAATTTACCAGAGGTTCTCCCACACTGCCATCCGCTGCACGGCTTAACCGAAAATCCCGCCGGAAGCAAGTTATTTTAGTTCATAAAGTTTTAAATATGGATATTTTTTCTAACAGAAATATCACTTTAGAAAGTCTTTATTAACCCCCTGGAGTCATGTGGAATACTTTTATGTTTGATGGATGTGCTATTTTTGGGCTTTTAACAGTGCCCATTCCCTAACATTACAAGCTTGGAAGAGCCAAGATAGTCATGCACACCTAGGATGGCTTGAGGGTGAGTTAATCATGGTATAATTTTGCAATTCCTGCATTCAAAGATATTACAACTGTCACCTAATTACCAGTACTATAACAACGCAACAGCTAGCCTAAATTAAAATGTTTAATACATACCTTGATCATCTTTTCTCTGAAGTCATAGTCTACAATCTGTTGTATGTCTGGTACTGGGGGCTGAAGGTTGCACACCTGACAGAGCAGTCTTTGTGAAAAAAAATGTGGCTCCACACCACCATGTACCAGGCACACAGCTATCATCTGTCCAACTAGTTTGTACATTCCATTGTACAATGCTGTAATGCAAATGGAAAAAGCATTATTATGTCTATAAACGGTGCTTAGAAAGTGTGTGCTGCTAATGGGGTGTAAACTGGTTTTGACTAACATGGGCACTAGGTGTTAACTTAAAGATGTTTTGTTTAAAGCCCTAATGACTTTAAGTGTAAAAATGTGCAGAATTACAGGAAAATGATCAATGAGGTAAACACTTTTTCCACAATGTTTAATGTAAAACACAAAAAATAAACATTAGGTTACCTTTGGAATTGCAAGCAAGAGTTTTATTCCAGTCTTCTCCATCAAATACTTCGCATGAGTGAATTTCCCTCATCAGCAAAGTTAAATATTCACGAGTAGGACCACCCTCATCAGCCGCCCCCTCACCAATTCCATCAGCGTCTCTAAACACAACGTCCAATTTCGACTCAGGGTTAAATCGTTGACGTCGAAAAGCTCTAATACCACTTTCTAGGATGTTGCATCTTGTGGTATTGATTTGGTTGGAAGCAGGTGCAAATGTAAAATCCACTTTGCTTAGCATTGTAGTTAATAACACTTTGATGCCAACACTGAAAACAAGAAATAATACAAATTGTTACTTCATCTTTTGTTGTAACTATAAATACATTTAACAACAACATCAAATCACTTACTCATCTTCATCTTCGTCCGAGATATATATATCTGCAACTGGATCGAGTGAAGAGAAGGCTGCTGGAGCTGCTGGAGAGAAGGCCACTGGAGCTGATTGAGAGAAGGCCACTGGAGCTGATTGAGAGAAGGCCACTGGAGCTGATGGAGAGAAGGCCACTGGAGCTGATGGAGAGAAGGCCACTGGAGCTGATTGAGAGAAGGCCACTGGAGCTGATGGAGAGAAGGCCACTGGAGCTGATGGAGAGAAGGCCACTGGAGCTGCTGGAGAGGAGGCCACAGGAGCTGCTGGAGAGAAGGCCACTGGAGCTGATTGAGAGAAGGCCACTGGAGCTGATGGAGAGAAGGCCACTGGAGCTGCTGGAGAGGAGGCCACTGGAGCTGATGGAGAGAAGGCCACTGGAGCTGCTGGAGAGGAGGCCACTGGAGCTGATGGAGAGGAGGCCACTGGAGCTGATGGAGAGAAGGCCACTGGAGCTGATGGAGAGAAGGCCACTGGAGCTGCTGGAGAGAAGGCCACTGGAGCTGATGGAGAGAAGGCCACTGGAGCTGCTGGAGAGGAGGCCACTGGAGCTGATGGAGAGGAGGCCACTGGAGCTGATGGAGAGGAGGCCACTGGAGCTGATGGAGAGAAGGCCACTGGAGCTGATGGAGAGAAGGCCACTGGAGCTGATGGAGAGAAGGCCACTGGAGCTGATGGAGAGAAGGCCACTGGAGCTGATTGAGAGAAGGCCACTGGAGCTGATTGAGAGAAGGCCACTGGAGCTGATGGAGAGAAGGCCACTGGAGCTGCTGGAGAGGAGGCCACTGGAGCTGATGGAGAGAAGGCCACTGGAGCTGATGGAGAGAAGGCCACTGGAGCTGATGGAGAGAAGGCCACTGGAGCTGATGGAGAGGAGGCCACTGGAGCTGATGGAGAGGAGGCCACTGGAGCTGATGGAGAGGAGGCCACTGGAGCTGATGGAGAGGAGGCCACTGGAGCTGATGGAGAGGAGGCCACTGGAGCTGATGGAGAGGAGGCCACTGGAGCTGATGGAGAGGAGGCCACTGGAGCTGATGGAGAGGAGGCCACTGGAGCTGATGGAGAGGAGGCCACTGGAGCTGATGGAGAGGAGGCCACTGGAGCTGATGGAGAGAAGGCCACTGGAGCTGCTGGAGAGGAGGCCACTGGTGCAGAAGTACTCTGTAAAATTGAACAACTGTAACTGCTTTCATTTAAATTAACTATAATTTATACATAAAACAATGCAAGCAGTAAAATAATGAGATGCTACCTACATATCAAATGAAAATGAAAACTGTAATGAAACAGATCAAATACTGGAAACACAATCTCTATACAAAGGAGAATTGCAGACACAATTTTAATTTTATTTGAAATTATTGTTGTTGTTGTTGTTGTTGTTATGTTAGATTACCTTTTCCTGTATATAAAGTGCTGATCTTCCAAGTTGCCCACTTGCACTTATTGCTGCTGGGGTTTTTGACTCCAGACTCAAACAAGAAACCTGCCTCTGAGCATCAACCCTGTACAACTCAAACTCCCTTCCTTGAAGCTGTGGGAATGCACTCCGTAGAGTTTCTGCAAACTGACTCTCACTTTGATCTCTCTGCACTACAAGCCTCTGACTGGCAATGGCATCTATTGGGCAACAGTGTGCAATGCTGTCATCAATTTAATATAACCAAACTCTGCTTTTTATGTTGCTCACAGAATTGTCATGTTAATTTTAAACAGTATGTTAGCAGATGACTTACCTCTCAATGATGTTAAGCGTTGAACTCCTGTTCTGAGAAGTGTAACTCTAAATGTACATGTCACATTTCTCCTCCGTGCCCTCCTGGGACGAGCTGGACCGTGCAACGAGTGTTCGTTGCGAAACATCTCAAACCTTTCAGAAAACATTTACACATTAGGCTATACTACAAATTTGAGTGTGCTATTAAGTAATACCCTGAGATTAGGGTGACCACCATCAAACATACCAAATGTGGGACGATTATAAGTTTGTGTGGGACAATGTGGGACATGTTACAACACTAAAACATAACCTGAAACTGTTAGCCTATATAATGTTTATCTAACTTAATAAAAACATTTGTATTCTGCCTTTCAGCTGATAAAAATTATTTGTTCTTTAGTCCCTTCCAGAAAACACCATTACATCACAATGTAACATAATATGTATTTATTTTACATGACATTTTAATTCAACATCACTGAGCCCAAAGGCAGCAGACATCATGCAGATCACTATTTTTGAAACAGTTCTGACCAAGTCCAACTAAAATCCAACAAAATAAATAATGAACAAATAAAATATAAACCAACATGAATTTAGATAATTGACAGTCTTATATATTAAGAATATATTAAACCAAAAAGTTCATATTTTTTTAGAAAGGATGTGAATTAAAACAATCACAGCAGGCAAAAGTTGATAAATTCTGTTAAATTTAAAATTTGATTTACCGAATTATCCATTTGTTTTCTGACAGAAACAAATGGAACGAATCACCGCTCCACATTTTGATTGACAGCCGTCATAACCTACTAGTGACGTGTTTACTCCTGTGCTTTCAACAATTGGATAGGATTTTAAAAACGGCTGTTGTATTTGCACTTCTAACGAAGCGCTGGTAAATATAGGTGAAAAACTATGCCGCAAAAAGAATAAATAAAATGCTTTCTTAAAAAGGAAAAAGAACGCATCTACGATTACTTAATATGATCATTAAAAACCAACAGACTGATGAAAATGCGGGTCATTTTCTCAATATGCGAAGTGCGGGACAAGCGGTGAAAATGCTGTGCGGTAGGCTACAACGCAAAGCGGGACGGGTGCTCAAGCTGAGATCATTACAAATGAAATACATTATAATTAAAATACAAACATGTAATTCAATTAATACTTTAGAAAAGAAAGTGGTATTTGGCTTTTAAAAAGAAAGTGTATAACGGTTTTGTGAAGTTATAAAGAACCATGCAAAATATTTCTAGGGGATGGGCTCCATAAATCTGCACCGTTCCAAATTTAGAACAACGCCCCTGTTCTAAATTCACTGTAAATCACGGCTTCGTAGGGCTTATTGGTTTATTTTATAGCACAATGACCTGTTTTGGAATTAGCAGTTTATACTGTACGTCTTATAATAATTTAAAATTCAGAACAGAAATGCATGTCTGTGACAATTGTCTGCGAGTGCAAATCTCAACATTCAATTTCAGATTTTGATTTTAAAGGTTTTCACATCTGAGCAGTAGGCTACGAATAAATTTTAGCATAACTTACAAGTTCTCAAATTCACCTCTACATGCTCTCGAGTTTACTACTCTTTTACCTGCATACGAGTCAGTCCTGGAGGGTCACTGTCCTGCAGAGTTTAGCTCCAACCTGTCAAGACACCTGCCTGGAAGTGGTGTCTAGCTGGTCCAGGTGTGTTTCAGTGGGGTTGGAGGTAAACTCTGCAGGACACTCTGTTCCTTACCTACCTGTCTACGAGACTGTGTTCCCCATGCCCTTGTGGCGATGTTTCCAGCAAACTATCGAGCTGGGCATTTATGCGATCCCTAATCGTAGTTAGACGTCTTCTAAAATGATTTGGATCAGACATTTTTCTGGGCTCAGATAACGGGGGTACGAGCCAGACTACATCCGGTGCTGCGCCGGATCTTAAACTAGACCTTTTTTTATTTTATTATTTTTTTCTTTAACAAAATTAATTTACATTTACACTTCACATTCATTTACAGTGTGTTTACACCGCGAAACAAATTCTCTCCTTGCCATTTTCGCGCTCTTCCACACTGGATTGTCCTCTCCGACTTGCCGTAGGGTCCTCAAACTCAGAAGAGGAGGGGCCATGTAGATGAGCTCATAAATCTGCATTTTGAGTGGCGTGTGGCGTCAATTTAACATCTATCGGCGAGTGGCGTTATTTTAACGCGTGGCGGCGTGTGACGTTAACTTATCGCCTGACGGCGCTTATTTAACGCCTGGCGGCGTTATGAAGACGGCGTTTTAATATTTATACGCCGATCAAATGCACACGAATTCTGAACCATTTGGCTTTCGATACTTTTGCGAGCTCAAAATGTGATCTTGCGCGCGCAGAATTGTGACCGAAATCTAATCCCATAGTGGTGGCGCTACAGTGATCCATTATTATTTCTCATAGGTATTTCTGCTATTCTACTTCCTTCGTATATATGATGGGGAATATTTAAAGGGCTAGTTCACCAAAAAAAGAAAAGAAAATTCTGTCATCATTTACTTACCCTTATGCCGTTCCAAACCCGTAAGACTTTCGTTCATCTTCGGACAGGGTGGGTACCGGTGCTTGAAATCCTTGAAAATGCTTGAATTTTGGATACAATGCTTGAAATTGTAACTGTATTTATTTCACAACAAATACCTATCTGACTGAATAGTTTGTTTATTAAATGGAGAAATAAAATGTAGCCCTTAGATGCAGAGCGATTTTGCGCTATGCTGGCCAGAGCAAAAGTAGGTGGAGTTTTCATTTTGATTTCCGCGCTAGTTTGGATGCCCCCTTTTTATTGGCCGTGGGAGTAATCGTCACAGAGTAGAGCGGCAAAAGTTTAACTATTTTTAACTTTTACAATAATGATATAATTTTGGTCAGACAGTTAAGAATAATGGACATCTTTTTAATTACTGTGAATTCCTGAACTATTAGCCTTTATTATAATCTAATAGTCCAGGAGTATTTGATTCACATCAAATACTACTGCAAACCAGGCGCGGATTTATGGGCGGGCCTGGGTGGGCACGTTGACAGGTGGCCCATCCAATCAGATTAATAAAAACGAAATTTAAATTTTTAATTTTAATAATAATAATGAATTAAGTTTGGCCATATACGGCCCGCCGAACACTTTATATGATATATGACAAGCCTGAGCGCGTCCATCTCTGGCTCAGCGCCAGCCAACGCGCGAACGCACAGTTTGAATCTGGTATGTCATGTCACTGTACATATTTTGTCCAGACTTTGACACCCTTGCAAGGAGAGGGGACGAGGCTCATTGTTCACATGAACACCGTGTCTTGGAAAGACAAAGACGGGCCCGTTCACATATAGCGTCTTTTAGCGTTCATAATGGAAGTGACGCGGTCGTGAAAGACGTGGTCAGGCATCTGATTGACTCGTCAAACGCATGCGTTTCGACTGCCAAGGGACTCGCGATTTGTCATAAAAGCGCGCGTTCTTAACGTGCGCTTTGTGGTCACGGAAAAAGCGCGTCAGAAACGCGCGTTTTTTGCATCAAAACGTGCGTCCTCGACGTGTGATCTGCTATTTAAATGATATTGTTTCTGTCTGCAGGTGTTTTATGCCTCTGAAGTGTTTTTGTAACAAGAAAAGAAAAACAACTCTCGGTTTCAAGTTCACTGTTTTTTATTTCAGCGGACAGTCCCTTAATCCCTTCGTTCGAGACACATCTCGCAAATTTTCCAGTTGTAATTCCGGTAACACTTTACAATAAATTTGTAAATACTTGCCGCGGCGAGATGAAAAACATCTTAACTTTTCAGAGAGTGCCGCAAGGTCATTTGACTAAAACCAACCGGTCAGCTTCGGTCTTTCCGTATTAACAACTTCGAAAACTCGGCCGAACAGCTGATCATAGCTGTACAGTGCGGTTTTTATTTCTCATCTCCATAAATATAGCCTACTAAACCCTAGATTCAGGCCCACCTCGACTTAATCCAGGCCCACCCATCTGTCACGTTCTGCATCCGCCACTGCTGCAAACTCTTTAGCAGTTACATGGATTTTATAGGCCCTGTAAGATCCATGTAACTGCTAAAGAGGTTGCAGTAGTATTTGATGCCATTCCTTTAAAGGCCTTTTATCAGGCAATGTATTATTCAACTTTCATCAGGCAATTTATTTTCTGAGTCTATCCCCATATAGGCTGAACGTACAGTAATCAGTTAAGTATGGTGTGAAAATTATAGATGTAATAACTGTAAATGTAATAACTTTTATATTAGAAAATAATGTAAACTACATTATTGCCTAAAAGCACACCTTTTTGGAACTCAATGTATAATCAGATTAAATGGATAGAGGTCTGGAGTTTACCCAGTACTGTCTTGCTAATAAAGTTAAAGAAATTGCATATAAGATTATTCACTTGATTTATCCAGTGAGACAAGTAGTCTCAAGTTTTTTAGAGACATGGAGACTACATGCATCTTTTGTAACACACAAGAAGAATCAATAAAACATCTATTCTTTGAATGTGTAGGCCTATTTACCCAATTGTTTTGGATTGATGTTGATATTTAAATTCACAAAATTAAAGATTCGTCTATCTGGAAAATATATTTTTTGTTATAGGGTGATATCAGCTAAATTGGGCCACTTTTTGGTAAATCGTTTGGGACAATAATACAATAGGCCTACCATATATGCCTTTTCCATGTGTTTTTATTATTAGTAATGACTGTTTTTGATAATTTTGTGTTGAAATTATGTACTAAAATATAATTATTTAGGCCCTACATTTCTTGAAAAATCAGCTGTGCCAACTTTTTTTGCATGAGCAGTTTCAGGTAAAATGGGCCAGTCAAACTGCAAAGGAAATAGTAATTTATCCTTAATCCTCAACACATTGCTTATACAGGCACATGACATGAAAAATCCTGTCTTCATATTTTCAGCCTTTGAAATTTCTTCAGTTTTACAGCCTGAAAATCATATTATCTGGGAAGCAATATTTGGACATTAATATAATTATAATTATTATTCATAAGCATTATCTACTTAGTGATACATTTTGTAAAATAAAACTTGTGATTTGCTTAAATATCTGGTCCTTCTGCTAATACGAAACACATTTTTGCCTATTTATAGCATTATCTCTTTTAATGTGATAAAAACACTAAATAATAATTTTGACTGCATGTATTGGTATTTACGGTGGTGTAAGGTGCTGAAAAAAGCTTTAAAAGGGACATTGAAAGTGCTTGAAAAGTGCTTAAATTTGACCTTGGAAAAGGTGTACAAACCCTGTTCAGAATACAAAGGTATTTTTAATACAATCTGTGCGATTTCTGTCCCTCCAAAGACAGATATCATGCTACTACCACTTTACCGCTTCAAAAAGTTCATAAAAGGATCGTAAAACTAATCCATATGAATCGAGCGGTTTAGTTTTCTGAAGAGACGTGACTGCTTTATACGAATTGAATTTAGGGTTTTATTCACATATAAACACTGATCAGCAAACATAAACAGAAGTTGAATGCAAAGATTTGTGGTAAACCGCTGTAAGAAAAAAAATGATGTGGACGTCGAAGATCTCAAAAAATTAAGTTTATTACAACAGTGGCAAGGTACACGAAGCACCTTGGGTTCATCGGCGTCAGACTGAACCCAGAACATCCAAATCTTAAACCCTTTATCCTGTTACAGTTTACCACTCTTAATGTAAATGAAGTTGCTCTTGTTTTAACAGCTGTGTTCTGTATGTTAAAGAAGTTGAGACACCCCATTGTCTGAGAAGGTTCTCGGTGTCCCACACCCATTCCCATTCTACAATTAACTATTTGCTCAGGATGTGATCAACCCAAATAGTGAAGAAACAATATAACTTCACTTCCTTCATCTCTATGATAATTAAGCCATTTTGGGGATGAGCTCATTCTAAAATATATTTTGGAGTGGAAACCACAATTTCTTACAACGCATACCAATGCAATACATATTCCAACACTGGTCCCATTTCTCTGACAGAGGAAACAGGCTTTCTGATGCTTGTGTTAATTCTGTGTAAAGATGTTCTGCATCAGGACACCCAATACAAGAGTGCCAACTATTTCAAGTATATTTTATGAGCTGCCAGCTTAATCCATGGGACAAGAGGACATATTTTGGAGGCTTCCGTGAGAGTGTGACAAACTGAAATAAACAGCCCTCAATTAACAAACGAGTGGGCCACATCACCATTTGAACGTGAGCAATAGTCACTGGATTTTTAAATAGCCCATGTTGCTCATGATGTGAGCAAAATACAGAGCTATGCTTATCAACCTTCACCAGCCGTCTTTTTCTGAAAATATCAATATGATAGAAAAAGGTATTGACCACAAAAGGTAAAATGTTCCACAAAATTATTTTATTAAAAATGGTCCAGGTCACCATTTTTCAGTCAAGCAATACAAAACTAATCAAATGTTTCTATCAAAATTCATTATATCTATCAAAAATAATATAAAATATAATTATAATAAATCTTAGTATTTTTTATTATTCTTTTTCTTATTCATTAATTGTTCTCTGGAATCGAACAAGCTTATTTTATATTTTAAATTCTTAGAAAAAAGAAATCTGTGGTGCTTCTTGGTACTAAAGTGTTAGCACACACTTGATTTTGTGAGACATGCAGTTCTACGAAATTAAAATCAGCACATATTTTGGCAAACATACTCTTTAATATGGGATCCATTTACTGTAGTTAGCATTATTTCATTTTGTCCATGCCAAAACTGCACAAATGCATCAGCAGCTGACTGTTTCTGTATGTGAGAAATGGTTTGAGTGTACATTTTACTCCAGCAGACAGTGGACTCCTGAAGCACACTTAAGGGAGCATTAGTGGTTTCAGACACTTGCACATGGAATTGGTTGCAACTTATTTTTATGTCTTCCTGCATTCTTCAATATACTATTATTTACCCGAGGGCCTCATTAATTTACATGTGACAAAATATGTCCCTCTTGCTAAAACCACCATATTATAATCATTCCCCCAACAATCCTGTAGTAACCACAACCAAAACACAATTTTTATTTGAGCTAGAGACCTCTCCATATCATTTAGAGTGGATATTCTCATACTTTCCCTGATTCCCAAAGAAATGTGTGATGGTCTAAGTGATCACACAGCCTTTTCCTTGCTTCAGTTTTTTGTCATTGGAAAGAATGTTCTAGTTGGATGATTCAGTTCCATTTTTGTCACTGCTAGCATTAAATGCCAGTGAGTTGACCTTATGAAGTTTCCATATGGAGGTCTGTTAGATCAATTAGCCTCCGTCATCTTTTCATTATGCATTCGTGCAAGGTTTGTTCAAGCTCGTCAACGGCGGCAACTAATGTCTGTACAGATAACACATCAAATTATTTTATACCAAGGGCTTTGGTTGAAGAATGTTCTAGAATTAATTGTTTAAAAATTGTTAGAGGAGTAAAACAAGAATGTAAATTTTGTTGAACTATTAGCTGCAAGACACATTAGTTAAGACTGACACCCTGTCTCTACACCGGACCCGAGGGGCATGATGCGACATGTCAAAAGCCAATAGAACCCCTAAAAACATGCAGTCTACAATGGATGCGGCGCAGAGCGATGAGTACTTTATCGAGTGGCTTCATTAGCGGTCGCATTAGTGAAATTTCACTGGCAAAAAGGTTCGTTGTCTATTGTCAGTAGTGGTGCTATGTATGAAGCACAGTTCACAAATTAGTCACTTTCAAACCAAGCAGCTATCTGTTGGTCAGCACTTGGTCCTGCACTTCTACTGAAATCACTGTGGAAAAAACATAGAAAGAAAAAAAAACACTGAATAAATGTAAATGAATAGCCTATGTTGTTCTATTTCTGACGTACTCCATGCCTTTGCAGTAATTTTGAGGACAAATGATTTGGAACGTTTGCTTTGAGTGTCCAGTGTTGACAAACATTTTGTAACATTCAAATGTGAATTGCATGAACACTCTACAGAAGGATCAAGTGTTCACAAACCATCTTCAATTATCACAGAACAAGATGTTCAGTAATTGCAGTCAAGAGGTTTTCAAAAAATGTGAACTTTAACACACTCCATCTGCAGCAGAACCAATCAAACATGTCCTGACTCCACAGGAAGAGGTTATGGAAAAGTACTGGAAAAAGGATTTTTGGACACAAGCCCATCCAAATCTACAAGAGCAAACGTTTTACATTTGAACTGTGTTGATTCAACACATTTAGCATATGCTTTTTATACTCTGGCATATAACAGTCAGATTTAGCCCATGCAGATTTTGTTTGTTTTGTGTTTATCAATGTCAAAGTCAAAAGTTTTTTTTATTTATTTTTTTACTTTTATAGAGCACATATTAAATGCCAGAAGTATCCTAATGTTAACATAATTTATTTTGGTAGAGTGACTCTGCTTACATTTTCAGAAACATTTTGTACAATATAATGGAATAACATTAATTGATAAGAAAAGGACATTAACAGAAGGACACATTTCATGTTCAGTATGGTGAGGTCAGCATTGGGAATAAACCACTGCATGGTAGCAAGAAAACTCAGCATCATCTACATTTATTCTCGTGATTGTGGGAAATGGAAGGCACTGAAAAAAAAGAGGGCTGGCAATGTGGTATTTGAGCGCTTGGAGAGAAACCTTGAACTTGCACTGAAACACTGTTCATTCCCTTAAGTACTTTATAGGCCTTTTTTCTCTAAACTAGAAAACATTTCTCTAAAAACTAGGTGGAAAGGGGTAAGTGGATAATTAAGCTGATAAAGTAAATTGCGTCTACAATGTCTTTTTTCTATTTATTCTGATATCGAATGATGTTAGGGTCCGTTTGTCTTGAATATGGAGCTTAATTCAGAGCTGTAATCCAGATATCACACACAATTCACAATCATTACGATTCTGAGGAAATAAAGAGCAGATGTTCATCAAGGTTTTGTCCATAATAAATCAATTACACTGGCCCTCAGTAAACTTTTCATTGCCTCACAAATTAATAGATGTCTCACCCGCAACACTGCTAAACTATAATATTAGCCTCAATTATCAATAGTTTGTTTAGTTTGTTAATAAAAGTAAAAGAGTATAAATACTAATTTGACTGCCTAAATTGAATGAAGACATTCTTAATTGCCCCTTAAAAGTCCCTCACAGTGGTGATGTTCAGAAGACCACCATCATAAACATCATGTTTCCTGCAACCAAACATTTCTCAGTGTCAAGTATAGTCTTCAAATGATTTACAGCTAAACAGAAAGTACAACAAAGGTCACATATTTTGTCATAGCACAATAAGAGTCGTGTAACCCACCAAATCTGCTTTTGTTTATGGCGGTGTCAACACAAACGTGAAGATTTGGTCCGCTGCACGCACACACACACAGACAGACAGACCGAGAGAGAGAGAGAGAGAGAGAGAGAGAGAGAGAGAGAGAGAGAGAGAGAGAGAGAGAGAGAGAGAGAACAAATGTCTGCAGGAAACCCTAGAGACTAAACCACCACTGATGGTTCTTATTAGAGAACTACAACACACCTTCCTGGCTTCCTGGAGAAGAGTGCTTTCTTCTCATAAACGAATTCCTCTGAAGAGTAAATGTGTTTTTAAAGTGCTATAATGAAGAGAAACAGAAAAGAAGAGGGTGAAAAACTATTACAGTTTTTTTCGATTGCTAAACGACAGTGAGCACAACTGGAGCAACATGTGCAAAACTCTAACTACAGTCTGCACAGCAGCAGTTCATGTGGACCAAACTCTAGTTCGTTTTTAATTGCTTGAACACAGTTTTCAAAACTCTACACAGTTATCCCATGACTTTAACCACAACCTGCACAACACTGTGGATTTACAGCACTTTGTTCAAATGCTAACACACTGCATTCAAAACGGATTGGATTTCAGCATTGTGCCTTTCAAACACTGCCGATTGCAATTTCAGCTGAGAGGCTAAGCAGGTCTTGTTTGTTATTTGTTCGAATTATAGTATGTACTTTTAGTTTCTACCTCTTTATTTCTCATTACTGTAATTCCGTAAATTACAACAGACTATTGAAGCAAACTGCTAATTTTCATTTACCTTAAAGAATTAAAAATTTAAATAAATCATGTGATAGAATGTCACTCTTTTCTTTGAAGAAAATATTACTTTGTATGAAGTCACTGAAATTGTTCAAACTGTAAAGATGAAAAGTTTGTATTTTCTGTATTGGTGTTTGATGCTAGTGTTTTTACTCTCAGTGTGTTCTGTGTGACAGTGTGTGTTATCTCAGTGAGGGTTGTGCATAGTGTTTGGCTCACTGAGCCTGTTTTGAGCCACGTGTTAAGAGTTGTGTTGCTTGGAATGAGTTTTGCAGGTGATGTGAACTGTTTAGCTCAGGTGACTGTTGGTAGTACAGACTGTAGTTAGAGTTTTGCACATTTAGCTCCAGTTGTGCTCACTGTCATTTAGCAATCGAAAAAAACTGCAAGGTATACTGATGATTATGAGTACTACTAGTGCAGCATAATTGCTTATTCTGTATTATTTTCCTTGAATAAAATCTTCTGCTAAATAAATAGGAATAACAACAATGGTGGTGACACCCAAAGTATTTTGGGCACTCAAAAAACAATTAAGTTAAATAAATATGGTAATGTACAAGCTGTACAATTCAACTGCATCTGTTTCATCTCTATTCAAGCCTGCAGAAAGGTGTAGAAAAATAAATAACATGCCAAATTATTACAGAATTTTAATTTCTGGGTTAACCATCCCTTTAATTTTGACTTAATGGTAGAACCAGGTCTTCAGAATGATGGATTCAGCCTTTTTATTTGAATTTAATTGATTTTGAAGTTTAATGTTAAATGCCATTTTTTCATGTCATTCCCAACCTGTATGATTGAATAGAGACTGAAACACAAACGCACCTTTAAGTAAGTCTTTGGGACGCATCACTATTTCTGTGTCTTAAACAGTAGAACATGGTGCTGGCAACACCTAAGTTATGGGTTCGATTCTCAGGGAATGCATGAATTAATGAAATGACTTGAAAGCAATGTTAGTTACTTTGAATAAAAGTGTCTGCCAAATGAATGAGCATATGATAGCTTTGTGTTCAAAAGTTAAGTTGTGATGCAGTTGCCTTGCCCTGCAATTTACAGTGTATAATGGATGAAAGGAAATAATGTCAATTGTGAATTTAAACATGTCTTAAATTATTATTTGATTGGACTGCCAAATAAGGGTTGCCAAGTCGGTGATTTTTCCAATGGAATTGGGCTGCTTTTAAAATGTTTTCGCAGGTTAAAGGTTTGACATATTGCATAAATGATATTTAAGTTACTTGCTTACATTAAAAAATATATATTTTACCAATGATAAAAACTGTGCTAGATTTTGTGAAGGAGGGCCACTGGTGAAATACAGCCTTTGATCTGTATTTATGATCACTATCATATAGTGGTTTTCAGTTTTCATAACAGTGACTGTAAAATATGTATTTTAGGTATGGGAGTGGCATATTTTGAGTTTTGATATTTGGAATATAGTCATATAGTGTTACTTTTGGGCTATTTTTGATTGGCCATCGGGTTAGTTTTGTTAAGCAGACCTGGCAACCCTGAGCTAAATATTAAGCCTTCTTTTAAGACAAAATTTGTTTTACAGATACAAAAATACCCCTTTATTTCCATTATGATAACCTCTTGGAATGGATTCGCGGAATTCACATGCAACACGATGAAGTTATTTTATATAGGCTAGTGGGATCATTTGACATGTAGTGTTCTAATTTACTTAAAAGATCTATGATAAAAATCCAAGACAGCAGTCAGAAAATCTGCCAACTGCTAACATACACATGTACATCATGTACACATAACAGCTAAGTAAAAATTTGAATTTGAACATTACAACTCTAGACTGACTGGACCTTACACTGTGTACACAAGTAACCTTGGCCTTTTCTCTGTCTGTCTGTCTGTCTGTCTGTCTGTCTGTCTGTCTGTCTGTCTGTCTGTCTGTGTGTGTGTGTGTGTGTGTGTGTGTGTGTGTGTGTGTGTGTGTGTGTGTGTGTGTGTGTGTGTGTGTGTGTGTGTGTGTGTGTGTGTGTGTGTGTGTGTGTGTGTGTGTGTGTGTGTGTGTGTGTGTGTGTGTGTGTGTGTGTGTGTGTACTGTGAAAAGGAAGTGGAAACTGGGAGAGAGGTGAATGTGTGGGGACGTGGAGTGGGAAAGGTGGGTCAGTGCCTGGAGCTGAGCACAGAATGTTGTTCTAATGCCTGAATGTGGAATGCCTTATTCAAACACTGAAGTCAGAGCTGGCTCCTTAAAGGTTTAATATAAAATAGCTGGCAGGCTATCTTTCTTCAAACATAATTCCGAGGGACGCATTTGATGTTGTGGGCTGACTGAAAGGTACAACAAATAAACAACAAATAAAGAGGTCTTTGAATTCTAATTTTTTTAAGAGAGGGAGGCAGGTAAACTTTTCTTTAATGAGTTAAGAATGAAATGAAAGCATAAAAACCCCCAGTAACTTGAAACATTCTCATAACGAATGACATCTGAAACTACATGCAATTGTTAAATTTTTCCTGGATAAATAAAGTAGATTACTTTGTTTGAACTAGGATTTTTTACATGCTCTCTGTGAGATGTCCATTTAAAACAATGCGTTGTTAAAACAAACTCTATTTATTATAACAAAAACAGGTGCTTTATCTGGTCAAATTCAAGATGGTCTGGATCTTATTATGAATAAATCCTATACTGAGAACTAACTATGAAGACTGAAAATTGATTACCTCATGTCTGTGGCAGCAGACTCTGAAAGCAGATTTATAATTGAACACACTAAAACTCCAATAATAATGTGTTTCCAGGGAATCGATCCAATCATTTTATCATTGACAGTACCATACTTAAGCAGTTGAGCTTCAGAAACATCAATCCCTTTGCTAAGACAATCACCATGATTATATTTTAAGGTGATAACGCAATAAATTTAACAAAATGTTTTAGTGAGAGCTGTGTCGTGAGCTCGTGACCTGATCACATTCCAATTAAGACATAAAATAATATCCCAACAATGGAAGTCAATGAGGCCCAAAAGAGAAGAAAGTCACACAGGTTTGGAATGACATAAGGTTGAGTAAATAATGACAAGAATTTTTTAAATAAAAACAAAATGTTTTGGTCATGGTTATTATTACTAAAACCATTAAAAATAAACGTTTTCATTACTTGAAATAAAATGCACATTAACTGAAATAAAACAAAATAAATGTATTAAGTTTAAGTTGAAATACTAAAATAATTCAAATTAAATCAAACTAAAACTTAATAAAACCTACAGGTATGATTAAAACATTGTAAAAAATAGCAAAACACAAAGCAAAAATACTAAAATAAATAAAAATAAAATCTAATTCAAAACATTAACAAAAACTATAATAGTTTATCAACGATAATATTTTTTATCATATAATAATATTTTAGGTGAGCTTTCCCTTTAATACATAACTTTTACATGTCCATTTGACATATATAACCTATTCTGGGTCACTACATGGTCAAGCTCTATACCTGACAAAGACTGATGGCACTCTGCTGTAATGTTTGCGAGGTCATATGTGCAGACTTTTACAAGCGGTCCAGGTACACAAACAGTGAGAAGGAAACTAATGACTTGTCCTAAGGGTTTAATTTCACATGGAGCACAGACTACACTTCATGCTCTTCCGGTACATTCTGTTTGACAGAAGTCTGATCTATAGTGGAAATACCCTCGGAGAGATTATGGGTTTTACCTAGTTTTTATGGGCTGTTGAGGTCATTTCAACTGGAAGCAGGATGGGACAACAAATGTTTGAGATACCTTAATTTGATCTGTGTAAAACAGAAAGGAACAAGAGTTGAAAATATTAGCACAAATCATTGTTAACAGGCAGCTTATGAAAACCAGAGATGTACAATTTCAATTCATTTTATCATAAGTAAATATTTTGCTCGGATACAGTGACATTTAAACTTACATTAAACACTGTATTTTACTTACTATGGTGCCTTGTGTTTGTGTGGGTAGATTTCAGACATTTTTTTAATATACAGGTCACGGCGTGAAAGTGACACAGTAGTGTGCCAAAAACTATAAATGGAATGATTTAATGGCGCATTTGATCTGAAGCATTGGTCAGGCCATTTATTTTAATACAAACAAACTAAATAGCTAGTTTTAATTCTGTTCTCAGCTATTCAACATGTGCCAAGTTCTGCCAACACACTGGTCTGTTTCCTGGCTCATTCACCAGTAGCTTTTGCTCCTTACTCAGATAGGTCCTTACAATGTTGTTGTGTACAAAAGGCTCCAAACATTATTAAGAGTTAAAATATGACTCTGACCTTAAAATTTAATTTTATGACATATATTAGCCTACCTTTCACCTAAAAGTTTACAATGAAGACTTAATATTCGGAAACAAGAGCAGCTTTGTATTGGATTGAAAGAGGACTGTGAGTTGATGGCTAAGGTTTGAGCAATAGGAATTAGGCATTCTGTAGAGGTCTGTGTCCATTTATAAACTTTTTATTGTTGGCATAAATAGACTTTAAGCGCCAGAGAAACAGGCGTGCATCTAAACATTTTTAGAATTTTGTGTTTGAACTTTCGTTTTAGCAGGAGGAAAAACTTTAACTTACTTAGTTATTGTCCTCCACTGCATACTACGTTTGTTAAAAGTTGTACAAAGCAAGAGGTTGTGTATTGTATATTCCATGATGACTAGGAGGACAGTTGATGAATGATGTTGAATTTGTGGTTCATGTTAGCAGATGATAAAGCCAGACCACATTGCATGAATCAATTTTAAATTCAAATTTAACAATTTGCTTTAATATTCTGTACATCTTTTTACATGCCTTTTAAAAATGTTTTTATATAACTGCTTAATAAATACATTAAGTTACTTATCTGTTTCTGTACTCTGATTGCATCCACAAAGACCCTTTAAATCACATAAACTGGGATGGGCGAAGATACATCAAACTATTTTAAAATAAACTACCAAATACCCTCATTTTTACATGTGTCAACAACATTAACTGATGACAATAAGGCACAGTTGTATTTAACAAGTTACCCCATCTTGTGATATTATAAAGTAATGTACAAAGTTATGTGTGGTGATGGCGCAGTGGATAGGACACATGCCTTCTGTGGTGAGAGACCAGGGTTCGAATCCACTGTGAGACACCAATGTGTCCCTGAGCAAGACACTTCACCCCTAGTTGCTCTTGCTCCACAGGCGTGCGACCTCTGAAATATAGCAAATGTAAGTTGCTTTGGATAAAAGCGTCAGATAAATGTACAACTTTTTTTTTCTTGCACAATCTATGAAAACTTAACATATGCTGAAAATAGCAAGCTAACATTAACTATGAGAGCTGCTTCTCAGGTCAAATAGCGAGAACATTATGTACAATGGCAATCAACTTAGCATAGGCTACTAAAACGAACTCCAAAACTAAATCATAAGTATCAACGTTGTTTGTCCAAATAACGTGGCATTTAGTTTCTCCCGGTAGGGTCCCTTCTCTTTTTCTATAAACATCTCAATTACTTCAGTTCTTCTTCAATTTTACCTCGTTTTAGTAAAACACACCCACTATTATATACCAAAGGTAAATTTTACAGTCTATATGGGGTAAACATAGATCGTGCCTGTGAAGACGGCGCCCACGTCCCATAATGCATCACTGCGTGACGTACATTACCATTCACTGGAGAGTTTATCCTGAGGATTGTAGGCCTATTGTATTGTTTGAAGCGGATGTCAAAACTTAATGTAAGTAGACCGAAAAGGTTTTAAAACGAGCAGTTTATTCATAAATCTGTAAGATCTTACATTAGGCCGTGTGTCCACCAAAGCGTTTTTTTCACGCAGCTGGCGTAAAGCGCCGAGTTTTTTAAACGCCAGGCGCTGAGCGTGTATTTTAACGCTAACAAGGGGCGCTGTAAAGGGGCGGGGGTGCATAATGTCATGGCCATACAGAGCACATATTACTCTCTGTGACATTAATATCTTCTAAAATTGGTGTGTTTAACTATAGTAACTATAGGCTACTGAGAGCAGTAGGCCTACTGTATGAAGCATATGAAGTGTTGCCCAACGATAAAAAGAGTGATTTTAACATTATTAATCAATCGTTTGTCTCATTAAAGCAATTTCACACTTGACGTGACAAAGTGCTTAATGTCCGATTGAATTAAATAAATAATACAATAAAATATTAAATTAGAAAATGTTGTCATAATTTTAAAAAGATCTGCATACTGGTGAATCCCATGCTTCAGGTGGTTAATTTAATGGATTTGATCCAGGCTGTTTTCAAATTAGCTTCATCTACCCTCTTCTATCAAACCTAATAACAGGGGACTCTTAGTCACCACTGTGAGGTGGACACTGTCAATCTTCAATTACAGCTCTGTAAAATTAAGGGAATATTGCCGGTGTCTCCTTGTATCAGGGTTGGATGATGAATTTTAGCTTCCAAACCTCATATCCCTCATTTTTGTTTTCTGCTATTTAGTTATTTTGTTGTAAAGGGCATTCAGTTATATCGTGTTTCCCAAAGCAAGTCTATTTTTATTCTTATATATTTATGCCTCAGCTCTGCTCAGATGAATGCTAAAGTATTGTGTAGAGAGCCCACACACAATTTCTGTCCGCAGAACTCCTCAAAATGTTCCAAGAATTAAAAAAAAAAGAAAAGAAAAAAAGGACATAATTTACAAAGTTCTACACATCCTCTACCCCTTGCATGTTTGTTATTAAATATCATGCAATGTTAAATCTTTTTTATTTTATTTTTTAAGCATTTTGACATTTCTCAGAATTCCACAGATTAGCAAAGAAAATGTGTGATAAGTCTGCAGATTCCTTTTTGGCCTAATTAGTAATATGTCTTATATTGGCACAAAGATGTAAAGTTTTATAAGTTTAATTGCACATTTCTGAGATTACCATCATTTAAAGGATTAGTTCACCTCAAAATGAAAATTTCCTAATAATTTTTCTCACCCCAATGCCATCCAAGATATCCATGTCTTTCTTTCCTCAGTGGAAGAGAAGTTTTTTGAGGAAAACATTTCTGGATTTTTCTTCGAATAATGGACTTCAATGGCAACCATCGTTTTGAAGTCACAATCAATGCAGTTTCAAAGGTCTTTGAAGTGCTTCAACACAGGCTGTGCACGATCACAGCTGAGGAATAGGGTCTTATCTAGTGAAACGATCGGTCATTTAAAAACAAATTATATATATAATTTTTTTAAATGACCTATCGTTTCGCTAGATAAGATCCTATTCCTCAGCTGGTATATTATTCATACCCTATCTTTTAAAGGGTAAGAAATACAGTAGGCCTACCACCATTATATACCCCCTGGATTCTCCTCAGCAGCTGTAATCCAATTACATCATCCAGGCCTGATATGTCTGGGGCTGTTTTAAGGCACAGAGCCAAACATGTGCTGAGTATATATGTTAAAGCACGTGACTTTAATTTCATATTACACATCTCAATTGTTGAGATTGTTAAGTTAAAGTATTTTGATCTGTTAGTTTGATACTTAAAAAACACATTAAAAACATTATGTTATGTTATGCCGTATGTTAATTAAGAATAATTAAAAAGTTATGTTACTGTTAGAATTATTTACATATTGTTTATTTATATAATTATGCTGTGATAACAAAAAAGTGCTGTATTAGTCTGAACTGGCTCCAGTCTCAAGATTATGAATGTAAAATCTGTATAATGTGAAATATTCTGTGATCCCAATCCTCTAGAGACTTACATTTAAAGCTATTTTCTTTACTCTGAATAAAATATGACCCTATCATAGATTCCCAGAGTTACATGCTTTTCATGATATTTTCTATGGGTTGCCAGTTGTTGAATAGCTGTGCAATGTATCAATCTAAAATAAACGACCTTGAAAATGAACAATGATTTGAGAATATTTTAGATTCAACAACTAATGTCAGGTCTTGGCATAATCCATCTTCTCGCCATTGTCACCTTTAGTTGCTCTTTGGGCACTGCTTTCTTGAAACAATATTTATTGAAAATGTTTCCTTCAGATTTATAATTAACATTAGGCTACAATAAAAGGGCAAAATATATACAGCCAACTTTTAATAAAAAATGTTTTCCAGATACTATTTTAAGAACTTGATTAATTTGGCTTTAGAACAGTGACAAAATAATACATGTATTTGGTTTGCTATAGGCATATTTCTCACACAGTATAAATGGACCCCTATACATATACCTTTTTAGAAAATGTTCACTCGCAAAGGGATTATTGTATTTTTAGAATTTGAGAGCCAGTTTTAAGGTAAAGGTTCATTCTGATTGCATTTTCATGAGTAAATCTGTGCGCACTGGCACCCCTCAGCTGCATGGGTTGGTCCCTGCGCTCGTCAGAGGATAGGGAGGCTGCTGTGCTGTTACTTTTTGACATGTCTGGAAAGCTTCTGGTGATAAGGAGCTGCACAGAGCGTTTTCCGTAGGCTACTTTTGGAATTGTTTCTGACTCCTAATTTTTCGCGACGTGCATTGTGTTGAAGTGGCGCGTGTCAAACTTCTCAAGACTAAGGACCGGAGCTTGACTTCATGGAGACTATTTTCAGTTGGTTAAAGAATTATATGTTTTTCAATATAGGAACGCTGAAATGAGAAAATTTGGCGCTAGGCAGCAGTCAATGCCCCTTTGCTTTGAATCAACCATATGTCGCGCTGAATGTTCAAATGTTTCCGAAACGCACTTACAGGTAAACAAAGATCGATAACTTTTGTCTTTATTAAAGAAATAATTTTATTGCTTTGTTAAGTATATAAAGATGGTTTTAACAAACTTTTTTCTTTAAACCACGTTTTGCACTGAGCATCAGAATTATAAACTCTATGAGAATAGGCTACATCGGATCGTATGACTATTTACTGGATTGTATCTTTCTACTGACTTAAGTATTTCTGAAGTTTTCAAACATGAGGGGAAGGTACATGCTTGGTTTCGGTGTTTTGTGTCTGTTTACATGGGCTGTTTACGTGTCAGAGAGCAGCCCGACCGATAAACAAGCAAAACTCAGACTGCTGTCCGTAAGACGAGCAAGACAAAACAAATCACGACAGGGTCAGATTATCAGAACACATACTTCTTCATGGATCAATGATAGACGCCAGCAGTTGCAGGGAGATGAAGGTATAAACGTTACCAGGAATGTTCAATCCAGAAAAATCTTGGTACAAAGGAGACCAGCACAGGGTGGGACTTTGAATCCAATCCAGCAAGATGATGGAACACCTGGATCCAGGGCCAGAGTATCCCGCATGCCAAACAGTGCCGGTTCTCCAAACTTATTGGCGTCATTTGCGGGGAAAAATCGCCTGCTGGTTATTTCTGCACCCCACGACTCTGATGGTTACTACAGATTGATGATGAGTCTTCTTAAACCAGAGGTTTATTGTGAGTTGGCAGAGCGGCACGTGCATCAGATTGTCATTTTTCACCAGGAAGGGGAGTTGGGTGGGAAAATAAGACGCATTACTAATGAAGGCAAAGTGATGGAAGAGCCGTTGGATACTACTCTTATTCCCAGGCTCATGAACATTCTTAAATTAGAGAAAGGAAAGTTTGGGATGGTCCTTCTTAAGAAGACGCTTCAGGTTGAGGAGCGCTACCCATACCCTGTCAGACTGGAAGCGATGTATGAAGTTATCGACCAGTCGCCTATGCGCAAAATGGAGAAAGTCAGGCAGAAAGGCTTTGTGCAGAAGTGTAAAGGGGCTGGGGTGGAGGGTCAGGTGGTGGAGGGTGTCCCAAGCACTGACTCCCGAATGGACCCACCAACAGAGAGGAGAAGAGAGGAGTGGAAACCCATGCGAAGACCGACCACAACAACAACTCCAACAAAACCAACAACCACTACGAAAGAAACTACCACCACCACACGTCCCCCAACTACAACTCGATCCACCACCACAACAACGACAACAACACGGCCGACCACAACGCGAGCCACCACCACTCCAAGGACGACCAGAGCTCATACTACCCCACAATGGATCCCAGCCCACAAGACCACCGCCGAGCCTTACTATTACAACCGAAGGGACAGATACCAGACAACCTCACCCACGACACTTCCCGTCTACACCAAGGCTGACACAGCAAAATACAGGGACAACCGCACTGATAAAAAAGAATACAACCACAGACATACCAACATTATACCTACACAACACAAACCACCTAAAGTTAAGCCTACGAAGACAAAGAATGGCGATAAGGAAATTAGCAATGCTTATGAGGAGAAATATGATGTAGGTGGGCCCACCGATGGCTATCCTGAAGAGAAGGAGGAAGAGATTGTGCCTGTCAAGAAAGGCAAGAGCAAGACAGATAAAAAGAAGAAAAAGTTGTCCAAGAAAGACAAGGCGGAGAGGAGGGGAAAGGATGGAAAGGGCAGTAAGAAAAATGGAAAGAAAGTTTCAAAGATCCATGAGAAAGAAGAGTATCAGAAACCAACAAAGAGACCACCACCACCGCCTCCACCACCTAAAGGAGCTCTGGCAAACTTTTTGGACTATTTTGAAAGAAGAAGGAGACTAATTGTGAGTAGCTTTGTAAGTAGTCTGATTTAGAAATGTGGATTTCTTTATTATAATATTATTTAATGTTCTTCTGTTTTAAACCCTTTACTTCAGTTGATCACCTCTCCAACAGAGGAGAACAACATGTATGTTCAGCAGAGGGATGAATACTTGGAACATGTGTGTGAGATGGCAATCAGAAAAGTCTCCATCATCACCATCTTTGGCACACTTACAAACAGCAGCATGAAGATAGATCATTATCAACTTGGTAAGCCACTTTTGATTTTTTACATATTATTCAAACCACCACCATCATTTCAGTTAGCATAACTCTTACAAAATGATTTTCAAGGTTTTCATCACTGCATGCATTTTTCCTGTTTTCTTTTTCTATTGTTTTACTTTCCTCATTCTTAAACAGTAACTGCTGAGAATCCATGTCATGGTTGACATATGGACATTTAAGCGCAGGTTATGGAAGTTCCGGTCAAAGCATTCTATCCATTTAGAAGAGCCAAACTGAACTCAGGCCACCCATCATAAAATCCTGCAACGTTCATAAAAAAAGAACAACTGTTTTCTCTTCTTTGAGAGCTTTTCTAGTTGTGACATGCAGCTATGAATGATCAGGCCGAGGATAGATATGATAAACGCAAGCCATTTTCTTATGCTGGAGATTTAGAGCTATTAATTGTATGGCAAACAAAAAGGGCCTTTTATCCAACAGTTGGCACTCACTTGTAAGTTAGGGAAGCACTTTTCCAGATTATGACCTCATATGACACAAAAACTCACAGCAGAGGAACTTGAAGTTTGGTCTGGGAATGGAATGGAGTGAATGGTGCTTGTTCAAGTGTCACAGAATGCTGCTAGACGAATCAAATGGAAGATTGGTAGCAGAGTCTGCCATGGCACGCTATTCTCTCTTGTTCATTATCCAAGACATGGGAAAATGTCTGTTTCCTTTGTAGCTGATATTCTGACTGGAGAGTTTTAGCTCAGCAACAGCAGTCAGTTCTTGGCAGGCGAGACAGTTTTGTAAGGAGTGTAGATATAGCATACATTACTCTACTCTTATAATTTCTTCATTTCTGAGTTTTGATCCACTACTCCAAAAGTTAATTAACACCAGAGTTTTATCCGAAAATTTGCTTTGAATTCTACCTGCGCCATTCAGAATTGAATTGAAAATGCCATTTAAATTCCTATTCGATTCCTGTTTTTGATGCAGGATGCAGAATTGCATCCACAATTTGAATTGTAATGTAAGTAGATTTGAAATGAATTGAAATTCATATAGTTGTAATTTTAACTGTTTTAAAAAAAGCCAAGTTAAAAAATGTTTTTTTTTTAAATCAAGCCAATTCTTCTATCCCATATTTTGCGCAGCCCTGGTTGTCACTGTCATGATGTTGTTCAATGGTTGTTGGTTGTCAATTCTCCAGACGTCTCACAATTAGATTCTACAAGTATTAAGACAAAATGCTGTGAAATAATAATGAAATCATCATAATCTGGACTGCCTCTGAATGAGTCACTGCTTTGACTTTTGTTCCATATACTCATCCGTCTGGACTGTGTCACATAGTTGTGTGTGAGTGGTCACTTTCGCTGCCACAGGATGGACAAATAGAAGTAAAGCAGGTGCTCATAAACATCTCTCTAAAGTGAACACAATGCTCTCTGTGATCGCATATAACTGTCTGGCACGTTCTGAGCATTTATAGCCTGCCAGCTCACTGTGACTGGTGCAGCATCAGAGGTACTAGAAAGGAAACATGACTGACTGTATGATCAGCGGTTCCTGAACCACAATTAAAGGTTCTCTGCTGTGGCTATGGTAGGCATATATAATTAGGAGCACTGCTGAGGCTAAACTTAATCTTTCATTTTCCGTTTGTAATTTCTGTGATGTAACTCTGCAGAAAGGCTGTTTCGTTTTATCATTATTATTTAAAAATTATAGTTATTTATATTTTATATTAAGATTGCTAGTTGTTGTTTATATTGTGTCATTGAGTAGGAAATATGCCTAAAGCTTCCTTATTATTTATTTTTGCCCTGAGTGATAAATAAAGAGCATATTTAATTAAACCCAATGTTTATTGGAAGAAATACCATTTTGCCTCCGCTTTGATTCGTTTTTGATTGTAGTTCACCTCCCGTGCTGAAAATGGAGTGCCTTAAACCATCTTTTTTGTTGTCCACTAGAAATCAGAGTGAGAAATTCTTTGGATTTTGTGGAAAGGAAAACAAATATTTTGGGTTGGCCGCATCCTCCCGTGCTGTCTCATGCACCCGCAGAGTTTCCACAGACTAAAGAGGGTCTTTCACATGAGTTGCTCTGTTTTTATCTGTCTCTTTTAGAGCAAAGGAAGCCATGTTCCCAGAATAAACACACAGAGCAGCCATCCCTAAGGCCCGGCAGCAATTCATTAAAAGACTGCATGTCTGGTGATTTTCCGTTTAGATAAACAACATGAACAGCATTGGGCTTCTTATATAGCAGAGGGCCTCAGTGTCCTGAGTTCTACCGGCGTTGGCCCCACTGGAGGGGTCGCTCTACGTACTGTATGTTATGAAAGACACGCATGTCTCTTTGAACTGCAGTCAAAACAAAACTAGCAGACTGTGGAGCCATCTGTAATCTTCTGTATTTATCTCTCTGGTTGGTTGATCAGTCTGTGGGATTTTGTGTGGCGTCTTTGCAGAGAATGACAAGCCCATGAAAGGTTTGAGACAGGAGGATTTGGAGAACCAGGATCTCATCACGGAGCTGAGGAAAGAGTATGGAATGACCTACAACGATTTCTACATGATCCTCACAGATCTGGACATGAAAGCGAAGGTAAAAGACATGTAACATGGCACGCAGTACATTTTCACAGCTTTAAAGCTCTCTTCTTCCACACTGCTTTTCAGTGAGGTGTGCCAGTGCAAATCTGAGTTCTGTTTGCAGACAGCTGGAATAAACAAAGAAGCCACTGTGCAGTCAGGAGGTGGATAGAAAGTAAAATGCATTGAAAATCCTCAGAGACACCCACAAATGCTGATTTAATTCTGGGCATGTAGAGTTTACAGTGCTTGGCATAAGTGAACACACCCATGCTAAAGTTGACTAAAAAGAGGAATAAAAAAAATCATCTTTTGGACATTGATCTTAATGCCTTAATTAAAAAAATGAGGACACCAATTTTCTTTGTGAATGAATAATGTATCGTAAATAAATAAATGTTCTTCCTTAAAATACAGGTTGCATAAGTCAGGACACCCCTATGTTAAATTCCCATAGATGGAGGCAGATTTTTATTTTTAAAGGCCAGTTGTTTCATGGATCCAGGATATTATGCATCCTGATAAAGTTTCCTTGGCCTTTGGAATTAAATTAGCCTGACATCATCACAAACCCTTCACCATACCTAGAGATTGGCATGGTTTTATTTCAGTGAGCCTAATAGCTGTTTGATTTGCATTGAGAGATGATCTTATGGAAAGTACCCCATGTGAAGGGTGTGTGATGATGTGGGGATATTTTAATTCCAAAGGCCAAGGGAACTTTATCCGGATGCATAGTATCCTGGATCATTGAAACAACTGGCCTTTAAAAATAAAAATATGCCTCCATCTATGGGAATTTAACATAGGGGTGTCCTGACTTATGCAACCTGTATTTTAAGGAAGAACATTTATTTATTTACGATACATTATTCATTCACAAAGAAAATTGGTGTCCTTAAAGGTTTGATTTTTTCCTCATTTTTTAAATTAAGGTATTAAGATCAATTTCCAAAAGATGATTATGTATTCCTCTTTTTAGTCAACTTTAGCATGGGTGTGTTCACTTATGCTAAGCACTGTAGATAGAGTTGTGAGAGCTGAATGTTGACATAGCTGACTATACATAAACTGCCCACAAATAAAAACAGATTATCACAGTCCTTGTAAATTAGTTTTACTCTTTGTTATGAGAACATGTTTTAACATCTAAAGTAATTTAATTCAGTGCCTTCATGAGCTGTATTTGATGTAATGGTCAATATAAAACAAATAAAATAATGTAGCATTTGCATTAAGTGTAGGTGTTTACATAATAAATTAAGTATAAATATTAGTGTAATAATAAATATTAAATATCAATTATATTAAAAATAATAATGCAAAGTATAATAAATAATAAAATTAAATAATACAGTTTAAACACAATAATAAAATGGGTGTCTATTTACAGTATAGCTTCCACAGAATAAATGTGATATTGGATGTTGAGTTTTGCATTGCATTCTTGCTTGAACAGCATATTTGTTGTGGTTTGCAGAAAAATGTCAAGAATTCTTCACAGCTCCGTCAATTTGACACATCATTTTAGGTTTAGCATTCTTGGCTGCTCAGAACCTATTGAGAAAATCCCCTTACTTGTAAAGGTATTCGGTTTCTAACCCTGTATGAGGCTGTATATTTCTCTAAGTTGTATCTCTTTTTATTATTTCCAGCAATACTATGAAGTGCCAATTGCAATGAAGGCTGTTTTTGACTACATCGACACGTTTTCCTCGCGCATCAGAGACATGGAACAACAGAAACGTGATGGGGTGACGTGTAAAAAAGAAGACAAGCCAAGATCATTGGAGAACTTCCTTTCCAGGTAGAGTTTTTTCTGTTGAAATTGTGCTGTGTCGGAGCCAGGGCTCACAGGGGGATCTCAAAGGACTGAATACAATTCATACCATTTCACACATAAATTTGAAAAAAAAAATCTATTTATTTCCATTTTTTTATACAGACAAAGAGGAAAAACACATGTAAAAATATTAACAATAATGTATTTGTCAGATGGTCCAGATGGTGTAGTTACAAAAATCTACCAAGAGTTAACCAGACCATGCTAACCGACATATCATTTTATAAAAGCTGTTCAAAAAAGTTTGGTTTAACTTTATCTGTTAGGTAAGATCTAAAATGTTCAATATATGGTTACATTTAATCTGTCAAGTAAATCTCTCCCAAATAGTATATGAAATAAAACATTTACACACATGTGAATGACTCAAATGTTGTATCAATAACAGTCATCATAAATCTTAGTGATTAAAATATAACTGATAATGGCTATTCGAATGTGATTGATTGAATCTCTGCTGGAATTTTTAAATGGGGTGGTGCAGAGGGGACCAAGAACCAGTCAGGGGGACCAGTGAAAACAGAAATAAATACCATATGATAAATGCTATATAAGGGATTTTACAAATATTTACCTCTAAGTTATGCACTATTTGTTATCTGTATTAACATGGTGTAGCCACTAGATAGCTGTATGCCTATATTTAAACATTGCTGTGTATTCCCTAGTTGCTTGGAACATTGTTTTCAGACATAACTCATATTAGGTTTTGCATTTGGATATATATTTAGACATTATTAGACTACTTTTTGTCAAAGTTGAGATTGTTTTTTGTTCAGTTAATTTGAAGTGTAAGTTTTTGCATAATTTGTTAGTCAAATCAGAGAAAGCATTTTGTTACTCAGCTACATATAATAGCTTGATCAGTCACACAAAAGTAATCAGAAAACTGACTATGTGCGACCAGGGCTATATTTTAAAATATATAATTGAGTGTTCATATACCATGAACAGAAATCTGGTCTGTGGTCCCTCCCCCTGTTTGAAAATTGAAAATCCCCCTGTATTGACAAATTCAGATTCAAGTAGCGTTTTTGGCATGGTAAACAGGCTTTACATTGCCAAAGCATTGACCGGGCTCTGATCCAACTGTGTTGAGCATTGTCAAATTAATTTTTTATTAATGGGCAGTAAATAAGGCAGTGATGGACAGCGCTTTGATTCAATGGCGTTGGTCATTGTCAGAGTAACAGTACCTGTTCTTGACAAGCACCAGTTTAGAAAACGAGTGCTCCCCACTTGCATTGGTAACCGTAAAATTTTGCAGGTGCGCTGAGTGTTCATCAATTGTCTGTTATTTTAAAACTTCTATCCAGTAACACTACGAATTACTAGTAATGTAGAACTAGATCAGAAAATATTTGCAAAAACCGCTGAACAGAGGCCGCCTGATCAGGTGGGCCCATTGCTACAACCTAGATTTGCTTATGCATTAATCCGCGCGGCACGCCTGCATTGATCTAATGATTTTGTTCTATCATCACAAAGGTTCCGCTGGAGACGTAGGTTGTTTGTCATATCTGCACCAAATGATGAGGAATGGGCCTATCAACAACAACTCTATGCACTGACCAGTCAGGCGTGCAACCTGGGTAAGCATGATAATCACTAAACTATGTGATGTCATTGAAGGAGAATTTTGATAAAATTACCAGACCACATTATTGCAGGGGTAGTTATTCTTTAGGGACTCTTACTACTAATTGATCTTTTTAACCGCAGGGTTTGCATATGTTTCTTTCTCATGTCTCAAGTTTGCCAAGATAATATCTCACATTGATTTTCTCTTGTCACTCAGCGAAGATTGAAACCAGATCGTTGTTACTGTAGTTCAGACCAAACCAGTTCTTATAAACTCAACTGATGGATTTGGAATTTTTCTTGGTATTATTCCCAAGAACCACGTGTATTCCCTACGATACTTACAGTCAGAAATGTTTCCCACTAAATAAGCTTGACACAACAGCAGTGAATGTTTGCCATTTTGTATCTTGTCCAAGAAAGCATTTAAACATCATTGCAGCAAGATCTTGAGTACCTCCTTTTTATATTATAGCTTTGCATAGACTATGTGGATTTGACTTATTTTCAAGAATGAATATTTAGTAGTTGTTTTCTAGCCAGTTCCATACCTATTGGTCTAAGTGTTGACCACGGCCAGTGACCACACCTGGAACAGCTAATAGTGAGGTGTAACCTCATGTTCTTTGTCCAGAAGAAGCCCATTCCACATGAAATGAGTGTGGAAATCATAGAGATGTTCCTAGTTGTATATAAAATAGTAAATAATAGCAATTTAACAACTTGTTTAGCAACTTACAAAAAAAAAAACAGCTGCTTCATATTTCACATGACGTATGATTTGTGTCACCTGTAAATAATAATGTGTATAATTTAGGTGGTGTGAAAGTGTCTTCAAATAATGTTATTACATCACCCACATATTCCATTAGCAACTGTTAAGCCACAGACATGCCCTTAAACAGCCTAAATGTCAACAGGGGAACATTTGAAGAATCAGAGGGGTGTTTAGATTTTTAGTCTGTTGCACTTTAACCTTACAATTCCTTTTGTGTTGGTCGATTTGCAGGTCTTCGCCATGTATCAATACTGAAGCTGGTGGGGACAGATCTGATAGACATGGGAGGAGTGTTAGAGCTTTATCCCATCAATGGTAAGACCACTACCGCTGAAACGCTAACAAAAAAAGATTTGACATTTCCGTCTACACTCTTTAAAATGAAAGGTTCTTTTTTGGCATCATTTGTTCCATGATGAACCTTTCCACTGCACAACAGGTTATTTACTGTGGGAAATGGTTTTTGAGATTAGAAAAATGTTCTTTCCACTAAGAAAAAAAGGTTATTTTAAGTACTGTTCAGTGTTGTGCAAGTTACTTCCAAACTGTAATACATTATATATTACTTGTTACTGTTATTTAAAAGTAATTCATTACCTTACAATATTACTGTCTCAGAATTGTAAGGCGTTACATTACTCCTGTATTACTTTTGAGTTACTTTCACCAAAATAACTATACAGAAGTAGAACTTAACATTCTAAAATGACTAGGGCTGTAAGTAACGATATGCGATATGAAACCGAAATCGCGACACTCAGATCCACGAACCTGCAGAATCGCGACACACCCCTTCCAACTCCCAGCGTTATCCATACCGTCCAGATCCAATATGCTACTTCATCTTTAAATTACTATTAGTATTATTTGAAGTTAACTTAACATTATAAAATATGTAGACCTACACCACAAAACTAGTTGAGGATAAATTATTTAAAATTTGGGAATTCCAGCGTTATGGACATGACATTTGCAGACTTGCAGTCAAAACTTATATAGGCCTAATTATATAAATTCTCAGAAAATGCATTAATACCAAACAAAAAACAAAAAAAAATCTTTAACTTTTAGGAGGCAACGATTTTTGTTTTGTTGTTGTAATTCTGTGAATTACACTGCGCAAATCTAATGAAGAAGGGTTGGCTCTCCACAGAACATAAAATATTTATTTTATTTTATTTTTCGTGTTCGCATTTATGAGGAAAAAACAATGTTACAGACGTGACAGTTCTCCGTTACGCACGCGACCGCTCTGATGCGGCACTAAAAGACTGCTTTAAAACTTTCACAGACACCTTACAGAAGACACGAAGCCTTTCTTTAAAGTGAATTTCGTTTTGTATTAATTGTACGGACTTGAAAAATATATCTATATTGAAATGTCTACTTGTAAACAGAACAATTCAAAACGAAAGAAAACAGACTGCTCTCTGCTTATGAAATGAAATGTGCATTTCTCTCTGGTGCATTCACTACTGCGAAGATCGCGAGTCAGCATCGTCAACTTCATCTTGACTTTATTAATAAACAATCAACATGTCTCCTTGCTATATTTGACATATTCATAATCATTGCTTTTGCCGGTTCTTTGTGACAGCTTTTAGGTGCTTTATCGGCAGCGCCGCCGCCCTTAAATGAACGCGTCACCACCGCATCAAAAACATGATTGCGTGATGAAAACATGAAAAATACCACATAAACATAGCCTAACTGTTTAGAAAGAAAACACAGAACGAATAGCCTAATGCGCATACGTCCATCTCGCGAATGTAGTCTTCTTCATGCCATCTTCACCATTAGCCGCTTTTCCTCCGGCGAGCGCGAGCACAGAGGCCGAAATCATACCTCACGGCACTCCTGTACAAAATAAATCGCTATACAAATATATCAGACGCTGCCATTTAGTCTTTAATTACAGACTTGGACACCACACGCGGCTATTGACTGACCACGAACAGGTAATTTAGCTACTTGCATCTTTTATTCGTTAAGTTCTGGCGGTCTTGCAGTTTTTTTTTTTTTACAATTAAAACTAAAAGTCTGTTGTAACGCAAGCCTTACCGAACATGTACCGAGTAAAATATTACTGAAAATTGATTAGTAATGCCTTACACTACTGCGTTACAGCAAAACGTAATATGTTACTGTAATGCATTAATTTTGTAACGCGTTACTCCCAACACTGGTACTGTTTGCTTAAAGGGTCATTCCACCGGTGGAGACATGAATATGTATTGAAAGTGGGTCATATATGAAGTAGAATAGTATCATAAATTTCTAATTTGGGACCATCTTGGCCGATAAAAGGCAGAAAATGACTTTTTAGTGCTTGTGGATTGTAGACAACAATCCCCATAGTGCATTGTTAACAAAATGAAAATAAACGTACTTTACAGAAAGACGACCATTTGACCCTGTAGGCTTTGGCTGACGTTGCCAGTTGACCTTAGGTATTCTGAAGTAGGTCTCCAGGATGCCGCTATCCATATGGGGTGCGAAACTCGGGTGAGCAACAACACACACGTCCGATTCCGTAGCACCGCTGGAATTCTCGGCAGCAGACAGACTCTTGTTCTGTGTCCATTGGCACACAGTGAGAGCACAGGCACCAATCTGCCCCAGCTCGAGGCATTGCGGGCTCCTCGTCCGCGGCAGGCAGATCGTCTGCATCGGCTGTGGTGACAGCAGCTTCAGCCGCCTCCTGTTCCTCCATAGCCCTCAGCTGCTCGTCGCTATACTGTGGCTCATAAAGGTAGCCACGAACATCCGTTTCTACCATAACTTCGTCAAAATCCAGATCCTCCATAATGCATCCGCCTGTGTATTCAGTACCTTCGTCCATATTTTCAAAAAGTTTCTCCCGGTGAAATCTAACCCACTGGCACTGATCTGTGATAGGTCTGTTAGCGCATTAGGTCCAACCCCCTATGGGCGGGTTTGAAAGGGTGGAACTAGTGCTTGTAGTCTTCACAGAAACCCCCCCCCCTTTTACACTTCCTCCTACGATGACGTAAAATGACGATTTTTGCGTCATTGTAGGAGGAAGTGAAAAAGGTAAATGGAGGATTTCTCTCGTCTCAGGGGAAAATGAAAGAGGTTTGCACGACCATTCAATAGTATGACTGGATTTCTAACAATGGAAATCTTAATGCAAATGGGTGGAGTGACCCTTTAAAGGTTATTTAGGGGACCCAAATTGGATCTTCTACCTCCTTTTGTGATCTTTATTTTTAAGAGTGCTCCTAAAATAATCCTATTATATATAGACTTTGTGGTGCGAAAAGCTCTATTAACGTGTATGTAAACATTTGTAGTAATGGTTTAAAAAGCAGTTTAAAATATCAGCTGACCCAGATACTTATTTATTGTGGTCACTTGTATGAAAATATGAAATGCATACCTGTAGCTGTCACAGCAGCTAGGTGTTTGGTAAGTGTGTTAAGGGTTAATCAGCACATTAGATGAGAGCGGTGGTGTTGTGTTGACATTGGCTGCTTTTTTGTCAGTCAAAAGTAGCCAGTAGCCTCTGGTTTCTGGCGCCTCCCTGCATGAGTCAGCCTCTCCAGCTCCGGCCGGGCTCAGAAATGTCAAAACAGTTCCCACAGGAATTATATTTTGCAGGACAGAAATGAAAGAGGGCTCAGGTGTTTACATATTTTCCATCATTGTTGAAACTTCAGAAAGCTTTGCCTTCATTGGCATCCAGGCCCTTGTGCATCAGCATCTGTCTGATACATTCAGATCAAACAGTGATTCTGTGAGCTGTATTTAGAGTGGTGGAACTCAAGTCTTCTATGTAAGATGAAAGCTATGTCAATATCTGATGAAAAACATGTTGGTTTTATAAAATGAAATCTGGTTTCTATTTGAAAATGTTTTGTCAAAGATGTTTATTACTATATTAAAAAGCTCTTCATTTAGAGACGGTCAGTGTTATTTAGTTTTGAAAAAAGATGAATAAATGGAAGGAAAGTTGGTTGACCAATAGATCATATTTATTTATTTTATCTTTTCAAAATGTTACTAAACATCCAAGAAATCATATTTTCTCCATTTTGAAGGACCTCCCCACCACATTATATACATATATACGTATATATATATATATATATATATATATATATATATATATATATCCTTTATATATATATATATATATATATATATATATATATATACACTGCCGTTCAAAAGTTTGGGGTCGGCAAGATTATTAATGTTTTTAAAAGAAGTCTCTTCTGCTCACCAAGGCTGCATTTATTTGATTAAAAATACAAAACAAACCCAGTAATATTGTGAAATATTATTTCCATGTAAAACAGCTGTTTTCTATGTGAATATATAATAAAGTGTAATTTATTCCTGTGATCAAAGCTGAATTTTCCATTCTTCAGTGTCACATGATCCTTCAGAAATCAAATGTGATTTGATGCTCAAGAAACATTTCTCATTATTATCAATGTTGAAAACAGTTATTTACATTTTTATTTCAAGATTCTTTGATAAACAGAAAGTTCAAAAGAACAGCATTTATATGAAATAGAATCTTTTGTAACATTAAACACTACCGTTCAAAACTTTGGGGTCAGTAAGAATTTTTATTTTATTTTTTTGGGGAAATAAATAAAATAAATCAATACTTTTATTCAACAAGGAGGAAATAAATTGATCAAAAGTGACAGTAAAGACATTTATAATGTTATAAAAGATTCTATTTCGAATAAATGCTGTTGTTTTTAACTTTCTGTTCGAGAATCCTAAAGAATCCTAAAAAAATGGTACACAACTGTTTTCAACACTGATAATAATCATAAATGTTTCTTGAGCATCAACTCATCATATTAGAGTGATTTCTGAAGGATCATGTGACACTGAAGAATGGAGTAATGATGCTAAAAATTCAGCTTTGATCACTAATAAATTATACTTTACTATATATTCACATAGAAAACAGCTGTTTTACATTGAAATAATATTTCACAATATTACTGGGTTTGTTTGTATTTTTAATCAAATAAATGCAGCCTTGGTGAGCAGAAGAGACTTAAAAAGACTTTTAAAAACATTTAAAAAGAGACTTTTAAAAACATTAAAAATCTTAACGACCCCAAACTTTTGAACAGCAGTGTAAATACATTTGTATATATGTGATCCTTTGTATAAATTATTTTTCCCATGAAATCAAAGATTTTGGAGTCAGTACGTTTTTTTTTTTCCATAAGTCACCTTCATATATAAAGCGCTATTAATAGTATGGATTGTTTCAAAGCAGCTTTACAGTGATAATAGAAATTACCGTAACAGATTGTTTAGGCTTTACCACAGCTCTAGGATAAAGTTATTGTCAAGCTAAAGATAGTTTTGATTGATTAACTTCCGTTGCAAAGATCATTAGTCATTAACTTAGGGGCCGCTAACACGACACCGTTCTTCCAGAAAAACCCTTAACGGCCGCCCATCCGCATAAAACAGTGCCTGGTGTCTCGAGAACGCACTCCCTGAAATAGATTCGAAGTTGCAAGCGATTATCCGTTATCTCTGCACAAAACTGACCGTTATCTCTGCCTCAAAAATACAAACCTGCGCACATGCGCATCACGTGTTCAGTCGATAGGTATGCGAGTTTGAATATATATCTGCGCAGGCGTGTAGTCCTTCTTCACAAATCAACCCTCAACAAACTACTTGTCTGGTCTTAAGAATTTATAATATATAAATTTTTTTTTTTTTTTCGCGTCGGCATAGCCACGCGAACCGGAATTATCTTGACAACGTTTTATCTGTACAGAGGTAAAGGGAAGGAGGCCTTCACAGTGGAGAGACTAGTTGACACTTCAGGACTGCGTTGTCGTCGTGTCCAGGCGCAGGTCTTTCATCAGATCTGGATACGGCCTGGATCCGGCGGACTGCGGTAAACCTCGGAATAAACAGACAGACTAATATTAGCGTAGACGCCATCCTTCTTATGATGTACTAAGTACATCAGGATTTATCAGAGGTGTCAAGTCCAGGTTCAGAAAGTAAAATTCCTCCTCAGTATTTTGTTCCAATCACCTGGATTTGCTAATTAGCACAGTTTTTCAGCCAGGAGATAGAACTAATTAGTTAAATCAGCTGGCTGAGTAATGGGTGGAATAAACATATGGCAGGACTTTTTCCTTTCTGACCCCTGGAATTGACACCTCTGGGATTTATGGGAAGTGTTCCCGGTTCCGGCTGATCTAAACTATGCAGCCTCACATTGAATTATAGAAGTCTATAATGTGTTATTATGTATATGCTTGGCCAAATGTGTTTTTAGTCTAGATTTGAACTGACAAAGTGTGTCTGCTTACCGGACAATGTTAGGAAGATTGTTCCAAAGTTTTGGTGCTAAATAGGAAAAGGATATACCACCAGCAGTTGATTTTGATATTCTAGGTATTATCAACTGGCCAGAATTTTGAGATCGCAATAGACGTGACGGACTGTAATGCGTTAAGAGCTCGCTCAAGTACTAGGGACCTAACCATTTAGTACTTTGTAAGTAATCAGCAATATTTTAAAATGTATACTGTGTTTAATAGGGAGCAAATGCAGTGTCGACAGAACCGGGCTAATATGGTCATACTTCCTGGTACTGGTAAGAACTCGAGCTGCTGCGTTTTGGATGAGCTGTAGTTTGTTTATTAAGCGTGCAGGGCAACCACCCATAATAGCATTACAATAATCTAGCCTTGATGTCATAAGAACTGAATACATTTATTGGGCAAGGGTGCATTAAATTGATCAAAGGTGACAGTACATTTATAATGCTACAAAAGATTTCTATTTCAAATAAATTCTGTTCTTTTCAACTGTTTTCCACATTGATAAAAAATTAATGTTTCTTGAGCACCAAATCAGCATATTAGAATGATTACTGAAGGATCATGTGACACTGAAAACTGGAGTAAAGATGGTGAAAGTTCAGCTTTGCCATCACAGAAATTACACTTTAAAATATCATGAAATAGAAAAAAGTTGTTTGAAATTGTAATATTTACTGTTTTTACTGTATTTTTGATCAAATAAATGTTTCCTTGTGGAGTATTAAAGATTTGTTTTTAAAACAAAAAAAATCAAATCTCACTGACCCAAAACTTTTAAACGGTAGTGTAGATGTAAAAAAAAAAAAATGTAAATAAACTTTTGCATTACACACCAAACTCAAATCTATCAAATATTGTAAAGTTCAGTATCCCATTAAGTCATTTCTGCTGCACAAATGGCAGAACTTCCTGTATCTCCACCATATTTTGTTTATCTGCATGGGGCACACCTGTTTCTGACACCCATGACACGTGTATCTGTTTCAGGAAGTGCAACGGTGGAGCGTGAGGGGATATCTGCCAGTCTAGTGCGGGACATTAGAAACTATTTCCAGATCAGCCCTGAATACTTCTCCATGCTGCTGGTGGGAAAAGATGGAAACGTCAAGTCCTGGTACCCGTCTCCCATGTGGTCCATGGCCATCATCTATGACTTGATCGACTCCATGCAGCTCCGCAGACAGGAAATGGCCATCCAGCAGTCTCTAGGTATGCGCTGCCCAGAAGATGAGTACGGTGGCTACGGTTACCACCACGGCTATCAGGATGGCTATCATCAGGGTTATGGATATTAGGGTTTATAACATTCATAAGACATGATAAGAAATAACTGAAAACATCCTTTCTGAACTGGTTTTATAATTATCATATACAGCTGATTTATTTATATTTAAAGAAGCATCTTATCTGCTATACATCTGTCCCTATTGACAAAACTTTTGTAGATAAAAGACGTTGACGAAACATTTGTATTTATTGAATGTCTTCACTATATGAAGTGATAATTTCTAAAGGTCACAACCTGCTTTTTCGTGTTGAACTATGTATTGTTACTCTGTTTTTAAAGAGCACTGTCTTATTTATAAACGTATAATATGTGCTTTAATTTCAATAAAAATATATATAGTGATATGCCTTTGGTCATAATACTTGCAGGCCATCATGCAAACTCTAGGTGGGAATTATGTGCTTATGTGATGCTTGAATTTCCCCCCTTTGTTTTATGAAGGCATCTACTTAAGCACCATGTCAATCTATGAGTTTGAGATTTTCTTTGCTTTATATCCCTCTGCTGGTCAGTGGTATGTTGGCAGTTGCCACAAAATATCAGTATTAAGCAATTATTTGAGCAAATATGATTAAAATCAAAAACCCAAATATTTTTTTAAAGGTCATATTTCATTAAATACAACATGCATCCACAGTATGGTACATTGTACATGATGCTGTGAAATGTGATTGTTCCCATTAGAGATGTTTATTAAAATGAGTTCCTGTGGCACTGTCACCTTATGACCTACAGTCAACTACTGTAAGAAGAAACAGTCCAACCAATAATTTCTCAAAACCTCCTGAGGTTGTTACATGCTCATAATTGTTATACAAACAATTTGTAAGAGAGGACAATATACAGTATTAAACAACTCTTTGATCCCTTGTCTCATAGACATTCCACGTGATTGAAACATTCGTCATTCATTGTACATATACACAGGCTGATTCCAGAATATTTACATGATAATTAGAGAGATTCAAAACTGACTTAAAAAGATTCTTCTTCCGATTCGCTCTCTGTGTTAGCCTTGGTAAGCCTCTCCAACTCTTCCCCATCCTAAAATAAAAACATGAGACACAGTCATGAAATACTATATTAATAATTTTTTAAACCACTGTAGTTATACACAAAAAACTTGACAGCTTTTATAGATGATATAGTAGATCCAATGAAAAAGGTACATGCAGTACTGTATGTTCTGGAAATAACGGGGTCGTTGATAGTCACACAGAATACAATTTTGCATTTAAAGTCGGTATGCACCTGAAGTTGCGATACTCTTTTCTTCCCTAGTATTGTGACATATACCGGCTTCTCGAACAAGAAAGAATGTAGGGTGGGACTTGATTTTGTCAATGGGGAAATGATTGGATCGTTGGATTGTTGCAAACACGTCATTAGAGAAGAGAAGAGATGTTGTTGCAAGAGGAAACGAAGTTATTCTGATATGAAGGCACATGGATTTTAATAAATCATTTATAAAAAATACTGCAATATTACATTAAAAAATAAGTGTAAAGAATTCATGATGACTTAAAAGGAAAATAACGCAAGCCATAGAAACACATGTTTAAAATAAATGGCGATCAAGTGAGAGACCAAAAAGGCAATGAGAAGCGAAGGACCAGTCAAATACTTCCGTCAAGCAAATGTCTATATTAAAAAAAACCTGACAAAACACATGTGTTATGTGTAAACCGGCCCCTACTAAATGGACAACAAAGTCGTTGGAACTTTGTAGCTCGTTGAAACAAGGAGGGCTGGTTCTCACATTTTTGCATTACACTGAGTTGCTTTTTAGTAATTTTTCTAGGTAAACATCTACAAACGTTGCGCAGTCCCACGGCTATTTTAAATGCTATCAAATTAGAATGAAGTTAAGTGAAATTTTAAAAATGGGTCTTTTCCACTCTGCTGCGTCTCAGAAGAATGTGTTCTATAAGAAGTGCCAACAAACCACTAATAGAATTCCCTGCTGCATGATAAATTTGATCTAAATAATGCAATAATCTAAGATAGGGCTTTGCTCCTGAAAATTAAGTTTTCTTTATAAGGAATTCCGGTTTCTTACTCTTCCACACTTAATCAGATTATAGTTTGCCAGATCTCCTCTACAAAGAGCCCCTATTTAAACTGTCAGTGTGTACTTCAAAAATTAAGGTGGAAACGAACGGATCGAATTAAACAAACGATTAGCTGAGCTGCAAGTGACCAACGTTTTTAAATGAAGCAGGTCTATATTTGACCCTTACCCCTCTTGACCTCTCAAACACCTCTCCATTGATGACCCTGAGCCTCTCCTGCTGCAGAGTGTACTCTGGATCTTTCAGTCTGCTGCTGTGGTAGATAAAGATGGCTAGCAGTACTATAGGCGCCTGCAGGAAGAAATCCATCGATGGGCGAAAGTCAAATAGGAAGAGAGAGAGCGCAGTGACGATGACCGTGGTGATCTGACCCGTCAGAACGTGGAACATGTTATCACGGAACTTGAGAATGAAAGCCACAGACAGGCCAAGAGCGGCTGTGACGAAGACCAGGGCGATGGAGAAGATGTTGTGGCCGAAGAGGAGTCCGCAGTGCAGCGTCAATTCACGGTAGTCAGAGTGAAAGAGCAGCGTAAGGCTGTTGAAGATCAAACCGAACACGTACAGCTTGCTGTTCTGGATGAAGATGCTCTCCACGAGCTGCTCCCCCTCTTTGAGGATTTTCTCATTGTAGATGTTGGCCAGCGCAGAGATGAAGCACTGCAGCAGCAGGAGGACGTAACCCAGGCCGAAGCTGTTCAGCTTGTGGATGAGCTGACTGTCCCACAGCTCACGTGTCCAGTACGTTTCATTATGGTTTTGATGCTTTAGCTCGGGATGGGCGTATTTCAGACAGCTGTTGGAAGGGGTGGAAATGTGCGCTGGGTGGAGGCCATGTACGGCGATGGCATGCTGGTCACCACTGCCAGTGGTCAACGACACAATGGACAGAAACAAAATGATCACAGATGCCCACTGCACCCAAGACAAGCGCCTCCTGTAGGCCAAAGGATGAAAAGTCAGCAACGGATATATTTCAAGGATAGATAACAGATAAATAACAAGAAATGCCAGTACTTACTTCAGAACAACTCGGAAGAGAATGGCTGTTGTAAAAATTACAATGTTGGAAAACATTACTGCCATAGCCTATTGAAACATGACAAAAAAATGAACAATTAAAATCATTGCTGATTAAAAGTAACAATAAAGACATTTATAATGTTAATGTTATTTATATTTTAAATAAATGCTGTTTTTTATTCATCAAAGATTCCTAAAAAAAATGTAACACGGTTTACACAAAAATTAGTAAATAAGCAGCATAACTCTCTTCAATATTGATAATACCCCCAAATAAATGTTACTTAAGCAGCAAATTAGAATGATTTCTGAAGGATCATGTGACACTGGAGACTGGTAATGACAGTACTTATGCTAAAAATTCAGCTTTGCCAACACAGGAATAAATTACATTTCAAAACATATTCAAAAAGAAAACATTTAAATTGCTAACTGTATTTTTTAATCAAATAAATACAAATAAACTTCTACCCAAACCATTTAAAAACAATCTCACTGAACCCAAACTATTCAACAGTAGAGTATGTATACATTTATTTATTTTTTATATGAATTTAATTACACTAATGTCAGAAGATTTTTTTTATTATTAATATTTATATAGGCAAGTAGTAAATGCAATTCAATTTGTTATTTCACTACCAACATATTATAAATCACTAAAAGTTTTTAATAATCCAACATACAGGTTGCAGATAGGTCATCACATAGAAGATTATAAGGTTGTCAAGGAAGTAGAGGAATGCAGGAACAGACCACTTCAGGTAGCTGAGAAAAGAAGCACCAGATGAACATCCCAAATCTTTATAGGAGCGGCGCTCTGGAAAACAAAAGCAATAGTTCTAGACCCATATCAAATCACTCATATGCTGTGCATTACAATCCAACAGACTGTATATAAAGTATAGCTTAGTATATTAATGCGTATGGTATGAGAATGGTGTTTTTGGGACAACAAAGCTGACTCACCTTGAATGATCACCCGTACTGACATCACTAAACAAAATACTAGTTTGATGGCCTCTGCCATTAAATTCACAGATGCAGGAAGAAAGTCATATTTGTTTTCTGTAATTTAGAAAAAGACAGATTTAACAATATTTAAAATTCTCTACATTGCAAAAAGTTATGATGGTATTATTGTAAGGAACCATACATCGAGTTGCTCCATGGTGGTGTAATATGTTACCTACCTTCATTGGCTGAGAATTTTAGTAATAGGATACGACTGGTTCCTAAGGTGACAAAACCCAGACCCAGAGCCAAAGTGTAGGCTGAAGATCTTGAGCACAGCCGCAAGCAGGGACAGCAGCAGCGGCGGCATGAAGAAGAGGAGGAAGAGGACCGGGCCATTATGGAGAACGAGAGCTGAGCCTGGTCATAGGAGGATGGACAGGATCACTGAGAAAACATCAGACAATCATATTAACCACACCCATAACACTGAAACATTACACATGTATTCATGAAATAATAAATCAGATTGGTCTCTCCAGCACTTTCACTTCTCAAATACCAATTTGTCAAGACCTGCCGCCTTCTGTATCTAGTGCTTTATTTTCAACATGATTCATAAGCACAAATTATGAGTCAACCATCAAAACATGCAGCGATGAAATCATGGAATCATGGAACATTGTGGTTTAGTGTTTACAGATGGTTCAGAATGGAAGGTACATGAACATTGTGTCTTATGTGAAGGCAATGACATTGTTTAAATGTTATATCTTTCAGTACAGCACTGTTTATAAACATCAAACTACAAAATGAATAATAACCATAGACGACAATGACTTGCTCTTAGAAATATAGAAATAGACATTCTTAATGTAAAACATGTTAAATAATATGTAAACACTAGATTATTATAACGCAAATTAATAATATGATTTGCAATGATGTGAATCACCACATTCCCAACATTGTGCAAATCGATATTGATTGTTTTGATGTTCGTAACGCAATAAAAATAGTGCAGCATCCAGTTACAAGACAGGATAATTACAATGTGTCTATTTTAATGTGAATTTCGTGATAAACCGCAAACAGATTCATATTTGGTGCTTTATTTACCTGTCCATATGTTCTCACTCCAACAAACAACCTGCCCACGACTTCCGCATCTTTGCGCATGCGTGCATCGAAAGCTACGTCATTTTATTTGACGTTGCAGGGCAACGGGCTTTGCTTATTAATATTAATATGATCACACTGGCTTTCAACGGCGAAGGCGTGGCTAGCTGATGAATATTAAAATGATCCTTAGTCACAGGTTTTCCTCTAAAGAGGATTTTAGGATTGATTTTAATCACTGAATGTAAAATCTGCAACAATTATGTTTTTATTTAGGCTATAATTGGATAATGAATAAAGTGTTCAAATGTTTCCAGAACAAAAATATACAGAAAATTATCTTCTAAAGTTTAAGTGTATTTTCTGTTAGTATACTTTAGGATTGAAAGTAGTATTTGTTGGCTGTATACCGTATTTATGTAAGACTGAATAATTGAGTGCTTTCTCTTCAGATGATCAAACTTAACTGCGATTTCCCCATCACTTTTAACATGCCGTTCAATGCTGTACATTTAATGTTGTAGAGATTTTAAGGTTTAATAAATAAGTTTTATTATTTTAACATGTTTTCCATACTTTTGTTCAGTGTTGTCTGCTTCTGTCTGGAAAATTTAACAAGGGTTTGTTAGGAAATTTCAAGTAGCCTATGTCTTCACCCAACAGGCACTTCTGAAGGAAATGTGGTCATGTGTGAGTCATACGCCAAATCACATAAAGTTTGGTTTGTAACAACAAATTATGTTTTTCTTTATTATTGTTATTATTATATGACGTGATGCTCATAGAGTTGGAGGTAAATTTTAAACAAAGTCCAGACATCTTCAGATACATGACTCATTTTAAACATTTATGCAACTTGTACACTGTAAACAAACAATGTATTAAGAAACTATTCAAGGGATATCAAAGGGATTATGAGTAAATCCTTATAATGAAATTGCTGTCTAGGGCGGAAAAGTGTTACGATGGTATTTCACGGAAACTGAATCCTACATTAATTTAGTTCTGTTTCATGATTATGGTGTAGAAGTAGAACCTCTTTATTTTGTGCAGATGATAGTTAGTTGGTTGCATAATGAAAATTTGGAATATTTGTGCATATGTGTAATCTATGCCTGCATGCATAAATGATAAAATTATACACTAAGTAGCATTTGTTCCCAAAGGGAGGTATTCAAATGGCACTGACAAACACACTCAGAAAAAAGATCAGGTCACTGGGGCAATACCCTATAAAGTACAAAAGCAAAAAAGGTACATCTTCATACCTTATTTACCTGTAAATGGTACATACTTTAAAAGTATGTATTAGTACATTAAGTGTAGGTCCATATTGGTACCTTTTAGCTTTTGAACCTTAGGGCACAAACCCTGTGAAAGCTTTGTACCTTGTTTACTGAGAGTAAATATGTTCATGGAAACTTAGTGTTTTCCATTATTGTCAACATAACATAACATTTGCTTAAAAAAATAAAGTAGTTTTACATCTTCAAAAAGCCTCAGAGTTAACTAATGATGACTAAACAAAAACAAGAAGTTTCAGTTTATTGATAATGATCTGAAAACTGCCCTCGAACGTGCAAGTGAAGTGTGTGTGTGTGTGTGTGTGTGTGTGTGTGTGTGTGTGTGTGTGTGTGTGTGTGTGTGTGTGTGTGTGTGTGTGTGTGTGTGTGTGTGTGTGTGTGTGTGTGTGTGTGTGTGTGTGTGTGTGTGTGTGTGTGTGTGTTGTGCATGTCTGTGTGTGTTCAACAAAGGGGTGGGGGGATATAAAGCTCACTGATATTTCTCTGAAAGTTCAGAATTTCCTGAACTCCGGAACAGACTGTTTCTACCTGGAGTTTCATTGTCAGATATGAAATTCCACTCCTGGCCAGGGGCCCTTTGTGGTTTGGCCCTTCTGGCATTCCTGTGTCATTGTGCAACAGCTGTGGAGAGACGCTATTACATTGCAGCTGTTAATATTAACTGGGACTACACAACTGCCGGACAGCAAAGGTATGAAAAATAACATTATTTGTTGGGGTTCAAATTGATTATTATATTTTTCTAAGTAGTTATATCAATTGTTTGTCATTTATTTTTTTCAGTTCTTGTATTTCAGTGATAAAGTAACTCACTGTTGTAAAACTGTATCAAATAATTACATATCTGTCCTGAGACAGTTTATTATCTGACAAGAAGTAGCATTCAAAAAAAAATATTTTAAATAACAATTTTATATGCAAGGCAAACAAGGACAAGACGTAACAAAGACATTTTTATATGAAAGACACACACAAAAAAAAAATATATATATATATATAGATGGTTTAACATTTTGTCTGTTTTTTTTTTTTTTTTTTGTATTTTATATACAAATTCATGTGAGCAATATATTTATTGTTGCTGTACACAGGTCTGGACCATCGTATAAAAAAGTAGTATACAGGGAGTACAATGAGGGATTCACACAGCCTAAAACACATCCCTTGTCTTCAGGTACCTGTTTTTGAACACATATTGACTTTGTTTCAACATTAAAATCATTTATTAGGTATTAATGCATGAAAATACATGCTTATTCATAGGTCATTTACACTACTGTTACAGGAAGTTTTAAATTATGATTGTTCAAAACGAATTCTCTAGGGTTACTTGGGCCTACATTACGCGGACAAGAGGGCGACACAATCATTGTCACATTCAAGAACATGGCTGATCATCCCTGCAGCATCCACCCACACGGCATTGCTTACGAGAAGCAGTCAGAGGGTGTGTTATGATGTGTTTGCGGTAACAGTATGATTGACGCAATAGTGTTGTAATGTAAAGCACGTTAGTAACACATGGCGCTATGAAATAATAGAGATGATACATTTCAAGAGGAATGTTGTTTAAAGGACATTATGGATTATTTTAGTAGTCATCATTTAGTTGAGTAAACACCTTGAGCAACACAAACATCTGTGTTTGATTTCTTTGGAAATATTAACCCAGGATACAAATTTACCACAGGCTGTACCTAAGTCCAAAGCTTTGAGTCATAAATAAATATTTACCTATACAATATCTAAATTTTTTTCTAAAAGTACAATTTGTTAACCAAGACACATGGTTTAGTTTCATTTGTATATACAGTACATCATCATTAGTTTCATTCATATAATCATTAGTTTCATTTGTGTATGATGAAGCTGCATCCTTTTTGCATCACTAATGTTTCCATATAGGGTCTTTGTACTTTGACAACACGTCACTTCTTGAGAAAAAGGATGACATCATTCTCCCCGGCCAAGAGCACACATACTACTGGGAGGTGACATCTGAGGTGACCCCTACAGCTGCGGACCCCCCATGCCTCACCTACACATATCTTTCCCATTATGACATTGTCAAGGACTACAATACAGGGTTAATAGGCACAATGCTGATCTGCAAGAAAGGTATGTGAGAGAGAAAAAAAACAAGATCCTGGATTTAAAATGTGATGTTTATTATGACATTTGTGCTTAGATGGGTTAAGACTCCGCTTTATTTTTTACCTTTTGACCACTAAATCTCATCTCATAATTTACTAAATAGCTGTGCTGTTATTTCCATGACTGTTAAATATATTCCATCTGAACGATTACGATTATGGTTATGAGATTCAATTATCTTTTTTTGACAAGGATTATAGTGATCTGTAAATGTATTTTATGTTAGATATTAAAAGTGTTTGACTATTTTTTAATGGGGGACTTGTGGACACAATTCATTTAGATTTGTACAAAACTCTTGGGACAAGAGAATTGTCCCAAGAGTTGAGGCATTTAGAATTGAGGCCGAAAGCTGCTATATTTTAAATATGAGATTAAAATGGAAATGTTGATTTACTGTCAATACTATAGGTTAAAACCCTCTATACAGTGAAAACAATAATGGAATATTTTATTATAGTAATAATATTACTATTAATAGACCTAATACTATTGCTACCATTGTACTGTAAAATAAAAAATAGCATTTAATAATAATAATACTAATAATTTTATTTTACAGAACAACAATTTCTTAAATCCATACATAATTGCTTATGCTTAATTTCTCTAAAAGTCTTAATTTCTTCGCTTTCACATGTTAAACCACAGATTTAATTTTGGCAGAAAACCGTGGTTCTATTTTCATTGCCCATGAATCCTTGCAGACCTATTATGGATTTTAAATGGGGATTTTTGTAGAAACCGAATTATTCAGGCTACATTCACACTGTCAGTCTTGAAGATTGACAACCGCATTTACTGATCATGTGCATCTTGAAATGTCTCGTTCGCACAATTTACAGTAGCGTCTAGAATAGGCCTACTGTCTGTATGAACATGTAAGTCGAGTTTATCTGTCAAATCTTCATTAACCAACAACAGCAGCTTTTATAGAGTAGAACACCAAACTATGAGCCCCATTGGAGAACAGTGACTGGATGTATTGGGATATAAAACATTCAGATATCACACAGCTCTTATCTCTGTCACTGCAAGTTTACATAACCACACAAGAAAACCTGCAACACACGGAAGACGCAAGTTTATGCAGCTGAGCGGCTCTCTCGCACTGACGTGACAGACAACTAGTTGTCTGGTTCGGTTCAAATCAAATCAAAATCAAAATCAAATTCATTCACACAGCGCGTTTTTTCCTAGAATACGGTTGAAAGTCCTGAAAATGTATGGGAGTTCGGATATAGAATGTGGCCTCAGTCAGAATATTAACAAATGTCTTCATTTATTTCTGTTAATAATGTAATACATTGAATGATGCATCATCATCCTGTAGGCTACATGCTGAACTCATTTTCAAATGTTACAGAACAACGCAGTATACTGTTTTTAAGGGGGAAATCTTTCCCCAGCTTATCATTTTGATTTTCCCAGAAATTACACAACTATAAACAGCTCTGCTTGTTTAGAAGAATATGTCCTTGTCCCACAGGCACCCTAGACAGCTCCGGAAATCAGATTAATTTCCATCAGGAGGCTGTGCTGTTGTTCGGAGTGTTTGATGAGAGCAAGAGCTGGTACAGCACCGGGGACCCTCAGCGGGCACAGGATGTCAAATACACTATAAATGGCTACACAAATGGCTCTGTACCAGGTTGGTTTGAAATATTTCACTAGCATGTTCATTTCTGCAAATTTACTTACGCATTAAAACTTCTTGTCGTCCTCCAGATCTGGAAATCTGTGCTCACTCCAAAGTCAGCTGGCACCTGCTGGGAATGAGCTCTGAGCCAGAGCTCTTTTCTGTACACTTCAATGGGCAAGTCCTTCTGCATGATGGGCACAAAACTTCAGCTGTTGGCATCATTAGTGGAACTGCCACTAGTGCCAGTATGACTGGTGTCCACCCCGGCCGCTGGCTCTTTTCCTCTCACATTAGCAGGCACTTGGAAGGTAAGACCTGTCAGAGAAACCAAAAAACACATGAATTATTCATTAAAACACTAACATACAGTCTCTATTTCATAGCTTTGTAGAATAACTATTAATTAGTTCTGACAGTTTGTACTTTATAAAAGTGATTACAGATTACAAATGTGATGTCATATTTGCAGCTGGCTTGCATGGATATCTGATTATCAGGACGTGTGATGAGTACACAGCACCAAAAAGACGACTTACTATCCAGCAGAAACAAGAAAGCCAAGAGTGGATTTACTATATAGCAGCAGAAGAGATCATTTGGGATTATGCTCCAAATATGCCAGACAACATTGATGGGTATGTGTGCGTCATGATTCATCAACAGGACATACTCTTGTGTGAGCTCCATTCTTATGCTTTTTTCTCACTTTATTCCACTCAGGGATTTCCGGATAAAATATTTAAAGCAGGGGTCTCAGCGGATAGGTAAAAAATACAAAAAAGCTGTGTTTGCCCAGTATAAAGATAGCACGTTTAAAGAGAGGGCGGAAGACAAGCAGAGAAAGAAGGAGCTTGGGATTCTCGGGCCAGTGATAAGAGCCCAAATCAGAGATGTCATAAAGGTACAGCTTCTCACATAATCACGGCTCTAATCATTATTATATTATTTTATTTTTGTGATTAAAGGTAAACAGAATAATATTTCCAATGTTTCTGGTCAGGATGAATGATGATTGTGATGTTGTTTCTATAGATTGTCTTTAAAAACAAAGCATCACGTCCGTATAGTATCTATCCTCATGGACTGACCATTGATAAAGCAGCAGAAGGAGCCAGTTATCCTGAGGGAGGTTCGTCTAATATCTATGAATCTGTACCACACGCATGCAATTCATAAATCTATCTCTATTTAAAGCATACAAAATTGCTATATGGCTAAAGCCAAATTAATACTTCTGCGTCGAACTCACGGCGTAGCTACGCCATAGTTACCATTCGGCGTACCCTGACGTACAACTCTCCAAAAATGTAACAACACGTCAATTCTACGTGGACTCGCATCAATGGTCAATTCTCTGTGATTGGCCTGCTAGAACCCCTCCCTCGGGTTCCCCTCTGCATGTCAAATTTATGGCAAACCAAGAGGGTCAGAATTAAGCTATAGATTAATCATTTATAGATTCATGTTTTTTACAAATATATATTTTTATATATTATATTATTCCTCAAGTTTGGATTTCACAACTTTTAACTTAAAAAAATGTTTAAAGGACAAGTTAGATATTTTACACTTAAAGTCCTGTTTTAAAGGTGCTCTAAGCGATGTCAGGTGACATCACTTCTTGTTGACGTTTAAAGTATTGTCTAACAAAACGAAGGCTAACTAGACCCTCCCTCCTCCTCATCTGTGCACTAACCCCCCAAACCCCACCCCCAAACCCTTCTTATCGGTTATTGGCTGGAACAGTTTGTTATGTTTCGTGGTGCGGGTAAGCCTAGTTTGTTTTTGTTGCCGTTTGTGGAGCCTGGGGTGTCTGCAGACACCGTTTTTTTTTACAGTGTGTTCAGGGGACAGGCAGCTAGCGGATAGTGAGGAGATGTTTGTTGTATGTGACAAAAAATGTTTTTGCCTAAAAAACGTGTGACATCGCTTTGAGCACCTTTAAGATCGTTTCTGATGAAATAGAATGGTTAAGATTGAAATTTGGACAAATGCTGCTGTTCCGAGAATTTTCGGTTTCTGTGTTAGCACCCCATAACCCCCCCCACCACCCCCCCAACCCCCACCCCCCACCCCCACAATGGTTTCATAGGGGCACTGGAAGAATCATCCATAAACTTTATTTTACAAAGACGTGAAACTCACCGAGTGGATTGGGGTGTTCACTGATATGCTCACAAAAAATCGCTGCAAAAGATGCTTTCCAACAGGTTTTATCGTAGTTTTTGTCCAACTCCATTGACTTGTATTGGATGTTCTGTGAGGTACGGTATTACTCCGCCACTGGAAACGGAAATGGGGTTGTTTGTATTCTTTCTGTAGTCTTATGCAGTCGCGGTTGTCACGGTTGGTAAATCCTATGTCTTCTTCTTGTCTCGTGTTTCTGTTGTTGTATGTGAGTGTGCTGATTAGATGGGCGTGGCCGCTCATCAGCACTCATCAGCCATCCACTCATTATCCCACCAGCTGCAGCTTGTCTGATTATGTGTATTTATACTCACCACCTTCTCATCTTCCTTGTCAGATCGTTGTATGTGGTTTCCCCGGTGTGTCTGTGTTCCAGTCGCGTTCGAGTCTCATGTCCATCCTGTTCCGGTTCTTGTTTCTGTGGATTCTCTGGATATCAATTCGTCATTGGACTCTCATCACCGCACCACTTTCTGCACTTGTTTCTGCACCCTTATCATCTGACCATTGGAGTCCCTGCGCCACTTACCTGTTTGTCTGTGTTGGACTTCCTCATTGTTACTACTTCAAATAAAGAGTTTATCTGCACTTGCTTCCGTCGATCTATCATGACAGCGGTATTGTAGGCTACGCTATCCAAACATTGGCAAAGGTGCATTATCGCCACCAACTGGGCTGGAGTGTCTATTATTCAAGCTCTCAACGGAAGAATGTCCGGTTGTGAGGCGTTTGGAAAAATAGGTCCACAGTTTTACAACGAATGGTAAAACATCTCTTGGAAAGCATCTTTTGCAGACATTTTTGTATGAGCATATCAGTGAACACCCCAGACCACTCGGTGAGTTTCATGTCTTTGTAAACTAAAGTTTAATGGGTTTTATGTATGATTCTTCCAGTGCCCCTATGAAACCATTGTGGAGGTGGGGGGGGAGTGCTAACACAGAAATCGAAGATTCTCAGGACAGCAGTATTTGTCCAAATTTCAATCTTAACCGTTCTATTTCATCAGAAACGATCTTAAAACAGGGCTTTAAGTGTAAAATACCGAACTTGTCCTTTAACAGTAGATGTGACGACAGGTAATGGTGCATATATATTTGTTGCACATGAGAAAGAGAGCTGAAAACATAACAGTTTCATTGTGTGAATCCAAGAAGAATTGCACAGGTTTTAGCCAGATTGTAGGCTAAGCCACACACGATTTGCAGGCCCTCCAAAACAATGCAACCATGGATTATTTTCCTTGTTTAATGGTGATAGCTCATTACAAGCATAGATTACCACAAATAATCTGTGCTGCATTGGTCTGGTCTGACTCAGTTCATCATTGATTGGGAGTGAACAGTTAAAACTTTCTGGCTGTGGAGATCAGTGGGCATGGCTCATTATACTATAAGCAAAACGCTGTAAAATAACGCACACTCTGTGCAACCAAAACTATGGCGAGATGAACGGCGTAAAAAGCGTCGCTTTTCATGCACACTAAAACGCCGTCATTGACGTATTTCGCACGGTTTTTACGGCGTTTGTAATTACAACGGCATATTTTGCGGCGTAAATACGGTTTAAAGCGCCCTGTAAACGCAATGAATCTATTGCGTAATTCTGACCCTTTTGGCTTGCCATAGTAATTGCACGTCAACGCGGACAACGACGCACCGTAGTCCTACAGCGTAGAGGCTCCGGCGTAGGTCCGACGCAGAAGTATAAATCAGGCTTTAGTGATTGTCAAATCGCGAAGGCTACAATTTAATTTAATAAATAAATGTGTTGCTTGTTTCAGAGGTAAGTGCACCACTGTGCTCATGATCCAGTGTTTTTGTTTCAGTGAAACACACACAAAAAAGGGAATAGTTAACAAAAAGAGTCTTTATTAAATCTAAACAGAAATCTAACGAGATCGTAGGAGGAAACAAAAAACAAGCTTGTTTGAGATGCGCCGTGCCTTGCCTTAATTATAGGCGAGAGTAGGCGGCTGCAGTCAGGGGAGGAATGAAAAAAGCACAGGCAAGCCGGACATTTCTCTCTTCTAGTGGATCTGACACCTGCGAGATCAAAGATGGATCGCGAGATTCACGCGTGCACAGTAGCATATTCCTAATAAACTGGATGTAATTTAAGTTCTGTTGCTTTTATATGAAAATAAATGAACAAGACACCCAAAGTACTTGTAATTTAATTCCATTCCAAATATGTGTTTATCAATCATTTTTTCTTTAACACAGACATGTGTTTTTTGTGTGTGTTTTTATAAAAATTACAATGCATGACCCATAGAGATCGCACTGTCAGAGAGTTTGGGAATATTCACACAACGTACACATAAAACAGGATATCAGAGTTTTAAAATCAAACATTTTAAAGGAGAACATCACGGTTGTTTAATGCTCACCAATGAGCATTAAACTGTGTCGTCAGCAAGTCGTTTCCCATCGTGCTTTTGATCAGCGCAGTCAGTGGGGAGCAACTGCGCCCGACTGCAGAATTCGACACGTCCGCCTTGCAGTCGTGAAAGTTTTTTGACACAGGCCTACGTCAGCATGACAGCAAAGCGGATCGCACTCAGACACATTTCTAACCGGTATGCATCTCGCGCTGATCAACGATCGGTCCTGCGCAGATTTTGCTCATCTCAAACAAGCCTAATGACAACCATGTATAACACTGATGACAATAAACTGAACAAAACAGGGAATACAGAGAAGCAAACAAGGGAGCTAAATGATACACGTGTAGGTACTTCATCGGAAACCGTACTCGGTTACCTAACGTAACCTAGGTTCTCTCTAGAAGAGGGAACGAGTATTGTGTAAGTATAGCTTACGCTACGGGAAAGATTCATCTTTTCAAGATATTGAAGCCAAAAAATGATCCTTAATTTTTGTATCCATTGTCAACACAGTGCCGCAGCTAGCAGACCTTGAGCAGGCTGTCTAGCGTGCTCATAGGCTGCCCTGCGGGAACTGCTGCCGCCTACCGCTGAGCCCGACTTGACGTCACGTCCAATGAAGGGCGCTCGCGCCTTCACAGCGTCGAAGCCTGCCAGAATGGGCTTGGCTTAGCGTATATAAGCAGGCTCGGAGGCTGAATTCTCTGGTTTTCATCGACTGAAGCGAAAAAACGCTCTTGGCGCAAGCACGGCAGGTTACGCAATACTCGTTCCCTCTTCTAGAGAGAACCGAGGTTACGTTAGGTAACCGAGTACATTCTCTTACGAGAGGTTCTCTCGTATTGCGTAAGTATAGCTTACGCTACGGGAACCCCTTGTCAAAGCCGTGCGCGCCAGCATCCACTTATGAGTCCCAGAAAGATACGGGGATCCCAGATCAACGGGAATAAGCGCATGTAATATAAGCACAGTAAAAGCACTCACAGGGAAAACAGAGAGGCGATGCCGGTCAATGTATAAGCATATAGCACATATAGCACATATAGACAAAAAGACGTCTCGTGCTCTTTTAGATAGAATAGAAAGGATACGTCGCCGTATAGCGTAGCTGGCACGGAAGGCTGAAGGTGGCGAAGATAGCCGGTTTCCTCAGGCACTGTCCTTAGCTGGCTTGTCGCTGTTTGGACGGCGGCGGCTTCTCTAGATCCAGCGATGCGAAGAGCTCGCTGAAGAGATGAAAATCAGAGAATTCAGCCTCCGAGCCTGCTTATATACGCTAAGCCATGCCCATTCTGGTGGGCTTCGACGCTGTGAAGGCGCGAGCGCCCTTCATTGGACGTGACATCACGTCGGGCTCAGTGGTAGGCTGCAGCAATTCCCGCAGGGCAGCCTATCAGCACGCTAGACAGCCTGCTCAGGGTCTGCTAGCTGCGGCACTGCGTTGACAATGGATACAAAAATTAAGGATAATTTTTTGGCTTCAATATCTCGAAAAGATTAATCTTTCCCGTAGCGTAAGCTGTACTTACGCAATACGAGAGAACTTCTCGTAAGATAACTAGGTAATTATGAATAAAACCACAGTTAATCAGGAAACATGGAAAACCATTTACTGTGAACTGAGCTGCTCCAATACACTGAAAACACAGTTATCACATGTGTAAATGAACAGTGAAACATACAAATCAGTATGATGCAGCTTCTTTATCCATGGCGAAGATAGATGTAAAATCGTAAAATAAAAGCTTAAGTGTGAATAAACCGAGTAAAGTGATTTAAACAAACCTGCGGTTTATTTGAAGGGAACCAGACACATGGCATTCAGCCAGGAGAGACCTACACCTATACATGGAGTGTGTCTGAGGAAGATGTACCAATGGACAGTGACCCCAGATGTCTGACCAGGATGTACCACAGTGCGGTGGACATTCCTCGAGACATTGCTTCTGGTCTTGTGGGTCCTCTTCTCATCTGTAAGAGCCAGTCTCTCACCAAAAAGAATATACAGGTAAGTGCTTTCTGTCTGTGAAATATTAGGTCACTGAATCAGAGTCAGATGTAGCCTAGAAATCTAGATGCACCCTAGCGGCAGCAAAATTTATTTTGCAGCCAGGGTAGTCTAGTAACTGTTGGCTTTTGAGCTGGAAAAACCAAACTCTAGTCAGGTCAATCACATCGTGTTTTGAGTTGGTGGGTGGGCTTAACATAATGACTGCAGAGTTGTGACGGTTCCGCGTTAATTCCCTGCTACTTGAAAACAAATAAGATGACCGCTGCTGCTGACGAACAGCGGTCTTTCGAATCGGCTTTGGCCGCGACTCTGGAGGACTTGGAGTTAAGCTTTTCTTTGTGAAAAGAACAAATAACGGCACTTAAGTCATTCTTAAAAAAGGAAGATGTGTTCGGAGTTTTGCCGACCGGATACAGCAAAAGTTTAATATATCAACTAGCTCCGCTGGTGGGAAAACGTATGGGACTCACTCAGCCACAGCTGTTCATTGCTCTGGTTGGTTGTAGCGCTATCCTATTGCATGCAGAGGGAATTTGAAAGACAACCGTTTTTCCCGATTGAGGCATGCCAATGGTGAGTTCCCAGACCTAACATCTTGATGTGGGTGTGGCTTGGCAGGCTAAGTCAGATGCTCAAATAATTCAAATGAATCCATTCTATATAATGGCTTTATATAAGGCATCATTGGAGCACCTTGTGTGGGACCCATGTTCCAACCAGTAGGCAGAAAAGTAAGTAACTAAATTTTTTTTGCCTAAAATACACATACGGCGACATTGTGTATACCATTTACAGATAAGGTAATATCAGAATGTGGTGATAAATACAGCTACTTATTTTTTTCATTTAGGTTTACATTTTATCCAAAGCAACTTACATTGCATTTCAAGGTACACCTTTTTACTTTCTTATCAGTTCTTGCTTTCCCTGGGAATCGAACCCATGTCCTTGGCATTGTAAGCACCAAAGCTCTACTGTTTGAGCTACAGGAAAGCTACATTGCATTTTTCAAAAATGTGAAATAGGTCTATAAGTTGTATATAATATATATATATATAGAGAGAGACCGGTTTGTGCATAGAGTTCCACATTGTTCGTTTAGTGACAAGCTAACATCAGATGGTTAATGGTTCAGGGAGTTGCTGCTTATGTGGAGTGTTTTGAAGTTATGAGTCTCTATTATGGTTAACATGCTAAGTAAGATGGTCTCAAAGCAGCTCACTCGAAAGCAATTCTTCTCTTTTTCAGCTAAAAGCCGACAAAGAACAGCATGCCATGTTTACAGTTTTTGATGAAAACAAGAGCTGGTACCATGATGAGAACATTAACACATACTGCAGTGACCCCAAAAGAGTTCAAATAGATGATCCAGAGTTTTACAAATCAAATGTTATGCACAGTAAGTGTTTTTCTGATGTAATCATGTCGGTGTTGTTGATTCATACATGGTACGATATGGTACATAATGTATTTATTGCATCAACTCTTACAGCAATCAATGGTTATGTTTATGAAAGTGGCCAAGAACTGGGATTTTGTCATGGTGAAATTGTGACCTGGCATGTGTCGAATGTTGGCGAACAAGATTACATCCAGACTGCCACTTTTTATGGCCATACATTTGAACTAAAAAACAGAGAAGAGGATATACTCAGTCTGTTTCCCATGACTGGCGAAACTATCTCTATGAACATGGTTAATATAGGTGAGTATCCAAGTTATTTCTAATTTTTATTTTATTTTAAGATTTAAATATTGACTATACATATTCTCCACATTCATATACCACACTCTCCACTTTATAGGTATTTGGCTTTTAGCATCACTGAACTCTCATGATTCCACTAAAGGCATGAGGGTTAAATTCAAGGACCTTGAATGCTTCCGAGATTATGTAATGGAATATGATTATGAGTCAGAGAAATTCACTGTATGGAAACCTGTGTCGATCACTGACATCAAAAAAGAGGCACCAAAACCAGTAAACCCTGGCATGGTTGATGAGGATACTGAAAACTATGCAGACTTCTTAGGCTTGAGGACATTCAAAAACTTCAAAGATGAAGTTGAGCAAATCGATTTTTCAATGCTAGATCAAGATGATGGTTTATTGCCGACTATTGAGGCACAAAGTCCGGCCAACTTGCCAGATGAAGTTGAGCAAATCGATTTTTCAATGCTAGATCAAGATGATGGTTTATTGCCGACTATTGGGGCACAAAGTCCGGCCAACTTGCCAGATGAAGTTGAGCAAATCGATTTTTCAATGCTAGATCAAGATGATGGTTTATTGCCGACTATTGAGGCACAAAGTCCGGCCAACTTGGCAGATGAAGTTGAGCAAATCGATTTTTCAATGCTAGATCAAGATGATGGTTTATTGCCGACTGTTGAGGCACAAAGTCCGCCCAACTTAGCAGATGAAGTTGAGCAAATTGGCCTTTCGATGCCAGATCATGATGATGATTTATTGCCGACTGTTGAGGCAAAAAGTCCGGCCCTAAGCAACGATTTGGACAAATCATACAATGTTACTTTAGGAATTTTAAATCAAACTCAGACTTATGGTTTATCAGCTGAGGCGGCTGTTTTGGACAAGATGCAATCTTCACATAAAGTATTGAATAAGAGCACAGAAGAGGCATTGCTAGACATGGGGAGCATTTCTGATGCCAATTCAGTCGAGATGTCAAATAATGAAACAGACAGTATTATCTCAAATTTTTCGGTTGTTGAAAGAAAGGTTCGCAGTCTAATAACAAAGCCAGTAAATGAGACAGTAAATTCATCATTAGAGACAGAAAGTGTCCCTGCTAATACTACTCATGCTCCAATAATTGAAACAAACATTACCAACACAATGAATGAAACACACAGTTTCCCCACTAATACAAGTATTACTTCATCTGATGCTCCAAATGTTGAAAGAAACATCACCATGGAGAATGAAAATGCATCTTTAAATTCATCTGAGTTAAAGCCCCTGCTATCAAATCAAACCTTAGTAAACAAAACGGTTATTCAAGAAGAGCTAAACACTAAAAATAGCACGGACGTAGCAGATGGTCACCGGGATAGTTCGGGTCACATCTTTATATACAACGTGCCTAGTCCTGACTCTCTGTCCAATATCTCAGAGACACAAGTTGAGGAGAATTTTGTGCTTCTGGGCAGTGATTATCCCTTGGAAATTTCAACAGATTTGACGACTAGGTTGGAATATGATGTCTCACTATTCGACACACTAGAGGACATTAGTGAACTAACTATAAACACAACAAGGATTCTGGAACTCAACAGCACAAAAGGGAATAATACTAGTGAGATGTTTTCGCAGATAAATTCTGAAACTGAGAGCATTTTTTATCTCAATTTGTCTACGCCTTTGAGAAACTACACCTCACAGAGCAATGAGTCTGAATCTTCAAATGAAACCTTGTCTGACTTCAGCCTCATCCTTGAACCTGAAATAACAGAGAACATAACATCATCCACTAATGATTCAATGGAATCTCACAGTGAAATTCCAAGGAATGCATCACAGTTCTTTCCTTTAGACATTAAAGAGAACACATCCTTTTCTGTTGGGCCTTTCAATGTTTCACAGATGAAGAATGGCTCAGAAAGCGAAAGTGAAGTGGTCATCTATCTGAAGAACAATCACAGCGAGGCCATACTCACGTCTCATATCGACCCAAAAGAAGAGCACTGGGGTTATGAAGGCAAACACGAACTTGTTCATATGGAGATCCCAGATCACATGAAAAAATACGTTACAGACACAGCAAATTCAAGTAAGCCAAAGAGTGAAAAGAAAAAAAAAGTAGTTCACCAAAGGGTAAAGCCGAGAAAGGGACATGGCATGAAGACAAAGAAAAGGAAAGAGTATAAGCCACAGCCACGTTCTGCTTTTTCTCCAAGGGGTCTTTCTCCAAGAGGTTTTGGACCTTCTGTGTTGAGCCCAAGGGGAACCAAGCCTTTCTCGAGTGAGGACGACTTGATGGGGAAAGCAATCGTCATAGGAGTGCCAAGACGGGATTTCAATGATTATGATATATATGTTCCAAAACAAGAGCAGGAAACCGATTTTGATGGAATGTTTGATCCCCCAGAAGAATATGAATATGTAGAGTACAAAGACCCTTATAGCAAAACGGCAGATGTTCAAAGCCCAGTTCTTGACACAACATCCCAGCATTTCTTAAAAATGGCTGGAGACAAGAATACCAGGACTTATTTCATCTCAGTTGAAGAGGAAGAATGGGATTATGCTGGTTATGGGCAGAGGTACTGTCAGCATCGTGCATTTCAAATGATAACACATTTTGCATTTCTAGAAATAAAAATAAATTTGAATTAATTTGTCAAATTACTTTGTTCTATGTTTCCTAAGGAGGCTTGATAAAACATCTCAAAACGAGAGGCCCACAGTTTTCAAAAAAGTGGTGTTCAGAAAGTACCTGGACAGTACCTTTAGTATCCAAGACATCCGAGGGGAAATGGATGAACACCTGGGAATTCTGGGTCCGGTTATTAAAGCTGAAGTTGATCAGACTGTTCTGGTACACCATTAAATATCTGAACATGCTTGTGCAGAAATGAGAATTAGAAGCAAATAGAAAATAAACATTAATAATTACATTCCTGCTTTCTGTGCTAGGTATTTTTCAGGAACCGTGCCAGCCGTCCTTTCTCTTTGCATGCAAAAGGAGTAAAATACTTAAAACAAATGGAAGGCCTGAGTTATGATGACCAATCACCGTACTGGTACAAACAGGACGATGCAGTTCAACCCAACAGCACCTTTACCTACATGTGGACTATAAATTCCAAATCTGGACCTCAAAATAATGAATCTGACTGTCGAACTTGGGCCTACTACTCTGCAGTGAATCCTGTAAGCATGAGTGTTCCTTCATATTCCTTCAAGGAGCAAGCACTTTACCAATATTGCTTCAGGGAGCTATCCACATTATGAATGTACTGTAAGTTAATTTGGATGAAAATGAGTACAACATGACTATTATTAATTTTCACTTAAACTGAATTATTTTCTTGCATAGGAGAGAGATATGAACTCTGGGCTGATTGGGCCGCTTCTGGTCTGTAGGAAGGGTACACTGGCTAAAAAGCCTATGGACAGAAGAGAGTTTGTCCTGCTCTTTATGACGTTTGATGAGAATAAGAGCTGGTACTACGAGGAGAATAGGGAGAGGATTGAAAGGAAAAACAGAAGAGCAATCATGGATCCAAAATTTCATGATCATTTAAAGTTTGACGGTAAGAAAGTTATTTTCAGCTATTTTTTGTGCTCCATTTTTTTTCATGGGAGAATTTTTTTACCGTCAGTATCATTGGATTAAAATTAAATAAACTGGAGTAAGTATTGAGATAAAAACAAGTGTCTAAAATAAAATTACTTGGAAAATATTTTTTAATATTTATACTATCTTATTTTTACATTTTGTCTCATCAGCTATCAATGGTATTATCTACAGTCTCAAAGGACTTAGAATGTACACAAATCAGCTAGTGAAGTGGCATCTCATCAACATGGGCTCTCCCAAAGACCTCCACAGTGTCCATTTCCATGGTCAAACATTCATAAATAAGGAATTAAAGGACCACCGTCATGGTGTTTACCCACTTTTACCAGGTTTGTAGTAGTGTTAGAAGATATCTACTTACCTAGATGACATAAAATTCACACTCAGCCCCCATCATTTAGGTGGATTTGCCACATTGGAAATGCTGCCTTCAAAGCCTGGTCTCTGGCAGCTGGAGTCTGAAGTTGGACTTTCACAGCAGAGAGGAATGCAGACCCTATTCCTTGTGTTAGATAACGGTATGACATAGACATATAGTAATTTCTCACGCTGATCCTATTACAGGAAAACAGCAGATTCTGTCAGATCTTTAAAATCTTACCTTGTCTGTTTTGCAGTCTGTGTTCACCCTCTTGGTCTCATCTCTGGAACTGTGCAAGATGAACACATAACAGCATCTGACTATAGAGGTAGGCTCTGAAAGCATAGCTTTTTATGTACTATAGTCATGGTTGGTCACAATATTAACATTATTATTTAACTCTGTGTTTAAGGACCATGGTATCCTCATTTGGCCAGACTACATAATACAGGGAAATACAATGCATGGAGTACAATAAAGACAGGACAGCATATTCAGGTAACTACTCATAATGGTGTGTAGACAATTAGACCATAAATAAAGAAATGCTAATGACTAGTTACTTCAGGTGGCTGTATCCTGCTTTCCAGGTGGACTTTCAGAGGCCGGTAGCGATTAGTAAAGTTGCCACACAGGGAGCCAAGCATTACTTTGTACATCATTTTGTGTGGAACTACACCATTTCCTACAGTACAGACAAAAAAAAGTGGATCTTCTATAAGGGAGACAGTGATACTGTCAGAAAGGCAAGTGACTATTTCTGTGTGGTTAAATAACCATAAATGTACATTTCAGCAAACTAGCCTGTTCACTCTAAACACGTTTTTTTTTTTCTATGTAAAAACAAAGAAAACACTAGGGCTGGGACAGTCCTGGAGGGCTATGCTCCTGCAGAGTTTTGCTCCAACCCTGATAAATCTCACCTGCCTCATCTCTCTAGTAATCCTGAAGACATTGATTAACAGTGTTTGGGGTAATGCATTACAAGTAATCAGATTACTTTTTTCAAGTAACTAAAGTAACACATTACTTTTAAATTTACAACAAAATATCTCAGTAACTTTCTTTGTTGAGTTTTCCTATTTATTGATCGACACTTTGTAAACATGATGGTTATTGATTGTAGCTCATCTCACTTGCACAAAAACATATTCAGTATTCCTCCTCAAAATGAATAAAAACATTGCAATCCAAACTTAGTATATTACACCAACCTCATTAATTATGATAAATAAAACAAATATACTTTATGTATTCCAGTTCAACCATACTAAGTAAAAAGGGGGCTGTTATTAAAAAACAAAAAAGCAAATCCACCTCAGGTGAGGAAAAAGTCATGTAAATCAATTAGTTACCTTTTTAGGGAGTAAAGCAATATTGTAATGCATTACATTTGGAAGTAACTTTTCCCAACAGTGTTGTTTAGCTTGTTCAGATGTGTTTGATTAGGGCTGGAGCTAAACTCTGCAGGACAGTGGCCCTCCAGGACTGAAGTTGCCTATCCCACCTCTAGGGGGGCTAAGCAAACTTCCAAGGTGGCCTTCATTATTTAAATGAGACAAAAGAAGCTAAAAAAACCTAAAATATATTAATTATTTAAATTAACCTCCTCAGTAGCTGTTTGCTTTCTTTGGGGAACCAGGGTTCACACTGTCTTAGAAATCCTGGATAACCTATATAATGAAAAGTCTTTTAAAACATTAAGTTACTAAAATCTGGAATGCTGAAATTGTATAGTTAATATTAAATTATTGTAGTTTATTTTACAGAAACTAGAAGTGGCCATTGATTAAAATAGGCTGAAAACAAAACTAGGGTTAGGGGGACCTTTGAATTTGGTTGTGGACATTAGGGGGCATTGGAGTCCCTTAGAACCACTGCAATAGATTGATGGCTTTGGCCTTGAAGCTGCTTCTCACTGCTTTTTTAGTACCACATTTTCAAGATGCTGTGTCAAGTTAATAATTTAAATGCATAAATTCCACTACATCTAATCTGAATGTGTTCTGTGTGAAAGGAACGGCCCATAGGATGTAAGAAATAAACCTTGTTTTTCAATACCGACAGACTATTGAAGGGAACAGTAATGCTTACGATACAAAGGAGAATATATTTTTCCCACCTCTGATTGGTCGATACGTGAGGCTTCATCCTTCACATTCTTACAACTACCCAACTGTCCGTTTGGAGTACTTTGGTTGTGAGCTTGATGGTATTGACGAAAATCAAACAGATTTTGTTTCCCTATATGGTTCAGATATATTATACTAAACCTCCTCATTGTTTTGGCAGGTTGTTCTCTGCCATTGGGAATGGAAAGTGGCCTCATTGAAGATACTCAAATCACTGCCAGTTCTGTGGCCTCCAGTTGGTACTCTGGACAGTGGCATCCTTGGTATGCACGCTTAAATAAGCAAGGGGCCGTCAATGCATGGCAAGCCAAGGTAGCTAAGACATCCCTCATAAAAGAAATTTTTAATGGTACTGTTACACTGCAAACCAACCTCAAGCCTCACTAAACTGTCTGCAATTTACAGAACAATGACATTCACTCATGGATCCAAGTGGAACTCAAGGATATAACGAAAATAACTGGGATTATAACACAGGGGGCCAAAACATTAAGCAATGAGATGTTTGTGACGGCATATACTCTGGAGTACAGTGAAGATGGAAAAAGATGGACAAAGTACACGGATGATGATGATTATGAACAAAAGGTAAGCAACATCACTTTTTGGGATTACATTTGTGGAAAAACAACAGTGTTTTATGTCTTCAGAATGACAGAGTGACTTTTTTTATTTCCAGACATTTCAAGGCAATACAGATAACAATGGCCAAGTAAAGAACTACATCTACCCACCAATATATTCCAGATTCATCCGAATTATTCCAAAACGATGGCAGAAATGCATTACTATGAGGATTGAGCTGCTTGGTTGTGATTTTAAATAAACACATGCACTATCTTTCACTAAAATGACAACACATGTTTTTTATATATATAATAAATATGTTGTGTGTTAGAATTAATTGTATTATGCTAAAACTCTGAATAAATGAATGAAGAATTTCCCAAAAAGTGAGGTCGATGAACGCAGAAATTTGTTAACGTGTTCCCACTTTTACAATGGCTATAATTTCTTATCAGAATCAGAAAGAGCTTTATTGCCAAGTATGTTTACATGTTCCCACATTTACAATGGCTATAATTTCTTATCAGAATCAGAAAGAGCTTTATTGCCAAGTATGTTTACACACATTATGAATTTGTCTTGGTGACAGGAGCTTCCAGTGCTGAAGGAAAGGACAGACATAATGCAGACAAAATAAATATAACACAATAATTATGATCACAGCATGCATACGCCACCTAGTGTTGCATGAATGTCTGCTCGCTCTTTTTCTCTCTCATACACACACACACACACACACACACACGTGTTTGCAACATAATGCCTAGGTGGTCTTGGCCAAACGAATCGGCTTTAACCACTGTATAAAAACACTGAGATGTTAAAGAGTTTTTCCTTTCTCATAATCAGCCATAATATTTCAATCTATTTTATGAAACTTAATTCATTTTCCGATTTCTCACTCCAACAAAGCAAATAAAACTTTTGTTTTTGTTTAAATTTGTACTCACACATTAGCCCATTCACAGAATGTCAGCATCCGAGTAGTACTTACAGTACTGAACACCAGAACAGCCAGGCATAGGAACAGTTTCTTCTCATGAACAGATAATGCTCCCACTTGGCAATAAACATGTGCAATACACAAAACTATTTATACATTTGTTTATTTAAGTCACCATACTCATTGCATTCCCCAGCATTTGTACATAACATACCTGTATACACATATATCGTCTATTGTCTATTTTGGTACATTGCACATTGTTTTTTCCTGTTTACTTATTCTATTTTTATATTTTTTATTATCTCTGTCCTGTCACAGTCATTCTATTTGTGCTGTGGAAGCTTCTGTCACCAAAACAAATTCCTTGTAAACATACCTGGCAATAAAGCTCGATAGATAGATAGATAGATAGATAGATAGATAGATAGATAGATAGATAGATAGATAGATAGATAGATAGATAGATAGATAGATAGATAGATAGATAGATAGATAGATAGATAGATAGATAGATAAACAGGAGAATATATCCTGAGTTTAATTGAGTGTTAAATTGTACTTGTATTATTCTAGGCTGTGTTTTTGTTGTTGTTGCATTGAACATGTTTAGATATTTTTAGTGGAAAACAGACATAAATACTGATTGAACAAATTAATTTTTAGTGTCTATAGATATTATACCCCGTGAGGAGACAGTAGAGCATATTGTGTGGTCGGTGAGAGTAAGACCCTCTGGACTATCTGCCGTCGAGACGGAGGGAACTTTTCAAGACGAGGGTTTTCGACGCCATTGTGACGTCAGCAGCGCCTCTATTCACCGCCGACCGCAACAGCCGCAACAAATGAATATCCCTTAATCGTGTGATACTTTGTAATTGCGTTGAAACTTCGAGCATGCGTCTCCGAACAGCGTTTTTGTTCCAGGAGAGCGTGAGAAAATCCAGCATCTTGCAGGAGGGGATAAAGTTTTGGGATTAAAGTTAGTAGGCGCCGCTCACTAACAAAGCCAGCCGGAGAAAGTTACCAACCAGCACTGGCACTATAGCGGGATATCGCCTAGCCTGGGGAGCTGGTACGTTATCCATGCATCTATAATTTCATTGGGATAAACTATGCATTTTGAATCTAAAGAATCAGGAGCACAATTTTAAGCAATAGGCTACAAAATATCGCAGTTGTTGGAAATTTGAGATAGAGATCTGCTTGCGCTTCACTCTCTCAGCTAGGTGATCACATTGCTGTGCTGTGGTTGTTCATTGAATGGGCATCATGGTGAACGATTTATTGAAAAGGCATGACAGATCCACGTGCAGTGGCCCCAAACGCATTAGGATACTTAAGTCATACTTAAAACTGTAAACAACTTAAACATATATGTTATGGTTTGATATTTTGTTATCTAATGCAGTGATTATTATGTGCAATGTGTCCAACTATTTTTTTTTTTGTTAATTTGATGATGTTGTCATTGTTTTTTATATATTTATATATTTCTGATTATCTTAATCTCAGTATTGTAAATGTATTGCTATATCTAGTCAGCAGCCTACAGTAAGCCTGCTAACCTTTTGTAAAGCTTGCATATATTTTGTGTACATATAGTACACAAATTATGTTAAATTGTGTGCATATAGTTGAATAAATGTGATGTTCTCTGAATTCTTCTCAGTTCAGTTATATAATGATTTCTCATTATCCTAAATCTAATTATTTTAAAATTATTGTTATTTTTTCTCAGCCATTTGCATGAAGCCTGCTTACCTGATGTAAATATTGCATATGTTTGTGTGTGCATATAGTTGAATAAATGTGACTCTTATATTTTATTCACATGCTGTGATTCTGGTAGGAGTCTTATTTATACTTAAAATCTGAGATCAAATGGTCTCTAAATTCTTCACAGCACAGCTCAGTTCCTAACAAAAACACATTGTGAGAGTGTGCGTAATCCACATTTGTACAATGTTTTGTACAATTGAAATCAGCTTGCTTTGTAAAGCTTTACACAATACACCCTTGAATTAACCCACCATACCAGATTATTTCTCAAGTTCCAGACAGCTTTAACCAGACTGCTTTTTCTCTCATATGTTGTAGTTTGTCAACATGTCTGTCCAGTCCTGGGTAGCCAGCAGCCTCCCATAATGAACAGCTCTAAGAATGGGACAGCGGTGGCCAACTCCACTAATGGCCTGGACGACGGTGGGCTCGTGGTCTTGGAGTCTGTCTCTATCATCATCATAGCCATATTGGCATGTCTGGGGAATCTGGTCATTGTGGTGACTCTATATAAGAAGCCCTACTTGCTGACACCCAGTAACAAGTTTGTCTTCAGCCTGACTTCGTCCAATTTGCTGCTGTCTGTACTAACGCTGCCCTTCGTTGCGGCCAGCTCTGTGCGTCGGGATTGGATGTTTGGGGTGGTGTGGTGCAACTTCACAGCACTCCTCCATCTACTCGTCAGCTCGTCTAGCATGCTTACACTGGGAGCCATCGCCATTGACAGGTCAGTCTTTGTGTTGTTATATCCTGTAGTTTGAGGAATCCTTGAGTATAAGGCCCAGTAAAAGTGTTCATTATAAGGAAAAGGAACGGCTAAACATTATTATATAAAAAAATTTTAAATGTGAAAATATTTCTTAGCATAAAAGTATTTTTACAAATATCATGATTAATACATACATATAATTAAATTTGGAAGCAACTCCACATGGCATTTTACAGCTTGAACCATGTCATAAAAATTTCAAATGATTAGATATCTTAAAAGATTAATTGAGCTTGACACAAGGTCATAAGGGTTGTCCTCTCTATGATATAATTTCCTGTTTTATGGTCGTTTCAGCATGGTGGTGTTAGTTAGATTTGGCATTAAATATTAATGAGCACTTTTTTTTCATTTCTTCCAAAGAAATGATAATAAAAGATATTGCCGAACTACTTAATACTATTTTTGACATTACACAGCAGAAATCAAACACAGAAATTCATTACAGAAGTTAAAAACATGCTCATTCAAGTCATTGTATTTATGAATTGCATTTTAAATGTATTTTTAATAAATGAATTGTACAGATTGAAAAATAGTTTTAATGTAATGCTATTGACCCATAAGTAAATGCATATTAATGTTCAATCACATGTTGTATTATTATCAAATCTCTAATTCAAGTTAATTCAAGAACAGTTCTTGGCGAAACATGCGTTTTGACTGCTGTAGTCAAGGATCATAATGTAATTCTTTAATTCTGCAATTCACTATGACACTGAAGTCTAGTCTTGCTTGAACAGTTCCTCTGTTTTTAAGAACAAGATACACATTGAAAAATATCAGACCTATTCAACTCTATCAATACACAAACCCTCGTGCCCATCTGAGAAACTTAAAGACCATACTTTATTTCTGGCAGTTTGAGAATCTTAGAGAAAGACCCCCTTGTCGTTTCATTGGCTAGTCATGTGTATCTCATGAGGAACTGATTGAATTGTATCTGTTTTATTTCAATGTCTAGGTACTATGCCGTATTATATCCCATGATATACCCCATGAAAATCACGGGAAACCGAGCTGTGCTCGTTATTGTTTACGTGTGGCTCCACTCCCTGGTCGGATGCCTTCCACCACTTTTCGGTTGGTCCGCTTTCGAGTTTGACCGCTTCAAGTGGACCTGCACGGTGGCTTGGCACAAGGAGATAAGCTATACCGCCTTCTGGGTTACGTGGTGCTGCCTTCTTCCACTGGTGGCCATGCTGGTCTGCTATGGCGTCATCTTCCGCGTGGCCCGCATCAAAGCTCGCAAGGTTTACTGCGGTAGCGTGGTGGTGGCTCAGGAGGAGTCCAGCTCTCAGAAGAACGGCCGCAAGAACTCCAATACGTCCACATCTTCTAGTGGTAGCCGCAAGAGCCTGATCTACTCAGGGAGCCAATGCAAGGCGTTCGTCACCATTCTGGTGGTGCTTGGGACGTTTCTGACCACTTGGGGTCCATATGTGGTAGTTATCAGCACCGAAGCACTGTGGGGTAAATACAGTGTTTCTCCACAGATGGAGACGCTAGTGTCCTGGCTGTCCTTTGCCAGTGCCGTGTGCCTTCCACTTATTTATGGGCTGTGGAACAAGACAGTACGTAAGGAGCTGTTGGGCATGTGCTACGGCGACCGCTACTACAGAGAGTCTTTTGTTATTCGGCACCGTACCTCTCGTCTCTTTAGCATCTCTAACCGGATAACGGGTGAGCCTGCTACTGTTATCTTTATTTCCTGTGGTTCTTCATATCCTAATGTTTGGATGAGATGTCTGAGAGTCTTTGTTGTTTAACAGATCTGGGGATGTCTCCTCACCTGACGGCCATGTTAGTGGGTGGTGCGCAGCTCGTGGGCCGAGGCAGCAGCACGGGAGACACTGGCTTCAGCTATACACAAGACTCAGGTAGACCTTCTACTGTTGATCACACATGGGACAAAAAGCTTTTAAAGGAATAGTTCATCCTGAAATTAAAGTTCTGTCATAATTAACGCACCCTCGTGTTCCAAACCTGGATGACTTTCTTTTTTTTGTGGAACAAAAAAGAAGATATTTAGCTAAATGTTCTGGGCGCTTTTATCTCATAGAATAAAAGTAAATGGAGGCAATTGCTTTCAGTTTCAAAAAAGCATGTATGCACTGTAAAAACTAGTCCATGCTACTCATGCTGTGTTTCAAGTCATCTGAAGCCATACTAGATACATTTTCTGTCAGGGAAAGGCCCAAATTCATGTTGCTATTCACTGAAAATGTTCTCCTCTGCTGTAGCTCTTGAATCCAATTCACACTTCTGCATAAACTGACAAATTACATTCAGCCACATGCAGGGTTGGGGAGTAACGGAATACATGTAACGGCGTTATGTAATCAGGATACAAAAATCCAGTTACTGTAATTCGTTACAGTTACGTCAAAAAACGTAGTAATCAGATTATAGTTACTTTTTGAAAAAAGGGGGGATACTTTCAGGATTACAATGGTTTCATTTAAAACTAAATAAATCTGTATTTTGGCATAATAACATTATATTAAGCATTGCTTGATTAATGCTCAGGAGTCACGACACGAGTCATGTGTGCTGGTGCATGCGCAAAATAACAGCTCTCTACAACAATCTCCTCAGACACAGATTGAATCACTGCTGCTAGAAACGATGCTGCCCACGGGTAAAAATGCTTTAATTTCTTGGAAATTAGGAGAGTAGCTTTTTTAGTACCTAAAATGTCCTTTCATAATCTCTTCTCAGTCTCACTTAACGCAATGTTCGCTGCTAGGTAATGTAGGGGAAGTCCCACTGCCAATGGCCCAAGTTAAGTCAGGCAAATTAAGAAAGATCACGGCTTTAGACAACATGTAGGCCTATTTTAAAATAAACTAATATGTAGATTGTGTAGAATTTTTAAATGTTGTGTTTTTATTATTTCCTTGTAGCCTACATGTTAGTTAAAAAAATAAAAAAAATAATCTGTAATATGTACTGTAGCCACTAGATGTCTGTATAGTCCTTTACATAAATATTTATTCAGGGCTGTGAAATTCTTAATAAATAAAAGTTGTTGTTTTTTAAAATAATATCTGTCCTTGAAGTAATCCAAAAGTAATCAGTTACATTACTTTCATATTGTGGTACTTGGATTACGTTACTGAATACTTTTTTTATGAAGTAATTTGTAACTGTAACGGAATACATTTTTAAAGTAACCCTCCCAAGCCTGGCCACATGTAATGCAATAAATGCAGTTAGACATTAGAGAACTAGCGCAACACATCGCACCACTTTTGAATATATGGAAACCAAATCAGATTTGAGAGCTACAACAAACTGGAAGGTTTTCAGTGAATAGCAATTTAAATTCCAGTCTGTTCGTCACACAAAATTAAATGGCTTTAGATGAGTTGGATAACAGATGAATGGTAGACTACTTTTATGATACTTTAACAATTCTTTTTTTGTCATTTTTGGAACTCCGCACCATCCGTCACCTTTGAATTACATTGTATGGAAAAGAGCTGTACAAACGTTATGCATAATATCTAATTTTTCCTTTTCCATGAAAGATTTTAAAATGAATTGAAAAAGTACAATGAAAAAAATGTTCATTTTTGAGTAAACTGTCTTTAAAGAAGTTAATGAAGATTATGAAAGACAAAAATACCTTTTTGGTTTTGTGATGGTATCCTTTTTTTGTATGGATCCACAATATGCAGTAGTCAACATTTGAAGTGGATCAAAACCATTCATCAAAGTTATACATGAAATTTGAACAAAACCCGCTATTGATCCACTTTTTTGGTGACTTGATAACTTTTTTGATCCACTTCAAATGTTGACTACTATTTATTTTGTCCGAATCAGCCAATATTGTATAATAATTTATGCATGCTATTTTTACATCTTTGTCTTCATCTAATGCTTATGTTAGTCTTTAAAAACACGGTTAAATGTAATCCTTAACAAATATAAAAATAAATGTTTTGTCACACATATATACATATATTATTGTGATGCCTAAATTCACTTTTCAAAAATTACATATTTTTTTAAATTGTAATATATTTTAAAAAAATTGAATCTAATATTCATTTAATCATTTATCAGTATCAGCCAGAATTTTGATATCGTGGCATCCTTACCTCTTTGAGTACTAGAAAACCAAACAGCAGCAACCCCCACAGCTCTGAGCAATCAGCAGAGGTGGTTTGTTGGCCTGCAGACTGCTGTTATCAGGGTGCGCCATTTGAGGAAACACCGAGCCCATGAGTATCGCATAGCAGACAGACGGCGATGCTCAGCGGCTCTCCCACAGTGTCCAGACTGGAGTGGGTGGGTGGCGGTGAGCAGTGTTAAAACTGATATTTGATTGAAAGATGCCTGCTGTGATTTACCCGCTAGCTACAGACGTCATGCTGTTGGACAGCTACACCTCAGAGCCCTCCCACTCAGCCCTCTGTGTTGCCAATAAGAGAAGAAGTTCTGTCACATTCGAGGACCAAGTGGATCAGATTCCTAAAAGTATCTATCATGGTATTTTTTTAGTTGTTATCAGTACCAAACCAAGCACATAGAAAGTAGATCCTTGTGAACGGTTGTAGTTTTAGTAAAATTTTAATTGGCACCAATACCATTTGGTTTATTCTGAATGGGGTCAGTAAGATTTTTTTTTAATGTTTATGAAAGTTTCTTATGCTCACCAAGACTGCATTTATTTGATCAAAAATACTGCTTAAAATAACTGTTTTCTTTTTTAAAATGTAGATTATTCCTGTGATGCCAAATTTAAATTTTCAGCATCATTGCTCCAGTGTCATATGATCCTTCAGAAATCTTTCTAATATGCTGATTTGGTGCTCAAGAAATTTTTTTTTTTAATCATTATTAATGATGAAAATGGTTGTTTTATAAATTTTGGAAAGTGATACATTTCTTCAGGATTCTTTAATGAATAGAAAGTTCAAAAGAACAGCGTTTATTTTAAATATAATATGTTTACATATTTTTTATTTTTATACAATAACAATGTAAAGTATTTTTCGTTTTGATCAATTGAATGCATCCTTGGTGAATAAAAGTATTCATTTATTTAAAAAAATATTATTGACCCAAGCTTTTGAACAGTATTGTGTGTGTTTATGTATATATATATATATATATATATATATATATATATATATATAAGTGTTCATACACGCCGTTTAGAAAGTAGTCATAGGACTTTATACGCGTTTACTTTAGACTAATGCAATAAAGCACTTTGCAAAGTTATATCCAGTCTGTGAACTGTTATGTCCATGTTAATCCATTAAAATGGGTTATTTTCACCTGATACATTTATGGAAATGTAGACTTGCAAAATAATGTTTGTGCATACTTGTTTTAACTAGTCCTTAACTTGTTTTAACTAGTCCTTAACTTGTTTAGAACTAGTCCGACTTCAAAAGTTTGAATAAAAAAACTTTCATCTCAAATTTTTATGCAGAAGAAACTTCCATTGTCCATTGTAAAAACTGCCAGAAAACACTAATTACCAAAGCAGCATCTGAAAGTGTCAGATATTTTAATTTTCTTCCATTTCTTTTCCTCAAGGTGACCCCTCAATAGAACAAGTGACGGCAGACATCCATAACTCTTTGGACAGCTTTGCGTCCTCTCTAGCTAAGGCTATAGAGAATGATGCCAAGCTACAACTCTTTGGGGAATGGACTCAAATTCCCACAAGTCTGTTTACAGTACGAAACACACAGAGAGCTCCCCGTTACCTGGATGGACAGAGACTCAGGATGGAAAGCATTGATGAAGGAATAGTTAAAGATGATGATGATGAGGAGGAGCATGAGGAAAAAATAGGTGACAGTTCCATGTAGTTCTTTCACTCAGTGAACTACTTAAACAACCAGAATCTTGTGTAATCTTTAGCTTTTAAAGGTACAGAACATTCAACAAATTAGCAAATGTTTACAAATATACAGTGGTTTATGTGTAATTTACATACTAGGTAATGAACTTATACTTGATTACTTTAGAAGCAACTGCTGCTACTTTGCCTTGGTGAGACCAAAGACCTACAATGATGGCCTGCAAGGTATCAGGTACTAGAACCCCTACTGTCACTCACCAGAACAAGTTATGTTTTTGTAACATACAAGATATTGTAAAATCATGTACAGCCCTCATATATTGTCAGGTATTTTGACACTTTTGAGTACTGTATGTATTATGTTTACTCTTTTCTTACAAGGAAACTGTAACCACTCTGTTTTATATGTACTGACTATTTGTAAGAATGAATATCCTAGAGAAAGTCTTCTCCCAACTTTTCAAGTTCATTATAATATATTCAATTATTTTTTTAGTGCCACAAGGTTTAAAGAAAATATACCAAATCTCTTGGGGCTTACATTGATGTGGACAAAGAAAAATAACCTATTTTCAGGCCCTTACAGTGAAAGAGCATGTATTTTTTCAGGCATTGAATTGACATTGGAGAATCATGCAAAGGACAGGAAGATACGGGCATAATGTCTTAAAATGCATATTATTTTATCCGCAAATCTGATTAAAATGCTTTGGCTGAATGTAATGGTGTGAGAAAGCAGGAACAATATAGTTGCTATGTCTACAGTGTCATTAGTCAATGGTACAATTGCACTTGAAGATTTTTGATAAGTGACTGATCACATTTGTGTTTTCACTCCTACCTTGTTCGGTTAGTATACTCTGAAAATGTATTCGAAAATAAGGATAAATCATTCCTGTGGAATCTTCTTTTTTTGCATTGTGCCAGTCATTTACAGTTGTGGTCAGAATTATTTGCACCCCTGGTAAATATGATCAAAGATGGCTGTAAAAAATAAATCTGTTTATTGTTTATCCTTTTGATGTTTCTTTCAAAAAATGTGGAAAAATCCAACCTTTCATTGAAGTAAAAGAATCTCCCCAGATCCTTCAGATTCCCAGCTCTATTTTGGTGCTTTTCTTCAGTTCACCCCACTCATTTTTTCAGGTCAGAGGACTGGAATGGCCATGGCAGAAACTTAATTTTGTGTTTAGTGACACATTTTTTGTGTTGATTTTGATGTTTGTTTTGGATCATTGTGTAATGGAAGATCCAAACACAGACCATTATACGATTTCTAGCAGAGCCCGTCCGGTTATTTATCTGTTGGTATTTGATAGAATCCATGATACCATGTATCTGAACAAGATGTCCAGGACCTCCAGCAAAAAATAGGCCCACAACATTAAAGATCCAGCGGTATATTTAACCGTAGGCATGGGGTACTTTTTATCCCTGTTTGTGCCAAACCTATCTGGTGGGTTTGCTTCCAAAAAGCTCTTTTAGTTTCATCTGACCATAGAATCCAGTCTGGAGTTTGTTTTTGGAGTGAGAAGGATTTTTTCTTGAACCCTCCCAAATATGTGGTGATGTAAGAGTTTTGTTTTTTTTAAGGCTTTCTGATCCCAAAACTTAACTAATCTCTGCTATTCTCCATCTGTGATCCTTTGAGAGTCTTTGGCCACACAAACGTTTTACACCTCGCTGTGCATGAAGAAAATATAGACACATACTCTTCCAGATAGATTCGTAATATTTTTAGTTGATTGGAACTTCTTAATTATTAACCTGATGTTGGAAATGGGGATTTTCAATGCTTTAGCTATTTTCTTAAAGCCACTTTCTATTTTGTTAAGTTCAACAATCTTTTGCTGCACATCAGAACTATATTCTTTGGTTTTACTCATTGTTATGGTCAATGAATAGTCATAGACAATTTCATGTTCCTTGTCACCCTGGTGTCCTAATTTTTAATATATATATATATATATATATATATATATATATAAATGGGGATATTCTACTCATAAAAATTGTAGGGGTGCCAATATTTGTGGCTGTTTTTTTTCCTCATAATGTGATTTTCCCCCGCACTTTCATTTCTTCAATGAAAGGTTAGATTTTTGCTATTATTTTTAATGAAAGATCAAAGGATAATGCAAATTTATTTGTACAGCCATCTTTGATCATATTTACCAGGGGTGCCAATAATTCTGACCACAACTGCATATACCAATATAAATAGGCTTTTTTTGTCAATGGTGGCACTGTGTTATTAAATTCTTAATGCGTACTCAAGCTTTCAGTCATGTTTTGTTTAAAATCATAACACATTTAATATTTAAACTATCCTCTGGTACATTGTTTGAAAAGGAACTGGAATTTAATCTGAAAATCTGTAGACACATATTTAAAAAGATGGCTTGCATTCCTTAACAGTGCTGAATGAGGTTAGCATAGAATGGCATGCTGTATTTTTCATCTTCGCTTCTCCCAATGATCGCTAGTCACTTAGCAGAATGCTCAAGCCAACAGCTGCCATAACAAAAGGCCATCTGTGCTGTTAGGAGAAAGAAACACGACCTGCTAACTAATGCTAGAACCATTTGGCTAAACAGCAGTGGGTTGTATGTATAGACCGAGTCAAAAATGGTTCTCATTTTAATAAACTTTCATAAACATTCCGCAGTGTAACAATGTATAGTTCCTGTTTTGGATAATGAAATATTGCAAGTAGTACCTGTAATTGGGGATAGGCAGAAGATGTCTGTGCAACGCAAGATTTAGTAATGACAAAAAAAGAGCCATTTTTATACACATTGTTAGAGACTAAGAGAACATGTTTTCAGCAACCTCATGTTTGACATGCATAATTCGTGGTATACAAACATCTGAGTTCTTCATTTGAGGCTAAAATAAGATTTCACACTTAACACCGTTCAAAGCTCAACCGTTTGATTTAACAAATGAATATTGCACTTAAATACTGTCAAACACCAGCCGTCTAGTCCCGTCTTTTGATTTCTTACATATCTTATTTGCATGAACTCCCCAGACGCAGTTTACTCTCATTTAGAGTAATTAGTTAGAAAAGTCTCATTAAAAAATAACAATGCCAAAAACTGAACTAATAAGGAAATACTCTATTTTGTAACTTGTACAAATCTCAAATGCTCAAGTGCACTGTAGCAAAAAACCATTCACTTTTAGGAGGAGGGCTACTGTTCATCCTCGTTCTCTTGTCCAGAGCCTTCCGAACGGTCACCCTCCACACGGTCTGAGGAAAAAACAGGGGGAGAGGAAGAAAGATCAGTCAGTTAGACACCCGTTCAAGGTGGTAAAACCAAATGGTAGTACAAGTATCAAATGATAAACACTGCAGGTGTAAAAATCATTGATAAATAAGACTTTCTTTAAAAGATAATTAGACAAAAATTCTTAGTGTTTGGAGTGCTTTTGCTTTAATGGCAGCAGAACTCAAACTGCATGAACTCCACAGGTTTATGTAAAAGTTGATTATGCGTTCCAGCTTGATTTGATAATGATTCAAAGAGCATCTTAGGCTTCAATGGAAGCTGAGAATCAAGTGATCAATGTGAAAAATATACAATATCTTTCAAAATGTTGAGGTCAGTAAGATTTTTTTAAAATACTTTTATTCAAGAGGGATGCATTAAATTGATCAAAAGTGTAAGTAAAGACTTTTACATTGAAAATGCTGAAGACTGGAGTAATGATGCTGAAAATGTATCTTTGCCATCACAGGAATGAATTACATTTTCAAATAAATTAAAAAAGAAATAGTTACTTTAAATTGTAATAATATTTCACAATGTTGTACTGTATTTTTGATCAAATAAATGCAGCCTTGGTGAGCATAAGAGACTTCTTTTTCAAACACATTTAAAAATCCTACCATCTCCGAACTCCTGAACATTATTGTACATTTTTTATCAGAGACCTAGAAATAGTGCAGAATCATAAATATGTCTTGCGAATTTTTGGTCATTAACACAAGCAATTTTTTTCCGAATTTTCAATGTGGTTTAAGGCTTTTAGTTCTCACTACAAATCTGCCACGTGAATATATGTGAACGTGACGGATCAAATCAAGAGATATTCAAAAAGGAACAGGAAGAAGTTCACCTGTTCTGATGTGATTTAATGATGCCAGCATTCGGAGCATGAAGGAAGCAGGGACAGTGATGGTGTTTCTCGTCTCTTCCAGCATTAACTCATTACGAGCAATCACCTACAACACAGAAACAGAATTAAATCCATATGTACATTAATATAAACGGTCACTTTACTCCTATAGTTATAGGCATTGGCAGATATATCCAAATAAAAATGCATTTAAAAGCCTCTATATTTTATAGATTTGCCTGCCTGTAAATCAGATAAGAGTTCCTTAGACAACCACAATGCTAAGAGCTCTGGTGCCCTCTAGTGGGGATTTTAATTACTTCTCAAAGAAAACAGCAAGCCTGTGTTACTGCATGCACTTTAAACACACATCAAAAAATTCAAAACATAACTTTATTCAAACAGAATAAAACAGAAATCATTGTCCATACCTCATCAGCAAGGACTCTGTTAAAAGACGGTGACTGTTCTAAAGGCGACCACAGCTTAATGTCATAGTCAATTCCAGATGAAGCAAGTACTGCAAAAAAACAAAAACAAATTATGAGATCCAAATCATCTAAAATAAAGCCATGAATGCTTGCTCAATTTATCGTATCGCTTTTAGGTGTGTTTTTTTTTGCTCACTGGGGTCAAAAGGGTGAGGCTGCAGGCAGTTGACCACATGGTTGTCGGCCTCCAGCAGCATCAGGTGCTCTCCTGTGTGTCTGTCCCAGATGAAGATGTGGCCACAATCCGAGCCGCTCATCACAAAGTTATTCCCCCAGAAACACGACTCCTTAATCTACATGCACAGCCAGGTCAATAAAGCCAAATGTCTTTGAATGGTTCTTTACATAACATGATTGTTTATGTACTAGAACTAATAATGAAATAAAAGCAAGTTGCTTTTTGTGTTCAATATGCATCAGACTGTGGACAGACTCTAATACACTGCCAGCGTACCATGGTCCTGGAGTTGCGGTGGCCCTTATACATCATCTTGACAGAGGGTCTACTGATGTTCTGTGTCTCACTCTCCTCCATCTCCCGTCTTTCTTTTCTCCTGCGGAACAGCTCCTGGATGCGGGCCGCGGCGGAGCGTCTATAAAAATGGAGCACATAGAATATTGCTCATGAAATGCACAAAAACTTTAAAACACACTACAACTCATCAGCGTCTCAATGCAATATTAGACCAGGATGGCTTAAACAGTTTCGATACATCTTACAGCATTGAACTAGACAGACAATATTTTATCTGAATTGATTTCTACATTTTCTGCAGAAAATATAAGTGTCGCATGACCGTGCAAAACTCGACACGATGTTAGGGTGTTGTGTGGGTGGTTCTGGGTCGGTCCTCAAGTGTTTTTTCTATATCCTGGTCACTAGATATAGCCCGTTTTATCATCGACCCATATCATGATCTAATAAAAATAATAACAGTATTAACTTCTATGTGTATGTTAATATGAATTGTTTTGTTGATATTTCACTTACTATAAATGTGTTTTCAATTTGATATACAGTGTGACTTTGTATTTTGGTTAATGTCTCTTTAAGAGAACATCTTTTTTGTAGAGAGCTGTGAAAGCATTGAAACTGTGGAAAACATACTACCACTGAACTTGCAGCACAACTGTTTTCAACAATAAGAAATGTTTCTTGAGCAACCACTCAGCATATAAAAAAATTTTTTTTTTTGAAGGATCATGTGACACTGAAGACTGGAGTAATGGATGGTGAAAATTCAGCTTTGCCATCACAGGAATAAATTACATTTGAAAATGAATTAAAACAGTTATTTTAAATTTGAAAAATACTTCACAAAATTAGTGTTTTTACTGTGTTTTTCATCAAACAAATGAAGCCTTGGTATAATTTTTTGCTAGTTTTTGTGGAAATCTTAATACAATTTTTGAACTTCAAACAATTATACCCAAGGTAACTTGTAAATTCATGCATGAAATTAATTTGCTAGGTTAGTAACTAACCAAAGGGTCATTGCTCACACATTTTGTACAGTCTCAGGCAGAAATAAAGTTAATTTGCATTACAAACATTATATAGTGAATGACATTTTACACAGCCACACAATATAAATGTCAGGCTAATGAAATGTAAATAAAATCAGCACTCTTTGCAATTAGATAATATTAGTGGCTGTCTTTGAAACATCACAGTACCTTATCATCCTATCACCTACAGCTGATCCTCTGAAATTAAATCTAATGAGAAGAGTAGAATTTTACTACCAAAAGATAAACACTGTTTAACACAGACATGCTCATATTTTATGGGACTTCCCGTCTGTCATAACATTTGCCTACACATCGTGAGGATTTGCATCATTATACATCTTGACATGACGAGAGTCCATACCTCTGTCCCTGACCTCCTCTGTACCTGGCAGAAGGGATAAGGATGGGGTCGTCATCACTGTCATCAGAGTCCTGATTATTTCGGGAGGGTTGAGTCGAACCCTGACCGCCCGTTCCTGCGGTCTGGCTCCTCCTGCAGTCCTCCGAACCAGCAGCCTGGAGCTCCTCCGATGGACGGGGTGCGCTGGGACGAGCTGTGTCTTCAGTAGACAGGCCCTCTGTTGGTGCCGCCGGTGGCGTGCTGTTTTGAGAGCTGATGGAGGGCTTATCATTGCCACTATCTGCAGTTTGCGCCCCATCGGGTGTGGGTTGATTCTCTGAGGGTGGGCTTGACCCTGGTTAAGTGAAGTTAAGATAACCAACAAAAATAAGCCACACAACCTACACAACTTCTGTAGGAATGGGCATGTGGTTGTTGACTCACTCTGTACTGAGGTTTGTCCCGTGGGCTCCTCTTTGGTCTGGCTCTCACGCACCTCCACAGGCTTGTGTCCTCCACAGCTACCCTTGGCACTGGACGCTGGGCTGCTCCTGTACACAGATGCCGACAAAAGTTAGTCATCTGTTTCTTACAAAAAGCTATTCTTAAAAATGACACACTCAAAATAAACAAAAAGAGGAAGCCAAGGATAATTTCAGACAGACATTTGTAATTCGTAAGAATGGGTCCTTGTTTTATATGCATATAATTTGACGTCTGGCTGGCTTGAGAAAACTTAAGTGTCCAAGTATTATTAATATACTATAGTATTAATTAACTTTTTGAAATAGATTTATTTATCTTTAATTTGATTTATTTTGATAGATTTTAATACTTTTTAGTTTGAAACTTTTTAAAGTTTAACTGTTTTCATCTAGAATTTGTTTTATTTTATTTCAGATATATTTAAATTAACAAAAAAACATTTTAATAGTTTAAATTATAGTAAAAATAACAATATTTCTATTTTATTTTATTCAAATCTATTTTTCTTTTTAGTTTTAGCAATTCAACCTATTTTATTTGTTGCCATATTTCTATTTACACTTAGTTGCCAAGACATCGATTTTTCTTTCTTTTTTTATTTTAAGGTTTTTCATCTAATATTTGTTTTATTTATTTCAGCTTTATTTCAACTAACAAAAAAACTGTTTTTATTAGTTTTAATTTTAGTTAACAATAAAAACACTCGTTCAATTCTCAGAGAATGCAAGAACATATAAAAATGTATGCAAGTACACATTGCTTCGTTTTAAATTGAATGAAAGTCACGACTTGTGCTTCAGTAGATGAGTCACATTTTGATTCAGTAATCACTCTAGCAGACTCAGTGAAAGATTTATCAGACTGATTCAAAGTAATATATGGTGTAATTTATTGTATATTGTGATTCGGACGCACAAGAACAACGCAACAGAAAGATATATCTTGGCATTATTTTTGGTACACTATTTTTATATAGATCATACATCGACTACCATGTGCAAACTAGGCATTTGACAGCGAGCCTCGTGTGAGTGATTTGTGTGCAGTGGTCAAGGCTGATTCTCTGGCCACTCACCACTCGTCGGTGAAGTCCAGTTTGATGGTGCTAGTGGTGGTGCCTTCAGTGCTGTAGTGCAGACTAAGGACCGGTTCTGCCGTGCCCGTCCGGCCAGGCCCTGGAGGAGTGCTGCTAGTGCCAAGTGAAGGCGCTGATGTGGATGGCACGGTTACTGTAGTCTCTCGGGAAGCTTCACTGATACTTGTACTCTGATCACCGATTACATGTCCTGCTGCTTCTGCACCTCCTGGAAAGAAGATAGAGGAAACACGAGGGATTGAAAAGTGAACTTTCAGAAAGTGTGCTTTCCTTAGGAACATTACATTCGTCATAATTACAGCTAATGATGCTGCAATTCTGAAATATTTTCTTGTGATTGTCGTCCCTAGTACAGTTGTGAAAAGTACCGCTACGGTGATACAAAGTTGATACTAAAATAAATTAAAAAAATAAATAATAATAATAATAATTGAGAAATACCTCAATTCAGTACACAGGTTTAGATGCTCAGATTCCATTAAGAAATATTAGTTGTTGTTTTTCTTGTTAATATTAACATGAATGTTTATTGTTTTAAAAAAAAGAATTGTAACAGCACTTTCATTTTGCTTTGTATTGTGGCAACCCTAGTGCCTAGCATAGTCTCAAAAAATTTAATAAAAAAGGGAATCGTCTTTGCTGCAAAACTGTAGTACACATATAAACAATATATGTGGTGGGAAAGTGAGCTGCATACATAGACTTCATGCTCTTAAGAATTAGACTAGAGTTTGCTAAAGTTCAACAACTGCAAGAAGTTAGCTCAAAGCAAAGAGATTTAATACAAAGAAAGTGAAAGTAATCAAAGGAGTTTAAGCTTTCTTTGAAGAGCTTGTTCTGAAGGAGAATATGTGCAGACACCTGTGTGGAGTAAAGAGGACTGCCATAACGAGAAACTATTTCCACAGTTCCGAGGAAACATTCCATATTCCAAAGCAGAATAGCAAGATCATTTTAAAGGAGTCATATCATACTTTTTTTTTTTTAAATCGTTTTATTAATTTAGTTTTATCATTTATAAATGGACCATAAACAAACATCATTTAAAATATTATAATTGAAAAACATCAACAAAAAATGCAAAAACTGAAAGTCTTCACAGTATTTGTCTTATCTCCCTCCTTATTACTTCACCAACAGGCCTGCACCATTGCATTGGTGTTGTTGACATGTACACTACCGTTCAAAAGTTTGTGTGTGTGTATATGTGTGTTTTTAAAAGAAATTAACACTTTTATTCAGCAAAGATATATAAAATTGATCAAAAGTGACAGTTAATACATTTATAATGTTACAAAAGATATCTATTTCAAATAAATGCTGTTCTTTTGAACTTTCTATTCGTCAAAGAATTATGATTTCCACAAAAACATTAAGCTGCACAACTGTTTTCAACATTGATAATAATAATAAATGTTTCTTGAAAACATTTAAAAAAAAGTTATTTTAAATTGTAATAGTATTCAAAAATATTAATGTTTTACAGTAATTTTAATCGAATAAATGCAACCTTGATAAGCATAAGACACTTTTCAAAAACATTTTAAAAAATCTTATCGACTCCAAACTTTTGAATGGTAGTGTAAATGTGGAAAGTCATTTGTTAATATTGTTAATATGAAATTGTCCTTTTTTCTAGCTTAGTTTGAATAAATATAATTTTGAACTGGGAAGGAAGTTCTGGAATTCTGGAATTTCCAGAATGTTTTTATAGCACAAAAATACAATTCTTGTGATACGACTCCTTTAAGATAAATTCTGATGTTGCAAGCCCACATCAGTCTCACGGAGGGTGAATTCATTAACTAAAGAATGAGAAACAAAAAATAATCATGTGTGCCTGTCTACAGGACATTATTTGAAGGACGAGGTTTATATGAACTTGGCCCCAAAGAATGGGAGAAAAAGTGGTACAATTGTGAGAATTATTGACTCAAGCGTATGTCCATTAACTGATGATGCTTCACAGAAAGCCTCTGTATCTTTCTGAAGTTTCTCTGTTCGAAGAAAGAGTCTTCTTAAGATGACTGAGGACAAAGACAGCTCCAATCACAGAAGCACAGAGCTCAGGCGTAAGGGAGTGAAAGAAAAATCAGGAAAAGAGAAGGAAAAAGAGGAAAGGACGCACCCTGCTCCTCATCCAGAGTCATGGATCCGAGCTGTTTGTTTACCACAGATGAGGGAGAATCTGAAACAAAAATAAGACGTACTGAAAAACTGAAACAACAACAGAGCCGGTAAAAAACAGAAAAGTGCAGCCCTAAATCCTCAGGAAACACACTGCAGCACAGGTAGGATAAAAAACCTTCCCACAGAAAACTCAAAAGCCACAAACTCTGTAAAGATGAGTCTAAGAGGCTTAATTCTGAGTTAAAGACACAAAGCCAAGGGTTAAGATTGGGTAGGCTGTTCCTAAAAAAACATTCAGGAGGTCAGCAAATAAAGGAGCACAGTTTATAAAGAACAAACTGATGCACAGCCTTCTTTAATGCAGTATTCACTTCCAAGCAGAATAAGTCATACGGCAATTCGTAGTTCAGGGGCTGAGGATGACGGTGACAGAAAAGGCCTACGTTCATACAGACAGTGACTTGCAGCTACAAAGCAACCAGAAGTCATTCATTTTTGTTATAGGTTTGTGAATGATGTGATGTCAGGATGTTGTAAAGCTAATAGTGCAATACTTTATGCCCCAAAATTCATAGCGCACACTAGGGCTATCAAATAATATGAACTATTCCTTAAGTGCCTGGTTTCAAAGAAAACAAATATGTTCAGTTTGCCTCTAACCATTTCATATTTTTCTACAAAGGGCAGAAGAACAAGAGAAGGTTTGAAAAGAACAAGATAAATGTGTATCAGTGTTGAAAGTTTAAATTGGAGAAAAAAAATGACAAACAGCACCAACGAACTCTATGTATATTTTTGTGCTTGAATTACAAATTAATTAATCAACAGATGGCATACAAATATGTTTGACACCTGACCTCTACGCCAAAATCTAGTAAATTACCTCACGATCTACTATCCACACAAGCGCTGCTAATATTCAGCAAAGATGCATTGAATTGATCAAAAATGTCAACAAAAAAACAAACATAATGTCACAAAAGATTTCTGTTTCAAATACATGATGTTTATTTAAACTTTCTATTCATCGAGGAATCCTGAAAAAATATTCATCAGCAAAACAGCATATCTGAATGATTTCTGAAGGATCATGTGACACTGAAGACTGGAGTAACGGCTGCTGAAAATTCAGCTTTGCCATCACAGGAATACATATAGTATAATATTAAAATAGAAAATTGCAATAATATTTCACAATATTATAGTTTTTACTAAATTTGTGCAGCCTTGCTAAGCCAAAAAAATCCAGCCAAACCCAAACTTTTGAACACTAGAGTATGTAACATTTAACATTCAATTAAGGGGCAGCTTTTGCATCGGGTTTGCATCTGCGATGCTTTAAGATGTCACTAGGTTTTGAAACAGAGCCCTGCTGTTGGTGAATGTAAGTGTGAATGAGCAGAAGTTAGGTGTGTGCGCGTCAGTGTGGCAGAGGAAGAGGAACACACTTGATAGCCAGAGGTGCAGCAGCAAATCAGGACAGCCATGAGACAGGCAGCCAGAGGGGTCAGGAGGTTAAAGGAGAGCGGGGATGCAGGCTATGAGGGGATGGTAACCTGCAGGAGGGCCTGTGTCAGAAGCAGCAGCAGCAGCAGCAGCCGGGTGGGCTGAGCTCCCAGGGCTGGAGGTCACCGGTATAGAAGGGATTGTGCGTCTGCCCTGTCCAGGGGGGTCGGACAAGAGAAGCAGTCTCTGCAAACGTCTACACACTAAACTTACCGGCAGCCGGTGAGGACCATATTCTGACAATGTGGGGTCAGAGGGAGAGAGAAGGCCAGGATGGGAAAAATGATGGGAAGGGGGGAAAGAAGAGAGGCAAATCATAGATAAGGAGGAATGATGGTTAAAAGTGCAAATTAAAGATTGAAGCTGTAGGCTGAGTGATGACAGAAATGACTATAGGGTTTCTTCACCAAAAAGGGTTTCATCACGCTAAAAAAAAAAGTGCTTTAAACTTATGTTCTAACGGAAACGCACACATCAAAATGCCTGCAATGACACCATGAGCAAATAGGAAGGATTTATCATTCCATAAATAAAAGAAGGCAAATGACATCTACATGTTTCATCCTGCTTCTGTTTGTGGGATTTTTGATGCAGGCCCTAACGGCACTCAATGTTCAAGAAAGAAACCCCACCTGAAGACAATAAATCTTAAAAAGGAAGCACATAGAGTTGGATGATTGAAAGCTGATAAATGGACCCATTTTAAAAACTGAATGAGATGAATTTGATTTGAAAGTTCATAATATCCACATCATATTTATGGAGCAGAGATACAATGACTGCATTTACATGCACAAGGAAATTCTGATTCTGCCAATGTCTAAAGTAATTTAGGGAGCTGCATCGAAGAAATACCTGTGTTTTTTCCACCCCCAAAACATTAAAAGAAATTAACATAAAACAATATACAATACAGTTTAAAAGTTTGGGGTCTGTACATTTTTTAAGTGTTTTTGAAAGAGGTCTCATTCTCACCAAGGCTGCATTTATATGACCAAAAATACAGTATTTTCAGAATTTCATGGATTGAAAGTTCAAAGGAACAGCATTTAATTGAAATAGACATCTTTTGTAACATTATAAATGTTTATAATGTCACTTTTCAATAGAAAATCTTACTGACACCAAACTTTTGAATGGCATAGTGTATGCTTGCTGATTAATATGTATAGAGTCATATTTTAATAGCTGTAGAGAATGTAAATATAACTGAATAAATCCAGAACTTTAACTGGCAAATGATGTGCATGTAAACATGACCATTGTCTCATAACATGTAAATGCAATCTAAATGATATGTGACTGTTTTGTCAATTGTGTCATCTTACCAGATAAAGCTGCCTCTCTAGATGGGGTGGGTGTGGCTGAAGGAGTGGGTGTGGCCGAGGGAGTGGGCGTAACCTCATCCTGGCTCTTCTGCTCTCTGTCTGGGGAGGAGAGGAGAGAGGAGGATGCACCGCTCTCCATGGAGGAGGAGCTAGATGGGGGAGGAGCTGTCACTGTGGAGGAGGAGCCTGAGGAGGAAGAGGAGGAGACAGACTTGGGGAGAGGCTCTGCAGGTGCAGTAGGAGCAGGAGGTGCGAGTACAGCATCAGTGGCAGGCGTCTCCAACTCCATCACTCTTTCAGCCGACAAGACAGCAGGCTCCTGTGCCTGAGTGTGTGTCTCCGAGGTCGAAAACGTCCCTTCTGGTCGAGCTGCTGTACCTGAAGCCAAATCATTAAACCTCGAGCTTAACTTTTTAAGTAGAGGACATTTAATTACAGACTTTACACCCTTTCCTGTGACGCATGATTCAACGCATCATTCAATGGATGATGTTAATTAACAAATAGATCAAAGTTGAAATTGTCTCCATAGAGTTAAATGCATTGTGGAGCTGACCTGTTATACCTCTGGGTCGAGTTTGAGGACGTGCTCTGCTGCTCTGGGCCTCGCTGGCCTCTTCGAACCAGCGTGACAACATGTCCGACATCCTCTGCATGAGCGATACATTTGGACTCTGCTCTCCTGCAAAGACAAGATAATAATAGTATAATAATAATTCATTACATTTATATAGCGCTTTTCTCCACACTCAAAGTGCTTTACATAGAAGGGGGGTATCTCCTCAACCATCACCAATGTGCAGCATCCGCCTGGACTCTTCATAATCAATTTCAAACCAGATCAGAACCTCAAATCTTTTCATTCACAGAAAGCAGAAGCACTGGAAACCTGCTGTTCGCTTCAAGAGCTCGCTGCAATACACAATACAATACCAGGAAGTAGTGAAGTGAAGCAGTCTTTGGACTAAAACCCTGTGAAAAGCTAACAAGCTCCCCTTAAACTGACTGAGTGTTATTGATATTCATAGTCGGAGGTACTGAGAGAGATTAAAGATGTACTGAGAGACACTGGAGACTGAGGGGTTCAGATTGTTAAAATAATGGAGGAGAATGCCAGTGCGGATAACAGTTCTGTTCATAGAAGAGACAGCTGGAGATTAAGTGGATGTGCAAATGAGTTGTGGTAAATCAGGAATAGCAGAGTTTCTACTCCGATACATTCTTCAGCAACGAAAGATGGTCTTTAGGCTTCAAGGCTTTAACGTTTGAACTTTCAAAAAAATAAAAAATAAAAAAATGTATACAATATAAAATAAAATATTAATAATTATAACACAAATTACCTATTAAAATGATATTTTGAAATAAACCTAACCTTGTTTTTGGTGATAACAGAGGTGCAATTTAAAGTGTTTTACAACAAAGTACTACAAAAAGCCATGAGCATGAGGCTTATAGGTATTAAACACAAGGCGGGACTGGTTACACTTATCAGGTTTTATAAACTTCATTATTGATGTGGTGCGGCTGTGACAAGGAAGTGCTGATTCTCATGTAACAATATGCTGCTTTATGGCATTTTGGACTGACAGATGTTGTATAACTAATAAAACAAAAGAAAACTGAAATAAAAATATTAAAATTAACTTTGATATCTTGATAAACCTTTTTTTTGGTGATTACAGTGGTGTAATTTACAATGCTTCACTACAAAGCACCACAAAAAGCCATGAGCAAGGGGCTTATAGGTATGACATATGGTGAGGGATGACTTATATGAAGAAACTCTTGCTAAATCCCTTGCTAGCTCAAATTCTCAACCCTTAGATGGCAAAAGTAAAAAACTAATGTTTACCCAACAGCTGGAAAATATGACATTTATTAAAATCAATCAACGATTTGTGATTTCTGATATAAGAACACTCATATCTGAAGATCTGTCTGCAAACAGAGCCCTCTGTGTTTATTTGCCCGTGTATATGTACCATCCGTACTGCTGTGTCTTAGGCTGCGTTTACACTTTGCATTAACATGCCACCTGTCTCCGGATGTTGTCCACATACACATTGAAAAGACAAGTGTAAGCACGTCTCTGATCAGAATTTTATCGGATCAGTGTGTCCTGGTCCAGAGGTAGTTGAGGTTGTGATCGGATCTCCGTGTAATGTAAACGCATTCTAGCCATCGTATCTGCATTCACAGTTCGACGTCATTTAAATTCCCTGCCCACTCTCTCTTAAGGCTGTTGGAAAATAATGGCTGGATGCTGTTTTGACAAGAAATTTCAACTTAATTTAAAATTGGTCATTTACACTTACATATCCTCTGTCATCTTTTATTTTAATTGTGCAACATTGTCTGAATGAGGTCATTGTCAGCCGGTGTATTCAGTCGTGATTTTAATGTTATATGTGTTTATTGTTTCACCATGTTTATTATAAATAATATCTAATTTCTGTCTACAATATTTGCATTGCACGCTACAATCTTAGCACTTAAACCCGGATGATATGAATCGTTTAACATGATCAAACCAGTTATTTTTGAATAATCAACTTTGGAAATATTTATACAGTAGCTTATATAAATGATTGCGCGTTCTCCTTTCGATCATGAAATAACATGCGTCGGAATAACATTTTTCTTTGTTTCATCATACAAGATTAATGTTGGGAAACTGGTAGATTAAATACCCTATTAGAGATTGATTGTATAAGAACAAATCACAAAAATCATGTGCTATATGGGCACTGCCATTGATAAAAGCGAAAATTGTAAATAAAGCGAAAATTGTTTTATGATCCATGAAAAAAGGTCTATTACAGTCCTAATTTAAATATTGTGCAGGTAACAGAAATCCAATCAGCTCTCCAGATACAGATGTGAACAAATGTAAACGCGCTGATTGGCTGATGATCAGATCTGCTTGTTTGGATCACGGTGATCGCATGTTAATGCCAAGTGTAAACGCAGCCTTAATAATTTGTGACATCGGTAGGGCATGTCTGCGTGTTCTCATCTTACCATCACGCTCCCTCTCGCTCTCAGGCCGAGCGCGCGGTCCAGTGTCTGACCAGTCCCCTCTCAGACGCAAGCGCTTCACCGGCGGCTGCCTCAGCTGTGGGAACACACATCAACAAGCTGCCAATCACAGTCAAAACCTCTCAGACGCCCTATAAATAACACTCACTACCCCGAGCCTTGACATCACTTATCTAGACTGGCACGTTTGCAGGAATAATGACCAACAGACATTTATATGAGGGCAAGTCTAATAATGGTAAAGGAGGGTTTAGATGCCAACCCTACAAAGTGAAACAGAACATCATGATGGTTTTCAATTACAATATTAAGTTCACTTCAACCAAAGCTCAACATTAGAAGTTAAAGTAATGTCTATTTGTTTAACCAATTACAATGTAGTACAATTAACATGTGATGACTCTGTACATCAATATGGATTATTTTAATGGCTTTAGCATAATAAAGTTTGTAAATACATGTATACTGTACTTAACATATGATTTTATAGACTAGCCCTAAAAGGGATAGTACTAAAACATTATTCTGTCATTATTCAATCACATTCATTTCTTTCAAAACTAAAAGACGATATTTTGAAGTCAGTGGAGTGCAAACAACATTTGTACATTGTACACAAACATCATTGATTTTCATTGTATGGCAAAAACAAACAAACAACCAAAACCTTTGTTACACACAGAATAAAGTAAGTAAATGATGACTTTTTAAAACTTCTATTTTGGGGTGATCTATCCCTCTAAAATTCAAAACTAAATTTGATACATTGTGTAACAGTATCCAATCCAAATAGGGGTCCGTGGTCTGAAAAAGTTAATAATAGGATAGTAGGATAAACTATTGAGGCCACCTTTCCACGTGCCTCACTCTCAAACTTTTACCATCCCAGTCAGTCAGGACACTCTATTTTGGGTGTCCGGGTGTATTAACAAGACAAGCACCAGCTCTAACCTAGACATGTTAGACTAAACAGAGCACATCAGAGACCAATGTGTTCGTTCTAAAAATAATATAATAATGAGCACTGCAGCTTCTCCCCACTTCACATGAAGGGATAAAATGAGCTATTCTTTTTTAACTTTGTTAAGAGGCTGGAGAGGACACATGCAGACTGTCAATGTGCTTGTGGTTTAATGCAAAGTGCTGTTTATTTTGAGTAAAACTTGCAGAATGGCCCTGTTACAAGACGATTTGTAAATAAACATATTTAAAATGTAAATTTGAATACTTGATTGATTTAACCTAGTTTATCAGCAGTTAACCTCCATTCTGTTAGGACACCATTCATAAGTAAACCATACTCAGCCCTCAACAATTTGTCACCGCACCCGCTCCACATTCACTGATCGCAAAACAATTGATTCAAATCTTGGTGTTGTAGCAAAGATTTATTGAAGTCAACAGAAGCTCCTTCACTCTCGCTGGCAGTCATTGTGCACTAGGTGCCTATTTCTGTCTCGGCATTGGAGCTCTGCGTGTTTCTGCACCTCTATTTGGAAAGGAATGTGATTGCGGGGGATCCGGACACAGCTGATCTCACCGTACGACAGCTGAAGGGACCAGAGCGGTGACCCAGCACATTTCACCACTACTATCCCAACACAACACAAGTCTGTAGACTGGCAGTTTAGATCAAAGAGACTTGATTAAGTAATAGTAAAGCAATTAATAATGTTCTATTCTATTTTACCAAATCAGCATATTAGAATGATCTTAAGGATCATGTGTCACTAAAGACTGGAGAAATGTCAGCTGAAAATTCAGCGTTCAATCACAGGAATAAATTACATTTTAAATTATATTAAAATAGAAAGCAGTTATTTTAAATTGTAATAATATTTCACAATATTACTGTTTTTATTTTACTATTGATAGTAGCCACAGTGAGCATAAGAAAAAAATACTTTTTTTTTTTTATCCAGGGGCACGTCATGCTTCCAGCTGATTGGCTGCTATTGTCTTTTCTGGTTGCGAAAAATCTACACGTTGTGACAGAGAAACTTGTTGCTGGAAATGTGTTGCATCAAGCCTGGTTAGTACATGCTATAACAATCACAAAGCCTGTGTATTACTTTCTTTGCTATTTCATTTCAAAGGTGCACTCAGTCATTTATTTCCTCAAACATTTTTACACATAAAATAAAGGAACGGCCATGAAAACTGTACAATTTCACTTGCAGAATAAATCAATTAAACCATTAATATGGTTTTTAATAAAGATCCCTTGATCCTTTTTCATTCCCTGGCCACAATTAGTAGTAACAGGGGAATGTCACTCAGAAGTGTAGCAAGCAGTGATCCACATCCTAAACCAAAGCAGCGACGTCCTTGATCCATCCTCTCTGACACTTCTCTAAAAAACTATTTTCAAACTGCATCACTGAAGCACAATTCTGCTGAGGATTACACAGAGTACATGAGACAAGAGCGCAGAGAACTTCAAAAGTCCTTTATTTAGGTTTTGCCTTGGGCATGAACAGTAACTGCACACACTTGCCCCCAGACTAGTCGCTCTTGACTTTCAGATGTCTGGCTCCATTTCCATTAAGGCTTCACATCTCTTGGAAATAAAATCAAAAGTGCAATTTGATAAAAAAAATCTTGCAATTTGATTACATAATATATAGTCTGAATGCTATAAAATTAAGAAGTGGTACTCTGGTGTCTGCGGTCGAGTACACGTACTGAGGTCTCATGCTTTCACATACTAATACAGTTCACTTTAAATTCGTATTGTGCTCGTTCGCAATGTGCACAGAAAGCCCTACAGGTTCACGCTTGCGTAAATTTAATTTATTAATTTGACAACATTTGATTTGAAAAGTTTAGTTTAAAATCGGCACGAAATGTAAGTTAAGATAGTCTTTTCTTCCCTATTGTGATGTATATCCGAATTAAACAGCTTCTTGAACAAGATAATATGTTGATTTTGTCCATCAGGAATTGATTAGATTAATGGATCGTTGTGGTTTGCTATTGCATACTGCAATATTTCATAAAAAACATAAAAAATTTTGATTTCATGGTGACTTTAAATCATTGTATAACAGACCACAAGTTAACCATGTCACTGTGAAATACTGAAATGTCTGGTATTTGTAATGTGGCTAATATCACGAGATATATTTCAGTCTAATCAAGCTCTGTGTTGAGGGTTTTTGAGTATTTCCTTTTTGCCCTGCTCTCACAATGTGAAAAACACAAGAGACACTTTGTTCTTGTGATCTTCTTATCCAATTTAAATATTTTTTCCATAAATTATTCCAATAGTCAGCACTTGGAATCTATCGTTTCTTTCCACAAATTCTCACTCACATCTTTCTCTCTGCCTATTTTCACAGGGTGCTTTAAACCCCTACTTTTCTTCACTTCTAATCCCTATTAGCATCCCGTACTGAAGGAGATTTTCTGAAGTAGGGAAACGCAACAGACAAAATACTTACATTTTTATCTTACAAAAAATGATGTAAAGCATTTTCAATTATCTGTCGATGTTTTTCAAATTTAGTAAATGAACTCTTCTCTAAAACAAATTACCTCAGGTGCACACCATAAGCTCTAGTGTGAAAATGGCCAAAGAACATCCTGCTGATATCAGCTTACCTCCTCTCGCCGCTCTTCAGAAGGGCCCTTGAGCTCTCTGGCCTGGTCATCTTTGGGGTCAAACAGGTAGATGTAGTCAGAGGAGTAACTGACCAGCACTTCTTGTCCATCTTCACTGTAACACAGAGAGGTGACGCGACAGGATTTGGTGGACAGGTGGGCTGGGACAAAACGCACACACATGCCGGTCGTCCCTCTGCCCATGTAGTTACCTAGCGAAACAGAAAAACATTTAGAGGACAACATGATGAAACATTTAAAACTCAGGGCTTGTTTCAAGCTTAAAGTAGGAACTGATTTTTTCGCTGCTTCAGAGAATGTGAAGTCATCTTTAGGAGAACTTAGAACTAATTTGAGAAGGATAGCTTATATTTTTTAGAGTTCAAGACCTCTCGTCGTGGTATAAGTCACAGATCCATATCTGGCTTCTAATGCTAAATATAAAAGATTGCGAAATCATGTGGTAGGTATTTGTTCCTCTCTAAACATGATTTAAAGAAAGGCTGAAATGATGAACATGAACCATTTCTCACCCGTAGCTCTTGTTCCCAGCATTCTTCTGTCGTAGATCCTCACAGAGCTATCTGAACAGCCCACAGCAAGATAGTAGGGGACTAGGGGGCAAATGGATATTGAGGTAGCAGCTCTCCGGCAATTAATCAAAATGTCCTGATAAGAAAGAAAGAAAGAAAGAAAGAAAGAGAGAGAGAGAGAGAGAGAGAGAGAGAGAGAGAGAGAGAGAGAGAGAGAGAGAGAGAGAGAGAGAGAGAGAGAGAGAGAGAGAGAGAGAGAGAGAGAGAGAGAGAGAGAGAGAGAGAGAGAGAGAGAGAGAGAAATAAACAGTGAATCAAACACAAAGGGCACTTTTTTTTTTTTAGATTGACTGAGGGTATAATCTGGAATATAACCAATAATGGTGGTTAACTTTCAAAGGGCATGTTTTTTTTAAATGTTTTTTCACAAGTCTATTATGCAAACCAAGGCTGAATTTACTTGATCAAAAATACAGTAAAAACAGTAATAATGTGAAATATTGTTAATTTTTTTTTTTTTACATTTTTAATTTTAATCTATTTTAAAAAGTAATGAATTACTGTGATGACAAAGCTGAATTTTCAACCTTCATTACATCACTTCAGAAACATTCTAATATGCTGATTTGGTGCTTAAGAAACATTTCTTATTATTATCCATGTTGAAAATGGTTGAACCTGTGATACATTTTTTTCAGGAACCTTTGAAAAATAGAAATAGAAAGTTCAAAACAACAGCATTTATTTGAAGTTGAAATCTTTTGTAACATTGTAAATGTTAATTTGGATCAATGTCACTTTTTAAGATCATGAGGTTAATGGTTTGTTTGCCTCTTCACGATGAATCGCTTGCTGTATTCCTCATTTGTAAGTCGCTTTGCACAAAAGCATCTGCAAAATGAATTAATGTAAATAAATGTAATGCATCCTTGCTGAATAAAAGTGTTAATTTAAAACAAAATCTTACTGACCCCACAATTTTGAACGGTAGTGTATAGCAGTACACAGCAAGTATATACAAAAAATATATATAAATATATATATATAAATGCTATTGCATCAGAACAGTGGGGATTTCAACCCCCAATATTGAAAAATAGAAAAAAAACTTCTAGGTTCTCTAGGACGGACACCTTGCAGTATCGTCACAGATGATGGCATTAGATAACAAAATAACTAACCATATGGCATTTATTTTATTATTTATTTATTTATTATTTATTTATTATAGCACAAGCACACCTTTTAAGCATATAACATTGTCCCGCCCACAAAAAAATCTCATTGGTTCAAATCCCACTTCACGTGTACTATATTAAATCTATTTGACAGCTGAAGTCCTACTACTGGTAGAACACAAGCAGAGTACAAACAGTGTGTTGTCTCTGTCTTACAAACAAATGCCTTCTGATAGCAACAGAAAGCAATCATGCCTTCAGGCCAATACCGTCCTTACAGCACAGACTCTGTGGGTTGAGAAATCGAGGTTGCAGGCTGCTTCCTCAGAAATATATCTTGAGGTGCATGCAGCACTGCATCAGTGTTATTCACCAGCGGGAATGGTGACATTGAGGGATGTGGGCGGGGAGCCTGATCTCAGATCAGTACAGAGCACTACTAGGAAGAAACTTGGTGAGCCTTTGGTATATTTGGTGATTTATGTATCTACAACATGTTCAAAGCAGTCTTACATCTTTACAGTCCTCCTTTGTGCAGCTCGTCTTCATCCGCAAGTCAAACCACCTCACTGTACCATCTTCTCCACAGGACAAAAAGGTATAGGGGTCATTTGGCACCGTCATTATCTTTAGACAGAAACAGAAAGTAAGAAATATGTGAGATGTCAACCTCGACCTCACCACACATCGACTACAAACAAAGACACTTTGAGAAGCACACTTTGTGGATTTTATTTCCTCTAACACCTGTACCTCATAAGCAGTGCCATAGTGGCATGTGAACTGGCACTGTCTGTTGATTTCTTGGCTCTTTTCTGTGTGTGTGTAGAAAATGATGCCGTCTCCTGAGCAGGACACAATCTGTTGATCGTTAGTGTGGGGCATGAACTTTGCGCTGAAGATGTTGGCCCGATGTCCTGAACGAATGGTCGTCTTGACCTAAAGGAAAAAGCACAACGATTTTAAATGGAACAAAAATGTCAACAAAAACGCCACGGTTTGGCACAAGTTTGGTTTAATAAAGCTTTGATATTTTTAAAATGATCAGCATTCAACGCATCAACCTTTCTAGATTGTTTAGAAAAATCTGGCTGATACAAATGCAGATAATAATTTTCATGCTATGGCCAATAACTAATAAATGGCTGATATTAAAAACTCTATATTCTGTGTTTTATCTGAATAAATAAAAAAATTTGACATGCTAAAAACTAAAATCAATCATTAAAATAACTAAACTTTAAGTGAGCATTGGATGGTGGCAAAGGTAATCTAAATTCCCTCTAAAATAGAGGAAATCTTATCCAATATCGACTGATACCGATAATTAAAAAAACTTTAACATAGTCCAATAACCAATATGGTACTGATTGTACGGCAGTGATTCAAAATAATCCATATTTTAATAAAATGCATACAGTAGCATGCATAACCAAAGTGAAATGCAGTTTTATTTGTAGCAGTTTTGTCTTAAACTTACCTTTCTGTTGTAAGGGTTTGTGATAACCAAGTTAGTGTCATCGGAACCTGATAAGATGTATTCTCCTGTTTCATTCCAGGATATGGTGTTAACCTTTAAAGAAACACGAAAACCAGCTGATATGAACACCAACATTGATTGCTCTAAAATATAAAAAAGTTAATTTCTTCTGTTCCATAAACTGTCCCATTATTTAGCATAGTCTCCATCATTTTCTTTAAAGAAATATTTCACCATAAATGAAAATTCTGTCATCATTGACACAAAACCCCATATCATTTCTTCTTTGGAACACGATGTTGAAGAATTATTCGTTTATGTTCCACTAAGTTTCTATATGATGACAACATTAACATCATTAATATATGAATAACATTTTAGAGCTGAGGTACAGTGTGCTACCTGTGCCTTTATGAGAAAGCAATCAATATTTCATTAACTCAAGCTTGATACACTCTTTTCCTCCCCTTTCTAAAGCAGCTCAAACATCATCACACAGGGTCCATTTCCTTTGACCTCAAAAATAACATCATTGGGAGGGATTAAGCATTTATCCCTCATTCTGCTCTTCCGCTTTTCACTCTACTGCTCTGCTTTGTGTAGTGGGGAGATGGAATTAGATTGTGTTAGATTTAGTAAGATGCATTGCATGTTAAAATAACAAGTGTTGAAAGCAGTCTGAACTGTGTCATTAGGGAATGCAGGGAGTCTGCTTTATAATGAGGCAACACTGGAACAGAACCTGAAACGTTATCCCAAAGTCAGGTGATAAAAGACATCTATCTCTTCTTGAAGTTAAAAATGCACAGTGTGCATTTGTCCTGGTTTTATACACCAGCTGACACAGTTTAAAAAGAGTGAAAATGGAAGGCCATAGAGAAAGGCCATCTGATCAAATGGAATAAACAAACTGTTTATAAACTGAATCTGTTAATAATTTTCACAAATAGGGATAGCTTTTATAAAGCAAAGAAAGAGACACCAATTCTATGTTCTTTTTAGGGAGAGAAATAGATGGTCAAACACATTTTCTTTCATTTATGAGAAATATTTAGCCCTAACAAAAAGAGAGATAGACTAGATCACTAGTTATCATTATCTATTGTTATTTGCAACCCTATTACACATTTATACATTCATTCATTCAATGAATTATGCTTTTATAAAGGTTTGTTTATTTAATGTTTATAACAATTAAGTAAAAGGAAAACGGATCTGTCATTTAGGTCTTTATACAACCTGGATAATCTGTTAGTTCTCCATTGGTCTCAATGGATTTATTCTGAGCTATGATGTGAAAGGAAGCAGACAATAAAAATGTAAGTCAATTTCACACTTTTTATGTTGCTTGCAAAAAAAAATGTTGCTTGCAAAAAACCTTCACTACTGTTCAAAGATTTTTTTAAATGATTTTGATAAAAAGCTGCATTTATTTGATAAAAAAAACCCAGTAAAAACATTAAAATATGATTACAGTTTTAAATAAAAGTTTTTTATTTTAATATATTTTAAACAGTAATTTATTCCTGTGATGGCCAAGCTGAATTTTCTGCATCATTACTCCAGTCTTGTCACATGATCCTTCAGAAATCATTCTAATATGCTGATTTGAGGCTCAAGAAATATTTCTTATTATTATCAATCTTAAAAACAGTTGTGCTGATTAACGCTTTTGTGGAAATCATAATTATGTTTTTCAGGATTCTTAAATGAATAGAAAGTATTAAATAACAGCATTTATTTAAAAAGAGAAATCTTTTGTAACACTGTAAATGTCTTTACAGTCACTTTTGATCAATTCAGAGCATCTTTGCTCAATAACAGTATCAACTTCCTTAAAAAAATAAATAATAATAATTCTGAACCCAAACGTCTTATTAGTAGTGTATTTCGTCAGAATACAATTTTTTTATTTTTTTAAATGGCTGTCAATTAGGAAAGATCCTCATTGCAGCCAATGTGTAGTTATGAAATCTAGCAGCAGGGGTTTTACAAATATGATGTGTTATATCTGCTTATTGTGAACAATCCTTGGTAGACCATATTAAACTGCTGCATTCTGTTCCTGTGCATTCTCAGGCCTCAAATCCTCACAGTACTGTAGTGAAATACAGAATCCTTTTCACTGATACAACCAAATTGAAAACTTGCGCCAGCTCGGTTGTGCACGTTTTTTAAAGCCCGTTAATGGTTATATTAGACTGTTTGTCATTTGCTAGACTTGCAAATAAAATTGAGTACATGTCCCCGCAGTAAAGAAACATTGACAAAATGACGTCCCCAGTGGCTGTCTGAAGACTATTAGCTTTTGAGTTTAAATCACTGACAGATAAAGAACAGGAGCCACAGATAAGTGGGTAGAAAGAGACGCACACACAACACTCACACTCAATACAAGCACAACGATTCATTCCCCTGAGACAAAATAACCCAGACAGACACATTCTCCTACAGGCACATTTGTCAAGGAAAAAAAATTATCAACAAAAAAAGACTGCTGGGCAGCAAGAGCATCAGACACAAATGGAGACTTGAGTACAGGTGAAACAAAGGGTTTAGTGACTTACACATCCATCGTGCACACTGAGAACGGCTTCAAGCTTCAGTCGTTGCACAAACTCTTTTCTCCCTACAGAGAAAGAAATAACACATTTTATTGTGGCATCTCTTTTCACTTACAAACTCAGTCATTTGCATTGTCTGTTAAACCACACAAGAGAGTATTCACAAGGACATGCAACTGATGTGTCCCACATTAAATACACATTTAATTCAGCCCTTTAAAGCTGTCATTTCTGTGCTACTTGCAGAACCAAAATATAATAGCACAACTGACTGTTTCCAAACAGGTTTCTTCCCATCATCAGAATTTTTAAAGAAATTTATTTAGCAAGGATGAGACAATACAGGCATTTATATTGTTACAGAAAAATGCTGTTCTTTTGAATTGTCAATTCATCAATGAATTCTGAAAAAAGATGTATCAGTTTCCACAGAAAAGCTGTACAACTGTTTTCAACACTGATAATAAGAAGAAATGTTTCTTGAGCAGCAATTCAGCATGATTTCTGAAGGATCACGTGACACTGAAGACTAGAGTAATGACTGTTTCATCTTGGCAATAACAAGATTTAATTACATTTTAAAATGTATTTTTTTTTTAAATGACAATATAATGTCACAATATTTGTTTTTACTGTATATTTGATCAAATAAATGCGGCCTGAAGAATGGTAGTGCAAGTTGATCCAATGCAAAAACATCAGGCCACTCAAAACAAACAACAGCAATGTGTTGATAGCACCACAGTGTTTACAGTTTTTGGTTGGATGTTGGAAGTCAACCACTATTGACAAAGTTACACTTTTCAGTTTAAACAACATATGTCCCATTTACTCTTAAGCTGAGTTTAGACAACCAGAGACAATTTACTATGTCAAGGAAAAAAATTAATCAACAAAAATAGACTGCTGGAGGGCAAGAGCATCAGACACAAATGGAGACTTGAGTATAGGTGAAACAAAGGATTAGAATATGAATTATTATATGAATAACATGCACACTAATCTAAGGTTGAAAGCGCATTTATGTTGTAAATCAAAGCTGGAGTGTGTATAAAACTATATTATGTGCCTGAGGAGGCTGGAATGATTGTTAATGGCTGATATATCTTCACTGCTTTGGAGAAATGCCAAAACGCTATTACTTTACTTCCTGTATTTGCTGAGTCGCTGTCCAAAGATGGAAAACATCCTGTCATACACTGATGTGGTAATTTCAGGTTTGTGGATGCCGTTTTGTTTTTTGTTTGTCTAATCTCTTATAAAATACCTCAGATTTATTTGACATGCAAATACTGTAGTTTAGACCCAACAATGCTGGTGCACTACAACGACAATAGCAAGCCACCCCTGGCACTTCATGCATTAAGGAACATTGACAACATTTATGTTTTTATTCCTGACAAGCAGATAACTGCGTGTGGTTGGTAAATGACAGATCTTTCCATGGCTGTATTTTCAGCTTGTGTAATACGGAGCTACAAATAGCAAGAGGCAAACTTAGGCCAACCATTTTCAATGGTGCAAGACTAGAGAAGAGCAACAGCCTGAGATGACATTGCTCTATGCATTGATAGTACAATCTCTATACTGGCAGATCACACATGCCAAAATAAAGCAAAAGCTGGCATTCACTTATAAAACGCTAAATCTCCCATTTTCGACTGGGTTAGGATTTGTAGACTAGAATTTGAGAACATTTGTAGGTATGTAAATCTACTCTCACTCCATTCACAATTGCATAAAACAGATACTCTGTTGTATTTTTGGCTGATCTTTGTTTCTAACGGTTAGCGCTGGCAGGTTTCATAACATGAACAAGAGCCGAGCTAAATTTGGCACACTCTAAATGATATGCTATCATCACTATCTGAATGTGAGATCCAGAGCAAAACAGCTCACAGACACAAAACACTGAACATATTGGAGCACGTTATTAACCAACAAAGAAATTCAGCATCCAATTTTTAGGGTACAGAGAAGAAATGAGCTGAACTGGTCTTGTTTAAAATACATATTTGGGTCAGACCAGGTGGATTCTATTACATAAGCGTGCTTTGAAGTCTGCCAAGACTGGCTGACACTTCTCTCAGGTCTCTCAGCTCAAGTGTAATGTTGCAGAGAGGGCTGTCTGACCACACAACAGAGCTACATATTATTCACCAGTGAAGTAAAATATTCGTATGCCTGATTTGAGTGAAAATGACTTTTAGAGGTCAGATAATGTCAGATTCTCTTCACTGTCAAGCCATGAGCACAATTCCTATAATAAATATCCAGTTTATGGAGGCACAGTGACAGGGTAATACTGAATCAAAATATGATTGTGAATTGAAAATATGAAGTGAAAGTTCACCCAAAAATGAAAATTCTGTCTACCATTTCAATTCAATTCAATTCACATTTATTAGTATAGCGCTTTTCACAATATTGTTTCAAAGCAGCTTTACAGAAAATGCATGTCTACATTACAATTTAGAGTGATCTGTTTCAAACCCTAACCCTTACACAAGGCGATAGTATGGGTTTACAAGACTAATATAGGGCAAACATCATATTATGGACACTAATTTTGTGTTTTACAAAAGAAAAAACAATAATGAGAGGGTGAGTAAATTACACAGAATTTACATTTGTGTGTGAACTATTAACTTTTTTGGAAACATTTTTCAATCCTGATTTGGTAACACTGAGGTTCTCGATCTAAAAATAAATAAGAGCTAAACTATTTATGGAAATATATAAAATATATCTGCAAGCCATATCAATCTGTACCTGAAAATCAAAACAACAATACATGTTTTGTGTCAAAAATCAAAAGCGCTTGTTAGTCAATGACTAACAAGTGAAATGTTGTGGAACAACAAGTTTGCTTATGTAAAAAAAAGAAAAACCTTCTGTCTAAAGTAAATAAAACACAGATACATTTTTTAAAATCAATGGCAGTGTTGTGTTTTGCATGTTTTGATGGATTATTACAACCTCTTCACACTATGATTCCCTTCAATAACATAAAGATTGACAGTCAATGATGCAAATTTGCATGCATAAAAAGTAAAAGCAGAAACTTAATAATATCTCATGTTTCATGATAGATATATCCTTCTTATGCTTCTTAAATTATATTGCTAAAACAACCTTTTGAAACAAAGGACTTATGAATCATTGATACCATTGAACACTAATAACAACATGTGTAACATTTCCAGTGGGGTCTATTTCATTTTTGATATAATATGCAATTGTGAGATATGCATAATTTAAATTGTTAAAAATTGAAAAGGAAAAAAGGAAATTGTAGACAAAATACAAGTACTTCCCCTTAAATCTGAAAATCTAAGACAGAGCACTTTCCAGACCAATCAGTTTGACATTTCATTTTTTTTTTTTATTTCTAATCTTAACCAAAATGTTACCGGTAACACTGGTACGATTCCATTATACCGTTCTGAAAACAGATCAGCATCAGAGTAACAGGTCAGATGATCTTTAACCAGTCCCTGTCCTGTGTGCAAGCTCAAATGACAGCTGTCACCTAAAAAGGTCTTCGTAAACAAGTCTGATTTTTAAGTGTGTCATACATAACAAACTGGTCGTAGTTTCTTACCTAAATATTTTGTCCTGACCGCAAATGGATCTGTGCATCCAATGGTGCGTTTTCTTACATCCCAAATGAGGTTGCCAGAGCAGGACATGTTGTTTAAACCTCTAACGTTGAGACATGCATGGATGAAAAGGGGAGAGCAGACGCTTTTCTCTGTGTTTGTCTTCCTTCCGTGTCGTTTGATTATTATTGTTTCCCTGCACAAAGCCTAATAGTCGGTCATATAAGTTAATCGACAACTGATACAGGATGAATGAGAGAATATCACTCCTCGATATCGACACCCCCGCGGCGATCCCTTTCCGACACTACGTCCATGATTGCTTTAAGGTGTAGTAAAAATATTGTGCTTCTTGTTTGGCTATCCGCTTTAGCCTCTGCTGCTCTGGTACGTCAAATCCATCTCGAGACCAAAGCCAATGAAGGGAGAGAGGCGCAGTATGTTGACTGTAATGAGCGGCTCGCTCTCGAGAGCGTCAAGTGTGCGCAGACGTTACGCCGAGTCGTTGCCTGGATAAATCTCAAGAATATATATTTTAGGTGTATATATATATATATATATATATATATATATATATATATATATATATATATATATATAGGTCCTTCTCAAAAAAATTGCATATTGTGATAAAGTTCATTATTTTCCATAATGTAATGATAAAAATTAAACTTTCATATATTTTAGATTCATTGCACACCAACTGAAATATTTCAGGTCTTCTTTTGTTTTAATACTGATGATTTTGGCAAACAGCTCATGAAAACCCCAAATTCCTATCTAAAAAAATTAGCATATTTCATCCGACCAATAAAAGAAGTGTTTTTAATACAAAAAAAGTCAACCTTCAAATAATTATTTTCAGTTATGCACTCAATACTTGGTCGGGAATCCTTTTGCAGAAATGACTGCTTCAATGCGGCGTGGCGTGGAGGCAATCAGCCTGTGGCACTGCTGAGGTGTTATGGAGGCCCAGGATGCTTCGATAGCGGCCTTAAGCTCATCCAGAGTGTTGGGTCTTGCGTCTCTCAACTTTCTCTTCACAATATCCCACAGATTCTCTATGAGGTTCAGGTCAGGAGAGTAGGCAGGCCAATTGAGCACAGTAATACCATGCTCAGTAAACCATTTACCAGTGGTTTTGGCACTGTGAGCAGGTGCCAAGTCGTGCTGAAAAATTAAATCTTCATCTACATAAAGCTTTTCAGCAGATGGAAGCATGAAGTGCTCCAAAATCTCCTGATAGCTCGCCGCATGCCACCCTGCCCTTGATAAAACACAGTGGACCAACACCAGCAGCTGACATGGCACCCCAGACCATCACTGACTGTGGGTACTTGACACTGGACTTCAGGCATTTTGGCATTTCCTTCTCACCAGTCTTCCTCCAGACTCTGGCACTTTGATTTCCGAATGACATGCGAAATTTGCTTCCATCCGAAAAAAGTACTTTGGACCACTGAGCAACATTTCAGTGCTGCTTCTCTGTAGCCCAGGTCAGGCTCTTCTAACGCTGTTTCTGGTTCAAAAGTGGCTTGACCTGGGGAATGCGGCACCTGTAGCCCATTTCCTGCCATGCCTGTGCACGGTGGCTCTGGATGTTTCTACTCCAGACTCAGTCCACTGCTTCCGCAGGTCCCCCAAGGTCTGGAATCGGTCCTTCTCCACTATCTTCCTCAGGGTCCGGTCACCTCTTCTCGTTGTGCAGCGTTTTTTGCCACACTATTTCCTTCCCACAGACTTCCCACTGAGGTGCCTTGATACAGCAATCTGGTAACAGCCTATGTGTTCAGAAATTTCTTTCTGTGTCTTAGGGGGCTTTTCCACTGGGCTCGTTTGCTGCGGTCCGAGCCCGAGCGCGTTTGTTCCCGGCGCCCCCCGCAGCGTTGGTCTGGTTTCACACTCAACTTGATTCTATCGAACTCTGGTGCGTTTGCGTGCATCTTACGTCATTGCAAACGTGCACGGCGCATGATAGAAAACACGACGCGGGTCAATATATTGTGTTTTTTATTAATTTGGTGCCATTATTCATAGCTGAGTAAACAACCCAGGTTAACTGTGTGTGTGTGTGTGTTTCGCATAAGCTGTTTTTCCGCTGCTTGCAAATGGACTCTTTTGAGGAGACAGTGGATTTCCATTAATTTGTTGCCCTGATTGCACGCACTATGCGCGAATACACTGCAGACTCACTCTTGCTCGTATCCAGGGTAAATCTTCATCCCTTACGTGTGTTTTATTTAACTAAATACATCATAATCGACTAAAACGCATGCGCAGGATACTTTACTTCCTGAACAAGTGCGCACCCGAGTCCGTGTAGTTTTCACATACACGCGAATCGCAGCACGGTTCGGGAGCAACCGAACTCAGACCACCTCCTCCAGGTAGTCTCGGGTTCGGTACCCCAGTGCGCACCCGGGTCCCATGACAGGGTTCACATTAGCGATTTTTCATGCGAACCGTGCCCCGTTCCGAACTAAACTGCCAGTGTGAAAGCCCCCTTACCCTCTTGCTTGAGGGTGTCAATGATGGCCTTCTGGACAGCAGTCAGGTCGGCAGTCTTACCCATGATTGCGGTTTTGAGTAATGAAACAGGCTGGGAGTTTTTAAAGCCTCAGGAATCTTTTGCAGGTGTTTAGAGTTAATTAGTTGATTCAGACAATTAGGTTAATAGCTCGTTTAGAGACCCTTTTCATGATATGCTAATTTTTTGAGATAGGAATTTTGGGTTTTCATGAGCTATATGCCAAAATCATCAGTATTAAAACAATAAAAGACCTGAAATATTTCAGTTGGTGTGCAATGAATCTAAAATATATGAAAGTTAAATTTTTATCATTACCTTATGGAAAATAATGAACTTTATCACAATATGCAAATTTTTAGAGAAGGACCTGTATATATATAAATAGGATAAATCTGATAGTTCATGAGATTTTGTGACTGGCATACAAATGAAAACTCGACATAGTACTGTCTTTATTGTTTTTTTTTTGTTAAAAAAAGTTAAATAGTGGTTCAAAGCACTTAAAAGCATTGAGAAAAGTAACATGTACCATTTCCCCCCTTAAAAACAAGAAAAAGAGAACCAAATAGAGGGATTTAAAAACGCTACAATAGCCTGGAAGAAAATAATAACACATTAATAACACGTATGTTTTTTAAAATTGTCATTGAATTGGAAATATAGTGGAGTTTAAAATAGGATAAATATTTAGACTAAACTAATTTCGATGCAAAATAGACAAAAACACGTCATGCAAAGAGAAATGCAATGCAATATATTTTCATCCACTAACAAATCAACCTAACCAATTAATCAATAAATACTTGTTAAATTAATTTCCAAACACGCAATTCTCGTGCTACCCTCTTCACTTCAAATGATACTGTGAAGGATTATTATTTTTTTTAACTTCCACGCCCAGGTGGCCTATTCCACAATCAACTTCGTAGAATATTTATATTCTAAACATGACCGCGAAAACAGCTTATTTTCTCAAAGAGCTTTGACTTCTGGCTATGTGGACTTCTTGGAACTGTATTAAGCTTAGTCTTTTTTTTTGATGTTGTAGGTTTGTTTGGATCTTGTATTTCAAGCAATAATAATAAAAAAAGAAAAACAAATAAAATGTTACCTTCTGAATCCTATTAAACAGTTCTACCTTTCTTAAGCATCTCATGTATTATTCTATAATGATTCAGTTCATTATGCAGCAGCGTTTTAAGTGTAGGATTTCCTATCCACATTTCTCATTCTTTCAACAGAAATACCCTTTCGTTTTCATAAGCAGTACAATATATTACTACATGCTCTAAAGTTTCTGCTGGTCCACATGAACTACGATTAACAGACTCATGTTTGTTCATTCCATATAGGAAATAATTTAGAGCCGTGTGCCCAAGGCGAAGTCTGATAATGATTGGGTCTTTTACAATCAAAATCCCCTCTTTCAACCCCCTACTTGATTTTAAATGATAAAGATGTCTTCCTCTTTCCTCCACATTCGACATTTCTTGCTATTTCCCTTTTATAGGTGTTCTGATTTTGACCTTAACTTCTGTACTTAGTCGAATATTCATTTCTATATGTGATACCCTCAGCGCCTGCTTTGCTAAATTATCAACTTCAGCACTGACTAAACAATCAGCACTGACTTCTCAAAGGTCCCGCCTTTTGAAGGCGTAATAGACATACAATGTATTTATTATGTCTATGGTACGAACGCCTTCCAGCCAATCACACAAAGAGGCTTGAGCATGTCAACCAATCCTATATCACAGTACGTCATGACGCAATTAGCTTTGCGACGCGTCCCACTGACACTTATGTTCACAACGACAACATACCAGTAAACTGCATTAGCAAGGTCGAAAGTAGGACAATAACGTAGACTTTGTACTTTATGCTCGTCCAAAGGTCCTGTTTTCTTGACTACGGGCTCTTGCCTTTTGGAAACACCACGGTTCAATAGCATTAGAGTGTTCTGCACGTCCTAAGCTGTATTTTCGTGCGTGAAGTGGTAGCATTTAGCTTGTTTAGAAGTCATCATGGCTATGGTGGGGCTGAGAGCTTCTTACCACAGAATCCTCGGCAGGATTGAGCATATGCTGCCGGCTAAACTGAGACCTGTTTATAACCACCCCGCAGGTAACACAAATGCTGTGACCTTTTTTGTCACTAACACTGATCCTGTTAACCTCTTAAAGTGGCAGCATACACTGAAATGTGTCATATGACGGTGCAGCCATAGAGACTGCTACATGAGCAGGTATTTTGTCTTGCAGGTCAAAAAACAGTAACTCTGATATCTAAAATAAAGGTAATAATGTGCTTGGTACACGAATAGAACAGAATTAATCTCATTTGATGAAGCTGTAGCTTAGAATATAATATATTCTTAGATATAGTAAATGTGTATTATATTAGGAAGGTGTTAGAATTGTTTCTATATGGTAATGAATTATAGACGCTGTATAATATGTAGAATTACAATTTTTCCTGCATGGAACCATGATGCATTGTTCACACTTTTCTGGATTTTTGTTATGTTTGTATGAGTGTTTTGGCACTTTCAATGATACTGTATTTGTGCAAATTGCCCTTTACAGACATAACATTCTCAGTAATATATTCGTTACTGAATAACTCAATATATTTTCTATTAAAATAACCTCACGTGATTTCTCTTAAGAGAGTCCGTGTGTTTATAGTTCTACTAGTTTTTGGTGGTAGAATAAATAGAGATCAAATTACAAGCGTGTTGATAAACAGTGGTTGACTGACAAGAAATAAACTAAAAAAAGATTAAACAAAAGAACTGTTTTGGCATATACAGCAGATTTTGACCTTAGCTTCACCTTTGCCAGAGGGAGGGGGTCCAATTAAGCTCTAGAGATGACTGAATTTTTATTAAATATTATCTTTTTTTAAATGCAGATTGTTTTCTCAATGTTCTGAAATAAATCTGTTGTATTATGTAGACCACTGATGGAACGAACTCCAATGTAAGCTGATTAATGCATTTTAGTCGCACTGACTGTTCTAATATTCAGTGTTTACAGATAATAGTCCATCATTTTATCATCAGCCATTATACATTGTATTTCTCATTGAAAATCAATTTAAGTTCACAACACAGAGCCACAGGGATGCAGGTTCGAGTCTGTGTCTCGATCCCAGTCCCCCTGTCCTTTCCTCCAAGCACTTTCCTGGCCTGTAAATAATAAAAAAAAACAAATCTGTTTACATTTACCTTTATGTTTTGGAAGGATAATGGGTAATGGAAAAAAAAGAGGCAGTATGTAAAGATAAGGCATTGGTTCCTTTTGTCTTGTATGTTGTAACGCATCTGAAACCTGTCACAATTACATTTACTGTGAACATTTTTCCTGTGAACCATAAGTTTAACTGAATTTATTAATTGATCTGCTCTTTGTTTAGGTCCAAAGACTGTGTTTTTCTGGGCACCCATGTTTAAATGGGTAAGATTACCAACATACAGTGTCTGAATGTTCTTTGTGTGTATCTGTATATATATATATATATATATATATATACAGTGTTGGGAAGGATACTTTCAAAACGTATTTCGTTACAGAATACAGAATACATGCCCAAAAATGTAATTTGTAATGTATTCCGTTGCGTTACTCAATCTGAGTAATGTATTCTGAATACTCGGATTACTTCCACATTGAATTGCCTTTTATAAGTGTAAGAATGCGGCCATCAAATCCGGCTTACAAAACAGGCCTATTCTGGTGGGGTGGGGGTGCGGTGGTGACGCGTTCATGTAACATGTAAGGGCGGCGCTGCCAATAAATTATCTAAAAGCTGTCACAAAGATCCGGCAAAAGTAATGATTATGAATATGTCAAATATAGCAAGGAGATATTTTAATTGTTTATTAATAAACAAGTGTTTTCTTTGTCAGTGTCGGCTAAGATGAAGTTGACGATGCCGACTCGCGATCTTCAGTAGTGACATCAAAGAAATGCACAAACTTTGTGCAAATTCTTTGATTTGAATCAAAGAATCAAGTGCCAGAGAGAAATGCACATTTCATATGGATTACATAAGCAGAGAGCAGTCAGTAGTCTGTTTTCTTTCGTTTTGAATTGTTCTGTTTAAAAGTAGACATGTGAGGCAAGTAGGCTACCTTATACACTGAGTTTCGGTTCATTTATGAGACGAGCCCCAGTTCACGCGCTGGCGCCTCCGTTTCGTGATTATCTATCGTCTGCTATAATTACTTCTTATTTATTAAATCCAGGCAATTGGTTGATGAAACATTGATTAAAATTAAGATACAATTAATACAAAACGAAATTCAATTTAAAGAAAGTTTTTGTGCTTTCTGTTTGATGTCTCTGTGAATGTTTTAAAGCATCTTTTAGTGCCGCTTTCAGAGCACTCACGTCCTTAACGGAGAACTGTCACGTCCGTGACATTGTTTTTCCTCATACAGTAAATGCGAACACGAAAAATTAAATAAAATAAAATTAATATTTTATGTTCTGTGGAGACTGAGAGCCAACTCTTCTTCATCCGGTGGGTAGTAGTATTACTTTGGTTTGCGCAGTGTAATTCACAGAATTACTAAAAAATATTTTGCCACCTAAAACTTAAAGATTGTTTTGTGTCACGCATGTTTATTTCCCTCATATTAAATATAAAACCCATGTGTAGACAAATATTTTTCTAATTTCTGGACTCCTTTATTAAGGGAGTATGGATATAAACAGACGTTTCAATATATTGGTATTAAATGCATTTTCTGAGAATTTATATTTCAAGTTTTGACTGTAAATGTTACGTTTATAACGGAATTGGCCAATTTTAAAGAATTTATCTTCAACTAGTTTTGTGGTGTAGGTCTACGTATTTTATAATGTTAACTTCAAATAATACTAATAGTAATTTGAAGATGTGGTAGCATTGGATCTGGACGGGAAGACCCAGGAAGATCCTCCCTTCTCTTTCTTTAATGTGAAATGCTGTTTGAATTTCCAAGATAGAAACGTATTCTTGCCCTGGATCTGTTGTTCCGGCTCCATCTACCTCTAGCTCCTGCTGCTCCTCTTCCGACTCCATTGTGACTTCACTGATCACGCAAACCGTGCATTTTTTCGTTTTCATATTGGGGCTTCTGGGAAATGCATGGAGTTGCTTTAATTTGTTTTGAGAGTGAATAAACTCGTGAAACAGAGAAGTATCGCCATGTAATCCATTTTCAAAAATGTAACTATTCTAAATACCAACTATTTAAATTGTAACTCTAACAAAATACAGTTACTCATAATTTGTATTCTGAATACGTAACGCCGGTACATGTATTCCGTTACTCCCCAACACTGTATATATATATATATATATATATATATATATATATATATATATATATATATATACACATACAGGTCCTTCTCAAAAAATTAGCATATTGTGATAAAGTTAATTATTTTCCATAATGTAATGATAAAAATTAAACTTCCATATATTTTAGATTCATTGCACACCAACTGAAATATTTCAGGTCTTTTATTGTTTTAATACTGATGATTTTGGCATATAGCTCATGAAAACCCAAAATTCCTATCTCAAAAAATTAGCATATCATGAAAAGGGTCTCTAAACGAGCTATTAACCTAATCATCTGAATCAACTAATTAACTCTAAACACCTGCAAAAGATTCCTGAGGCTTTTAAAAACTCCCAGCTAGTTCATTACTCAAAACCGCAATCATGGGTAAGACTGCCGACCTGACTGCTGTCCAGAAGGCCATCATCGACACCCTCAAGCAAGAGGCTAATACACAGAAAGAAATTTCTGAACACATAGGCTGTTCCCAGATTGCTGTATCAAGGCACCTCAGTGGGAAGTCTGTGGGAAGGAAAAAGTATGGCAAAAAACGCTGCACAACGAGAAGAGGTGACCGGACCCTGAGGAAGATTGTGGAGAAGGACCGATTCCAGACCTTGGGGGACCTGCGGAAGCAGTGGACTGAGTCTGGAGTGTAAACATCCAGAGCCACCGTGCACAGGCGTGTGCAGGAAATTGGTTACAAGTGCCGCATTCCCCAGGTCAAGCCACTTTTGAACCAGAAACAGCGGCAGAAGCGCCTGACCTGGGCTACAGAGAAGCAGCACTGGACTGTTGCTCAGTGGTCCAAAGTACTTTTTTCGGATGAAAGCAAATTTTGCATGTCATTCGGAAATCAAGGTGCCAGAGTCTGGAGGAAGACTGGTGAGAAGGAAATGCCAAAATGCCTGAAGTCCAGTGTCAAGTACCCACAGTCAGTGATGGTCTGGGGTGCCATGTCAGCTGCTGGTGTTGGTCCACTGTGTTTTATCAAGGGCAGGGTCAATGCAGCTAGCTATCAGGAGATTTTGGAGCACTTCATGCTTCCATCTGCTGAAAAGCTTTACGGAGATGAAGATTTCATTTTTCAGCACGACCTGGCACCTGCTCACAGTGCCAAAACCACTGGTAAATGGTTTACTGACCATGGTATTACTGTGCTCAATTGGCCTGCCTACTCTCCTGACCTGAACCCCATAGAGAATCTGATGGATATTGTGAAGAGAAAGTTGAGAGACGCAAGACCCAACACTCTGGATGATCTTAAGGCCGCTATCGCAGCATCCTGGGCCTCCATAACACCTCAGCAGTGCCACAGGCTGATTGCCTCCACGCCACGCCGCATTGAAGCAGTCATTTCTGCAAAAGGATTCCTGACCAAGTATTGAGTGAATAACTGAACATAATTATTTGAAGGTTGACTTTTTTTGTATTAAAAACACTTCTTTTATTGGTCGGATGAAATATGCTTATTTTTTTAGATAGAATTTTTGGGTTTTCATGAGCTGTTTGCCAAAATCATCAGTATTAAAAAAATAAAAGACCTAAAATATTTCAGTTGGTGTGCAATGAATCTAAAATATATGAAAGTTTAATTTTTATCATTACATTATGGAAAATAATGAACTTTATCACAATATGCTAATTTTTTGAGAATGACCTATATATATATATATTATTATATATATATAAATTTTTTTCTTCTTTTTATTTCTCACTTATTTGTGATTTCACATAGGGTCTGGTCTTAGCTGGTTTAGCAGACATGGCACGTCCAGCAGATAAACTCAGTACCTCCCAATCTGCTGTGCTGACAGCCACAGGTATATATCACAACTTTTTTTTTTTTAAATGTGCACATTTAGAAGTTCCAAATCTCGTCCACTCTATGTTTTTCAGGTCTAGTTTGGTCCAGGTATTCCCTGGTTATTATACCCAAGAACTGGAATCTATTTGCTGTAAACTTCTTTGTTGGAGGTGCAGGAGGATCACAGCTCTACAGAATATGGCAGTGAGTACATTCATTCACTTATAGAATAAATTCAGTAGTGTGCGATGTAAAATCCTATATATGGAATGTTCTTGATTTTAGACAATTTTTCAACTATTAGACTGTCTTGCATAGTAGCCATCTGATGTCATGTCATTCACAACAGCTACATGTGAACCAGTTCTGGATCAGTCCATGGTTGTGAGAGATCAACAGAGGGAAACTTAAACATCAGCTATGTAGATGTATATAATAAAAAATCTTATAAAAGGAATCAACTTTACGGTCCAATTTAATCCCTGATAATACCTAAAATGGTAATTCAAAGGGTGTATATATTTTTTCCTCCCTTGAGGTGTACTTATTTTTTCCCCACCCAAACACTTATTTAATTTGTTAGGCCACTTTAAATTAAATGGGATGCTTTGTTGCTGATGTATTTTTAAAAAACAAAAATTCTGTTCTAAAACTCTTCCCACATTTTATCAGCTCTGAACTCTAAGCTTGTTTTTTGGTATCTACACTCTATCACGATTTTCAAATGTAGCAATAAAGCAGACAGGGTCTTCCAGCATATTGTGCTATTTAGGTGTGTGACTACTTGTGGGGGATTTTCAATATATGTGCTCTTTAATCCCCACAGGCATAACAGGGAACAGAAGGCAAAGGATAAAGAAGCACAGGCTTGATACCAGGGCTGTGTAAAGTGCACCTAGAGGACCGAAAGGGACTCTTCTTAACTGGTACCCCAGAAACTTCCCCTCCATCATCAGTCATCCAGTAGAGCCTCCAGACACTTTCTTCATGAACAGAGATCATCTGATTTTTTTTAGAGTTCAGGTCATTGTCCCGAGCCACTAGTACCTATAGCAACAATTAATAAGGTTGTTACACAAAATGTTACATATTCATATTAGTATGATTGTGCATTCTTTAAAATGCTTGTTTTTGAAATGCATCTTGATAAAGGTGCTTTCCATCCAATGCACTTTACTCAGCCTGTCATATTATTAACGGAATGTCTCCAAATAAATTTTATAACACTCTTTCATTGTTTGTATTTCTTAGGAAATATTTATTAAACAGCTGTAATATTTTTTTTTATTCCACACAGTCATATTCATAACATTAAATAGTTTGTCAAAACCCATAAATTACGAAATATAAACTGAACTGTATTGTAATATTGGACATTTTTAATTCATATCAAAATAAAGTAACATTAAAGTCAGATTTACTAAAAGCACCTTGCACTTACTATCAAGTGTGCTGTTACATGCTCACATGTGCATTAAAGGGTTAGTTTTGTTTTGTTTACAGCGTGCGTCTCCCTCAGACTGTAAACGAAGCTCGGGCGCACCAGACACACGTCAGCTCGTCTTACGTCAGCAGACTCATGAACTAACCCTTTAATCTCTCTAGTTATTCACCTGTCTGGCATTCTACATAATAATGAGTATCAGAATATCATACTACTCATACAATTTCTACTCATATTATGCAAATTTTGACTACTACATTTTGACAGAATATGCAGCAAACAACCCAAGCACATAAATCCCTCAATATAAGCACGCAGCTTGTCCGTTTCATTTCTCTCTTTTTTATATTTTTTTATATGTAAACGATTTCCTGGATGATAATTAAACACCACTTCCGAATTAAAGATGACGGTAATGCCACATTGACAACAGTCTCGCATACTTCTATTTGAAATGTTTGCTGTTTCACATTTGTAAATGTAAAACAGAAGGGAGTATATCTTTTTGTGACAGTACACTGCTGACCCCGTATGGTACTAACTGCATTGTGCTCAGTGGAATGAAAATGAGACGTCAATGGAAATGCAGATTTTGTGATCTACATCCACATAAACAATGCCGATGTACGCTCAACGCTGGTATAATTACAACTAAAAAAGAAATGTACAATTGTTTCTGTTTCCTCTTTACAAAAACTGCATTATGGAGAACCCTCTTTAAACTTAGCTACTGATAAAATCATGACATGGATAATATCTGTTTATTATTTTAAAGTGATTTTCTTTGACTTTATTACGAATTATATATTTATTAATATGTGACCACAGATTCTGAAAAAAAGCTAATTAAAATCCTGTTTCCATTTCAGGTGAAACACTTTTTTCTTTAGTTAATAGAAAGGCCCCAAACAGTGTGAGCCGGAAGAGAACCAATTACAGGATTATACTTCTTTTCAATCTGAATAAGGTGAAGTAGTTTCGGGGAAATACAATGAATTAGTTTTAAATATTGCGATTTCGTATTCAGCCATCAATATCTGGATTGGCGCCTAGTATGCCTAGTATGAATGTCATCAAGGTGACGTCAGCGCATTCGACCAATCAGAGACATCTATATAGGCAAGAGTTCCTCACTGCAGTGCAGAACATTAAATATGTTTTTCATTGAAACTACATTCTTTATAATAACCGAACAACACAATATTGTTTTTGGTCTTGGTCAGTAAATAAAAAAATTAAAAAAATCCCTCCACCAACAGTTAATCTATGGATTGGCGGATGCACAATTACGAAACAAAAAGACGAATTTGGGATTAAATTGCAAACTTGTCACATTTGGATTACTGTCCAATCAGACCAGGAAGTTGTACGGAGCAGCCTCAATGACGTATGCAGTCGACAAATGCGACCTCAGTTATGGAGGTAAAACATTATGAACGTCCTTTGATGCAACGTAAAAACTGTAAAATGATTTCTCATTATTTCCTATTGAAGCGCGATATGTGATCACACCAAGTCATATGACCAGTATCTTATTCCTGTTTATAACCACAGACAAGAGCGGAAACGTGTGATGCGTGATTTGAGTGTTAGCAAACGCTTCTCGAGTCTCGACTCTCTGTCCTCTGATCTATTCTGCTTCAGTGACTCGGTCATTTCGTTATTTTTTTGACTGACTGTTGGTCATGATTTTGGGTTCATAATGGATACATCAAAGCAGTCAGCATCAGCAGCACGTCAGGACTGGAGAATCAGTGCAGTAGGTGAGTTAATGATTGATGCAACATTCATTCACAGCGTCGAGAATATGCAGTTACATGAATTCTCAATCTTTATGTCATTGTATGCATGCTTTAACATCCGCGGCATCTTAAACAGCATCCATTCATGCACCAAAATAAAATCGTTTTGATATTTTTCGTTTCAGACTCTAAAACCTAACTTGTGTGGAAAAATGGTTTTGTTTTGCAATGGAGTAGTTAATTATTGATGCTATTAATAAGTAAATAAAACATTAGCATGTAGCCTGCAAATATTGTTCCGTTAAGTAAACATTGCATTAAAAGTTAAAATAGTAATAAAATGAAAAGCAGAGAAAATTTTTTTGACATCCCTGCATTCCAAATATAGTTTGATAGTAATATATTGTATAAAAATTAGATTAATGATTTAAGTAATATTTTCTGTGCTTTACTAGACAATTTTGAAGTAGAAGTAATCAGTTTTGATTTATTTGTATCAGTTAATAACTAGCTGAAATAACTATTGCAAAAAATAACAAAGACTTGAGATTTAGGCCACAGCCACTGCCGAGACAGTGTCCCACGTCGCCATCGCAGAAGGTAGGAGCCATGGTAGTGTAGAGACAGATTAGACGCCACCATAGAGACGTCCGGAGACAACAATGATGTGGTGTGAGCCCGAAGAACCGATGCAGCGACCGGATTCCGATGACCTAGACGACCACGACAGAGCCGCAGTGACGACCCACTGAGATGGCAGCAGGAATCCAGAGGGCTTAGGTTGAGTTGAAATGACTGAGGGCGGAATCGGAGCCTGATGAAGGGCAGAGCTAGCCAAAGGAGTATAGGGCTGTAGAGCAGCAGATGGCCCGCAAGTCTGCAGCGGAAGCGCGGTGATGTTTGACCCAGGTGAAGCCGACGTTCCGTGGGAGCCAGGCGAGGCCGAAAGTTCGATGGTCACTGCTGACATTGAGGGAGGAAAGAACACAACTGACATTGAGGGAGGAAGGAGCACAAGAGTCAGGGCGACAGGTCGAGGAGCTCCCCACGGGCTCCCCACATCTAGGCAGAGATGGCTCCCAGCAGTCCAGACGTGTTGCCACTCCACTGCAACGACTGGGTGGCAGGAGTGGCTGGGGACTGAAGAAGGGACTGAAGACATGCACAGATATTGATGAAACATAAAGTCATTAGAGGTGGTGGAGGAAGGCTGGGTGGACCAGCGTGATCAGGACAAAACAGACAGATTCATGTGGAAGCAATGGGGGCAGGGTATCATACTCCTGAAAAACACAGAGTTCCAGTGAAGTGGTTAGGGCTCACATCCATCCGCTCAAACACCACTTGCATTCCCATGGCGATTAATAAAGCAGCCGGCTCACACACCTGGTCAGACATGCGTTACTCATGGCAGTGTTTTGCCCGTCGCTCTCATGGGCGCTGACTCTAACGCCATGGCGGAGACGCTCTCGCTGGCAATGGTGAGTGGTGATTTGCAGGGCGCCAGGACCCAATCCACTAAGTCGATGAAGCTCCCTCGAGGACCTTACCTGGACAGCTGCGCTCTGGCGGCAGTGTTCAGGCCTGCAAGCAGGAAGGGACAGAGGCAGTTGTCCGGATACGATGTTAAATAGGAGAGGTTAAGGTTCTCTACCAAGGGTTACTCGAGGGACTATCCCCCTGCTCAAGGCACAACAGTCTAATTACAGGGAGGTCCATGGTGACGGAAAACACAAAAAACAAAACTAATAAAGAACAAAAGTCTTTAATAATCCACATTGAATGTAATCCAAATAGGTATGCAAACAAAACAGAACCTTAACATAGACGAGACCAGGGGCCTGTTTCAATAAGGAGGTTCAACCAACTCTAGTTAAAACTTGAACTCTGAGTTGACTTACCCTGAGATGGCAAAGTCTGAGTTTTCGGTTTCAGAACATCTGAATTGAGCTAGTTCAATCAACTCTGAGTAGGTTGACTCTTGAGTTAAGCAAGTGCACCACGACTATGAAAAGCCATGATCAATGGAGCTCCGAAATTACGATTCACCATGGCAACAGCACCAGACAAAAAGACGTCCACACACTTCCGAGTCAATACACAAGTATAATTCTTATTCACTGTTATATTATCAGGTGAAAACTGACAGAAAGGTAAGTTATTGAACGGATACTCATTTTCATGGTATCCCACAGGCAAAAAACAAAACAAAAAACATGGCAGCAACTAAAAATGAACAATAAATTCATAATTCAATTAGTTAAATCTTTAACCCCTTTACTGTCACCCGCCCCCCCTCCCAGTAGATTATTGCTGAAGTGAAAGCACTTCAAAAAACGAAAGTATGAAAAAGTTATGGAAGTTTAAATTTACAGTAAATCAAATATACTGTACTTAATATTTTTTCTTTTATATAAAATATAAATTTTACAAAATAGATTTTACTATAAAATGAAAGCCATATATCTAACCAAGTTTTGTTCCAAATTTAAAGTTCATATTACAAAAATTGAAGTTCCCATGAGATTTAGTTTAGGCGTAATACCAAAAATAGCCATCGGGCGACATACATTCCATTGAAATTAATTGTATGCATTCTGCCGTAACAAATTAATACATTTCTATCCAAATATCTCTTGTCACTAAATATGGATCCTTGAGACTCAGACCTTTCTGACAATATTTGTTTTGTCAAGATTAGAAAAGGTTTTGTTAATAAATTATGAAACATGATGATGCCCAAAATGGGAGGAGCCAGATAAAATTATTCAGAATACCGTTTCTATGGTAAGGCCACGTCTAATTTCAAAACGGTTTTCACAGGATGAATTCTGAGTTTGTAAGCTCTCAAATGATACCTAATTTATGATAACTACTAAAATATGTGATGTAATAAAAAAAATTATATATAATATTATACTTTTTAGAGGATATTTTATCATTTTTTATTGACAAATACTAGATTATATGTTTTATGAACTTTTAGCATTAAAAACCAAAGTTTCAATTATTAAAAGTGTGTTCGTCAACTTTTTGTGACAAAGGTCAGAAACTTCTGTGATGTAGATTTTTTGAGATGCACTCTTGTCATAAATTCATCTACTGTTCCTACATAATTTGTAATAAAAAAACAGCGCTAAAATATCTATTTAGGAGTCTTAGACCTTTCCAACGATATATAGGTTGTCATGATTAAATTAGGATTTAATAGTAATATATTGAAGTAAAGTTAGGCGTCCCGCTAGCAGGACGGTGCCAGTTAAAGCATAAAAGGTTCATGGCTGTAGGCTACTCGACTTAAACATTTGACATTAAATAAATATAATTCAGTGTTTATTTCAATGTGCAGCAGCTGTTTCCACATAGTATCATGCTCTTGTCACATAATTAAATGTTCTCTAATCCAACCTGTTAAATTTTTTTAAATTAGGCTAATAAAATTAACATTTTGACTTCTACTGGGCCAACAGCAAGAAGGCATAGGCTGGAGCTACACCATCACTGATAGATGAAGAGGAGATACACAATATTGGAAGAATCAAATCAATTGTGAATAATTTGTGTGTATTTAACAGCTGTGGTGGTGGTTACGGCATATATCTCAGACTATCCTTCCATTCCATACAGTAATCCTTCAATTCCATTCAGTAATCCCTTTCATTTTCGGAAGGTGCGATGATGGGAATATGCATGTCATCAATGCATCCAACCACATTGGAAATCTTAAAGGAAAATCTAATTATTAGGTTACTTTCAGAGGTCACAGCAAGATGTTATCAAATGAACAGAATTCTCAACCACTGTCCTGCAATCCTGTGAAACTTCTCTTTGATGGAGGAAACAGGAAACAACACAAAAACTCTCAGAAAGAGCGTGAATGCGAGGCACATTTTCCTTCCCGCTCTGATACAGCAGCTTTACTAATGTGCTCTCTCCGATGTTATATAGAACAATGTGCCATGAATGAATGTACTGCAAAAATGGTTTTCTTACTTAGAATTTTTGTCTTGCTGTTTCCTGTCAAAATATCTAAAGATTATTAAATTAAAATGCATTTATTAAAAGAAAACCTGGGTTTACATAAGAAAACCTGCTCCCGACCAGGTTAGGTTAAAAAAAAAAAGTTACTGACTCTGAGTATAAGCTACCTCTCTTTCAGAAACGGACTTGACTAACTCTGCTTTCTCAGGTTTGACATACATACCTCCCATTCTGAAAAGGAAAACCCAGAGTTTGTCTCATTTATGGGTTAACATACTCAGAATTTTCACTTAACCTCCTTTCTGAAACAGGCCCCTGACAACTAAGAACAGAAACACAGGAACTTAAATACAGGTGCAAATAAGGTGATTAAGGACACACAGCTGTCAGTCATGACGAATCAAAACAACATCCAGGATTAACTAAGGGAACTGGTGCAAATTGAAAACAAAGTTCATGTGATGAGTGTGAGTTTGACAAGTTTTCAGTGTATAATTTGAATAAACAGTAGATTAAATATATTATATATAGATAATTCTACTAAATCTACTAAATGAGTGATTTTCTCTTTGTCTTTTCTTGTTTGATTAACAATAATAATGACAGATGGCGGCTGTCAATAATTAATACTGATTGCATGGATCTAATATACTATACACATGCTGTTCCCAACTGTTTATGTGTATTTCAAGACAACCTACGGTGTTTAAGCGAATACTCACCAAGCCGGCCATTTTGACACGAGTACACAGAAAGCCAAATGTAGAACAGTATAATTTTTTGAATTTTGAAGCTTAATTCAGTTTTAATTACTCAAACACGTCCTGCAGTTTAGCAACAATAGACTGTATTTTACGACAATGACTGATCTAGCTGATGTGGACGTTAAGTTTGGGCTTTTAGGGAGGAACAAAAACTCATAGCGGTAAAGGAAAGAAATGCACTAAAATATTAAAGCACTCATTTCTTGCTGTCATTGCTGTAGGTTTGCTGTTGCAATGTCTCCACTCTCCGCAAAGACATTGCAAATTTATAATCCTTTTCAGACACCTGGTAGAACCTCGAGAACGGTGAATGTAGTGAAGAAATTTTAGACTATTTTACCAAGTCGGTACAGAAATTTAAAAAATGCGACGATACTGGTTTAACCCAGGTCACTCAACACCTGTTGATGTAAGAAAAGGGGAAAAAAAGACTAACACTCATGAATATGTAAAACAGTAATTTTATTTTATTAATATCTGTGAAGAGAAAATAAGAAAATACATAAATTAAAAAAGTGATTTCATTTAATAAGATGAAGTTTGCTCCAATTAGACAAGTGGGAAGTTAGCCCCGCTTTAACGGGTGGAGCCAGGACACAGACATATGGAGGAATTTTTGGTGCAAATCAACTGAACGCCTGTAACATTGAAATTTGTAGTTGTAGAGAATAGCTACACATATGTATCAGTAAATTTGAAGTCACAGAGAGAAATGTTTTAAGAGTTGCGAACTTGTAGACTTTTTTTTCTCAAACACAACACAACTGTTACACCTTATAAAATTCTTCATTGCAGGTGGACAAATCCTATTCTACAAATCACAAAATAAGAAACTCGTACGCTCACATTTTTGCTACAGTTGCGTCTGTGAATATGGTGCAAAACACATTTAAACACCCGCAACAAAAATGTGAAGTCACAGAGAAATTTTGCTCATCCACAAATCAGTATGTGAATTCATCCACTGACAGTTGCACACTTGTAGAATATTTTCTCACAAATATCTTGTGTTTTTTTCTAGCACAAACATAAGTACATAACTACTACAACTGCTTGAATCTGCTGCGATGAATCTCAAACACTGTTTTTCGATTTCAAGTGACAAGATTTGCGCGCTCTCCCTTTTGATTTAAAGGCCATGGTGCAGGTTAAACACCACTGTCGATTAATTGGTAGATAAAGCAGTCAAGACATGTATATAAAGTTAGAAATGTCTACAAAATGGTGTTAAAGTCTAGTTATTGTAGTTTTTGGTTAGTAACGGTTATTTTTTACGGCGAAGATGTCACACGAGGTAGACGCGGTGTAATGTAGCCTCAGCCGTTCTCAGCTACTTGAACTAATTCTAGCAGACTGGCACTGACTACTATGGCGTCTAACTGGGATGAGGAAGAGGTGGCAAGACCCACAGTTAACATTTATGATGGCCCACAGCCATACAATTTCGAACCGTTTAGACGTGAGAGGGCGAATGAGGAAATACCGAGAGCCGATGGCCGTCAAAGACAAATAAATGCATGGTCAGAGGAGAATGAATGGAGAGTTGGTGTAGTGTCCTGGTGAGTTGCTACCATTTAGAAACGCAGCAATGTCTGCTGGAGCTAGTAGTCAATGAACAGCAGTGCATAAAATAATTTATTTTTTTTACTGTCAGTGAATAGCATCGATCAAGTCTACGTTTTCTTTTTATCCAGTGACAGTGATTATGTCGTTGGCTCAGAAAAGTAACATTACCCTAAACTTAGTCAGAAGATCTATAAATATAATGCAAGCTTGACAGTCCCACCTGTGAGTGTTTATTTTTAAACTTTTACCTCTTTCTCCGGTGAAAATGTTGTTTCACCGTAGCCGACGCCGAGTAGGCTGGTCATGTCTTCAGTGTGATTATTGTTGATAGTGCCAACTCGTTTTCCTCGCGATTGATTGTCATTGACACAGTCAGGCTTACCGGGAGAGGGAGTTAGTAGTAGAGCCCGACCGATATGGATTTTTGGGGGCCGATGCCGATACCGATATTAGGGAGTAAAAAAAGCCCGATACCGATATATCGGCCGATATTATTTATGTGTATATTATAATACAGTAGCAATATTATTTATGTGTATTATAGTACAGTATACCAGTCAAAAGTTTGGACACTTTCCTATTGGTGTGTACAAACTTTTGATGAGTACTTTACACAGTAGCTATAAACAGAATAAATATATTTTATAAACACGTTTTGCAATGATCACTCAAATGTGGTAATCAAACACTTGTGTGACACAGATATGTAATGGAGGCAGGGGGAATGATAGAATGAGAATTATACAGCTGAGCTGTAACCAAACTAGTTTGCATTGCATGTTATATTATATTATATTATATTATATTCTAAATACTGTTGCATAATCTTCACTAACGACGACTTTGTCTTTTAATTTAGTCATAACTTGTATCAATAAATATATAAAAAGTGTCACTGACAAAACCTTATTATCTTCTATTTTTACTCTTAATTCCTCTAATCTCTACCAGTGGAGGAAGAACTCAGATCTTTTTACTAAAGTAAAATGAATAATATCATAATGAAAACGTTTTTAATTACATATGTACAGTACTTTTATACTATTTTAAATAATTAGTAAGCAAAATGTACTAAACGTGAAACTAGGCTACTCTTAATGCAAAATGGCCCTATATAAAGTGTTAAAATTATATACATTTTTGGAATATTGCTTGATGTTGTAACGTAGCGTTATCAGGCAGAATGAGCTTTAACACTGTGTCTACACCGGACGCGGCCGTTACTGCTCGCGTCGCAACAGCCGTTTACCCTAGACAAAGCAGAATCAGTTTACTGTCGGAGATCGCTCGCGCCACGCATTTTAATCAATTTTTCATCAACCAATTGCCTTAATAAATAAGAAGAAGGCCCAAATATAGCAGACAATATAATCAGGACTTCTCAGCTGCGCGCTTGCAATAGTTTACAAGCTCACACAATACGTGACAGAGGCTTGTAGCAGAGAAATCAATTCTGTGAATTACACTGCGCAAATCACAAGTAGGCTACTACCCACCGGATGAAGAAGGGTTGGCTCTCAGTCTCCACAGGCTACATAAAATATTCATTTTATTTTATTTTATTTTATTTTTCGTGTTTGCATTTATGAGGAAAAAACAATGTTACAGACGCGACAGTTCAGCACTACGGACGTGAGCGCTCTGAAAGCGGCACTAATGCTTTGAAACTTTCACATAGACATCAAACAGAAAGCACAAAACCTTTCGTTTCAAAGTGAATTTCGTTTTGTATTAATTGTATCTTAATTTTAATCAATGTTTCATCAGCCTTTTGCCTGGATTTAATTTATAAGAAGTAAATTTAGCAGACGATAGACAATATCGACACGGAGGCGCCTGCGGGTGAACTGGAGCTCGTCTCATGAACCGAAACTCAGCGTATAGACCTGAGAATTGAAATATATCTATATTGAAATGTCTACTTTTAAACAGAACAATTCAAAACGAAAGACAGACAGACTCATGTAATCGTATGAAATGTGCATTTCTCTCTGGCGCGCGCTCACTGAAGATCGCGAGTCAGCATCGTCAACTTCATCTTTGGCTGACACTGACTGAAAACACTAGTTTATTAATAAACTATTAAAATGTCTCCTTGCTATATTTGTTGTATTCATAATCATTATTTTTGCCAGTTCTTGTGACAGCTTTTAGGTGCTTTATTGGCAGCGCCACCCTTACATGAATCACCGTACCCGCATTTTTTAAAATATTCATTTATCGGCCATTATAAATGCCGATACCGATAGTTAGGAAAATGCCTAAAATCGGCCGATAATATCGGCCCGCCGATATATCGGTCGGGCTCTAGTTAGTAGTAATCGTCTGTGTCGCTGTGTTTGGCAGGAGTCTGTGTGGGCGGTGTCGTCCCATGGAAACTGTGGTGGAGAGCTTGTGTTGTAGGGAGGTGAGCGCGTTTTGTCGCTGGTTGAGGATCTCTCCCCGCGGCCAGCAGATGTAACGTGCCTAACGCAGCATCCTGGATTTGAGGCATGCTGCCTGAATCCGTTTGTGCTACACATAGCTTATTCACACTTCAGGCAGGATCATGGCCCCCTTCAAGCCAGCACGCACGAGTATGTTCATGGTTTATGTTTACTTTACCAATCTTTTTACTGGGAGTCCTTTGAACAACAGCTATAGGTGACAAGAGATGTGTTGCATGCACAAACATGCATAAGAGACAGGCTTCAAATGACGTTTCCAACCTACTTACAGAGTTTAAAACTTACGAATCTTTCCTACTTATCCCTAGGCAATACCGGTACACTGCGTACAGGCAGGCTATACGCTGGGTTTATGGAGTTTTAGGGAGGAGTATAAGGAAGCCTCTACCCTCTTGTGTGGTTTCAACCATAAGGCAAAACTTCCAAAGTGGTGACGAGACCTATCAGGGCTTTCAATGGCCTCGTTTGAATGAGAATGAATAAAAATAATTCTGTAAATAAATATTAATAAATAAATATTCTGTTGTGATTGCCCAATTGCCCTTAAAATGTTATAAAGTACACAGAACACATGAATTTTAATAAGTAAAAACAGTTTATTGGCATTGCTTGTAAGGGTTACTACATTTATTTGTATAGCACTTTTCATACATGGAATGCAACGCTTTAATTTCATTAGTACTCTGGCAGAAGTATTATGTATCAATTGTAGCTTCGCTAAAGAACTCTTCGAAAGGCCAGTGTACACAGCATTGCAGTAATCAAGATGAGAGAAAATAAAAATATGTATGAGTTGCTTAGCATCATCCAAGGATAAAAATGTATTTCTCAGATGCCTGCAAAAGTGTGGTCTTACCTGAGGGTCAACTGATGGTTCTCGTACTCACTCACACACACGCACGCACGCACGCACACACAGTCACACACACACACACACACACACACACACACACACACACACACACACACACACACACACACACACACACACACACACACACACACACACACACACACACACACACACACACACACACACACACTCTTTCATGAATTCATAAGCAGTGTTACATGCAAAAGCACATCAAGCTGACACACAGTGAGCCCAGACAACACCGCACACAGACGTTGACAAGGCACAGGTAAAATGATTGGTAAATTATTTTGAATTACATACAACAAATTTCATGCAAATAACAGACAGAGGAGCAGACATGCAGCATGCAGGACCCCGTGAATGGGGTACAGCGACAATTATTGCCACTTACAAAGACGAAAAAATTTAATGATTTAGTGCAAAGTAAAACCAAAGCAACAGCACACAAAGAAAAAACAAAACATGCAGAATACAGGAAACCACCACCAAATGAGATGACAGGGACAAAAGGAAAGAAGATAACTAAATAAATAGTTACTAAAATAAATTAAAATAAATACTTACAACTAAATCATTGGAATTGTCTGTGGAAATTTTTTTTTTAATAATGTGCATTTAGGTTCTCTTGTAGCGTGACTGCCGGGCTAGGAAGAGGCTGACGGCCTCCTCCTTAGGAACCTGTTCAAAGGATTTGGCGATGGGGGCGGGTGCATCGGAGGACAAATTAGTGCTAACCTCTCGAAGAGCTGCAGGTGAATGGGTGTAGCTTTCCTGAAGGGCCTTCATCAATGATGTTGCATAACCTGCAGACATAATAATAATAATATTTAATAAAGATCATTGCCAGTGATCACAGATGTCCCGTGAGCCATCTCAAAATATGATAGAACTGCATGACACTGCTTACCGTATGAGACTGCCTCTTTGATGGGACGCACCACATGGGCACCTTTTCTGAAGCGCGGATACCGCACGCAGTACTTCTCCGTCCCATCACTTCTCCTTGCTGTCTCCCGGTTGCCATTGTGATTATAATGCAGCGCCGCTAAGAGAAGCCTACAAAAAAACACATTTACAGGCTATGTATTAATTTAATCAATGTGTATGGAAATGTTCTGATTGCATAGATACTGGCAATGTTTTAGACTATATGATAATATCTACCCCTTAAAATACCCAAGTTTTACCGTGAGACCATCGGGGGGGCTTCAAAGAACACTGTGTCCCAGCGTCAGAAGTGGAGGAGGGCAAGGGCTGATCCCCAGTATAGACACTCTCCACAGTGTCTACACTGTCCACAGTCTCCTGCTGTGAGGTGTCTATCAACATCTTGCAAAAACAAATATGAAAAAGGGTCAGCAAAATGCAAGGGTGTAGTGGTGAAATAAGAGGTGGGTAAACTATGAATACTTAGAAGTGATTCGCAAGCACATTGGGTGCACAAGCACATTGCAGGAGCACATTAAAATAATCATTTATTTTCAACTTGGAAGCTCCCGACCAATCTGTTGTGGCAAAAATTCATCTCAAACAAACATCACTGCGTAAGAGACACTCAGAGTCAAATTATATAAAATAGAAGTATTTATTCTTGCAAGAATAGGAGCAGTCTAATACACAGTTGTTACCCTGTGCAGAAGAGTGACACACCCCCAGACAGACTGAACTAGCTTTTATCTTAGTTTCAAGGCCTTCTTCCCCCCAGAGCCTTCCTCCCAGTAGTTTTCCATAGACGTCACTAGTTGGCCCACTAAGCTCCCCTGCACCAAATGGCCTTCTGACATCTAGGTCAGAGGTCCTTGTTCGTCTGTTCTCTGGAGTGTCTCCCCCTTCTGCCTCCCCAGGTACATAAACAGAATCTTCTCTCACTACAAGTGAGAGACACACATGTGACATTATTTGAATCATCTATATTTTACTAAAGATCAATGAATATCATTAAAATTGCCACCACAACTCCTCACTTTTTATCATTATGATTACCCATAATCACAATAATAAACAATAAGACAAATTTTAAGTCATATCATCACACTTATACTCTTCATCTCTGGTTTTCACTGACCACTCTCTTAAACATTTGTGAAATAACATTTGGAAAAGTAAAAAGCTTAGGCTGTTTTTGTGGGGATAGTCCCTTAAGTATTAGCAAGCAAGTAAAGACTTTATCTGCGGCCGGGCTGAATGAATAAGCACTGTTATTGCACTCCCGACCTAGGTCGGACCCTCAGTCACCTCAGTATAAACAAGAAATAGTGTATAGTTTAAGTAGGAAACACATCAATTTAACACCCTGGTTATCATTACACATCTTGAAACCCACATGGCATTTCAACAGGCTAAGAAATACGAAGAAATAAAAGTAGAATAAAATCCCTCATTTCGACCCCTCTCCTTGTACGTCAACACATAGCGGATAACCACAGCTTTTAACCTTCTGTTCATATCAAAAACATTCATAGAAATAAAGAAAAAGAAAAGGAAACATACACTTTAACACATGTCACAGTAGCTCCCACTACTTGTATCATCATATTTTGTTCATCCAATTGAACAGACTCCCAGCTTTAACCAGTCTCTGTACTGAGCTGGAAACACACTATAATGCATGGTAAACATAACAATATTGATAATCCTATCGCTGAAATTGGTAGTACAGTACCCCCAACCCCCCAAAGATTAACCAATCTTATCCATTTACCATCAGTCCACGCCCATTTCCATACATCGCCTCCATTTTCCTAACCATATTTTCTTAACTTTTAACTCGATTCAGCCAATGGTTTTACTTAGTAAGCTCTATTTAACACCATATTTAATAAAATCTATCCAGAAAAGGTTTTATATTTTTTATTTATCCATTCTTTTAACCAATGTAGTTGTTCAAAATTAACTCTAATATTTCCATTACGGACACAATCAATATATTTTCTACATTTACAATCAAATCAATACCTAGTTTGATTCAATCAAACAAAATCATCACAAAAACAGATTCTTCTGTTAAACTTAAACCATCAGTTGTGTTGATCATCTCATTCGCCCCACGGACGTTCCGTGTTCTTTTACCTTTAACTTTTAATTCAAACATGCTGTGGTTCTACTTAATAAGCTTCAACAATTATCCCTATAATTTACATTAATTAATAGATCTTCTCTTCCCAAAAACATTTTCCTTAAATATTTCCTAATGAATAAGTAACCAATCAAATCTTTGATCTAGTGTATATCAATACTAAGCCCTATTTTGATTTAATCGAATCAAATCCTCAAAATAATCACAAAACCACATTCTTAAACCATTAGTTGGTTCACATCCTCCTCCAGGCGTGTTGATCATCTCGTTCGCCCCATGGACTATGGGATGGTTGTGGCCTGTTGGTGTAGGTGAGAGGCTTGGACCCAGTTGTCACACTCTCCAACCATTTTCTGATCCTTATAAGGTTTTCCCTGAAATCACGACCGCACCCCCACTGGAGTGAACTGTCACCTGTGAATGGAGACCTTAAGTATTTTGTTAGTGACCGCTTGACCGCTCCCCTTTGGTGTGACCTGTGGAATCAACAACCTGCATTTTCATAAAACTTTTAACATCAGACTTTATCTACCATATTTTAACTCTAGCCCAGCTTAAGGCATCTTTGCCAGAAATTACATGTGTTTCAAATAAACATATTATTTATATTTGTCTTTTGCCCACCTCAGGGAATTTAGACATTACAAATTTCCACTCAGATTGAGTCTCTATTTATCTAAATAAATAAAAAGGGGAGCGGTTTACATTTAGCAACTGTTAATTCAGTAGCCTACTGCTTCTGCTTATTTGTTCTTACATAAAAATAATTATTCTAGTTCTCAATAACGTTTCACATTTCTCAATCTAAATTTTAATTGTCAAGTTCTCAACCATAGTTTAATATTTGACTTAAGTTTTCTCTTGGAGTTTATCAATCTCCAATTAGGATTCACACTAATTTTGACAAGGCTTCTCTGCATCTTTTGCAGTTATTATAAATCATCTTTGAGATCTGTCTCTCTATATTACCTTTACATATTTTGCAACTCACATTTGTTGGAGTCACAAAAGGATTCACTTTAAGACTTCAATCTTTTGACCTTGTTTTTTTTATCTCTTATTTCTCAGACCAAAAATTGTCACTGTCGTCATTTAAACACTGATCTATTTTCAACCCCACATTATTATCAGAAATGTGTCACGTGTTAAATGGTCCTGCTGACCACAATCAAGACACTCTCTGTCATCTGGTTGGTTCGTGTGTCAGCCTCAACTACAGCATCAGACACCTTGCAGTTTGATCACTGTGAGCTTCCAAAGGGCTTCAACTTAACTGCACACCCTTGAAGCAGTGTGTGTCCCATTCAGGAATGTAAACAGACCCACTGATAAGCAGTTCTCTTTATTCCTTTGACCATCCACCAATGGCGGATTCAATCACAATAGCCAACTCATACTCTTCATCATTATTATTGGCAGAACATAATTTCATGAGCAGCACAGAGAATGCTCAAAATATTCGAATTTGTTTTCTGTCTTTACCTTACTAATTTGGTATTATCGTCAACAACACTAATTACAAGTACTGTTGCTGTTATCCCAGCTTATCTTTTACAAAACATCATCTTCAAATCTCTTCAAAATGAGATCTTCAGAGCAGAGCTGTTTACAGCATTTGCTCTCTTCTGTCTCACTATTTATTTATTTATTTATTTTTTTCCCGGACTGTTCAGTTACTCTTCATAAAGTGTAACAATTTGTACATCATTATTTTCATTACAACTGGTTTGAAGCCTTTTCCCTTCCATCACATGGTCAGTCTGCAGATTCAACTTAATATTATCATTATTGTCTCAGTCTTATCTCTACTGTTTCTCCAAAACAGATTATATTACTCAGTCCGTAAATTACACAGACAACCATTATAGCTACTTGCTTCAACCCTTATTTTCTTAACATTAATAAAATAAAGCAGATATATCATCATTTCAATCATTATTTTATCAAAATCTAGAATTGTTCCCCATTCTGCTTAAAACATTCTTCATATCATGTTAATCCCTGTCAATCATACAATGCCTTATTTTATTCTAAAACTTTTCATATCATTTAAACAGTTAATTTGACTTCCATAAATTCTGTCAGACCATGTCTATTTTCATCACATATAGTTTTCTACTATATTTCTCCTTTCTTTTCCCTACATGCCAGTTCCTTCATTATCCTCTCCTTTCTTTTCTCAAACATGCCAGTTCCTTCATTATCTTCTCCTTTCTTTTCTCAAACATGCCAGTTCCTTCATTATCTAACCAGTACATGATTGTTTGCACAATCCCCACACACACATGTCTCACACACCACCTTTTTGTTTTTTCACTTCCCTCTTCCACCAAGTCTCACTTACAGTTCCCTCTATTTCACACAGACAGCCTTATTGCTTCTTCCTACTTCAATATCTAAAACATACATTTCCCCCCATACTTTCCTAGTTCTACAGAAAACCGGTGTATCAAATTTGGCATGCTTACTCTGAGATTTTCCCATACTGGCTGTTTTCTGTTCCCTGTGGATTTCTCTTCAACGCGCGTTTTCTCTAATCTGTTTAGGCGTCCCCAACAGACCCGATTCTTTCTTTTAACCCAAATCGGTCGGGTTGCACTATTAGTGCCCTCCTAATTAAGGTTTACCAAAAACTGTTCTGGTTCCCCCTAATTAGCCTCAGTACCTAAAAACAATTTGCTCCGTCGTGGAACAACTAATTTTCAGGGTACCTATCTGTTTGAAATCTCTTGATCTGTTACAGTTCTCACTTAATCCCAGATTATTTATCTGCTTGAAATTTCTTGTTCTGTTACAGACCTCAATTAATCTCAGATCATTTTCCCTCGTATCTGTTTGAAATTTCTTGATCTATATAGATCTCAATTAATCTCAGATTACGTACCACAGAAACAGCCTTCAGCCAATATGGTTCAATTTCACTCTTCTCCCCAATTAAACTGAATTTAATTAACTTACCCAAAAGAAAATAAATTGAACTGTCTCTTACCAGAGATGCTTCTGTTGCCACCGGGTTCTTTCAATTGATTCCAGTGGAGTTTCTCCTGGCCCTGATAGCGGTCGGCCCCTCTCTCTGAAATTTACGAGGTAGAGCTAGAACTGCTCAGTCCAGGTGGCCAAACACCGTCCGCTCTCAGGTCCAGAAGGCACTTCCAAGGAATCCCACTCTGACACCAAAATTGTTGTGGCAAAAATTCATCTTAAACAAACATCACTGCGTAAGAGACACTCAGAGTCAAATTATATAAAATAGAAGTATTTATTCTTGCAAGAATAGGAGCAGTCTAATACACAGTTGTTACCCTGTGCAGAAGAGTGACACACCCCCAGACAGACTGAACTAGCTTTTATCTTAGTTTCAAGGCCTTCTTCCCCCCAGAGCCTTCCTCCCAGTAGTTTTCCATAGACGTCACTAGTTGGCCCACTAAGCTCCCCTGCACCAAATGGCCTTCTGACATCTAGGTCAGAGGTCCTTGTTCGTCTGTTCTCTGGAGTGTCTCCCCCTTCTGCCTCCCCAGGTACATAAACAGAATCTTCTCTCACTACAAGTGAGAGACACACATGTGACATTATTTGAATCATCTATATTTTACTAAAGATCAATGAATATCATTAAAATTGCCACCACAGTACTGAGAATTATTTACTTATCTTTGAAATTCCAAGACGATAAGTAAATATTCCCAGTCATTTCATAAGTCCATCAATAAAATGGGACGTGTGTGCTACAACTAACGTTAGTTTCCCAGTGGAAACAATAACCTATGGCACAGCCGTACCAAAATCAAAACACTGCGAGTGGGTGAGAAAAATGCTAAGAGGGTAAGTTAGGTGCTACACAAGAGAAAAAAGGTTGGGAACCACTGACTTTGATTACAGTACTGTGGACCCAGATATGCGATCCTAATGTTTTACTTGCGTTTAGCCTTCACTAACGTTACAGCCCTGGCGACATGGTCACGGTCAAATATATGTGAACCGTAGAACCGTAGCAGTCAAAAAACAAAACGCGAACAGACCCTTGCGAAAGCCGCTTGATCTGATCCAAACACTCATGATGATATGGACTTTTACCTCAGGGCAATTTTGTTATTTTTCTAATTTTTATTCGTGAATCACGAAATATGCTCTTCTAATGTCAGAGTGATCGTGCTTGTAAATTAGTGGAGGCTGTGTCAAAGGGAGCACGGTATACAAAATACACACAGAGCTAGCTAACACGCAGCTTGAAAACATTAACGTTAGCATGATGCTTACCGTGGCAATTTCTCGCTTGCGGCAGACGGTGTCTCTCGACCTCGGGACAGGGCAAGCAGAGAGGTTTGCGTTCACAGACGGCACGGCGGTAGGAAGTAATTTAGCACTTCTCTCACTCTCTGATTCTCTCACTCCAAGTGAGACCATCTTGGCGTCCCCTGAGTTGTAATCCTCCTCTTTGAAATGCGCGCTGCATATTCTCGAGTAGGCGGTGACAGAGCTAGCTGAAAAATCTGCCCGCCTAATCTTCACAAACTGCACCCAGCTTCGGAAGATCCCTTTGTCCTTGGGGAAGGAATGGACCCTATGTCCAGTTTTGCTGGAGTTTTTGCACCCGCCACAAACACAGTAATAAACCATTTTGACTAACGTTATTTATGATCTACTCTTTATCTATCTCTAAGCTATCTGTTATGCTATGCTATCTCTCACTATATATGCTATGCTTATCTATCTATCTATCTATCTATCTATCTATCTATCTATCTATCTATCGTTATCTATCTATCTTTACTTATAAATCTGTCACTGTCACTCTTTCACTAGCTAGCTACTCCTCGTATCACTCTCCCTCAATGGTAAGGCGGGCCACGGGCTATCGTCTGTCGTCCAACAGTCAGCGAGTACCTCATGTGACGTCATGGAATGCATTGTGGGAGAAATAAGAATCATCGCTAAGCTGTAGCTAAATGCTAACATATAACCTACTTTTCCGTATTATATTTAATTTTTGAGTACCCTACAACATCAAATACAATGGATAACTGTTTAAATGTTTATTACCAACTAGAAAATTGCCACAAAAAAAAAAAAAAAACCCTGCACCATGGCCTTTAAGTGAAATGTGGAGCAAAAGTGAGTTGTGCATCTGTAGATTCACAATTCACTTGAATGTCATCAGTCAATGATTACGGGAAAATGTAGACCTAAATAAATTTTCTGAAAACATAATTGAAAATCAAAATCTCTTGGTTGGGTCTTTTCTTTTTTTCCCTTTTTTTTCTTTTTTGTGGTGTGATTAATATGTGTTTATTATGGGCCTCTTTAAGAGAAAAAGGCTGGGCGGAGTCAAGGAATGACAGGGGAGACCAGAAGGGAGAAAGTTCAGTAAATAAAAGAATGGCAAGTGAGTTTAACACGTTCAATGGGCCTGATCCCTTTTGTTTAATAACACTACATGGTTTCAGAAGTAAAGCTAAATTAGACGCGTGAAAGTGACGAGGGGCGAGATCAAGAGAGCGGAGAAAAAAAAAGTCGGCGGCAGTTGAGCGATCAGCATGAGCGAGGACGACATGGGTACACGGCGCCGCAACAACTCCAGCTGGGTCTAAGCGTGCCTCCGAACGCCACCTTCAGGATTCAGCCTCCGGAGCCGTTCAACTTCGCAAAACCTCAAGAGTGGGAGAAATGGATTTGGCGGTTCTGAAAGATTTCGACTGGCCAGTAATCTACGGCTGGGTCTAAGTGGACAGATAAATTAGTTTTAATGTCCTCTGATTTTCCAGCCAGACCGTGGCTTAAGCTGGGTGCAGACTTGTTTTCAATGCATGGAAGCACTTATCTACTGGTGGTGGACTATTTTTCAGATTTGTGGAGATTGCCAAACCTTACCCTTGCAAGATCTGATGATGTAATAGTACACTTAAAGTCTATGTTTACACGGCATGGAATTCCAGAGATCTTTTTTTTGGATAATGGACCTCCATTTTCCAACCAGCCGGACTATGGATTAGTCACATCACCAGCTGCCCGAGATTTGCTCAAAGCAATGGAGAAGCTGAGCGTCATGTTCAGACGGTAAAGCATCTTCTCAGCAAGAAAAAGGACCCCTATTTGTCAATGCTGGCTTACAGAACAACTCCACTGGCAAATGGTTACAGTCCTGCGCAGCTCCTAATGGGGCGAAGACTACGCACACCAATACCACAGCATCACTTGCTTCTGAATCCAAACCTCCCTGACTACACCACGGTAGCAGCAAAGGAAAAGAGAAGGAGAGAGAAGCAGGCTGCAAGTTACAACACATGTTACCGTGCAAGACAGCTCAGACACCTTCCCTCAGGCAGAGAGTTTGGATTACGGACACTGAGGGTACTGTGGTAGCATCTCATTCATTACCTCGTTCATACCTGGTGGAAAGCCCTCAAGGAAACATCAGAAGGAATAGACGTCATTCCTATGCCAGACACCATACCATGTGCTGAAATTTTTCCAAAAACTGTTTATCAAACAGATGAGGGGGTGCACTGCCCAGAACGTTTAAAAGGGCAAACAGTCAAAAACTCCTATGTTATACAAAACAACATCAGGAAGGAATGTGATCCAACCAAAGAGACTGGACTTTTAAGTCACTGGAGAGCTAATGGGGGGTTTCACATACAGGAGTTAAAATGAAGAAAAGCAAAGGAGTTACTAGATGTACATGGGAAAATTGTTAATGCAGTGTTTTAAAAAAAAAAGAAGGAAAAAAATTGTTTGGTTATTGTTTAATGTGGATATACTTGGTTTAAGTTCAAAAGTAATTTTGAAGTCTAATGAATGGTTTTGTCAATGGCTTACTGTTTTAAGTGTTCTTAGAAGGGGAGATGTGGTGTGATTATTAAGTGTTTATTATGGGCCTCTTTAAGAGAGAAGGGCTGGGTGAGTCAAGGAATGACAAGGGGAGACCGGAGGGAAGAAGTTCAGTCAATAAAACTGAAAGGCAGCACAATCGTTGGCCCGTTCCCCAGGCCAACGCCCCCACGGCCTTGTCTCAGTCCATCCTCCTGAAAGTGTGCGAGCGAGCGGCTGCTCGCCTCAACATTGAGTAGTGGCCAACTCCACAGAGCGACCAGGAAAGGGACATTTATGACGGGAAAGTGTTGGGACCGCCTCCCGGTCCGAGGAAACAACTCTTCCCCGTCCTCCCAGCGTTCTAAAAAGCACATGAGGCACAATTGGAGTGACCCGCTCCATCTTAAACACGGTCTTGCAGGTCTAGAGGTGAAGGATATGGCGGCTTTCGGCATGGGTGATCCCCCGCTATAGAGCCATCGATCGCCAGGTACCTTAACCCAGTCCAGGGGTGCTGCTCGCTCCCCAAAAGCCTAACAAGATGGAGCGTTTCTCTGCCTCTGTGCACCAGGCCTCTTATAGATCCTCGGCCTTGGCTGCCAGTCAGAGATTTTGGACGACTTAAGCAGCTGGACAAGGGATCCCCCTCAACCGCACAGTGGAAGGAGATCATTACTGTTAATGACCTCGTCCTCCGTAATGCTCGTCAGGCTGTCCAAACCTGCGGGCGCTCCATGACACTTTCTGTGGTGGGAGAGTGTGCGCTCTGGCTGAACCTGTCTCGGGCCTACCTGACAGTGAGAAGAGGTGCATCGCGGGCACCCCGGTAAAGGCAGGCCAGACTTTCTTTGGCCCCGCTGTCGCATTGATGCAGCAACGATGCGACAGCAAGAAAAAGACGAGGCCTTCAAGTTATGCCTTCCCAGGAAGGCGGCCCCACGCCAGGCGCCCCCTGCGCGTTTGCCTAACCCAGTGGTTCTCAAACTTTTTCGGTCATTCCCCACTTTGTACAAGGGGGAATTTTCAAGCCCCACCTGCCCCCATCGCCCCAACACAATGCTAATGAAATACGCAACAAGCTTAAAATGTTCCAATTTATTGAAGTAACAAGTAGTATCAGTATAGTAGCAAGTTTTATCTAAATACAAACTAACCATCTACATCAAATAACAGCAAGTTCAAAAATAGAGAAAATAAAAGTGCAGTTGTGTCAAAATTTGTATCAAGTTCAAAAATAGAAAAGAAATAAAAGTGCCACTCGTCATAGCATCAGCACCCCCTGTGGGGGCTGTGGATTAGCATAATATTGTACTTAAAAACGTGAAATAAATTTTTTTTTATATATTACACATATAGCCTATATATTAAAATAGATATAACATACTGTGTTTGATATGGGATTAAAATGATGGGCAGTGTATAAGATATAAACTAATGATTAATTATTTTAATATTCCTTTGATCCAGTCAGAGCATGTGAGCGGAGAGAGAGCGCATTTCTGAATATTCCGCTCCGCTCGCTCTACCTAGAACGGCCTGCTGGTTCTAAAATATGTGGAATAAGGGCTGCCTCCGACTAAAGTTTTTTTCTAGTCGACTAGTAGTTGTTCATTTAAGCCATTAGTGGACAAATCCCCCCTTTATATTGATTTAATTACTTAAATAGGCTATACAGGATAATGAGCATTATATAGCCGCACTCAAGCGCACGACCGCACGCATAAAGCTTGCTACAAAGAACTGGCAAAAGTAATGATTATGAATGTGTTAAAAATAGCAAGGAGACATTTAATTGTTTATTAATAAATTGGTGTTTTCTGTGTTGCTGCAAAGATGAAGTTGATGATGCGGACTCGCCATCAACGAATAAAGATATAAAGGCATAAAAAGGAAAATTTCCTCCCGTTTGGTGCGCCCCATCTGTTACGTCTATTCCCCACCAGTGGGGCGCGCCCCACACTTTGAGAACCGCTGGCCTAACCCATCTGTCTTGGGATGTAACTTCCATCAGGGTAAAGAAAGGCCCCTTAAAAAAAACCCGGCACAACAGAGCAACTCACCCTCTGCCACGCTTTGTGGAAAACCGACTCCTGCCGCGGCGGGAAAACCCTCGAACCCTATCCCCACCAACTCGAAACGCAAGCGGCCTGGCTAATGTTGGCCGATGGGGGCATTGAGTCCACGCTCTCGAGCCGCAAGCCCTTCCTACCCTAGAGCCCATGTTCAAGATATGGAGGGCTTCTTATGGAGGGGTCAGCCACCCCCCTCTCGAGGCTGCCCAGCCCATGTGTTCAGTGGATGTTGTGTGTTCTTCCCCCCACGTTCAGGGGGTCTGTTGTGAAGAAAAGTGCAAAAACAGTGTCACCACACCGCACATACTGTATTCCCCTCACCCAGTTAATAAAGGCGTCGGCCCCAGTGTTCCCCAACACGAAACATACAAAACACAAAAAACACATTAAAACAAACTAATCAAATTCGTTACAGAGAGAGGACCTCTCTCCGCAGAGAGAGAAAATCTCTGTGAACCCTTGCATGTCGCCCCTAGTTCATCCACTAGAGGGCGCCATTGCATCACAAATGAGCCAGCTAGGCTCGGGTGGAAACATTTACATTTTACATTTACATTTACATTTAATGTAAACACTCGCGAGTCATGAATTGGCTTGGCCCTGCGTGTGTTGAACAAACATTTGAGGAAATACAATTTCATGGCCCACTCGCGCCATAAAACGGAACACTGGTCGTTCTGAAAGATGTTTTCTTCCCCATAAGCATTTATCCTCCACTCCTCGCCTACCAAGGCACATGTTACAAATTCACAGCTCTTCCAATTGGGCTTTCACTAAGCCCTCTGAGTTTCTGTCTGTGTGCGGAGGCGGGCTTAACACCCCTAAGAATGTCAGGTCTGAGGATTTTGACATACATAGACGATTGGCTCATTATAGCCAAATCGAAGGAGAAAGTGTTGCAGGACACCTGCCGTGTGCTCACGCACATCACATCTCTCAAGTTCAGGGTGAATGTGAACAAGAACAATTTTACACCCAGTCAGACTAGGAATTTCCTGGGCTTGGAGTTGAACTCAGTCTCAATGCGAGTGTGTCTCTCTCAAGAGCGTCTCTCTCAATTCTCTCTCTAATGAACTGTCTGTCACAGTTCAGAGAGGGGGCAAAAGTACAATATCGTACATGCCTCAGGCTGCAGGGTCTTATGGCTTGATTTATCCAGGTTTTGACGCTGGGACACCTGAGAATGAAAGCGTTCATGAAATGGGTTGTCACTACATTTTAGCCCGATACGCGATCTTTGCCGCTCTGTAATAGTGACGCCCGCCTGCTCGGCAGCTTTGCGCCACTGGAAGAGCGCGGACTTTTACGCACAGGGAACCCCTCTGGGGACGTTTATGATGCGGAAAGTAGTAACGACAGATGCGTCCTTAACAGGCTGAGGTGCCACCCAGGAGGGCAGAGCGGTGAACGGTTTGTGCACATACATTCAGCGCATATAAATTATTTAGAGCTTATGACCATATGGAAAGCTCTGAATCAATTCTGCCTCGTCTGCAGGGACATCATGTGCTCGTACGCTGCGACAATACCACAGCTGTGGCATATATGAACCGTCAAGGCAGCGTGCACTAATCGAAACTTCACACTCTAGCTCACAAGCTTTTGGTGTGGAGCAGACGTTTTTTCCTGTCGCTACGCGCGACTCATGTTCCAGGCATTCTGAACAGAGGCGCTGACCTTCTATCGAGGGGGAACCTAATTTATGGAGATTGGCACCTCCACCCTCAGATAGTGGGTATGACATGGATGAGGTTCGGACAGGCAATCGTAGATCTATTCACCTCACGCAAAAATTACCATTGTCATATGTTCTTCTCGCTAAAGGACGTAGACGCGCCCCTCGGGGTAGATGCACTGGCCCATCCATGGCCCAAAGTGCTGCTGTATGCTTTTCCTCCCTTGTGCCTGATAATTCTCACACTGGCCAGGGTGAGAGAGTAGGGCCTGTCTCTCATTCTGGCCCAAAGCACCATGGCTGGCGGAGATAATCCATCTGTTATATGCCCAGCCGTGGTGCCTCCCCATCCGTACAGACCTATTGTCCCAAGCAAACGGGGAAATTTATCTCCCACAACCAGACAGGGTGGCTCTCTGGGCCTGGCCCGTGAGAGGATGAACATAAGCGCACTAGGGCTTCCTCCGCGTGTGATTGCTACAATACAGAATGCCAGTGCCGTTTCTACGCGGTCCTTATATGGCTGTAAGTGACAAGTGTTCAAAGGGTGGTGTGATGGGCGTGGTCTCACATCATATCAGTGCGCAGTTCCTGATATTTTATGTTTCCTTCAAGACCTTATTGATAAGCGCAGGTCCTTTTCCATGATTAAGGTCTACCTGGCAGCGATTTATGGGTTTTGCGATTTCTGCAATGTGGGTTTTGAGGGCCCAACAATTGGACAGCATCCTCTAATCCGGAGATTTATGAAGGGTGTCCGTCGCTCTTTGCCAGTCATCAGAAGAACGGTCCCTGAATGGGACCTCTCCATGGTACTGAAGGCTCTGTCTCAATTCCCTTTTGAGCCCCTGGGAAATATTTCCCTAAAGGTACTGTCTTTCAAGACAGCTTTGCTCTTGGCCTTGGCATCAGCTAAACATGTCAGTGAGCTACATGCACTCACGCTCCATTCCTCATACACTAAATTCTCTCTTGGTGGAGATAAGGTTTTCCTTAAGCCTAATCCGGCCTTCATGTCGAAATGCTTCCCTGTGTTCACATCGGAGGTGTTAGAGCTGTCCGCGTTTCACCCTCCTCCTTTTTCCTCTGCGGAGGATCAAAGGCTGAATGCCCTGTGTCCTGTCCTTGCCCGATGGCGTTTTTCCACTGGATGGTACAGCTCAGTATGGTTCGGCTCGGCGCAGCACGGCTCGCTTCTCCACTGCGTGGTACGACTCAGCTCGGCACGGCACGGCACGGCTCGGTTCGTTTTACCTCGGTTGCTTATCCATTGCAGTTAGTACCGCTTCAAAGTGGGTGGGATTATGACTGGTCGTTATAGTTTATCCGCTCCTCGGCAACCAACAAGAGGAACGTCTGCGCTTCTCGTCCACTGACCACGATTCAGCCATTTCTTTTTTGGAAGTTTTTTTTCTTCAAGCAAATCAAGCAAGTAGTTTTAAAACAGGTGCTACAGCGGTGGCTGTTACTGGCTATTTAAATCCAGCTGGTTTGATGTCTCGCAAAAACAATGACGCTGGTAGTGACGATTCTGTCTGTCTGACCAATCAGTGATCTACAGTGCTTCCACGTCACATTTTAGTATCGGTACGGTACGCTTGGAACCTCAACAGAGGTGGTGCCATTTAAAGCGAGCCGTGCCGTACCGTACCGTACCATGCAGTGGAAAAGCGCCACAAGTGAGCCGTGCAGAGCCGAGCCGTAGCGTACCATGCAGTGGAAAAGCGCCAAAGCGTGCTGTACCGAACCGAACCGTACGGTACCATGCAGTGGAAAAGCGCCATTACAGACATATTTGGCTAGGACCAATGCTTTCTGGAAGAGTGACCAGCTCTTTATTTCATGGGCACCCCCTCGCAAGGGTAATCCCATATCTAAGCAACACCTCTCACATTGGCTTGTGGATGCTATAATTTTGTCATATGATTCGAAGGGAGTGCAGCCCCCAGGGGACATCAGAGCTCATTCCACGAGGGGCCTAGCCGCCTCTTGGGCTCTGTTCAGGGGAGTATCACTGCAGGACATTTGCTCTGCTGCCAGTTGGGTTTACCCCATACGTTTGTGCGTTACTATCGGCTGGATGTCACCAGAACCTCGGGAGTACATTCTGTTTTGGGGGTGGGGTCGTCTTAACCCTTTCTTATCTTGTGTGTACCACACACGTTTCATGTCCTGCCTATACACAGCAGTTATGTGTGTGCGTCAGTATGGAGGTTTCGTGATACCTGCCATCGAGGCGGCAGATATAGAGAATGTGAAGCTGAGGTATGGTTTTATATTGTGCTGCCTTTCTGCTAGTGAGTCGTGATTGTGAAAATTTGTGCTGAATGGAGAATTGCCATAGGAACTCACATCATAGTTCAGGTAGAAAACTGGGCAATGTAATACGCTTTTTCGCCTTTTCTACATGTAAAAACACTAAGGAAGCAGGTTGAGGAGGTGATGGGAAGACGCCGGATAGCAAATCTAGTTATAATGTCACTGATATTTCCTGCATATCACTTAATAATATAATCACATTACGTTTTTTTTTTTTTTTTTTTTTTTGGTTTAATAATTAACATTGCATTTGCGAGTATGACTCTCATTCGGCCTGTGAATTAGCAGAACTTGCACGCAGCCACTTCAAAACTGTTTACAAAGCTTCAATGGATGTGATTTTGGTTGTCATTTGTTGAAATAAATACAAAAACATACAGTCTATCCGCTGAACGTGACCCTCTTTGTGGCCATATGGGAAAGTGAATATTTACAAAGACAACAATAAAACTTTACTTAAATTTCACCTTTAAAAAAAAAAGAAATGGATTGACTTCTGTCAACTTGTTGAACACATTTTTTTATTTGGACCTTTCTACCATATGATGGCTGAAGCTTACGGAAATTAACCATGGTTTTATTATGGTGTGTAGCAGTGGCGAGCGGTGACTTTTTTTACGGGGTATGCAGGGTGATGCATTATGTCAAAAATCCACCTATGCACGTTTGATGGGTTTATAATAAGCGCTTTCGTTCTCTAGACAGGGTGTTATCTTCTCCGTACCTTAATCACGTGACACATGGCAACACAGCTAAAAGTATCCTATATTTGTCCATTTGATGAAAGTAGTTGATGCATTCACAACAGGGGTGGAGCTACAGGTGGGCCGATTTGACAGCTTGCCCACCCAGTCAGATCCAGGGAAATATATATTTTTTTTTTGATAATAAAATTTTCTAACGTTAAACAATTTTTTACTAAGTATTGTATGTGATTTGTTTTTTAATGCATTACAATTCTGTCCTAATATCAATAAGAACATAGCTTATTTTCCACGCAAACGATACCATAAAGAATGTGAATATTTAACTAACTCAAAAGGTAAACAGGTATCCTATTAATTTCAGTTTCTGTCACAGTGTCTGGTGTGTGTTTCCCTGGGTGTCCACTCGACTGCCCTACAAAGCAAAAAGGCAGTAACTACGCAGAGTGCAGAACTGAGAAAAATGACTTTAAAGTTATCCTGTCATCCAGCCTAAGTAGTTGTAGGTAGATTATTGGACATGTGGCTGTTTTGTTACTTTATATTAGCTTATTCTTTGTACATATCAATCCTCATATTTAATTTGATATTTTACCCCTATTTTGCAGTTACTGTATTCTTGCTTTGTATTACTTGCCAAAAACGTGGCACCATACCAAGGAAAAAGGCAGTAACTACAGATTCTCCAAAAACTATTTTGCCACAACTTGGGCTCTAGGTGTGTTAGATACACTGTATTTGAAATAGAGGAAGTCCCACCCTGGCGGCTGACAGGTGTTTATGTAAGGGTTAATGCCCGACGAGGTGTCCATTGTCAGGTTTTAATGGACGATGGCGAGGTGTGAACCGGCCGACGCGCGGCGGAGGCAATTTTAATGGAAGTCCATTAAAACCTGACTATGGACACCTCGGAGGGCATTAACCCGCTTATACCATGGTCACTTGCCAAATATATATTTTTTAAAACATTAGTTTATATTTTAATTAGGCTAAATCTAGTTTTTACAAATAATAACTTGCCTGACGGTTTATTTAGCAACCGGAGATATTTATAGTCCGCTCAGCTTGTAGAACCCTTCACGCTGTACTCTCCTCCTGCCTTGGTTGTCTGGACAGCTGCGTAAAACTCCCGCAGGGTCTCATTCAGAGCAGCAGCGGTGTAATTTTCAAAGCTGGAGTCAGGAGCGATTCTAGGGTCAGAGTTTTAGGGGTGCTGACCACCCAATAAGCCCCACTGCCACCACCCACCCTCTTTTCACACAAAAACAAAAAATATGTCTATTGAAAAATTACTTTATCATTTTAACATTGGTTCAACTAACTCCAAAATCCAGATTTTTTTTCTTCTTTTTTGAGACCTTTTTCAGAACACCAGCTTAATTGTGAGAGTTCACACAGACATCCAAAACTTGAGCCCTGGCATTGTAGCCACATCAGCCCACATTAGCCCCCCCCCCCCCCCCCCCCCCCCACAGCTATGTGCATTTAAATGTGAAAAAAAATTGATTTCTCTGACCTACATATGTGAAATTTAAGACTTTTGAAGGCCAAAAAAATGGATAATAAATAGCTTTAAAACCATGTCAGTGTGCATTGGATTATTTGTCAATACCTGCTCTATCATCTTAATCTTTATTTTTCTCTCAGTCTCCTTATCCTGCCGTATTTCTTCCCCTCCTAAAGCTGAACTTTGACTGATAGTCTTTTCATTTTCATCTGTGTCAGTGAAGAAAGTAAACATAGGCTCAACTGATGAGTTTTATGAATAATTTTCTTAGATAAGTTAATTTACTCAAGGCTTCCAGATCAGCATTGCCAATAGGAACCTTCTACAAGCTTTTGAATTTGAAAAGTAATTTTAAATAATACAAATTATAGGCTACGTTTAACGCTGTTGGTGGAATTGGCAGACGTTCCCTCAGGCATGCGTTGTGGAAACGCGTCAAAGCATTCTCAGGTATAAATATGCAGCATTAATGCACAGTGATTTTGAACGAATATTTAATGTCAATAATGGTTACGTAATGTTAAAACTAATCCTGCTATTGATATCTTTGTAAGACTGCCGACCCTATAACAGTGGCAAGGGAAAACAATGTCCGGCGAAATATCGAACATTAAACTAACTTCACCGCGCTCAACCACCGTGTGAGAGAGAGATAGAGAGAGAGAGAGAGAGAAATACTAGGAGGAGTCTCCAAAACAACACACATTTGAGATAAGATGTTTTGTCACATAACAAAGGATGCCTTGAATGTCATGAAAATGATAATAATGATTTCCATTACACGAGAGTAGATGTTAAAACTTCATGCTGATTTGTACTCGGCTTTCGCCAAGATAATCACCAACTAAGACGTAGCTTTACAGTAACCTATGCTTCTCCATCCATTTACGCTTCTTTCCATCTAGTGACGTGAATCTTCTGTCTGGTGTTAAAACAGTGTATTGCGCGTCAGCACACACAACGGCTGCAACCACAGTGCGGTCCCCCATAACAACCCTCTGGATTGAGCGGAGTAGGGAACATCTCTAGGGTCTTCAAGTGGGCACCTTCCGTCCTCAGTGTTTTGTCGACTAGCCCACGACACCTCAAGAGGGCTCGACAGTGACTCTGGCGTCCCAGAGTCACCCCCCTCCGTCCCCCACTCAACTCAGCCCAGCTTACTGACCTCTACTTCCCTCTTGCTGCTGAGACCTAACCACAATCTCACAATCTCTCCGCAACCCAACCATACGCGCCAACCCGTTTGACTAAGGCTGTCGAGCCCCACTGGTGCGTTAATATGCAGTTTCAGTGGCAACGGTTCCGTATGGCATACCACCTACCACAAAACACAATATCTGCCCAACCACCCGTCATTCACGCAATATACACAGGAACGTAATGACTGTAAATACTATACAACCTATACAAATAAACCAACAGTTGCTGCTGAGACCTAACCACAATCTCACCGCAACCCAACCATACGCGCCAACCCGTTTGACTAAGGCTGTCGAGCCCCACTGGTGCGTTAATATGCAGTTTCAGTGGCAACGGTTCCGTATGGCATACCACCTACCACAAAACACAATATCTGCCCAACCACCCGTCATTCACGCAATATATACAGGAACGTAATGACTGTAAATACTATACAACCTATACAAATAAACCAACAGTTGCTGCTGAGACCTAACCACAATCTCACAATCTCTCCGCAACCCAACCATACGCGCCAACCCGTTTGACTAAGGCTGTCGAGCCCCACTGGTGCGTTAATATGCAGTTTCAGTGGCAACGGTTCCGTATGGCATACCACCTACCGCAAAACACAATATCTGCCCAACCACCCGTCATTCACGCAATATACACAGGAACGTAATGACTGTAAATACTATACAACCTATACAAATAAACCAACAGACCTTTCAAGTTTTCAAGAATTCTACGAAACCGTAGCATGGCGGCCTGTACACAGCCAGCTAGAATCTTTCCGTCTCAACCACAGCCAGTTGCTGCTCCTTTCTGCTGCTTCAGATAAGTTCTTTACTGTACGACGCAACTCTTGGCCACTGAATCCGACGTCTCTGAGGAACCGGGTTGTAGAGTGTGCCACAAAACCACGACAACCCACTTCCACTGGATAAACCTGGACTCTCCATCCTCGCTGTTCTGCTTCAGGGGCCAGATGAGCATACCGCAGTTTCTTCCTCTCATATGCCTCATCTACCGCATCCTCCCATGGCACTGTTAACTCTATCAGTTGAACAATGCGTGCTGATCCAGACCACAAAACAATATCTGGCCGTAGGTTAGTGGTGGCAATCTCAGGTGGAAAAATAAGCCGTTGATCAAGATCAACCAGCATCTTCCAGTCCCTAGCAGCTTCCAGTTGTCCTGGGCGAGAATTGGTGTTAGCACCTTTTCTTGGTGGTTGCTCGCCTGGGCGGAGGAATATTGTCTTCTGCGTGTAATGTTTTGCTAGAACAGGCGGCAATTTATTGGTCATACTACGCTTGCCTTCCAATGCTAAAGCCAAACATCGCAATACTTGGTCATGGCGCCAAGTAAACCGACCCTGGCTAAGAGCCACCTTACATCCTGTCAAAATGTGCCTTAATGTGGCAGGTGATGAACACAAAGGACAAGATGGATCCTCTCCTACCCAGAAGTTTAGGTTCTGCGGTGATGGGAGAACATCATATGTTGACCTAATAAGGAAACTGATCCTACTCTCTTCCATTGACCAAAGGTCTTGCCAGCCCATTTTGCGTTGTTCCACACTCTCCCATCTCATCCACTCTCCCTGCTTGGCCTGGGAAATGGCCTTTATACATCTCATCCTCTCCTCCTGCTTTCGCACCTCGTTGACTACCAGCTTCCTCCTTTGGGCTGGGCCTGCCTTGTGCCATTTAGGAGGAGCTAAATTGAGCCCAAAACCCCCTCTTCCATGCTGTACCTGTCCCACGATATCCCCAATTTGAAGGTCAGCCTTTGCCTCTACTACAGATTTCTTTGCTGACCACTTTCTACCAGTTTTTACCACAGGGGCTGTCTCCCTTACACATTTGTCACGTGACTCTGCTAAAGTCTTTTCCAGTCTGACCTTGGCACACTTAAACTCCTCGGTTAAAGCAGAGACTGGCAGCTGCAATACTCCTTTACTATAAAGTCCCACTCTGCTGAGGCAGCGTGGAACTCCCAACCATTTCCTGATGTATGAACTTATTAACGCTTCCAGCTTATCCACTGTTGTCAAAGAAACCTCATACACAGTCAGTGGCCACAGCAACCTTGGCAGTAGACCAAACTGAAAGCACCAGAGTTTCAGTTTGCCTGGTAGAGCACAGCTGTTTATGCTCTTCAACCCTTCCACTGCTTGTCGTCTAACTTCTCCCACTCGAACTGTGTCCTTTAGATCCCCATCGTACCATCTCCCTAGACTCTTCACTGGCTTCTGAGAAACTGTTGGTATTGCCTCACCATTAATGAAGAATGTTTTATCTACTACCTTGCCTTTAATTATGGAGATGCTCCTTGATTTAGAGGGCTTAAATTGCATTCGTGCCCATTCAATATTATCTGTTAACTTCCCCAATAACCGATTAGTGCAGGCTACCGTTGTAGTCATGGTTGTCATGTCATCCATGTATGCTCTGATTGGTGGTAGTCGCATCCCAGAAGCCAAGCGCTCTCCTCCTACTACCCATTTTGATGCCCTAATGATTACTTCCATTGCCATGGTAAAAGCCAGTGGAGAAATGGTGCATCCTGCCATTATTCCAACCTCTAAGCATTGCCATGTAGTGCTGAATTCTGGAGTTGAGAAACTAAATTGCAAATCTCCAAAATAGGCTTTCACTAAATTTATTATCGACATCGGTACCCTGACAAAATCAAATGATGCCCAAAGAAGCTCATGTGGCACTGAACCATATGCATTAGCCAAATCCAGGAATGTCACGTGGAGCTCCTTCCTCTCCTTTTTAGCTGATTGAATTCGTTGCCAGATAACACTCATTTTTGACCAAAAATGCAGTTACTGCCTTTTTGCTTTGTAGGGCAGTAGAGGTCTCTTCCCCATATCGTCACCCACTCATCATGAACTGCAATTCCCATAATCCTTTGTCTGCACTCATCATCTGATCATTGCACTCAGCTGTTTCCTATCATCCTCTTAGTTCTGTGTGTATAAATACCCTGTCTGTTTCTGTGTTCATTGTGGATTCCTTGTTTTATGTCGTGTTGCACTTCCCTGTTCCACTTGGTTTTGTTTTTATGGATTTTGACCTTTGCCTGGCTGACTACGAATATGGAATACCCTATAATAAACTGCGATTGGATCTTACCATTTCTCTCGTGTGCATTCCGTGACAGTTTCAGCAGACGCAAAACACCATTAAAGGTAAAGGTCGAACAAACATTTGAGGAAATACAATTTAAAATTTTTTCAAAAACTTTTAAAGTAAACCGCTCCTTTGATCGATTTGAGCAACAATTGACCCTTCGCAAAGACCCGCCCCAGTAAGTTACTGTCGCTATGTCAGACAAGCTACGCCACTCTCACCCACACACCATGTTCTCACGCAGTGAAAAATACATTGCGGATCAGAGACTGACAATACGCTGACAGACAGGACAGACCAGGTTACTTTTGATATTAAACATATTAAACAAAGTCTCACCTTTGAAATTTGGTCATTTTACTCCGCTCAATCCAGGGGGTTGTTATGGGGGGACCGCACTGTGGTTGCAGCCGTTGTGTGTGCTGACGCGCAATATTAACACCAGACAGAAGATTCACTTCACCAGATGGAAAGAAGCGTAAATGGATGGAGAAGCATAGGTTACTGTAAAGCTACGTCTTAGTTGGTGATTATCTTGGCGAAAGCCGAGTACAAATCAGCATGAAGTTTTAACATCTACTCTCGTGTAATGGAAATCATGAAGATCTGGATACGTCCAGTGACTGCGGTGAATAGTGCTGCTGGCAACAAGGGAAAGACCTTGTGACAGCCTGGAGAGACAGCTGACAGGAGGAAAGAGACCCCAATGGGGCTGGTAAGGGTTAGCTACCCTTGTCGGCAGTATCCAGCTCTGTGTTTACAGGATGCTGGAGACACCCGCCCAAGGCTTCTGAAAAATGAAAGAGGAAAATACCCCTTAGAGTCTGCGAGAGCAGGGGCGGAAGATGACTCAATGGTGGACAACATGGTTAACGACTTTGGAATGGAAACGGATATGAGTATAGAGAGTACTTCACAAAAGACTAGTTCAGGTTCTGCAGTTAGCAAAGCCATTGAACTCCAAGCTTGTGTCTGTGGCTGGAGCAAGGCGACAACGGTCAGGGGTTTGAAGATTCATCAAGGGAAAATCAAATGCTTGAGGGAGAAGGGACAAGGGCCTCGCATTGATCAGTACTTCTTACGAAGTCAGTCAAGTCAGTCGAATGAAATCCAGCGACAGGAAGCAAACCACAGTTCGCAGGATATCAGCACCCCTGTCATAGAGGAGAGGAGGGTTTGCACAGTTAGTGATGAACACATTGATTCTTGTGAACCCGGTCAGACTAACCAGCATAAGAGAGAAAAGAACCTCAACGGGCATAGGCCTGGAGTTAGATGGCCAAGAGCTTGTGAGAAAACTGCATGGGACACGGTAAACACAGATCTATGCTTTGCATTAGAAAGATTAACTGGTACAGTTGAAAAGAAGCTGGATAAATTTGGGGACATCATTTACGCATATGGAAGTGATAGGTTTGGTGTGGAAAAAAGGAAGGAAAAAGTACAAACTACTCCTGGATTGTCTAGACGGCAGCAGAAAATTGAAGGGTTAGTTAGAGAAAGGAGACAGCTGAGGAAGCAATGGAAAAGAGCGGAACAAAGTCAGAAGGAGGGACTCAATCTCTTACAAAGGGCCATAAAAGATAAGCTTGCAACATTACGCAGAGCTGAGCGCCTACGGAAACGCTACAAAAAGAAGGAGCGTGCGAGGGTTAATTTCTATAAAGATCCATTCAAATTCGCAAAGAAGTTATTCACCAGTGAGAAGAATGGCACTTTAAAAGCATCTTGGGTTGAGCTAGAGAGATATTTGGAGGAAACACATACAGATGCAAAAAGGCATAAGCCTATGTCTATTCCGTCAGACATCCCACCTGTCAATCCACCAGAATACCAAATGGAGGTATGTGCACCTAAGTGGAAAGAGATAGAGCAGGTTGTGAGAAAGGCAAGGGCTTCATCATCTCCAGGGCCTAATGGAGTTCCGTACAGAGTGTACAAGAGTGCCTCAGGAGTTCTGCGAATTCTGTGGAAATTGATAAAAGTGGCTTGGGAAAAGCAGGTTGTACCTAGAGCATGGCGCAGAGCAGGGGGAGTCTTTATACCCAAAGAAAAAGATGCTACAAGCATCAGTCAGTTTCGCCCTATTTCACTATTAAACGTCGAAGGCAAGATTTTCTTCAGCATTATTGCTCAGAGATTGTCAACCTACCTATTAAAGAATGGCTTCATTGACACTTCAGTTCAAAAAGCGGGCATTCCAGGATTCTCAGGATGCTTAGAACACATCAGTGTTATCTGGCAACGAATTCAATCAGCAAAAAAGGAGAGGAAGGAGCTCCACGTGACATTCCTGGATTTGGCTAATGCATATGGTTCAGTGCCACATGAGCTTCTTTGGGCATCATTTGATTTTTTCAGGGTACCGATGTCGATAACAAATTTAGTGAAAGCCTATTTTGGAGATTTGCAATTTAGTTTCTCAACTCCAGAATTCAGCACTACATGGCAATGCTTAGAGGTTGGAATAATGGCAGGATGCACTATTTCTCCACTGGCTTTTACCATGGCAATGGAAGTAATCATTAGGGCATCAAAATGGGTAGTAGGAGGAGAGCGCTTGGCTTCTGGGATGCGACTACCACCAATCAGAGCATACATGGATGACATGACAACCATGACTACAACGGTAGCCTGCACTAATCGGTTATTGGGGAAGTTAACAGATAATATTGAATGGGCACGAATGCAATTTAAGCCCTCTAAATCAAGGAGCATCTCCATAATTAAAGGCAAGGTAGTAGATAAAACATTCTTCATTAATGGTGAGGCAATACCAACAGTTTCTCAGTAGCCAGTGCAGAGTCTAGGGAGATGGTACGATGGGGATCTAAAGGACACAGTTCGAGTGGGAGAAGTTAGACGACAAGCAGTGGAAGGGTTGAAGAGCATAAACAGCTGTGCTCTACCAGGCAAACTGAAACTCTGGTGCTTTCAGTTTGGTCTACTGCCAAGGTTGCTGTGGCCACTGACTGTGTATGAGGTTTCTTTGACAACAGTGGATAAGCTGGAAGCGTTAATAAGTTCATACATCAGGAAATGGTTGGGAGTTCCACGCTGCCTCAGCAGAGTGAGACTTTATAGTAAAGGAGTATTGCAGCTGCCAGTCTCTGCTTTAACCGAGGAGTTTAAGTGTGCCAAGGTCAGACTGGAAATGACTTTAGCAGAGTCACGCGACAAATGTGTAAGGGAGGCAGCCCCTGTGGTAAAAACTGGTAGAAAGTGGTCAGCAAAGAAATCTGTAGTAGAGGCAAAGGCTGACCTTCAAATTGGGGATATCGTGGGACAGGTACAGCATGGAAGAGGGGGTTTTGGGCTCAGTTTAGCTCCTCCTAAATGGCACAAGGCAGGCCCAGCCCAAAGGAGGAAGCTGGTAGTCAACGAGGTGCGAAAGCAGGAGGAGAGGATGAGATGTATAAAGGCCATTTCCCAGGCCAAGCAGGGAGAGTGGATGGGATGGGAGAGTGTGGAACAACGCAAAATGGGCTGGCAAGACCTTTGGTCAATGGAAGAGAGTAGGATCAGTTTCCTTATTAGGTCAACATATGATGTTCTCCCATCACCGCAGAACCTAAACCTCTGGGTAGGAGAGGATCCATCTTGTCCTTTGTGTTCATCACCTGCCACATTAAGGCACATTTTGACAGGATGTAAGGTGGCTCTTAGCCAGGGTCGGTTTACTTGGCGCCATGATCAAGTATTGCGATGTTTGGCTTTAGCATTGGAAGGCAAGCGTAGTTTGACCAATAAATTGCCGCCTGTTCTAGCAAAACATTACACGCAGAAGACAATATTCCTCCGCCCAGGCGAGCAACCACCAAGAAAAGGTGCTAACACCAATTCTCGCCCAGGACAACTGGAAGCTGCTAGGGACTGGAAGATGCTGGTTGATCTTGATCAACGGCTTATTTTTCCACCTGAGATTGCCACCACTAACCTACGACCAGATATTGTTTTGTGGTCTGGATCAGCACGCATTGTTCAACTGATAGAGTTAACAGTGCCATGGGAGGATGCGGTAGATGAGGCATATGAGAGGAAGAAACTGCGGTATGCTCATCTGGCCACTGAAGCAGAACAGCGAGGATGGAGAGTCCAGGTTTATCCAGTGGAAGTGGGTTGTCGAGGTTTTGTGGCACACTCTACAACCCGGTTCCTCAGAGACGTCGGATTCAGTGGCCAAGAGTTGCGTCGTACAGTAAAGAACTTATCTGAAGCAGCAGAAAGGAGCAGCAACTGGCTGTGGTTGAGACGGAAAGATTCTAGCTGGCTGTGTACAGACCGCCATGCTACGGTTTCGTAGAATTCTTGAAAACTTGAAAGGTCTGTTGGTTTATTTGTATAGGTTGTATAGTATTTACAGTCATTACGTTCCTATGTATATTGCGTGAATGACGGGTGGTTGGGCAGATATTGTGTTTTGCGGTAGGTGGTATGCCATACGGAACCGTTGCCACTGAAACTGCATATTAACGCACCAGTGGGGCTCGACAGCCTTAGTCAAACGGGTTGGCGCGTATGGTTGGGTTGCGGAGAGATTATGAGATTGTGGTTAGGTCTCAGCAGCAACTGTTGGTTTATTTGTATAGGTCGTATAGTATTTACAGTCATTACGTTCCTGTGTATATTGCGTGAATGACGGGTGGTTGGGAAGATATTGTGTTTTGTGTAAGGTGGTATGCCATACGGAACCGTTGCCACTGAAACTGCATATTAACGCACCAGTGGGGCTCGACAGCCTTAGTCAAACGGGTTGGCGCGTATGGTTGGGTTGCGGAGAGATTGTGAGATTGTGGTTAGGTCTCAGCAGCAAGAGGGAAGTAGAGGTCAGTAAGCTGGGCTGAGTTGAGTGGGGGACGGAGCCCTCTTGAGGTGTCGTGGGCTAGTCGACGAAACACTGAGGACGGAAGGTGCCCACTTGAAGACCCTAGAGATGTTCCCTACTCCGCTCAATCCAGGGGGTTGTTATGGGGGGACCGCACTGTGGTTGCAGCCGTTGTGTGTGCTGACGCGCAATATTAACACCAGACAGAAGATTCCCTTCACCAGATGGAAAGAAGCGTAAATGGATGGAGAAGCATAGGTTACTGTAAAGCTACGTCTTAGTTGGTGATTATCTTGGCGAAAGCCGAGTACAAATCAGCATGAAGTTTTAACATCTACTCTCGTGTAATGGAAATCATCAAAGGTCCCATATTATGCAAAATTCACTTTTGCATGCTGTTTGGACATAAATGTGTGTTGGCAGTGTGTGTACACAACCACTCACTATGGTAAATTGCCTGTTTAAAACCAGTGCAGTACAATTCTCTGGACTCTCTAGATCAATAATTGTCAGAAAAGGTATAACTTCATTTAGATGGCTATAATAGGGTGTAAGTTGGATGGTTATTAGAGCTACAGCTTGGATGGCATTTTACTGCCCCTGCTGTCATTTCATCATACTACTCCCCCCCCCCCCCCCCCCCCCCCACAATTTTTTTTTAAAGATGACATTTTTAGCTATGCTATCGAAGAGGAAGATAATGCGTAATAATTTTAAGAGTAGTCTAGAAAGAAGTGAAGAGTGGAGGCGATTGATTGGTTGATGCGTATATTCTAATAAGGCGCAGGCAGCCATCATCTGATAGAATTTTTTTTTTTATTATTATTATCATCATCTGATAGAATAAATGTATTTGATTGGTATATCAAATTAAAACGTGACGTTTCAATTCACCATGCCCTGCTGCCCACTAAGTTTGATTGACCGGCGACCTGACCAATCATAACGCCGAATACGCAATTTTGTCCGACAACAAAGCTGTCAGTAGATTAACATCGGTGGACTTGAACTTGAAAAACGGTATTGTTTAAATTACTTAAATGACAATATTTGAAAGTTGAGACTTTGTTTCATATCAACAGTAAGCTGCTCTGAGCTCTCTCTTGTATGTCGGCGCGTAGTCACTCAGTGTAACGTTAGTCTTTGCCACCGCAATGTATTTTTCACTGCGTGAGTGAGAACATGATGTGTGTGACCCGTGAGAGCCGCCTGGCTTGTCACACAGTAACTAAAAAAGGTGGGTCATTGCGAACGGTCACTATAATATTAATGATAATGATTACATGATAATGCATGGAATATACGGCAAAGCGACACTAAATAACAGGGCTAATTTGTAGGGGGCGTGGTAAGGCTTTGGCAATCAGATGGCTAGTAGTGGTCAATCTGCTCCACAGCCAATCACGGGCCCCCTCCTTGCTCGGGCCCCGGGGCTTTAGCCCCGCCTAGCCCTATTGTTAATGCGGCCGTGCTCCCGGCCCTGATCGGCCACCAACACAGGGATGGTCTCGTTCAACAGGGCTCCTCGGACACTAAGTTCTGAGTTTCAGATTTTTCACTTTCTCGTTCCCGAGATATAAGTGAAAAAACAAATTTCCATTCATTCATTTCAACTCTATATAGGCTGTAATACCACTGTTGTTCACTAGAGGGAGCAGCAGGATTATACATGCTTAAACTTTTTATCAGCTTTCAGCATTGGCTTACAAACAAATGCTTAAAGCTATTTTTTTAAAATTAGTTGTATATTATTACATCACAAAGAAATATTTGAAATGCTTATAGATCATTAAGAGATTCCAAAAATAACATATCCCACACGTGTGTGTGTGTGTGTGTGTGTGTGTGTGTGTGTGTGTGTGTGTGTAAGCATGCATTATGGAGTTAACATGAAAAAACTGGTTTGCTTTAGTGCAGAATAATGGTGAAACCAACTAGTTTAAAATGAAAGTGAGCCAATAAGTGGTCTTCTATGGAAGCTTATGTGTAGCAATATTCAATTTGAAATGTAATATGCAAAATGATAATGCAATATGTAAAATGACAATGCAATATGTAAAATGGCAATGCATTTCTGTATTTAAATTTACATTTTCCATTACATTTGTGCAACGTTTGGTGCAAAATGAAAATGATAATTCAATTATATAATTTACAATTGCCATTTCATACATATGTTTTAATATGTAAATTGAATACATATTTTAACGCTTTATAAGTTGCAAAATTAAAATGAAAATGTATTAAAGAAATTATTAGATCTGTTTAAAATGTTCAAGCAAAAACTGTAGCAAAATGATCATTTAAATGTTATTTTTCTTAATTGCATTTACATTCACAGGTAAGACAATTGCGATTGCATTTTCATTAAATGTCCCACAATGAATGTAGCAAAATTCAATGTGCAAATTGAAAATGCATTCCGAGCCGATCACACCCCTGCCTCGCCCCCTCCCGCTCTTGTCAATCACTGCGTGAATTGGCCCCGCCCCCACCCAATGAAAAACGTCGGCAAAATAGGCTCAATCGTTTAAATGTAAATTATATAATTGAATTATCATTTTCATTTTGCACCAAACGTTGCACAAATCTAATGGAAAATGTAAATTTAAATAAGGAATGCATTGCCATTTTACATATTGCATTGTCATTTTACATATTTCATTATAATTTTGCATATTACATTTCAAATTGAATATTGCTACACATAAGCTTCCATAGTCTTCTACTGCCCTCTGGTGGCTATTTTACTTCTTAAAGCTATTTTTTTTATTATTATTATGGACTTGTAATATAGTTTAATATTATTAAACTATATTACCTAAATATTCAACTAAACTAAATTAGATTTTATCAACTATATTAAATTAAATTAGATTTTCACTATAACATCCCAAAACTGTGTGTGTGTGTAAGCATGTATTGAGTAAACATGAAATTATATGATTAAAATGAAAACTAAAAATTGCGTTTTAAATGGGAAACCTGTAATAGGCATTTTTTAACCTACCATTTATTTCAAATATCTATAGCTATAACAAAATTTGTTTAAGCATTTTTATTAGAGTTAATATGAAAAACGTGCCATTAAAAAATACATGGAATCAAACCAAGTCATAGAAAACAAAACTGTATTTTAATTCCAGAATAATACAATGTTTTTTTAAACAATTCATATGAAAATATGTAACATTAACAATCAATTAATTTATTCAAGTTCAATTGTTTATATATTGAAGAATGTCTCTGTGGTATCATTTCATTCATTTCAATTTTTTGCACATATGAAAGAAGAAAAGTATTTGCATTAATATATGTTCAAAACTATATAGCATATATATATATATATATATATATATATATATAATCCGTGAGACCTCCGGCTTGGAACAGCTGTAACTCCCTACCTATACCACCTAGATTATTGTGGGATAGCTTGTTTGAAAGGTCCCGTCCTCATCTAGCTTCACAAAGAAATATGTGAAATGCTTATAGACCATGAAAGTATATTTTCATAATGACACATCCCAATAGCATTGAAAAAAACAACAACAACATTTGTGTGTGTGTGTGTGTGTAAGCATATGTCTACATATAAGTGCAAAAGCACCTGTGAAAACGTTTTATTAATAAGTATAATGGCCAGCAGAGGGCAGTAGAAGACCACTTATTGGCTCACTTTCATTTTGACAGACCTGATTTTCAGCAGTATTCTGCACTAAAGCAAACCTGTTTTTCCATGTTAACTATTATAAGACAATCATTTTTTTTAATCAAAGTGTATCACTTCATTGCTATTGACACTTCACATCAATGCTAGCAATGTGGAAAATCATGGTAAATCACGATAGAAACATGGTAAATCATAGTAAATAATACTATTACATGGTGTATCATGGCAAATAATGCTAGCAATGTGATGGATCATGGTAAATCATGCTACAATCCTGGTAAATCATTCTAGAATGTGGTATATCATGATAAATCATCCTATAACATGGTAAATCATGATAAACTGGTAAATCATGCTAGAATCATATTAAATCATACTGGAATGTGTTCAATTGTGGTAAACCATGCTAGAACAGGGTAAATCATGGTGAATCATACTGGAACTTGGTATATCATGGTAAACTGTGGTAAATCATGCTAGATTCATGGTAAATCATACTGGAACATGGTAAATCATGCTAAAACATGGTCTATTCCATCTATGTTGTCAGTGGTTAAATGCTTGCTACATAAAACTTAATGTCTTATGATGCTTGTGTGGTTAAAAATCTTCAATGACTTAACTGCTTGAACACCGTTAAATGCTGCTTGCAGCTTTAATTTATATTGAATTCTCACATGAGTAATTAAAGAGGGGGAAGTTGAGTCATTTAATGAAGTGCATTTAAAAATGTATACATTTTTTATGTAATTAATATGCTTTGGACACCGGAATTGACACGCCACGTCATTGACCTATCATCATTCTGTGAGATGAAATTGTCCTGAGACTGAGGGCGAGCTCTTGAAGCTCCGCCCCCTGGGCCGTGCTCATTTGCATTTAAAGGGCACACACTAAAACAGCACGTTTTTCTGAGCATGAAAAAATGAAAATTTAAACATGCTGTAAAAAATGATCTGTTGGGTATTTTGAGCTAAAACTTTTCATACACACTCTGGGGACATCAGAGACTTATTTTACATCTTGTGAAAAGGGGCATAATATGGGACCTTTAAAAAGAAATTTAAACAATAAATATACCGTTTTGTGGCTCTTATAAATATAAATATAAAGGTTAAGCTTTTGTAATAAGTGGATAATAAGCCTAATATAATTTACTTCTAATAGCGTTGGCGCTTGTAACGCAAAGGTCATGGGTTCGATTCCCAGGGAAAGCAAAAACTGATAAGAATGTAAATGTGTACCTTGAAATGCAATATAAGTCACTTTGGATAAAAGCGTCTGCCAAATGCATGAATGTAAATGACTATACATTGACTACAATCCTGAACAGTTATCAAACTTTTAAATGCTGATAACTGATATCAGTCCATCTCTGCCAATGAAATGTCAAAAGGTATGACGCTGCAGTAAACAAAGCATGGTGTTTTTGCAACAGATTTATGACGCATAACGCTACAGATATAATGCTTTAAAACGCAGCCGTAATCCTATGGTAGACACTTACCAGAGGGATTTGCTCAAGGAGTGCAGAGTGCAGCGCACGGGTGCATAAAGAGAGCACTGCTGCCTGTCCTCAGAGCTGCCGCTTTGTTCCCGAAAGTGGGATGCACAGGGAGCAGGAGAGCATTCGATTATTGCACTTCCTGTCTGATGGCTGAGCGACTGCGCAGGCTCAAACTGAGCTTCACGACAGTCTGAACGTTGTAAATCTTCTAGTAGCGGCGGCAAGACAAATCTGAATCACCTAATTCCTCAAAAACGTTGTTGAAATATTTTGTCCCGTTGTTTTTATGGACTCTATCTATGGGCTTCTCCCTTCTCCTCCTGTCTATACGGTAATGTCTCTATTGTGCGATATAAAGTCGCGTGATTATGATGCAATCGTTAGCCTGTTTTTAACAAAGACGGCTTCTACGGGGCCATAACGTAAGATACAAAGTAATGGAGCCTTTTATACATTGTCGTGTTTCTTTAGAAATAAATAATGGACAAATGAAGTCTTTGGAAGCCTCAGATGTAAAGTTATTCGCTGTCAAAGTGACGCCAAAATGAATGGGAGTCAATGGAATGCTAACAGCAGGTGAAGTTCTGCTACAATGGCGGCTCCCACGAGGCTTCAGTTTCCGGCCGATGGATTACCCCCTTGCCTGGTACATACACTGCAGAAGCTATTTCCTGCATTTGTTATGCTTCCGTCTTCTCTCAGCTTGCTTTCTGATTGGATATTGTTTTGTTTGACGTGATAATCTCTAAAGCGTGCCTGCGTTTGTCCTCGGGGTTCCCCCTACACATCAGAATTTCTAAACGTAAATATTCAAAATGTTGAATATTTACGATTCGCGATCGTGGCAGCTCCGATGTTCTTCTGAGCAGACTCATTCACTCTTTAACACACCTCACACCAAGAGAACATCTGATAAGATAATCTGTAGAACCATCGACATAATCAGGACATTACCCAGGATTGTCGGAAGGGGAGAAATCCGCCGGATTATCTTGTGGTGTGTACTAAGGGTGTCACGATTTTGATTTTAAATCGAAATCGATCGAAATTAATTCACAATCTCGAACTTCGAATTAAAAAATGGAATCGTCAATGCTGCCACGCCCCCATGTCACGTCCGGTCGGCGTGCCAAGCGGAAAAAAACACGTGTGTTGAAGTGCTGCGAGTCTATGGTCAACCTCCTCTTACTTACCTACAGCCACTCAAAAGATAGCATGGCAACTGCAGATGCAGGAGACCCATCGACAGAACTTGAACCCCCTCCTCTTTCATTGAACATTGATTTCCAGTGTGTTATGTTGACAACGTTCGCGCTTCAAAAAAGCCACAGTTTGCAGACATCCCAAGTCTCGCGGAAGTTCCGGGAGTCTCCCGCATATTGATAGCGGCTCCCTGATGTACGCAAATTAGTTAAAATCTCCCGGAATCTAGAGTGAGCGAGTCAAGAGTGCGCATGCGAGACAGAAAAAACTGTGCTCCAAACCGTATAGCGCGCGCACGGCAGAGAGGGAGAGAGCGAGAGACCTTGCGTGTGTGCCTCATGAAGCGCATGTAAGACATAGAGCATCCTGATTGGCCGGTTTCGGCTTTAAAAAAAGTAAATGTAAAAATCGAATCGAACCGTGACCTTAGAATCGAAAATTTAATCGAATCGAGGATTTGGAGAATCGTGACACCCCTAGTGTGTACCCAGCATTAGACAGGAAGAGACTATCTGACTGACAAGTAAAAAACACAATCACAGTCGATTTTGTACAATGTTTACAGTTATGTCTGATAGAAGATTCGATGTCATAAACCTAATGAACTTGACAAATCAGTCAGCACACAATAATATCAAAAAGCATCACAGGTAGCCTGAATTCACGGATAGCTCAAAGAGTTCTTGCTGGTGCCCTTAAAGAGGTGGTAAAACACGATTTCACTTTTCTAACTTTGGCTAGTGTGAAATGTTTCTGTTTGAGCATAAACAACACCTGCAAAGTTAAAATGCTCAAAGTTCAAAGCAAAGGGAGATATTTGCTTTTAAAGAAAAGGACTACAACAAACGGCTGGTAGGGACTACACGACATTCCTCCCGGGTTAGTGACATCAGCAACCCTAAAATGTACATAAACCCCGCCCCCGGGAACACGTAGTCCATGTTGAGAAGAGGAAAAGTTGTTGTATAAGACTACATTTGTGAGTCAGCTCAAACTTTAGCATCCTTCTTTTCACATGCAATAAAAAGTCACTCCGTGTGCATCTCACAACAGTTCCTATACGAGCGATATATAGATTATCATGACAGAATATGCTAATTGACCCTTCGCAAAGACCCGCCCCCCTTAGTTACTGTCGCTATGTCCAACAAGCTACGCCACTCTCACGCACGCACACATCATGTTCTCACGCAGTGAAAGATACATCGCGGATCAGAGAGGAGAATGACAATACGCTGACAGACAGGACAGACCAGGTTACTTTTTGGTTACTTTTGATATTAAACATATTAAACAAAGTCTCACCTTTCAAATTTGGTAATTTTTAAAAAGAAATTTAAACAATAAATACTGTTTTGTGGCTCTTTAATGTGTCGTGACAGATCGCTGTAGAGCCTCAGTTAAAGCTGCTCATGAACCGATCATCTCTTCCTTCTAGTTCATTTATAGCATCAAATAAACATGAATGAACATAAGAAGGAATGTTGTTTTGACCGCGGAAAAACATCAGTATATTCAGTTTTTCAAGTTCAAATCCTCCCATGTTAATCTACTAACTCTCCTGACTGCTTTGTCGGACAAAATGGCGGAAGGTGAAGTATGATTGGTCAGATCACGTGTCAATCAAGCTCCCTGCAAAGGGGCAATCAGTGCCATAGAGAGAAAGAGTTGCGACACTCCCATAGACCTCTATTTCATAGGAACTTTGGAAGGCGGAAGTAACTTGTGTCGTGGAGCAGCCAATAGTTCCAAACACTGATAGTTACAGCATTGAACCCCATTCATTTTCAGTGTTTCCGAAGTACGCTCGCTGGTAAATTAATGGAATTACTGTATTTTTTTTACTTTTACACACATTAGGCGACCTCTCGTGAATCTAGTCAGTAGTTATATTTTATGTAACCAGTTTTAGTTGATGTTTATTGGAAGATAATAGGTTAATTGTAGCTATAGCTTACTGTACGTGACACTAACGCTAGCTAACTTACGATAACCTGATGTATATATTATTATTATTAATAATAATTTATATATATATATATATATATATACACACACACACACACACACACAATTCATTTATTGAAATGGGTTAGGGTTATGTGTGTATATATTTGTCAAAATGTGTGTTTGTGTAATACATATAGGCCTACATAAATACACATGCATTCATATATATATATATATATATAATTCATATATTATGGGTTAGGGTTAGTAATGTATGATTGAAATATATATATACATGTGTACTGTACACAGTACATCGTATACATGTGTGGCAGGATGGGTTAGCACCCCTCCCACTTGTTTTAGGTTTGACCAATGGCCAGGGTTCCGGTGCGTATAAGAGCATGAGCTACCAGTTCCTTGGCATGTGTCATTATCCGGGGTCGTGATGTCATCTATACGCCCTGCTGCTTTCTGCTGGGTTCAGCGTAACGTCTTGCTCGTAAAATTTGCCGAAGCTGTTTATCCACTGGCGGTGCTGTTGGCGGGTCTATGGGCTTGGTTGGAGGGTTGAATGTGGACATTTGAGACAGGTAAGAGAAGTATTCGGATGCGGGGTGGTTTATAGATGAGGTTTTATGGTTTGCTTTGAGGCGAGTAATCTAACTGATCTGTATGCCTATTGTACGATTTATCGGTGCTTCATGCCAACGAGCATGTCGGAGACATTCGCCTCCATCTATCGCATAGTCTGGGGATGGTGATTCTGGGTCAGCGTGCTTGGTTGTGAGTATACTATTTGAGCGTAAGCCAAGGGAGAAGAACTCTCAGTGTAACACCTCTCTGTTTTACTTTTTAGGCATGCGACAAGGACGATACCTACCTTCTGAATGAGTATTATCTGCCCTGTGTTTCGCTATACGACTTTGTTTGCGCTGTGCCTCATCAACTGCTGTTCTGTTTGGGTTCTGTTTTGTGTGTGTTGTTTTGTTGCGAGTGAGTCGTCTCGAGTGGCCGTTCAAGTGAACCATTTCGAGTGAACCGTCCTAAGCGGGCCATTCAAGTGGCCGTTCAAGTGAACCGTTCAGGTGAACCATTTCAAGTGAACCGTCCTAAGCGGGCCATTCAAGTGAGCCATTTCAAGTGAATCGTTCTAAGTAAGCCATTCAATGAGCCATTTCAAGTGAACGGTTTTCAGCGAGGGATGACTCTGTATTTGTGATATGTTTCGATTTTGTTTCTTTTTTTTTGGTTTATTTCTTTAATTAGAGTTAGAGTTAACTAGTCAAGACCGAGTATTTTTGAAAATTATTGTATTAGTGAATTTATATATAAATTTTTTTGTGGTTGAATTGTATTGCTGAATTTATGTGACTTGTCGTTATTTTTTCTGTATAACACTGCTCTTTAATGTCTTTTTTTTCTGTTTGTTGGCAGGGCCTGGGCATCCGGGGGCAATTAGGTGGTAGGGTCCTCACTGTGTGTCGTGGTCTTTTCTGACCTGAGTCGTGGAGTGTGTGCTGTGCTGGTGTGTGTGCACTGAATAGAGTATTCTTCATACATGTGATACCTCGAGACTGCCCTTGGGTATGCCCAGGTTTCCCTGTCGCCCACTCTAGAACCTAGTGAATTGAAGAGAGTGATTGCTGGTCAACGCCTTTTATAGAAAAAGAACTGTCTTTAATAATTAATAAAATATATATGTTTTCAATCACCTATGTCTCTGACTCCAACTGTGGTTAGGATCTGTGCGTGCCTTAGCTTAGATGTCATATTAAATTCTTGGGGCGAAATTCCCCAAGTGGCGTAGTCGGAAATAATAAACTAAATTGAGCGTGGGTATAAATTGTTGTTACGCCCAATGTCATATAGAATAGAGCTGCCGCTCCCGCACCACTCTGCCACACATGTATTTGTGTGTGTTTTCTAATGAATGGTTTAGTCTATGATTAGGGTAGGATGAAGGGGTAGGCTACATTAGCCATACTGAAATGAATCCCGTTAACAGTTATTTAGATACGTATTTAGGAACATAGTTAATTCACTCATTAACTCCGGTTTCATTTTATGAAGTTAATATTTACCGAACATTGCTGCAAATATAGTCGTTGCTTTCTACGTTATGGGAGCAGTCCATTTCCCTCCTAAATCATTCATTTGTACATGCACAGCGTAATTATTTATATTTTATGTTGGTTGGAATTCTGGACGGACCGCCACTGCAGACCTCTTTGCGTGATCATGAAGGTAGGCTAATGGCTGAATCGGAATTTATAAGCAAGATCACGGATCAATAGCCTAATACAGCCCAGTTGTGCTAAAATAAATATCATGAGACGTCCTTCATCAGATGAGCCCAAGGGGGTAATCCATCAGCTGGAAGTTGAAGCCTCGCGAGAGCCGCCATTGTAGCAGAACTTCACCTGCTGTTAGCATTCCATTGACTCCCATTCATTTTGGAGTAACTTTGACAGCGAATAACTTAACATCTGAGGCGTCAAAAGACTTAATTTGTCCATTATTTCTAAATAAACACGACAATGTATAAAAGGCTCCATTACTTTGTATCTTACGTTATGGCCCAGTAGAAGCCGTTTTTGTTAAAAACAGGCTAACGATTGCGCCATAACCACGCAACTTTATGTCGCACAATAGAGATATTACCGTATAGACAGGAGGAGAAGCTCGCAGGCAATCGGGGGGACGTCCCGTCAAGGGAGAAGCCCATAGATAATGAGTCCATAAAAGCAAGGGGACAAAATAAATACAACAACGTTTTTGGGGAATTGGAAATAATTCGGTAAGTGTTAAGTGAATACATATGAAGTGATTAACGTTGGCAATTTTCACGCACAGCTACTAGAAGATTTACGTCTGTCAGACAGGTTGCTCACGTCATCAAGCTTAGTTTGAGTCGGTTTGAGTCTACGCGTCAGGAACGGAAGTGCTCAAAAATTGCTAAAAATGGGCTTCAACTGAGTTCCAATGAGATGGCTCTGTCCACTTCTTATACTGTCTATGGATGAGCCGCTAAAGCTAGTGCTACTACCCATGCGAAAATGAACACTAAGCTTTTCCCTCCAAAAAAACTCCTAAAACTTATCTAAGTAATATAGCCTACAGTATTTTGTTGTCGCCTGCCTCTCCAAATGCAAAACTGACATTAACTAAATCCAATAATGCAGTAACAGCTGAAAAAGTACTTGGGTGTGTGTTTTATTTTATATTTACCCACCGTTCAATAATGTAATCGCTGCTGTCTGTCCCATAGACATCATATAGATAGACGCTTTATCGACCCCTACTGCCTATTGACGCGGACGAGCCGTGGGGCCGCTAGTGATGGCCAAATGAAGCGTTTCGAAGCATTATTGCTTTCTGATACAATTGTGTCGAAAATGGTTCATTACTCGAAGCTTCATTCTTATAGAAATTGCAGCACCATCTCCTGGTGAAGTAAATGTAATGCAACAAAGCTGACAACCATAAAATGCAAATAAGCTTTAGGATTTAATGGAAATACCAATATAACCCAACACATATCAGTAGAGACCCACAGAGACCACTATAATTCCCATTACAACCAATAAAATTCCCATGAAAACCATTAAATCCAATAGAATTTCTGTAATGGTTTCTATAGTTTTTTTTAGCAGGGCAGTATCATGTGTGAAATCTTGTTTAGCTGTGGGAAGCCGAACTCTATAACTTGTTAACTGGTTGGACTGATATTTTTGTATGTTGAAAAGGATGTGCTTGTGTAACTGGTTACTTGTATAATGTAGCAGAGGGTTTTTGAAGTTTCTGTCTTTGATGCATGTTTTTATGTAACAATGTGCATATGTTCACTAATTAATAATAATAAAAAATAAAACATTTGGCAGAGGATGTGCTTTGGGTAGGCTACATCATGCAGAAGGCTTAGACAAAGTGTTCATTAAATGGTATGGTTTTTATTCAGAAATATTATTTTCTCGGTGTTGCCATGGTTTGGCTTCACTTTTATAAGAAATACAGCCGCCAGGTTTCAAACCTGTCAACACTGGATTGGGCCGTCAAAGCAGTCAGGTGGTTCACTACAGTAGCGAACCAGTGTGTTTGCTTCAGACGTCATTTTCACGTGACTAGTGACGTAATGATAAAAGCTCCGAAGCAGTGGTTCATTGCGAGGACCGCTCGAGTTTGAAGCAAGCTTCGGAGCGTCGGTGTCAGACGTAACATCACTAGGGGCCGCCATCTTAAACCGGTCACCCGCTCCGCTCAGTGTAATCTGTTTGGCAGGTGCAATGAGCTGTCAGCGCATTTAATTAATCATATCTCACTGAATACTGAACTGATTTTCACGCAGGTTTTTTTGCTGCAAAGGTCATACACGTAGCTACGTTACAGGACACATTGAATATTTTGTTCACAAAATACAACCAATAGTAGGCTACGGTAATGTTAAATGTTAAATCTTACTTGTGAAAAGTAATCCCCGAGCGATGGTCCGCCGATTTGAGCAGGAATATGCTGCGCAGTGCTCTGTCCATAGACATAATAAATACATAGACGCCCTATTGGCCGCTTTGGAACGTTGCTGCGATACGTCAACGCGTCCGCCATTTTGCGGAGGGCAAGACTGCACTGTACGCAAATGCAAGTAAACGGTGAGCTGCGGTTTTTCTGGATAAAAACAAAAAAGAAAATTACATTTATCAACTGATTTCAGTGCTTTGTATACAAACCACTGAAATCAGTTGATAAATGTAAATCAGTTGATAAAAGTGTTTATCTTTTGATTTTAATTTGATAAACGTATACGTGGTGTACAAAAAGTTCCATCTCTATTTATTTAAAATCTCTATAGTAAGACCGATGTATAAAACATTTTTTTTAAATAAGGAATTGTCAAAGCTCCGGCTTGTCATGTAGGCTATCTGGCTTTTTATTCTTGGATAAGAATTGTGAAGATATAATTAATTAGACTAGAAACATCAGAGCCAGCGGCAAACGTCAGAAGCAATAGCCGAGGTAAGGCTGTTCCAGGCGAGGTACATGAGAGCGCTGAGCGCGCGCTGATCCCTGGATCTCAACTCTGAGACCGTCAGATCAAATTTTTAAATAGGCGCTATCTTTATAAATAAACCACATATTTGAGCTTTAAACAACTACATTGTCGACTGAAATACTATTAAAACTACATTTCGTGACACAATAACAGTAGTATTTTTAAATTTCGCGGCTTTTCTCCTCTGGACGTTACTATTACTAATTATATCATGACCAAATACAACCAGAAACAAATGTTCAGTCTTGCTTGTGAAAGATAATTCCTCGAGACCTGTTTTCAATTGTGTGGCGATTTGTCCAGCCCCAAGCAGCACACGAAACAGGCATTTTTCTCAATTCTCGCTATGAGAAGTATGAGAAAGTTGCGCTCCGCAATATGGCGGCGCCGTTGACGTACGCTCCAGCAGCCAATAGGGCGTCTATGTATTTATTATGTCTATGGCTCTGTCATCTACTGCTGCTATGCAACGCAAATAGGAGTATGACCGGTTTAAGATGGCGGCCGCATTTCTTGCGCCACAGCAGCATCATGCGGCCAATCGGGCAGTCTCTATATGATGTCTATGGTCTGTCCCATAGAAGAACATGACAGCCAGCGTATGTATTGGAACTATTGGGGCTTACATGAACCACGTGACAGCCATAGCGGTGACATCAAAGCGTGTAGCAACTCTTTCTCTCTATGGCTCTGGGGTCAATTAACGACGCAAAACGAGTATGGGGTCTCTGCGGAACGAAAGTGGGCGTTTCTAAATTTGTGGGAGTTTTCAAACTGGTGGGTGTTTATAAATCATGCAATGAAAATGATGCCTTTCACCCGACCCCGCCCCTAAACCTACCCTCACTGTGACATGGGCAAATCAGGTAACGCGGTTGAAAACGCCCCTCTGTCGCCCACTGATCTGGTAACTCCTATTACTGTCCTGCAGAGACCTATGCTGCGTCCCAATTCGCATACTATCCGTCCTAAATAGTATTCGAAATTAGAATTAGTACGTCCCAAATCGTAGTATGTTGAAATGAGTGTTCCAAAGATACCCGGGTGGTCTACTTTTTCCGGTCAGAATCCGAAGTGCAGATCGATGCACACTCTAACGGCTGATATTGCCCACAACCCATCGCGCGTTGGACGAGGATTCGATATTTCGATTAGAACTACAAACACGAGTGAAAGGTGTTAAAAAACTACAGACATGGAGGACGCGCGAGTCCGGTGGTTATGTAGAAAGGTTTAGATAAAGGGGTTTGTTTGAGTGCGTAATTATCAGTATCTAACATGACGAAAAATTATTTATTCAATGTTGTCTACATTATATTGGATCTGCAGCAGCATTGTGAACTTTTGTAAAGATACGTTTAGCCATTAACTTTTAAATGCATCATTACATTCAAATTGCAAACACATGAGGAGAGTCACCGCATTAATGACCCACGGCTGCAGACCAAGGTGCCACAACATTTCTCTCCGAAACGGTAGGAAATTAAATTAGATTGAATGGAGGATTTTAACTGTGACAAGATGATTGACAGGGCAGTTTACGGTGGCTGGACGCACGCGACAGAGCTGTCCGTTAAAGATGACGAAGTAGTATGTCCCAAAGCTTGCCTACTCTTTTGCTACACACTCAAAAGTATGTACTTTTTCTTCACAAAAAGAGTACATACTTTTAGGTCGTAGTATAAGTAGGCGAATTGGGACGCAGCCCTATGTTTGCGCAAAACAGGCATTTTGAGTTTGTGAAATGTCTTCCTGCCCTCCATTATCAAGGTCGGACATCCGGGACTTTTACTCCTATAATGCACTGTGTGCGCATAGCAACGCGGCGAAGGGTAAAACAAACAAGCGCCCGCCATTAAGCAACGCGAAAGCGGAAGATAAACAAGCGCCGAGAATCATGCCTAAAAACTATACATTTATGCAGTTAGCCTTTATTGGCTTTTTTGAAAAAACTGTGTCCCTCACTGATATTTGTACAAGCTGTGCCACTAACAGACTGAGCTCATAACAGCCACTTTGTAACACAGTGCTTTTGAATGAACAGTTTTTTTTAATGAATAAAAAATCGATTACTTAGTTAATGTAATCGATGCTTGATGGGTCAAGTCATCCTCATTTATATAGCGCTTTTAACAATGTAGATTGTTTCAAAGCAGCTTTACAGAGATAAACATATAATTTAAGGTAACAGAGATTGGTTTGGTTTTATAGTGGCTCTTGAAAAATGTTTTTTCCAGCTAAAGTTAGTTTTGATTGATTCACTTCCGTCTAAATGATCATTTGTTATTAAATTAGGGGCCGCTAAGACGACACCGTTCTCTCTAAACAGACTTTAAACGTGAACCTGTGATAAACGCTGATGGCGTTCAAATGCGCATTAAGAATTGATTCTATAGTTATGTGCGTTTGAATATATGTGCGCAAGTTTGTAATTCCTTACAAACCATGCCTAAACAAACTACTTGTCTATAAATTTTGATGCAGAATTTTTATTTTATCTTATCACTTTGGGTAGGTACGCGAACCGAAAAATTCCACAACGCTTTATCTGTAGAGTGGTATAGGGATCCTCCATAGGGAGAGGCTAGTTGGCACTTCAGCACTGCATTGTCATCAGGTCCAGGCGAAAGTCCTTCGTCAGATCTGGAAACGGCCTGGATCCAGCAGGCTGCGGGAAAACCTCGGGATAAACAAAGACACTAAAATTAGCGTAGATGCCATTCTTCTTATGATGTAACGAGTACATCAGGATATGAGGGAAGTGTTCCCAGTTCCCAGTGACCTAATCTAAGCAGCCTAATATTGAATTATAGAAGGCTATAGAGTGTTATGTGAATGCTAGGTCAAACAGATGTGTTTTTAGTCTAGCTTTGAACTGACAGACTGTGTCTGCTTCCCGGACAATGTTAGGAAGATTGTTCCAAAGTTTTGGTGCTAAATAGGAAAAGGATCTACCGCCAGCAGTCGATTTATATATTCTAGGTATTATCAACTGGCCGGAGTTTTGCGATCGCAATAGACGTGAAGGACTATAATGCCGTGAAGGACTATAATGTGTTAAGAGCTCGCTCAAGTACTGGGGAGCTAAACCATTTAGTGCTTTGTAAGTAATCAGCAATATTTTAAAATGTATACGATGTTTAATAGGGAGCCAATGCAGTGTTGACAGAACCGGGCTAATATGGTCATACTTCCTGGTTCTGGTAAGAACTCTAGCGGCTGCGTTTTGGAGCAGCTGTAGTTTGTTTATTAAGCGTGCAGGGCAACCACCCAGTAGAGCATTACAATAATCTAGCCTTGATGTCATGAACGCATGAACTAGTTGTTCCGCATTTGTCAATGAGAGCATATGACGTAATTTAGATATATTTTTAAGATGGAAAAATGCGGTTTTACAGACACTAGACACGTGACTTTCAAATGAAAGATTGGTATCAAAGAGCACACCCAGGTTCCTAACTGACGACGAAGACTTAACAGAGCAGCCATCAAGTGTTAGACGGTATTCTAGGTTATTACGTGTGGAAGTTTTTTGTCCAATAATTAGAATCTCTGTTTTTTCAGAGTTTAGTAGTAGGAAATTACTAGTCATCCAATTTTTGATATCAACTATGCATTCCGATAATTTTGTGAATTGGTGAGTTTCTTTAGGTTTGGAAGAAATATAGAGCTGAGTATAATCAGCATAACAGTGAAAGCTAATTCCATGTTTCCTAATGATATCTCCTAAAGGTAGCATGTACAGAGTGAACAGCAGCGGTCCTAGTACTGAGCCTTGTGGTACGCCATACTGAACTTGTGATCGATAAGACATCTCTTCATTTACTGCTACAAACTGATAGCGGTCAGATAAATATGATTTAAACCATGCTAATGCAATTCCACTAATGCCAACATAGTTTTCTAGTCTATTTAAGAGAATGTTGTGGTCAATGGTGTCAAATGCAGCACTAAGATCAAGTAACACTAATAGAGAGATACAACCACGATCGGATGATAAGAGCAAATAATTTGTGACTCTAATGAGAGCTGTCTCAGTGCTATGGTACGGTCTAAATCCTGACTGGAAATCCTTGCAGATACCATTTCTTTTAAGAAAGGAACACAGTTGTGAGGATACTGCCTTTTCTAGTATCTTTGACAGAAAAGGTAGATTTGAGATCGGCCTATAATTGACTAATTCTGTAGGATCAAGTTGCGTTTTTTTAACAAGCGGTTTAATCATAGCGAGCTTAAAGGTTTTTGGTACGTATCCTAGAGACAAAGACGAATTAATGATGTTAAGAAGAGGATCTATGACTTCTGGAAGCATCTCTTTCAGTAGTTTAGTCGGTATAGGGTCTAACATACATGTTGTCGATTTAGATGAATTAACGAGTTTGCAAAATTCTTCCTCTCCTATGGCAACAAATGAATCAAATTTTACCTCGGGGAGACTATAATGCACTCCCTGATGTGATGCTGTAGTAGACGGTTGCATTGTTATAATTTTGTCCCTAATATTATCAATCTTATAAGTGAAGAAGTTCATAAAGTCATTACTGCTGTGTTTCTTGGAGACTTCTGGGCTTGAAGCTTTCTTTTTCGTTAGTGTAGCCACTTTTTTAAATAAATACCTTGAATTATGTTTATTTTCTTTTAATAGGGTTGAAAAATAAGCAGATCTAGCAGCTTTTAAAGCCTCTCTGTAAGCAATCGAGCTCTCCTTCCATTTAAACATATGTAAGTATTTTAAGTATTTAAACATGACTGCACGTGTAGGACACATGGTGTTCATACGAGGGGATTTGATGAGGTAATTGTATATGTCTGGATACTCGAGCCTGGGCCATGGATTTGGGTTGTTCTCCCAGGACTCCGCTGGATGCCGATAGGGACAAGATTGTAATGCTAAACCTAGAAGCGAAAGCTTTCTGTGGTACCTGGTCAATGCAGGCGCTAGGAGACTGTCTATATATATTGATAAGACATTCTGTAATAGAAGAAGATCTGTATTCATATAGCTGCTAGCGCCTTTCACAGACATTTAACAGTAACGTTAGCTAGTCACAAAGCGCTTTACATGAGTGTCTTATTACATTCACTTCTCACCACCGACATACATTCACATACACAGATATCATGCATCATTAATACAAAGTAGTCCGTTAGTACCCATAACTGACATAATCCACAGCAAAACTTCTGTGAATAGATACCTTTTTGATTTGCCTCGGGCTGTGTCTTCGGTTTGTTTTACCCTTCATACACGGCGGCAGCTTGTTGCTATGCAGGTCACATGATTTGTGACGTAATGCCGACCAAGAGAATCTAGGCTTGTTCGACTTGAACTGGCGCTGCACAGACCGATCGGTTGATGACATCAAAGTACCGCGAGAGCGATTCAAAAGCATAAGGAGCCGTCTGCTCTCTAATCGCTCTCGCGGTACTTTGATGTCATCAACCGATCGGTCTGTGCAACGCTGGTTCAAGTCGAACAAGCCTTTCTGCTTTTGGCGCCACAGCGTGACGTCATTTGCAGACAGCCAATAGACACTTTTCACACGCTCTCACGCCATAGACACATCCATTTTCTCACGCAGAGAAAAACCGCGAAGAGAAGAGGACACTGACAGACAAGAAAAAGCAGGTTAATTTATAATATTGACATGAAACTTGAATTCGCAGTTTTCAGATTCTTTCAATTTTATAACGAAATTCAAACAATAAATACCGTTTGGTGCTTATGAGACAGATCGCTGTTGCGCCTCATTTTAAGCGGCACATTAACCGATCATTCCTCTTTACAACTAACGTTAACTTAAGTTACTTAGTTAACCTTAATAGTTAATAAACACGTATGAATAAATAGATTTCGAAAGATACAGTACAACTTACCGAAATGTATTGCCTCATACATAATATCGATCAATCAGTGTTTTTTAACCGCGGAAAGAGGTCAATAAAACAGCTTGAGTAAGTTACAACATGTCACACAACTTACGTTACCTCAGGAAAGCCATTTTTGCTAATGACCATAGCACGTTAGTTGGCAAGAAAAATTAGCTAACTTATAGAGAGGAGTATTTTGCTAAATATGTGCACTATATTATATATTTATTATATTTTACTTGTATCATTTAAATATTATAACGTTATTATAATAAAAAACGCATTATATTTATTTTATTTATTTTTGAGTTGTTATTTTTAACCTATAATAATACCAGCTGACAGGGCTCTCTGTATTTTACAGCATTAGGTAAGATATTATTTCTTGAGAAAAATTAACATGTTTGTACTGTACCTAATATTTATCCAAATTAATTGATATTGAATCAAGATCGGAATCAAATCATAAGAATTCAATTCAATTCAAAAATCGTGAAATTTGTGTCAAGCAATAATAAAATCATTAGCTTACCAGTCATTGTACCATGTAAACATTTTAACATGTTGTCACTAAACACTAAATTCTGTTTAGTTACCAAATGTTTTGACAATCACAAGAGGGGCCACAATTAATACAGAGGGGCCAATCTTATGTTGTGTTTATATGTAAAACTGTAGATATCCAAATAATTTAAAGCAGGGTGTCCGCGGGTCCTTAAAAACTCTTAAATTAGATTTTAAAAATTTAAGGCCATAAAAAGTCTTGCAAAGTCTTATTTTTACTTATGAAAGGTCTTACATTTTCGATGGCAATTTGACTTAGACATATCTAAATGTTTTCCAAATTAAAACTATCTAATTAGCGTACTTTTTTATTTATTATTCGTTCTTTGTGGATTTGCTTGTTCATGTCATTTCGCGTCACATTCGCGCCAGCATTACGTCCGTCTCCTGCATGCGAACGAGCAGGCGAGAAGAAGAAGAAAGCGGGTTAATTTCAGTTCAATTGTAAGTTCATTCTTTATGTGCGTAGTGGTGTGCGATGTGTATTGTCTGTTATGATATTGTAAAAATTGTTTTACTTTGTAACTATGTACGAGGGCGCACTGCGACCTGACATCGCATTGTTTCTCATGTGTGCTTTCACTGCGTAATGTGTCAGGGCAGTTATAGGTATGTTTCCTAATAGACGTATAAAGTTTTTGTATTTTATATATCATATGTTGTTATCATACAATATTACATCAGCAAGAGGGCTGTTTTCCGTGCACAATAGCAAATATGATATTTATTTTATATAACAGTTAAATTAGCATTGTGAATTACATTTTATAAACAATATTGTCAATATTGTTTGTTTTCCCTTTATTTCGCTGACGCGAATTTCAAAATGAAACCGTAGCAGAGTCTCAATGCAAAAGACAGCGATGATTTCTTGACTGAAATCCGCGTTTTGAACGATTCATTTTAACGATTCAATGAACAATCACTTGCAGTTCCTGAATGAATCAGCCGTTTGAACAAATCGGTTGAATGAATGACTCCCTGAGACAGTGATTTGCCGCCGCCTACTGGCGGGTTTAGTTTCACATTTAAAGTACCCTGTAATTAAAATGTTACAATTAGAAATCAGTTCATATTTTAATCTTGAATTAAGAATTGAAGAATTGAATATCTCATAGCTTTATTTATGCAATTGTAAATGGAGTATAAATATATTAATGCCAGTTCTGATGCTTCTGTGTCTCCTCTGCACTGCAAAGATGGATTTTGATTTAATTTAACTGGTAACATTGGTATTGTGTTATTATTCTAATATAATTTAATTTGATTGTTAGAATTTGACATAAAATGTAGGCATACCTTTAAGTAAAAAAAAAAAAAAAAAAAAGTCCATATATGGGTGAAAATGCCCCTGGAACTCAATTTAAGGTTGCAAATATTGCTCTTTAATAAAAAAAATTAATTTCTTTCACTGCTGTGAACTGACCACTGCATAGAATATGAAAAATAGGAATATCTTTGTGAGTCAGCTGTCAACAACAGGCCTAAACCAGCCATGATACCAGTACACAAACACAATCAGTAAAATATCATCTAATTATCATCAACAAACCTTTGAAAATATTGAGATAATTTTTTGGCAATATATTGCGCACCCCCAATGTAAGGTATTAATTTTGATTTCTTCAGGTCTTAAAAAGCCTTAAATTTGACTTTTAAAAGTGTGCAGATACCCTGTAAAGTTCAGTAAGCTTTAAAATCAGCAATAAACAGTAATACCTTATTTTCTTTTAATGGAATTTATTCACTGCATTAAATAATGTAGTCTAATTCAATTTGTATTAACTTTTCACTTCTCAGAAATGAAAAACTGTAATAAATAAAATAATCCAATCTGAGAATAGAGTACAACTCACAAAAATAATTAAACTCAACATTAGGTTATATAAACTTTACACAAATCCTTACAACCTTAAACATGAGCAAAAATAAATAAATAGAACAGCCTTATTTATACAATTGCAGTATATTAGCTTATTCATATAATACACAATTCATTAATTAATATAACTTTATTAATTAAATACAATAATAATAACTTCCTATTATCCACATCCTATTAAATTTGCATACCAGCAGTTGCAGTAAATTTGCATTGATGAATAGACCAAATCTAAATATGCCAAGGCTAATTAACCTTGTGCATATATGATTGTATAATATAATATATCCATACTTTCTGTTAGACAGCTACTTTTTCAAAAGGGTACCTTTAGTTTAACTAATTTGTAAATTGTCTAGTTTGTAAATTATATGAATCTTATAAAAACAGTTTAGAATAGCTTAATTAGTCCAGAATTATTTCAGTATTATTTATTTATATATAGGCTATTATACATTTTAGTAATATTTTATTTACGTTGCTATTTATATTAAGATTTTTTATTTGAGAATGTTTCTAGATGTTTGCACTAACTTCTGTGAAGTCTATCTTCATTTTAATTCTAAAATTAAGTAAATATGCCAAGATTGTGCCACACAACATTGTAAAACTACAAGATATTTGAAGTAAAACACCATATATCTTATGTTTCAGACAGCAAGAACATCTTTAGATATTATGAGAAATTATCCATAAGATACAGTTACATACCATGTCCGGGTTGCAAATTGTGCATCACTAAAATAATTTTTATGCATATGGTCCATTTCGAAGTGTTTAAATCCAAACAAACAATATTTGCAGATTCTTCTCTACTCCTGTATTGTTTTGTGCTTGCAGAGCGTCATGCAGCACGTAGACTCTGAATAGAGGCGCCGGCGCCAAATAATACAAATAATATTACAGTTCGTATATTAGCTAATGTTGCAATAATTTTTTATTGATTTTTTTAAGTTTAATAACAATTCTTATGGAGTCATTATCGAGTCATGCGGTATGACACTGATTTAAGTTAGAGTATTTGTTCTCAAGTCAAAGTCAAGTAATTTTCTTAATTTATTAGAAATCTTTAAATTTGCGTGCAGTCACGTAACTCAAGACCTCCACCTCTTATATTTACAGCTTTTAAAGTGTGGAACGTGAGATAAACACAATACGATTTGCTTCGGCATCTGGCTTGCAATATCACTTGCGTATTGGCCGAAAAAAATCACAACACAGGAAAACCCTGATTGTGTTATAAAGCATTATTAGGCTACATTAATTCTGCCACAGATCATTGTAATGACATCGAACCTAGTCCTAACACTGGAAGGCGGTATAAAAAAAAGGAATATAAATTAGCTCAACTTACCATGTGCTTTTTTTTTGTTGGAAAACAGAGGCTCGCTATTCGTTAATTATTCAAATGCAAGCCGAAAGATATAATTTGAATTTGAGTGACATACAAGTAGAAGGGTGGAGGAACAGTGCCAGTGCCCCCATGGCCCCTCCCCTGTCTACGCCATTGGCCCCAAAGACCCTCCTACCTGCTGCTTATATACTATTTTGGTTTGTCTTATTTGCTTAGCGTGCAAAAATGGCCAGCCATGACCCACGGTAGTGTCGGACAGAAGGATGACAGAGAGAGGAAACCATGGAGAAATACCTTCCCAAATATGTTCCGGTCTTTACTCTGCTGGCACTGTCAGGACTTCTGTTCCTGCTGTGGAATATCACCTCGTTGGAAGTGAGTAGAAGCCTCAACTTGTGTTTTAGTTTGTTATAATGGTTTGTAAGTACCCTAAAGTATATTGATCCGATTCTGGCCGCTTGCATAAACCTCTATGACTAGTCTTACAGATTAGACATGATCATTTTTTTTTTTGCTTTAAGATGGTTCTTTTTTTTTTTTTTATCAGTAACATCAAAACATAGATTGGCCTAATTTGATACTGAAAAGTAAGACTGACTGCCCCTGACTAACTGCTAGTGGGTCATACTAGAACACTTAATACACTATCTTACCATATTGGCTATGCAACTGGCTCAGGATTTAAAAAATAAAAGTTGTTGTAGGGAAGAGTATCTAGTTCAACTATTGTCTGGTTACTGAACAACACATCTATCCAGCTTATTTTGCAGTGTGGAAGCATGTAGTAATTCATATTTCCGTTCTTTGTGCAATACTTTTTTTATCTGCTTGCTAACTACCTAGGTCCTAGCCTGGCATACCAGACACACATCAAGATGTTAAGTCTGGGAACTCTCCAATTGCATGCCATTTGCTCTCCATTTGCAAGAAAACTTCTTGTTTAACTTCAAATCCGCCAGAGTTACGGCCAAAGCCGAATCGAAAGACCGCTGTTCGCCAGCAGCAGCCATTCTTTGTTTTCAAGTAGCAGTGAACCATCGCAACGCTGTCTCATATGTTAAGCTCGCCCGCTGACTCTATACACAATCTGATTGGCCAGACCAGTTTTTGTTTTTTCCAGCTCGAAAATCAATGGAGAGTTGCTAGATTACACTGCCTACAAAAAAAAAAATTTCCTGCTGCTAGGGTGCGTCTAGATTTCTAGGCTACCTAGGTCCTAGAAGAAGATAATACTACAATTTAGCTCTTTGTGGTCACACAACAGGATGTACAGCAACACAATTTATGTTATTTAGTACACACCAGGGAAGTATAAATAGATCATTCACTTATTGCCATGTTACAGTTTTGTTTGTGCAGAAACATTACTGTTAAAATAAGGTCTCCATTACTTTTAAAGGCAGGGTAGAAATTAGGTTTTGTCGAATACATTCCCATGATGATGCACTTATTTTCGAAGGCAAACAATAAGCCTAAACAATTTAATTTTGGCTCTAAACTCTCAAAGACTTTCCCGTGCTTCTCTGTATTGAAATATCACATTGAAGCTTCTGTGATTTTGTCTCCTGCAGAGCTGGAACTGTCAGACAGCATCTACCTTCTATCAGCTTCAAAACAGCATCCAGTCAGTCTTGAAGACCTCTGAATATCTTCTACCTGTGGAGTTCAACTACTCATTCTGTGCCCACCTCGGCCAGGAGCCCTCCGCAGAGGAAGCCAGGGAGGAGAGGTATCTTCTCAAATCCATTGCCTGGCCAGAGCCATCAATACTTGGACTGCCGTTGCGTCAAAGTAGCGATCCTGCACAGAGCTATTATACTATTCAAGACCCTGGAGCGCTGCAGGTTGGTGGGCAGTTTGTAGTGAAGGTACAGATGCAAAACTTTTTGGGCCAGCCCAAAAAACACGGAGGAGACTTCCTAGTAGCACGACTTCACACACCAGAGCTGGCGGCAGGTGTGGTGGGGCAGATACACGACCACAACAATGGAAACTACACCGTATTTTTCCCACTGCTTTGGGCAGGCGTTGTGCAGGTGGAACTGACCATGATTCACTCCAGCGAGGCCGTGATGGTCCTCAGGCGACTGAGAGAGGAGCAATCGGACCGAGTGTTCTTCAAGAGCCTCTTCCGCTCAGGGTACCTCTCTGAGACCACTTTGTGTAATTTGTGTCTGCCACTCAAACAGCAGCCGCTTTGCAACTACACAGACCCACAGACCGGAGAACCCTGGTTCTGTTATAAGCCCAAGATGTTGGACTGTGATACACGGATCAACCACTCAAAAGGGGGGTATAAGAAACACCTTCTCACTGTTTATGAGTCACAGTTCTTCCACAGGTGAGTGAGAAGTTAACTACAGCAATACCGTTTTTGTTTTTTGTTAGCCTATGCCAATATTTACTGTGCTGAGAATGCTTATATATAAATACTTCAATTTAATGATAAAAGAGCACCTTTTTCCTGCATTCTTCATGAATTACACTTTAATTTTGTTTTGATCTAGTGGAGTAAATATCAAAATCCCAATACATTCTGCTGGGGTGGACAATGTGACTGTTCTACCTGCTTCTAAAGGTAAAGTTTCAAATGAAATATAATATACACTACCGTTCAAAAGTTATGTCGGTCAGATTTTGAAAGTCTTTTTTGTACTCAGCAAGTCTGCATTTATTTGAATCAAAACAGTTCAGTCAGGACCACTCTGGCAGTATTCAGTATTGTCTTTGGCAGTATGGTTCCTTATTGGGTTTCTGCATAGCAGTAAATTAAATATAGCTTAACCTGTGTCCTGTGATTAACCTCCCAAGAAAGTTAATCACAGAACACACAGCCATTCGGAATAACTGATACTGGTGTCAAAAGAATGGGGGTTGGATGGGTTAATTGCATGGCTAAACTGAAGTAATGGTGCCACATATATTAGAGATGGGCGGTATATCGAGTTTGTATGATGAATCAATATATATTTATATACGATACAGTAGTTTGATATTGTGAGCGCATTTTTGTGATGTCAAAAATGTTTTAACGTCATCTTTTAAATAAAAAACTAGATGTTGTAGATCTTTTCGTTTAATAATAAGATGTTATGTTGTTAAAACTTAATTTTTCTCGTTAAAACTACATATTTTCTCGTAATAAGGACATATGTTTTATAGTGACGTTTAATATGCCTTTATTCACATTAGAGGATTTATATCAGTCGCATTTTATTACATTAAGCTTTTCCCGGTATTTTACAGTTTTTTAATGTTTACAAACAATATCAACGTGCATTTTATATATCCACAAGAAATCCTTTAAATGTAACGGTATTCAATGCAAGAATGAGAAAACATAAGTGTAAAATATACATAAATTATAGTCCCATTCATTATCCTACAAACAATATTTATTTTAAAGTCTAATTGAATTTAGGCTAGCCTTTTTAAAATAAAACTGTGAAATATCCAAATATTTCTATATTCCCAGATGAGTGAATGTGTTTTCCTCTGACCTCTTTCCAGTTAACATTTAATCTGTACTTAATTTTTTATTTTGGTTAATTTTTTAATTTAGTGATTTTAACTAAAAAGCATGATTTTTTTAGATAATAATGTGAGAATGTAATGTGATTGTAGCCTTTTTTGCACATAATATATAGCATAGCCTACATGGTCTTCACTAAATTTGTTCTCATAGTCTTCATTGTGAACATTGTTTGTAGTATAACATTGAGGAGTATGTGAATTAACATTTTTAAAAATAAATACAGAAAAATATTTTTTTAATCCAAATAGTAAAAAGTAGAAAATACAGAGATATGTTCCGTATATCGACATTCAGCCAAAAAATACTGACATATATTTTTTTTTGTCCATATATATATATATCCACCTTAGGTTGTTGAATCATGGTATTTAGAGAAGGTGGAACAGCTGAACTGAAACTTGCGCTTGATTAATAACAGTAATATTGTGAAATATTAGTACAATTTAAAATGACTGTTTTATTTTTATTTTAATACAGTTTAAAAAGTTATTTATTCCTGTGATGGCAAAGCTGAATTCTAGCAGCCATTACTTCAGTCTTCTCTTCAGAAATCATTGTAATATACTGTTTTGTTACTCAAGAAACTTCAAACGCTCAGAACAAGCAATTGAATGCAGCAAAAGTAGGTGTTTATTTTGTTTATTAGTTCATTGAGGGAAAGTAACTAAAAACCTTCAGGAGGGAGACAGGTCAAAATAACAAACAGAAAACCTCTAGCTTTCCTAAATCAAAACAAAAAGCAAAATAAACGACATGTTCGTACCTCCCTGCTATTTCGTAAACAGGAGTAAAATGGATTGTAAAATAAATTGGCACGCAACTCCCCACGAAGTTAGCCCCTTTAAGGCCTGGTTTCACTCACCAGATTAAGCCAGGATTAGGCCTTATTTCAATTTGGACATTTAAGTAGCTGGTATAAAAGTGCCTTAGAAAAAAACATTACTGGTGTACATCTTGAGACAAATCGCTCTTAAAAGAGCTCAAATGTGCATTTTAGTCTGGGACTAGGCTTAAGCCTTGTCCTTGAAACCTGGGGAACAAGTAGTAATACAATTGCCAGTTTACACCGTTTAACAATTCAACGATTGAGGTTAAGTGAGCTTAGTGCGTTGCACAAAGGCTAAAGGAAAACAGACACGTACAGTATACCCTCACACACAACAGGGAGTAAAAACACAAAGTTACATCCAAGGACTTGACAACAGAATTAACCATTTTAAGTTCTCGTCTTCATTTTTTTAATTCTAAAAGGTCTTCTGCTCAGTTTGGAATAAATCAAAACTTCCTCATTGTCACTTTTCTTTCCTTTTATAAACCTTAATATTTCTGTTTCCTTCCAGTACGAACCAAAGGGAAGCACCTTAAATTCACTCCTTCCGGTTACTACTACCAGGGATCATGGAAGCCGTTGAGTGGTGTCGTCATGCGTCAGTTTAATGGCTCTTCAGTCATAACCCAGTGTCTTAAAGGGAAAATGGTGTACATGTATGGAGACTCCACTGTGCGACAGTGGTACGAGTATCTGATTGCCCATGTTCCAGGTCTGTAATATTTTTGGAAATCTTTTTAAAGGTGATTTTTGTGGTTTTGATCACATCTTCATTCAGCCAATTTTCAATCAGACAATTTTCTTCAGCCAACCCAATGTCAACAAACCAGAGCACACAAAAATTATTGGCTAATTTTTCACACCTTTCGGCAGAAAAATGACGTTTTGGATTCAAAATAGGTAATTTGTGTAGATCTGATACATTTTTCAAATTAAGGGTGGGGGGTCTGTGAGGATTGATCCAGGTGTTTTGAGTTGTCAAAAAAAAAAAAACAAGCAAAAAACAAGAGCTCATAGATTCAGTGCTTAAAATACTGTGTGCCTTTATGTGTGAGCGGCTCATGATCCAGTGTTTTAAATGTCTCAGAGCTGTACATGCCACTCCACACAGACGTCATCTTTGCAAGCGCTGTGAATTTGGGTTGCCTATAATGTGCATTTAAAAAACGCAATATACAACAACCATCTTTCCAAATTTGTAATGAGAATCATTTATAAATCTGTTTTCTACAATAGAGAAGTTTTAAGGTTTTCTTGTGTTTTATGCTAAAATAAAAGCTCTATGGTTTAGGTTTGAAAGCAAAGAAATTACAACATGACATCATGACTTTGCGTAAACATACACGCCACTTTCAAGTCAAGTGGCGTGTTATCTATACGCATTTTGAGCTATCCGCGTGTATGTCCACGCCGAAATCTTTTGCGTGTATGTCTACGCCATTAAATGTCCGAGTGATTCCGCGTGTATGTGTACGCCGTTAAATGTCCGAGCGAAACGAAGCAAAATCTATATCTACATCTGTGGAGCGATCTTTTTTTTCCTAGGATGGTAGGAGAACACTCATAAATGGTATTAACCCCAGTGACGGGTAGGTTTAGGGACGGGGTTGGGGTAGGTCATATATCTATATATACATAATACAGTAATATAACGTTAAGTCAAAGGCGTTGATAAACACGCTGAAAAGCGATTATGCGTGTTGATGGCACGCCAAAAATGGAAATACGAATTGGCGTGTCATACATACGCCATTTCATGAGATCAGTCTGGAAATTAAGACTGTCATGAATTTTAGTATTAGCATTTTACTGTTATTCTGTAAAATAACAATATTATTGTTATTAAATATACTTTATATTTAATTTCAGAGGTGGGTAGTAACGAAGTACATGTACTTCGTTATATGTACTTGAGTATTTTTTGGAGAAATTGTACTTTTAAGAGTAGATTTAAATGTGAGTACTTTTACTTTAACTCCAGTACATTTCTAATGAAAAAACTGTACTTTTACTTTGTTACTTTGTTACGTTGGGCGACGCTCCTCTCGTTACTTTATTTTTAATGCAATGCATGTTGTTAAATGGAAAGTTTATTCCAAGCGCGCTGTATCTTTTCTATGGGCATGAGCGATGCTCAATTCACAAATGAATCACTCTTGAGTCGATTCTGTTCAAAGACTTCATCAAACAAGTTGGTAGATCTGTCTAAGTCGGTTCATGAATCAGTTTGAATGATCTGTTCAGTTTCTGCACGCACTGAATCCTCTGAAGCGCTTTCAATTCACACTCGGCTCGGAGTCGTAACAGGAAGATTTAAGAACATCAAGAGCATTGGATGAAGTGGCCGTTGACCTACAGTCTAGTGAAAGCAAATCTGCAAATGCATCATATTTTTGCCAGCGATGAAGATCTTTATTAGTTGAACATCTTCGTATGCTGTCTGTGAATGAATGATTCATTTCATTCAGGTACTACATTTTACAACCAAACAGATTATTACGCCACGATAGCGCTACTACAAAGTATGACATTATCCGTTTTTTTGGACATATACATTAATTTATAGGCTACATTAAATAAGCTACCATTGTCCACAGTTTATGAAATGAACACCCGCCATCCCGCGGTAATGTGTGTGTATATTGCGCAGTGGCGTGCGAACTCGACTTGAAAAATGCCTTTGCCTGACTTAGGCACAGTTAACCAGTTTTAAACATGCTTGCAGAAATATACATTTGATTACATTTTGGAGAACAGACCAAAGAAGATCCGTCGATGTGCATTTGATCGTTGTTTGTGTTCAGATGTTCAGTAGCGGTCATTTCTCTGTGTCAATGGTTCCCTTTACATGCCTTTGAATGCAAAACTCTGTAGAGTCACTTTATTTCGACATTGTCTAATAATCCAAATGTAGTTGTATAAATTACTATTATACAAACCAAAGGACAGGCAATTTTTTTTTCGGGCTCCAGATGGCAGAAATGATGCTTGTCTCTTCTGTTTTTGTTGCAAAGATACCCTATCTAATTCTGATAATAATAGTCATTTAAATTAAACATATCTAAATAATATCATGTGTTTTATATATATATATATATATATATATATATATATATATATATAGGCCTATATGATCCGAAGTAACTAGTAACTAACTACTTGAGTAGTTTTTTCATTGGATACTTTTTACTCTTACTCAAGTAACTATTAAGATTATTACTTTTACTTTTAGTAAATATTTCTATAAGTACTTGTACTTTTACTTGAGTAGTTTTTGGATACTCTACCCAGCTCTGTTTAATTTACGTTACAATAGAATTATTACTATAGTAATACATTTCTTAATGATTTGTTACGTTTTTGTATTGAATAAAATATAAAGTTTTAATAATAATAATATTACTATTATTCATTTTATTCATAATAAATATAAATATAAAATTTTGCATTATTATTATTATTATTATAGACATATTGAATAGGTTCCATTAAAAACAACAGTGTAAATGTTTCCTGAGACAACTGAAGTAGAGAGATTTGTTTGTGACTGATGAGTTTTTCCATATATCCTCATCCTAAAGAATTATTTTAAACATTTTCTGTTTGGGTGGGCATCAATCTTTTTTCTTTTCCTGATTCATATCTACATCTCACTCCCTTTTTCTCCTTAACATTATAGAGCTTAAAGAATTCAACTTTCATAGCCCGAAGAATGTTGGCCCGTACATGGCAGTCGACAGCAACCACAACATACTGTTGAGATACCGCTGCCACGGGCCGCCGATCCGCTTCACGTCTGTGTTCTCGGCCGAGATGCGCTATATCTCAAATGAGCTGGACGGCTTACGAGGGGGCTCGGACACGGTGGTCGTTATTAGCATCTGGTCACATTTCAGCACTTTCCCAGTGCAGGTTTACATACGACGCCTGCGCCACATCCGCAGGGCGGTGATCCGACTGCTGAACCGAGAACCAGCGACTAAGGTCCTGATCCGCACAGCCAATCTCCAGAAACTGGACCCCGAGTCCAGCATGTTCAACAGCGACTGGTACTCTCAACAGCTTGACGCAGTGCTCCGAGCCATGTTTAAAGGTCTGAACGTCCAGCTGGTGGACGCCTGGGAGATGACTCTGGCCCACCACCACCCTCATCAGCTACACCCTCCACCTGACATTATATCAAACATGCTTAACTTTGTCCTTTCCCACATCTGCCCAGTAAGGAGAAAGAGAAGGCAGAGCTAATGCAAGGCTTAACTTCTCTTGCCATATTTGAGGAATATTTATTTTAAGTTGTATTTTTAGCCTTTTTAGAGAGGGGAAAATGATCTGCGCTGGGAATTGATCTCGGGTCACCAGAGGTGCAGTTGCACTATATGTCGGAGCGTTGCCCATGAGGATAATGGTTCTGACATTTGTGGGCAATCTTAAGGAACTGGTGAGAGTACTACTCTTCCAAACCTCTGCCTTTGGGATCAGCCCTTTTGCCGTCTATTCAGCCATTATTTGCTATCCGTTTGGGCTTGCAAATGTTCATAATGATTTTGTTGATTATAAATACAAAAGCAAACAGTTAATGTAGCCCTTTATATTTTAATGGCAATATTCGGAGGTATGCAGAATCCGTTTAATAAAAATTAAGAATTCATATATATTATTTATTTAGTTTGTAAATAACATTTAGGGAAATAAGTTGACATAATTACAGAAGGTACATAAGAGTATTATAAACTATGAGTGCAAGAACATCTGTTTTTGTGCCTTGGTAAACTGTGATTGCATTAGCTTGTCTAAGTGTAAAATTAACCATTTTGTTCAGTTTAATTATTGGCTTTTTATATTTATTTTACCCGTCATGGCTTTAAAAAACATTGATATATTTTTCCCAATCTACATTTACCTCTGAATGATCCAAAAATGTATAGTTATGTTGTATTGTATGTATACAAAAGTATGATTAGTCAGATTTTTTTTTGGAAGAGTTGTTTACAGTCAATGTGCCTTATTTAACACTTCCCTTTTTTGTGTTCATTTGTCCCATTCCATTTTTATGTTATTTACAGCTGAAAACATTTTCATGTCTGATTCTACTACTAAAGGGTGACATAACATGATAAGTTGGCATGAAAAAGAAGTTCTTATAATCTTTTCTACCCTGTTGTGATTTATAAGTGAAATAGCGTCATTAATGAGAGAAAACAAATTAGGGCAGGACTTGATTTTGTCCATCTGGAATTGATTGAATTATTTGCTATTGCTGCAATCTCATGTGAGTGACAGGTTGCTGAAGGGGACAAGTTATTTTCCCAACCTCTCACTGGTGAACATCAGAGCAGAGATGCCATTGCAAGTGAGAGAGAAAATTATTTTAATTCAAGGATTGAAGCTCTTAACATTCCTCATCCATCATCCAGTGTTGCTTATGACTGAACAAAATAAATTCCTGAAGCATCCGGTTTTTTTTGGTCAAAACATCTGTTGAATAATCTTTGGCACTGCAGATTAGTGATTATTTTACTAGTAAAAAATTATAAGTTTGTTTGAGTAAAAAATATTTACTCATGTAGAGGCTCATCTCCCATCGGGGACTGTTCTTTATAAAAATTGTTTTAATGGATGCCAATCCATCAAGGAAACATAAGGGTTTAACTGTAACCGAAACTGAGCATAGAGGAAGTTTGAAAACCAGAGGGGGAAAAAGTTGAGAATGGCTATTTGAGAAGTGAGAATTGTACATGTGGATAAGAGGTCTAAATTATTGAGAGGCTGCTCACTTCAGAGCCATGGGTGGAGTGTGAAGTCTAGCTCCCCCTCTCTGAATGTAATTTGGGCCTAATGGGTGGAGCTAGAATATCAAACCACCAAAGTGGTGCTCACTGCAGATGTCCAGCTTCTCCTCCCTGGACATCTAGCAAGGAGGGGCTAGATGTAAGCTCCACCCATTTGCTCTACAGTGAGCAGCCACACCATAACTCTATCCCTCAACCCATTAGACGTCCAGAGAGGTGGAGCTGGACATCAGTCCAAAGCCTAGGACCAAGACGCTCAATCTCATAAACTAAACCATTTGGTTTTTTAAGCGTTTATTTAAAAGTCACTGTTCCTTTAAAATCTTGAATTTCTGAAAATATAATTCCATAGTCAAGCATTACTAATAATAAGCAGAGCATATTCCAAAATGAGAAACAACGTTAAAAACAATTCCACATGCTGCAATGAACAGAGGCATATAGCTCGCTTCTCGTGTGGACACTTAAATAAAAACAGATATGCTAAATCTAACAATTTCCAATTTCATTGCATGACAATTATACATTTAAAATGAGACAAACTTTGGTGTAGACAACAGGAGAAACTTGTAAAAAAAAAAAAATTGCATGAGAGCCCAATTCACACAGCAGCACATTAGATAACTACTTTACCTACCTGATAAAAATCCCTTCACAAACAAACATTCAAACCAGTCAGTTTGTCATTTCCCAGTGTCTCAAAAAAAAGTCTCTCCCTACACTGAAATTTGCATTTGCAGGGGTACTAAATACTTGGAGCGGATAACTGTTTAGAAATAAATGAAAGAGCTGACAGAACAATAATGAAGAACCAATATACTGGAGAGGAGGACCACTGAGAAACAAGCCTAATAAAGTGGGAAAAAGCTTGCAACTTCTTTAAACAGAGCTGAATTTTTTCCTTTTGAACTGAGCCACTGATCTAAAGACATTTTGAGCTTGAATGAACACTGCATTCTTTTATCGCTTTTAGCCCACAGCGGATACAGCTCATCTCGTGCCAAATCAGTGGGAACATGTAGTGTTTTAGGATTGGGTGGCCTGGAGCTGGAGTGTATATCGTCATGATTATGAACTGAGAAATAAGGCATGTGACTGATACAAGTATATCCCTTTAGAGAGGTTGATGGTCAAATAATCTACACGTTCTGAACCTTCATGGCATCCTTGGGCCAGCTGTATGAATCCAGAGTGAAGGAGTCATAGTCAGCGTTATAGACATTGGATAAAACAAAGGCCTCTTTATCTTTGGGTTCAGGGTACGAAGAGGCAATGCCCTGCTTGTAGGCATAGTCCACAATCTAAAGAAAAAGAGAGTGAACAAAATTATTGCTTTACTAAAGAGTACAGTGACAGACTTGCTCAGTTTTGCAATTAAAACTTGCGAAAAGACAAAATTCATCCATTTGTGATTACTTTGCTATTTTTTGGAACTATAACAAATGTTTGCAAACTTCATGCCATCAAATCTTTGGTAAACATTCAGCAGTTTTGCTTGAAGCTGATTTTTGTTGAGGGGAAGTTTACTTTGTTGTATGCTAGTGTATTATTGTGGTTACTTCAATATATATTATTGTGTGTGTGATCATACATTTTGATTTTGCACCGATTTCAGCTCACTGGCATTAGGGCTAATATCTGAAAAGCTTACCAAGGCTGCATTTACTTGGTTAAAAATACAGTAATATTGTAAAATATGAATACAATTTAAAACAACTTGTTTAATATACATTTTAAAATATTATTTATTCCTGTGATGGTAAAGCTGAATTTTCAACAGCCATCACTCCAGTCTTCAGTGTCACATGATCCCTTAGAAATCATTCTGCTGATTTTATCAATGTTTAAAATAGTTGGGCTGCTTAATATTTTGTGGATACAATTTTTTTCAGGATTCTCTGGTGAAAGAAAAAAAAAACTACTTGAATTTTTTAAAGTATTTCACTGAGATCTTTTGTAACATTTGTAATACCACTTTTGAATCTTGCTGAGTAAAAGTATTTTTTTTTTAAATCAAAAGTTACTGACATTAAACTTTTAAATAGTAGTGTACTTTGCTATATTAATAAATCTATTAAATTTAGCAAGATGACATTCCATATTTCTTATGGGTGCCAAAATTAATCTCTGAATTTAACAACAACCACATTGTTCTGTGTGCTAATACATTTTGATTTTGTTTACTAGCACTAGTGCTAACATTTGAAAAAGTAACAGGACAGATTTCACAGTACATCGGTGCTATACAGACTACTCTGACAACCTACTTTGCTATTAATAAATCTCTTAATTTAGCATGGTCTCATTCCATATTTGTTATGGGTGCCGAAATGTAGAGTTGGCTAATAAGACCTGTTCTTGAAGTAATCATCATCATTAACTGCATATGGGAACACTTACTGACCTTAACAGCAATTTTGAATGACACTTCTCGGATGGTATTCAGAGGAGGGTACAGTCTACCCTCAGCCAGATGCTCCTCAGTAACCATGTCAGATATCGCCTAAAAGAGAAATCAAATCCTTCATTTTAGCTTTCGCATTAAAAAAAATTGAAATCAATGCGTTTTGTACTGAAGCACAAATTCACGTTTACTATTGTTGCGTCCCTTCATGTGCATTTACCTCTGCTGTAGTAAGGAAAATGTCATCCGAGATGTGGCGAACACCACAGGCAATGACTCCCAATGCGACTCCAGGGAACACATAAGCATTGTTTCCCTGGCCAGGGATGAAGCTGCGCCCATCTGCCAAAGTGACCTTTTTAAAGGGGCTTCCGCTGGCAAATATGCCCCTTCCCTGTGATACACACACATGCCATTAAAGTATTTGGTCTGAAACTGCTATATGGGATGCTATAATAAGAGACCATTAGTTAACATCCCTCTCAGCAGTTTTATTCATTTGATTTCACTGAAGATTACCTCAGTAAGTGTGTAACACTGCTCTGCTGTGCATTCAGCTTTGCTTGTGGGATTGCTGAGGGCAAAAATAATTGGACGTTCGTTGTAAGCAGCCATGTTCTTGATGATCTTCTCAGTGAAAGCACCAGTTATAGCAGCCACACCTGTAGATAGATGGGATTATAAACAACGAACTTGACATTTTCAAACATTAAAAAACTATTATGCATTTAGCATTATAAACAGAAATACATTGACTTTTGTAAAAATATAAACGTTTATGCCCCTAATGGCTTCAATATGCCATTGCAATTATTATAGCATAAATTAAAAACTATTAAAGGGATAGTTCACCCAAAAATGAAAATTCTGTCAGTATTTACTCACCCTCATGTGGTTCAAACCCCGTAAGACTTTCGTTCATCTTCGGAACAAAAAATTAGGATATTTTTGATGAAATTGAGAGCTGGATCACTCCTCCATAGGCTTCTTCAGGGATTGAACTTGCAGGCCCCGAAAAGTTATTAAAGACATCGTTAGAATAGTCCAAGTGACTACAGTGGCTCAATTTTAAGTTTATCAAGCGACGAGAATACTTTTTGTGCGCAAAAAAAACAAAAATAACGACTTTGTTTCAACCATTCTTTTCCTTCTCTTTGGGCCTTGAGTCAGTTCACTAGTGATATAGCGCAGTTCTTCTGTTGATTGATATACGTCACATGCATCACCCACATGACCAGCGTCGGCCAATAGTGAGCCTACGTGTGACGTAGCTCTACGCAATCACAGTACGCTAACTGACTCAAGGCCCACAGAGAAGGACATGAATAGTTGAAATAAAGTCGTTATTTTTGTTTGTTTTTGCACACAAAAAGTATTCTCGTCGCTTGATAAACTTAAGATTGAGCCACTGTAGTCACTTGGACTATTTTAACGATGTCTTTAATAACTTTTCGGGGCTGTCATGTTTCAATCCCTGAAGAAGCCAATGGAGGAGTGATCCAGCTCTCAGATTTCATCAAAAATATCTGAATTCGTGTTCCGAAGATGAACGAAGGTCTTATGGGGTTGGAACAACATGAGGGTGAGTAAATACTGACAGAATTTTCATTTTTTGGGTGAACTAACCCTTTAAGATTCACCACGCACTATTATAAGTATAAAAAAAACATGAGAGGAGTTTCTGCAATCCTTCATTTTCATAACCTGCTTAGTATTCATTGTCAAATTCTGTAAATAAAACAAACTTAGATTTAATTTTTAGAAAAATGAAAATGTTTGCCTTGGCAACTGACTGAAATAAGTTGAAGTACTAAAATTACTAAAAATGAATTCAACTACAATTAAAAAAAAATATATAATTAAAATGATTTTATTTTTGGTTTTATTTTGATTATAAAAGCTAATTCAAAATATGAATAAATGCTATCACAGTATATGAATAATACTAAAATAATACTGGTATAGAAGTATATAGAGGTAAGTGGTATAGAGGTAAACACTCCTTACCAATTATAGCTGTGGGCTTAACAGTTTCCACCACTTCCTCTAGAGTCTTGATGTGCGGATGCTCATGTGCAAATTCCTCCTTTTCATGGTTCAGATGACTTCTGCCCTAAATGCCCAAATGACACAAAATAACAGTTTTGGTATAATGTTTAATTTTGGAAGCATTCAAATGCAGTTTATTGCTGTAATTGATGCATTTGCAGTTTCAATTAAGCCTACATACTTTTGTATATTCAGATGTTGAGGAGGAAGAAAAATATAGCTTTAATGAAAGAAATGACAAAGAAAGACAAGCTGGTGTGGGTTTGATTGTTACCTTGACAATTAGGCCTTTAGAATCCACCATCCAAATCTTCTTGGCAGCCTCAGCATGAGATACACCTTCCTTGGCCATGGCCATTATCAGTAAGTGAGCAATGCCCAAGGCAGCCTGGTCATGTGACAAACACAGACCAACACATCTGATCATCCTGAAATAACTTTTGTAAAGGCACGTTCATACTTCACACCAAGAAAGATAACTATATTTGTGTCCACACCAGCGGACGATATCGTTCTGTTTATTCTAATCTCTGCAGTTCTGTCGTGGCCGCTTTAAATGCTTGAGCTCTCAAAGCAGAATGGATTCTGATTGGCTGTCAATGTTTTTATTGTTCATCAGCTGGAAAAAAAAATAATTCTGAAAGTGACTCCAATGATATCTTGTCTCTGTGCCTTAACCGTAATAGTTGTGGTGTGGACTCTGCTATTCTTCATTTAGAACGATTTTTAGAACAACATCCTTATTGTTATAGTTATTGTCCTTGGTGTGAACGGGCCTTAAGCTTATAAGTGATTTGTAATGGGTCTTGTATTTGCTATTTCTCAGTAAAACTTTGTAACATCTTTCAATTGAATGCACATTACCTCTCCTGCTCCCTGAAATACGAACTTGTGGTCAGAGAGTTTATTCTTTGTGATCTTAAGAGCAGCAAGGATCCCAGCAACAGCAACCGAAGCTGTGCCTGAAAAAGGCAGAGAAAGAGATAAGTAAACAGTTTTATGGCTCTTGATAAAAGTGACACATGTTCCTTTATAAAGAATACAAATCATTATAGTACTATGTAATATATTTGATTTTACAGTGTGCATACTTACCCTGGATATCATCATTAAAGGTGCAATAACGGTTGCGGTATTTATTGAGAATACGAAAGGCATTGCTGTTCGCAAAATCCTCAAACTGAATTAGACAATTCATCCCATACCTGAAAAAAAAATATGGCATATCTTTACAGTCTGGAAGTATTTCACAAACATAATCTTACCCTTTAGTTAACTGTTAACTTGAGAACAACCTAACCGAATCATTGAGCTGAAAGCATGAATCACTTAATATCTTATTCATGAACAAATCATTCAAACCGGATTTGTGAACTTGATCAACTGATTCAGTGAAAATATCAGCTCAAAACAATGACTTGAACAACATGATGGTGAGTAAATTATCTTTCATTTCAGAATTTTAGTTTCAAACATACCTGTCAGTGACAGCTTGCATGAACTCATCAATGAGGTCATCGTATTCTTTGCCCCTCACTCTTTTGTGCTTTAAGCCGATGTACAAGGGGTCATCCAAGAGAGTCTGAACAAAAACAAACAGAAATGTGATAAAAGAAGACAACAGGACAATCATGTTTGTAAATTCAATGAAACCATGTTTGGAGACAGTAAGATTTTTTTTAAAGAAATAACATTTATTCAGAAAGGTTGCATGAAATTGACAGTAAATACATTTATATTTTTACAAAAGACTTCTATTTCAAATAAATGTTGTTCTTTTGAACTTTCTATTCATCAAAGAATTCCGAACAACATATTACACAAAAATAATAAGAATTGTTTCTTAAGCACCAAATGAGCATATTAGAATGACTTCTGAAGAAATGAGACACAGAAGACTGTAATGGCTATATACAAATCGCTGCTTTAAAAAAAACAGCCTTGCCATCACTGGAATAAGATGCATTACAAACAGATTACAATAGAAAAGTGTTACTTAAATATTAATAATATTTTACAATACTAGTCTTAACTGTATTTTTGATCAAATAAATGCTACCTTTGTGCACATAAGAGACTTCAAAAAGACAAAATCTTGCAGACCCCAAACCTTTCGTTTGACAGTAGTGTATTTATGCTAATCTCATTTTACCTGATTATCAGTGCCAACATCTAGCAGCACAGGCAGGCACTGCTGAGGTGGCACTCCTCCACATGCTGTATACAGAGCTAGTTTGCCCACTGGGATGCCCATTCCATAGCCACCCAGGTCTCCTAAGCCCAGGATTCGTTCTCCATCCGTCACAACTATGGCCTATTAATGCACATACAATGAAACGTCCATCTACTGGCACTGAATGACACTTTATCACTCTGCACATACCTTAATGTCCTCCTCCGGCCATGAGTTCAGCATGCTGGCAATATGCCCCTTGTCATGGATGGTGATAAACAGCCCTCTAGGAAAAAAAAAAAAAAAAATCAAAACCATGTGTTCCTTATATGTTCTTTCCCCCCCCCCCCCCCCATGCAGCTAAGAAAAACTGGTTGGACTGGTCTGAGTGTTTATAAGCATTTGATTCAGAATTGGTCTGGCTAAACCAGTCGTTCCAGGTCTAGATACCTCACCTTGGTCTTCTGAATGCAAGGCCATACTGTTGGCAGGCCAGGCCCACAGTAGGAGTATAGACAATTGGCATGAATTCTTCAATGTCAGAGGTCAACACACGATAGAAAAGCTTCTCATTCCTGTCCTGCAGGGTCATCAGCAATATGTATCTGTAGAGTTAGAATGGTTATTTTGAGTATGAATGGGAAATGGACCAATAAAAGTATCATCACTGTGCTTTTCATTTGGCATGGATCAGGCTGAGTTTATCCTGAATGTTTCAACGAAGTTTGTTTACTTGTCGAGAGGGTTACTGCGTGTCTCGTAGCTCTTCATGACACGAAGCACTTGGACATCCTGAGAGAGGAAACAGGGAGGAAGAAGGCCATGGATTCCCAGCTGTAACCTCTCCTCCAGGGTGAACGCCATACCCTGTTAACAGCACCATAACTTCATTAACAACATGTGACAGCTGCGAAAGTGAAAGAAAAATGCACAATCCTCCTACAGTTTGGTTGGAACACAAATTATCACCCTGCAAGTGTGTCTGCGCTGGGCAAACTTACAGCTTAGGGTAGATGCAGCACATGTTGGATCTATTTATTTCTGACCAATGGGAAGTAAGCATGGCCACCCTCCCCTGTTATATTCTCCACTCACCATTTACGTCTAGCAGTTTTCATTTGTCATGGCTTTTAAGTTCTACACTTTCTAATCATACCCATTCCTCATCCCACATCTCATTCCGACTTGAAAGTCTTTGCAAACAAGATACAGAGTGCAAAAGAAACATTTACACATTTCTATGACCCACCCAAAAGTGCTTTGCAAAACTCCTGAGTCATATCCTGCAACAATAATGAACTGATTTTAAGAAGCATATTCAGAGCATCCTCTCTTAATGCTTCATATTAATGCTTGTTGGTAGGGGCCAAACTCAGACTTTGCCTTCAGATTAAAGATCTCACAATGCCACTTTCACATTTCTTATCTCTGGGGACTTTAGCATTATTAAATGTTAGCTATAAAATCACATCAAAGCACCGGCTGCTGACAATCTAATGCCTGCTTTGTCACGTAGATCACGTTTGCACCCTAAAGATGCTTACTTTGTTCAAGTGGGGGTTCCTGGTGATATCATAGCCTCGTTTTTTGGTGAAGACTGTGCCCTTGGCGTTCACACCTGTGTGACAGACCCTCACTGTCCCTATGAGAGCAGGAGGGAGTGACAGAGGACTGGAGAAAACCCTGCACAGCGCCAGCACACTCTTGCCCGAGAGAGAGTTCATGATTCCTGCAAAATGAGAGAATTCAGGTTCAGAGATAATTCTTTTGGAAATTTCATTATGGTATAATCATGGTTTCCACCAAAAAAACAGGGGCCAGTTGCATAAACATAGCTATGTATGTTAGCTTAAGACTGTATCTTAAGAACTAGTCTTAACAACAAACAGTTAACCAAGTAATCAGTATTTTCAGATTCAAATTAGACTAATCTACTCGTTTTAGTAACTTAATTAAAAAAAAAAAGTTATGACCAGTCTTAAAGGGGAAAAAAGTGAGATGACCAACTAGTAAGGCTAGTCTAAGCAGTTTTTGCAACTGGTCACAGTTCACGCTGGTTTAATAGATGTTTTTTTTGTGCTACCTTAGAGCTCATCAAACCAGCTTTTAGATGTTCAAACTGGTTTTTGTAACTTTAGTTGACTATCCAAAAAATGACCAGCTACTGTACCAAATTAAGATGGGTTTTCCAACTAAATGATTTTACAGTAATATGAATAATGGTCATATCAATCATAAACTGTGGTCAATATATATCTTTTTTAATATTGTTATTATTATTATAAAGTGCTCCCGCTGTGCAAATAATAAATCACTACCGTAAAAGGCTAACGTTAACATTACACATTTTGGCAGGTTCAGCAACTTCGTCCTCTACCATTGTAAACAAGGCCTTTAGGTAGAACACATGCTTATAGCCACAAGAATTCTTTAAGTATTGTATTATGATCTGTAGATGTTCACCACGCTTCTTCAGTTAAACAACGGTAATGTTAATGTTTGAGGCCAAATGCACATTACAGCGAGGTTCAGCATTGTTCTGTAAGACATTTGTTTCCTAGCAAAGCCGCGTAACGTTACCTGAGAACAGTCAGTCCACCGGCACTTTCTGCTTCACTAGGTTTAATCCAAACGCTGACCTGCTGCTGCTGCTGCCGCCTGTCTCCACTGACCAGCCTTATCTGTAGATGATGTTGGAATCGACTGATAACGATCCAGGTTTGTTTAACATTGACACTGTTGCTTCCCAATCCCAACGCTCTCGCATTGGGCCCGCCCCCACTTGGACAGAAGTGGCCAATAGGATGAGGCGATGCGAGTGACGGAGCTATAAACAGAAAATGTGTTGGTTGGTCTAGCTCCCCCATTGTTTTGTTTGTTTGTTCCTCAAACGTTTTTTTTACAGTCTATGGTTCAAACCACAGGCTAGATTCAAACGTATGCATATAGAATATGCAGAATAAAAAGACACTTAATCGTGTATGTCTCTCGGAATCGATTCAAACATGAATCATGAGGTGGCACAACATTCAAACTTATAAGTTAAGTTGTATGGTCAAACTTGCACAAACACAAAAAAAACCCACACAAAATACTCCATAAACCGCGTATTCTTTGTAGTAATATAGTTAAGCATTTTGATATTATTAACAAACATTTTAATTGAAAAGTGTACATTTCTGCATTTATATTTCTTTATTTCAGACCCATGGGTCCATATTAAAAAAAGAAAAAGCATAAATGGCATGTTGGAAAATATTCAAAAGATCAGAAATCTCTCATTTAAAACATGTAAAAGTAACTTTATTGCTTGCAGTTTATCAATGTCTACATCAATTCTCAGCAAGACAATCCAAAGACCTTTTTTTATATTGGAAACCGTAGGTAAAGTTCTTTTGAGTACATGTTAAAGAATGGTACTGCTTGTCTTTTAAATGCAACTAATAACAATATGTAGCCAACTCATACACTCAAATATAAAACTGAAATCTTCCCAAGGATTGCATTTGGATAACCGCACTGTGAAAGACAACAAACAAAGCAACTAATCCAATATTAAAACTACTCCAGACAAAGACTAACTAAAAGTAAACAGAAAACCTAAACGAGCCAAAGATGCTCTTTTATGTACAACCTTCACTGAAGTGCCATCAATCTTAAAGTCTCATCTGTAAATTGTACTGATCAAATACCAAAAACCTTGCTGTGGTTAATAACTAAACAATGTACAGTGAAAACAGTACAAAGTTATAAAAAGTATGAAAATGTTTTCAAGTGATCACATGACATCTAAAAATCAATTTAAAATACATAAAATGTGTAAAGAAAAAAAAAGATGTACAGTGCATTTACTGTCTTTCAGGGGTCTATTGCAGGCCATCTATGATCACTGGTTAAAGCAAGGGTAGGCAATTTGTTCCAGAAACATTTTTTGTTATGCTGGTTTAAAGTCTCTTCACATCCTGATAGCAATCACTAAGTTAAGTGGTCTAAATATATTTATATGTATATATATTTATATATATCTTCTATGGAAGATGTAGGACCATAAAATGTTCGCCCAATAATTGTATTCGGTCTGAATGTAATGATACAATGTGGTAACTATTGCCTGTCAACGTATCTATTTCCATACCTCCACGCACCCTGCTCACGCAGACATCACATATCATCAATGTGTTTCATGCTATGCAGAGTTAGACAGACTTCAGTCACTGAGCACTGCAACCAAAACAGCAACCAGCTTTTACAGTTCCTCCTGAACCAAAACAACGAGCTTATGCTGAGTTCATGCTATAACTACTGTAATTTGGAAGATATGGAAACCTGTGACGTTTTACTCAGAGCGGTTTGTGACTCAATTTCAATGGCAACACTATCAACGCCGAAATTAATCTGCAGCAGTCAGGTGGTGCAGGTCAGTGCTCTTTAAGTTTTTTATGCTGTTTATTATTGTAATGTTATGTTTGAGACATGAGGTAGTTTAACGCCATCTCTCGTCTCGTGACACTTTGCAAACTTGACTGTATGCGTTCATGTGTTTTGAAGGAGGCATGCATGGCTTTAGAGATGCTCTGAAGTAAAGGTGAAATCTTATGCTTTCAAAGCTAGCTTGCTATTGCTAGAAAATTGCCTACCCTTCCTTTAATTCTTGTTCTAAAGTGCAACAATAGTCCCAATGACAGTAGTCCAATGGACATTCATTTGTAGATAGTGGGTAATGACAGAATCAGGTTGGAAACGAAGGATGACGACTCAGATCACAACGCTCGTGCCACTGCGAGAGCTCTTATCCTGTAAGACAGAGATTATTTATGATGAGAAAAACAATAACAATTATTTACATGCACTTTTATTCATTTAGAAGACACTTTTTGAAAGTGATTTAAAAATACAAAAAATGTTATTATATTTTTGTTCAAATCTCTTCATGTCAGCAAACCCAATGGATAGTTTTATATTTTAGAGTTCAGCCATAAATTAAACTTCTGTCATCATTTACCCTCATTTCATTCACCTGTATGACTTTCTTTCTTCTGAGGAACACAAAAGATGATATTTTGAAGAAGTTTTTTTCATACAATGAAGGTCAAACAAACTAAGACACTTTTAAAAATACCTTCTTTTGTGTTAGCAGAAGAAAGAAAGTTATACAGGTTTGGAATAACATGAGGGTGAGTAAATGAAGACAGAATTTTCCTTTTTAAGTGAACTATCCCTTTAAGTATGTCATTTTATTTGGGAGAACAGTATATAAATCACAGTCTCTTAGTGATGAACGAATCATAAATCTACATTCTTACCGAGAAGTGGTGGCTCCTCCTGCTGCGACCAGGCAAAATGTCAATGGAAGAGTAAGCTGGAGGTTTCTCAGTCAATCTCCCTTGAGATCGCTTTCCCTTTCTATAACCGTCGTCCTCGTCTGAACTCCAGGAGCCCCTACGAGGCGAATAGTTCCTGTCTCTAGGGTTTGTCGCACGCTCCAACTCCTCCAGCAGCTCCCCTTTACTGCGAACACGTGGATTAGACCTATCTGAACCTCCCCTGCGTCCTGCTGAACCTTGACCTCCACGCCTATCATCCCAGTCCGACTCATCGCTGTAGCTGCGTGGGATCCCTCTCCGTGAAGATGCTGGCTCCCTCCAGGAATTATCACGATGATGACCATTGCGGTTAGAGATACTGCTGGACTGACTGGATTGCCGGGGTCTTCCACCATCATTGGGCCGTCGAGAGCTTTGTTTCGCTCGGCCCACGATGGGTGGCAGCTGGATGACCCTGCGCTCTACACCTTGGACACCCATCTCGTCCAGGGCTGAGAGCATGCTGGGCGGCCTGGCTGAAAAAGACACAGCTTGTTGTATGGGTTGAGGTGGTGGCGTTACATATTGGGGTTGTGGGGCTGCATATTGATGTTGAAGGTTTTGGTGCGGGACTCCTGTGTAGTGATGTTGAGGTTGGTGCATCGGGACGGCCATGTCCATCCCTCTTACTTGGGTCTCCAGAAAATCTAACACCTGGTTATTGCCACGTACACTTCCATTAATGCTGCCATTGGCCTGGAATCCATGCTGAGGTACGAATTGTGGGGCAGGTTGAGGGGCATAATTAACCATCGGGGCCATGTGAAGTTTGTTTTTAGATGAAGGTTCAGAAAAAGACCCTGTAGAGAACATATTATTAGTGTCACTCCATTACTGTTCTTTGATGAAGCTACAATGTTATTAGCAGAAATTAGTAAGATAAGATAACAGTTATTAGTAAAAAAGTAAAACTGACCAGAATAAAGTAAAGGGTTCCCCTGAGAAGATGCATTTGAGGCAATGGGGGCATAGATGGGCTGGCCATGGAGCCATGGTACCATTGCTTTTTGAGCGTCACGCATCATTTTGTGGCGCATCATCGCTAAAAAGACAAATGAACAAGTATTTTACTGCATTTTAATACAATACAACTTTTTAGGATGGGCTGTTTAATATTCATATTTAATATTATTAATATAAATCATGTTATTAATAATAAAAACATTTCTTATTATTTAAAATAATACATATACTTATTATCATAGTCTACCAGTTGTATAAATATATATGTACACATGAGTATATATATAAATAAAAAATCGACAAACTAATCAATTATTATGTGAAGTCAGTCATCAGTAGACATTTATATTAAGAACCTGATAACCAGTAGAATTAGAACACTGTGAATATATGTAATATTGCCTAGTTTGGTAGATGGACAGACAAAGACACTTCAATGCGGGTGAATACCTTCTTCTGGGCAGCAGCAAGTACGAGGACAGCAGGGACAACGGACATAGCAGCAGCAGTTCTGAGGACAGCACTGGCAGCAGCAGATACAAAGCAGCATGATAAGGAGCAATGCCCCAAGGATGATAAGCAGCACAGTCAGCCAGTCTGGGAGGAAGAGGGCATGTGACCTCAAAAGTATCTATAAACATTTTTGTGGTTAAAAGAAAGTCTTTGGTGTGTTAATACTTACGATACACAACGAGTCTGATTTCCTTGTCGGAGTCTCCCACAACATCTCCCGCTGCGTCGATGGAGCAGAAATACATGCCATTGTCCCACCACATGACCTCATTGATAACCAGGTCTGCATCTGTTAAACACACATACAAAACGAAGAATTAGAAAACATATGATTATAATGAATTATATTCTATTGTATTGTATAATGAAACATTGTATAATGAATTGATTATAATGAATTGTATATGTATAATGAATATAATATTTTCTCTGCACTCAAAGTGCTTTACATAGAAGGGGGGAATCTCCTCAACCACCACCAATATGCAGCATCCATCTGGATGAAGCGACGGCAGCCATATTGCACCAGAACGCCCACCACACACCAGCTTATTGGTGGAGAGGAGACAGAGCTATGAAGCCAATCAGTAGGGATGATTAGGAAGCCATGATGGACAGAGGCCACTGGGCAAATTTGGACAGGATGCCGGGGTTACACCCCTACTCTTTCGAAAGACATCCTGGTATTTTTTGTGACCACAGAGCCGGGCCTAGGTTTAACGTCTCACCCGAAGGATGGTGCTCTTTGACAGTATAGTGTCCCCATCACTATACTGGAGTGTTAGGACCCACACAGACCACAGGGTGTGCGCCCCCTGCTGGCCTCACTAACACCTCTCCAGCAGCAACCTGGTTTTCCCAGGTCTCCCATCCAGGTACTGACCAGACTCAGCTTAGCTTCAGTGGGCAACCAGTCTTGGACTACAGGCTGATAAGACTGCTGGCTTTATATATATATATATTTATATATATATACACACACTGATTTAATGTGATGTGAGATCCTGATTAATGTTTTTGAGATTGTAATACATTGTTTCAAATGACTGTGGTTCTGTGTACACCAGTGGTTGTCACATAGCTGCCTACACTGTAATTAACACTAAAATCCCTCCTGTTATTATTATAAATATAAATACTATAAATTATTACTTGATCAAAGCCTTACTGTTGCACACAATCTACTACATGGCTTCTGCCCTCTAATTGATAGTAAGTCAAAGGCCTTTTATTATTATATTTTATTAATATTTTTACACTATGGACCTCTGGATAAAATATTTTCTCCTCGAATATGAGCTTCATATTCTCACTATGTCATTCTTTATGGGCTATAAAAGCCTGATGTATCAAATATGCAAACTTATTATTTATTTTTTAATTTATCTAAAAGTTCAATAAACTGATCCATTTTTAAAAAGGGTTTTCTTACTATTATTTAATGTATCAGGCTTTACAGGGTTAAAACATCTTGTTCAGAGTTTTAAGCTCCAGTAGGTCAAGACTCACTGTTGTTTATGGATATCTTGCGCTCTCGATACTCTGTTCCCAGAGTAGCTTCACCGACGCCTCTTTTCTGAATCACTATGCGGACAGTGCGCTGAATGTCTGGACAATCATTGGCTGGGTCTTGCTTCAGACCCAGAGCTGCTTGATATGCTGAAGAAACAGAGAACCATACAGGGTCACATTAAAAGCTTTGCACACAACAGTTTTGCAGCACTCGAGCCTTCTATATTCAGTTCACCCTCACCAGCTGAGTAGTATTCCAGCACTGGATCCAAACAGAAGGACTTGTATCGCCATGTGACCAGGACATCTTGTGGGTTTGCAGAGGTGGAATAGTCACAGCGCAGAGTGACAGAAGCAAACAGCATTGTGTTTCTCTCTGTTTGAGGAACATTAACCTGGATAGACAACAACTCTGGGAAAAGAGAGGGAGAGAGATCAATAAACATACTGCTTGCATTAGGGTTCCCACAACTTTTGGCCAACGATTTTCCCAGTCACTATTATTTTGTATTATTATTTTACTCACAAAGAACGATTTTTATCCAATGAAATATTTTAAAAAGAACTATTTTCCTATATAAAAAGAATTAAGGTTCAATAAAACATAATATCAAAATAATAATAATATTAGCTGGCATTAAGCTTGTAAATCACGTGATCGGGTTTATCGGCCTGTCATATTTGCACTTGCTGATCATTAACCTCGCCACTGAACTAACAGAATTTGCAGAAAATATTTGAAAAGCGGTATAACCGTGATAGTAAACATCCCATAATATTCCACTTTAACGACTGTCAGTTATTTTGAATGACAACTTACCTGTTGGAAATATGCAGAGCACGAGCGCAAGCACCTTGAGTTTCAGTGTTCCTTTCATGTTTCTCAGTAACACGGAAGTTTTTTCTTTTACTGTATTTTTCCAGAACACAGCCGCAACTTATAATTGCGACTCAATCAAATAGATTACAGACAATACAAAGACAATCGCCATCACGAGTACATCCAGAAATGTTCTTATTTACCTATATTCTCTCGAGTCAGTGTAAAGTAAACACCTTTGCTCTTTGTCAGGTCGATAATACCCTCCCCCATTCCATGATGACGCCACAAACTCCACCCATCAACAGGTGCATAAACACCGAGAAAAAACAAGTTAGGTAATTTTATTCTATTAATGGTGATTCATTAGTGATTATTGTTCAAAATCAAATTCTTGTTTTTCACATTGATATTATTCATAATGTGTGCCAGGTCTGTTTCATCGTTTACTTTATTCGGTAGAATGAAAAAAAAAATATTTGTTGGTATCATTTTTCACATTTAACCACCAGGTGGCGTAACTTGATGGAAGATTAGACTGTTTTCCCAATGTTTTATTTTTGTAGTAACGAACCAGCTGAAAAGCATCCCTGTAAAACCAGCAAACAGACAAGCCTGTCTAGATGTGGAGGAGACCAGCAAACCAGCTCAGACTGGGTGATTAAAGGTAAACTAATTCCTGCTCTAAGTTCTGTTCATTCAATTACTGTAAAATGCCACACATTTATTATTAATATGGCGATTTGCGACGTTTGGTAACTATAAACTGCCTAAACATCTTATTGGCAGTAGATTTTTTTAAATTATTAATCGTTAATAATAATTAGGCTAATAATATAGCACAATGTATGAGTGTTTGAAGAGATACTGAGATCTGAGCATAAAGTTTGACCACTAAACACCTGTGAGGGCTCGTATCAGATTGTTTCCTGGTATTGTACTGTCCTGTAAAGAAGCTTCCTTTCGTTTACTGCGTCCTGTCTAGTTTCCCGCTTGGCCTTGATTTTGTGTTGGTGAGGAAAATGTCTTATTTGTTTTCCTATGTATGTTGAACCAAGAGCAAAGAATTGTCCATGCCCTTATATATAGATGAAAAGGAACGGGGATATTTTCTCAAGAAAGGTTATCTGAAAAAAATAAAATAATAATAAATAAAAAACAGAGCAAGTGTTCATAGGTCGAAGACAAGAAATCACTGTTTTGGTGTCCACATCAAATTAAACTTTTTACATAAAAAAACATTAAATTCAAATAAAGTGTCTTCTTTCAAATAACTTTTACAAAAATAAAATGTCAAAATGTTCCAAATGTAAAAATGTAATTTAGTGTAATGGTCCACACTTTGAAATTACCACTACGTCTTTAAATAAACGTTGAATACCATACATTTGTTTTCTGAGCATTTTCAAATAAGTGTTGGCTGTGTTATTTTAAAAGGACTATGTCTTATTGGCTTTTATTTGAAGTTATGAAATAACCAGTGGAATTTTGACCCAAATATGTTGTTTGTTATAGTAGTGTAAAAGGATCAAGAAGCCATTCTGAAATAATAATTTTAAAAAATTATAGTCAACAGGCTGTGACATCCTTTGGCACTGCTGAATAGTAAGTTTATTGCTCTTAAATATTTGATAATTTCCCCTTTTCGTTATGTTAACCTAAACCACTTGTCATTCAGTGAAATTCCACAAAAAAAATTCTCTCCTACACCACAGTGTCATCCATTACACTGAATGACAGTATCACTGTATAGATGAGTTTAGCATCTTATTTATATTACAGATAAATGAGGAATGTTAGGCAATAAAAAACATGCGTTAAATATAATTATTATTTAATGGTATTTTTGTATTGTTTTATTTGTGTTATTGATTTATTTTAGATGCCCATTATCAGAGAGACCTGTAAAAAACCAAAAAGTAAATGCAGACCCAGCAGCTTGGGCAGCAATTTTAGTAAGAAAGTGAGAAAGTTATTGAGGATTGCAATTGTCAGAATAATAGCTTACTAATATTTCTGGAGAGAGTTATTTCTAAAAGTTCAAGAGAGGCCATTTAGGGGATTTTCCACCCAAAATACCATCCTGGTAATGTTATTTATTGGCAAACAGAAAGTATTCATAGCTGCAAGGAGTAATTTTTGGAGCTAAGCAAGTCAGAAACAAAGTGACAAGCTAAGTATGGAAGGGAGCTTCAGAACAGTAGAATAAAATGCTTGTTTTTCAACATTGGCTTATGTCATAATTTACTCATGAATATTATTAAAACTAATTTAATGATGCAGACTAATACTAACAACATTGCAATTATAGGAACAATGACAATATTATCTTCCTTTTTGACAAAATGTCATTAAGAGTAACAAACTATGATAATTCAGCGTAATCAGATATATTTATGTAAAAATTTAACAATATACTTATTCTGCCCTGAACTTTTTAAAATATACAAAACAATATGAATTGTATTATATTTTTAAATGATTTTTACTTCCTTACAAAAACTTCTTGCTGACAAGTAAAACCTAGTGGCTTGAAGGGTAGTGGCAGTATAAAGATATAAAAAAAATACAATTAATTAGTATTTGGGGACTGCACTGTGATCCTAAAATAAGTATTTTAATTAGTCATCAAATGGCTTTTGTTTGAATAAAAATTTAATATTTTTGGTATATAAACTATTGTTACACTGAATAACATTTGGTGTCTACTGTAAATCATGGTAAAAAATGTACGAGTAATTTTCTTTTTCTCAGAAAAATATAAAAATAAACAGGACACATTCTAATGAATGGGACACACACACACACAATTTAAAGCTGTATTACACTTTTTTTTATGCTTTAAACCCCTTTTCGTCTTTGACCCTCATCAAAATTATTTTAAAATCATGGAATACAAATAAATGTCACATTATGAAAAGCACAAACATACATGCTTCCCTTGAGAGTCAGCCAACTGATGAACAATGACACAAATGTGTAGTACAGTGCAAACAAAGGCCATCTTGAAATATCAGAGACAGTGTCCCATTACAGTACTGAAGATATACAAAATACAAAGGAATGTTTAGAACACTTGAATATCATCTGAACCATTTCAAAGTCATTTTTAACATAACTTTAGTGCAGCGGCAGTCTCAGGGACTAATGAAGAATGTAGGCCATAATTAAGCAATATAGAAAAACAGACACACACACACACACACTACGTTCATGCCCGTGACCAGCAAAAAGTTCTTAATCTCTTCATTTCTGTGTGATCCTGCATAAAATGTGTCTTGCTGACTGATTGATGCTTAGTGTCTGGGGCATTTCTCTTCAGCTTGATGGTGATGTTATTAGTATGATGTCAGCTCAGTCAGAGGACGTCACACAATTAGAGAGTCTCTGCTTAGATGAGTGGTCTGTTAAAAAACACCAAGAGCCACACATTAGACACCCATTAGCATGGCGCGTTTGCAGATGTGTTGTTAGTGTGCCAGTGTAATGCAGTATTTACAGCCCATTAGAGTTAGTGATGACATTTATGGCACATTCGGGCAAACAGAACAAAAACATAAACCCTGCCTGAGAAATCAAACTTTTTGATGATTCAAAGCAGACTTGCATACATTCTTGTAAAGAATATTATTTACATTTCAGCATGCATATGCATATACAAAAATAGCATACTGTACAATTAAAATAATTTCATAATCAGATCTCTCTGAGACACTCTTTGGAAAATAAATTACATAAAAAAAAAAATCTAGGCTGCAGTAGATGTCTTATCTATGGAAGTATGTTTCTTTAGATTTAAAAATAGGTCATTGTCATTCGCAAAAGGTAATTGTGAGATAAAAGAAGAAATAGTCACATTGTGAGAAATAAAGTCATGATTTTTAGATATAGCCTAGTCACAATTGCAAGAAATTTATTTCTATATTCTTTTATTATATACACTACTGTTTGGTTCGGTAAAAGTTTGGTTCGGTAAGATTTTTTAATTTTTTTGAAAGAAGTCTCTTAGGCTCACCAAGGCTACATTTATTTGATAAAAAAAATACAGTGAACACTGTAATATTGTGAAATATTATTGCAATTAACAATAACTGTTTTCTATTTTAATATATTTTAAAATGTAATTTATTCCTGAGATGGCAAAGCTGATTTTCAGCAGCCATTACTCCAGTTCTTTTTAATGGTAATTCAAAACTGTAAGTCTGCAATAGGAAATTCTGTTTCAAATAACAAAACAGGTAGCTACAAAATAAACATCATAATTTTACCCGTCAGTCTAGTAGCTCCATAAAATCTGAAGCTGTAAGAACAAGTCTTATATGTAAATGTAATTTTTGCCAATTTATTGTAGGGAATGGGATTGAGAGATGTTGCAAGCTGGATTTGACCTTGCATAACTCAAAAGGCCACAGTTCTGAGAAGTGCATGATTTTCTGAAACTGATGTTGGGACTCTTAGAATTTTCAGATTCATGGCTGGTGAGCTGAGATGTTTTTTTGACAATATACAGCGTGTTTTCAAGGATAGAACACTTATTTGTGCTCTTTAACAATTGGGACTTTACATTACATTTAAAGAAAGTTTATTCCACCCTTTAATGTACAGAAACCAGGGCAGACCGTTATAAGTAACTCACCAATTTCCTGGGTTTGTCTCTGTCCTCCCTGCGCTCCTGTAGCGTATGGGACAGTCCTTGAGCCGGACGTGTGTATGAAAAAGGGCGCATGCCGGGATCAGCATTCCTGTACCGTTCTCTCCCTATAAGCTCTTCAGTTCTAAACCTCTCCACCTCCCTCTCAGAGTAAGGTGGTAAAGATTCATCCTCCTCGGGGCGGTTGCTAGGTGATCTGCTTTGGTAACAGTCACTGCTCTTCTTGGAACTGCCTTTTGAAGGAGTGTCGCTGTCATCATCAGCCCTCCCACCCCGCTCTCCGTGGCCCCTAGCCTTGCGCTCCAATAAAGTGTTCAGGTAGGTATCGTCATACGACCTCTGGCGAGCGACATAACGCTCACTGCCGCCTGCGTCACGTCTTTTTGGCGGGGAAGGGGGAGAGCCTCGACGACGCCAGTTGTTATCGTCATCCTCGCGAGAATATCGTGGCCCGTCTCTGTATGACGTGGGATGGTCCCGCGACCTTGGACCCATTTCAAAGTCTCGCTGAGGTCCACGAACATCACCTCTTCGTCGACCATGTGGGCCATACGAAATAGCAAACTCTTCCAGCTCATCTAGTGACCCCGTGCGCCCCCTGCCGTCAAAGGCTTTGCGTGGCAGGTGCTCAGAGCGACAATTCCACCTGCACAAACAGTCATGATATTATTAGTGCACACTTATAGTAAAGACCCGATATTCATAGATGCCACCTACGTCACTAGAAATAGAACGCCGCCATATTGACGACCGATCTCGACGGGCGCCGCCCAAACTGCCCATTTGAATGAGAGAGAAAGACAGAGATAGATGGATAAAATTTAAATTTTAGGCTCCGATCCTTATTTGTTACCCCCAGCTTTCTTTTTTCCTTTATCATCTGCCCCAGACTTAGGCTACCCCAATTTGCCTTCCATGATATATATATTTACCTTGTGCATAACCCCTTCCCATACAGTGGGGATCGCTTGAAGTGCTTTCAAAGAGTACAGACGCATATCAATATGCTTTGGCTGGATGGGTTACAAACGTTAAAGTGCACCACCAAGGATTTATATTTAATCATGGGAAATGTTGGTATTATAAAAAAAAACTAAATGTATGATTTTGGTGGTAGTTTGCTCTGACTAGGCAGCGAGTTGTTAGCTAGCAAAGTGGCTCAGCTGGTAGCTTGCCAGCTGTTAGCCACGGCTCACGGCTAGCTGTCATTAATCTGGATTAGGCCTGTCGTGATGGTCAATAAATCAATTAATCTCACGATAAAAAAATGAGCTCGATAATTTTTCCGGCCGCGATAATTTCCATTTGCATGCTCTCTCTCTCTCTCTCTCTCTCTCTCTCTCTCTCTCTCTCTCTCTCTCTCTCTCTCTCTCTCTCTCTCTCTCTCTCTCTTCCAAAGATACTGGATGACAACCCTATTTAAGACAGAACCGACATATTTTACGTGAATACTCTCCAAAACGGACATTTAAACATAATGTTGTGTGTATTTGTCCATTCAGACACGAAACAGAGCTCAATTCATTACTCGCACGCTGTATGGGAGTCTATGACTGCATAGACTGCACTGTCGGCTCGGGTGTGTGCGCACAGAAAGATGAGACATGATACAATATTAGACATTCATACAATATGAGACATTTCTTCTATCCTTTTCTTTTGGTATAGAATAAAATAACAGTTCGGGGTTCCTCTTTCGGCTGTTGTTGTAGCCAACTTCACAACATATTGCAGGCATTACTGAGACCGCCGGTCGTCAAGATGGCGGCGCAAAGCTACAGTGACGTCATGTGAACCGAACGAATACTTACGGCGAAGTTCTTTTTTGTACTTCGCTTAGGGGTAAATAAGGGAACAATTCTGAGAGCGGCATTTAGATGAATAAGTAAATATGTGCTGCGCACTTTTAACAAAATAAACAGAGAAAACAGCTGTTAAGCAAGCGTCTGATCATAGTGATGATGAGGATAAGTTTGGACGTCTGACTTCGACAGACTGAACAGAAGAAATGAACCCATAGAAGTAGCCGGAGCCTCAGTGGACACCTACCACGCAATCACCATGGACCAATGGTAGCTCAAGGGTGTTTACCAGCTGAAGCAAACTTTTCTGGCAAGCTGTTTCGAACTTCCAAAACGAACTCCAAACAAACTTATTTTTGCCATGAGTTTATTCAAAATGACGTCACAACAGTTCGATTTCACTAAGTATATCGGGGCCTTAAAAGTTCAAAAGTTTGGGGTTGGTAAGATTTTTCAAATGAAAGAAGTATTTTACCCTCATCCACGCTGAATTGGCAACGCTTTGATTTAAAATACAGCAAAAATAGTAATTTAAATGTATTATTAATTTATTCCTGTGATGGTAAAGCTGAATTTTCAGCATCATTGCTCCAGTCTTCAGTGTCACATGATCCTTTAGAAATCATTCTAATAGGCTGATTTGGAGCTCAAGAAACTTTTCTTATTATTATCAGTGTTGAAAATGGTTGTGCTGCTTAATATTTTTGTGGAAACCGTAATAAAAAAAAATCAGGATTCTTTGATGAATGGGAAGTAAAAAAAAAACTGCATTTATTTGAAATAGAAATCTTTTGTAACACTGAAAATTACTTTACTGTCACTTTTGATCAATTTAGTGTGTCCACAGTCCACCTAACACCATCTTGTGTCTCCAGTTTGAAAATCCCTGTGCTAAATTATAAGGTCATAGACACACCCACACACTCACAAATTGTACCTGTTGTCATGCTCATCCAGTGAGTGATTGCTCTGATAATGTGGGGTACGCAGCCCATGGCCAATCGATGCTGTTCGGAGACGCGCCTCATCAATGTGGTCACTGATGGGTGATAGAGCCTTCCTCTGGACCTGCCGATAGGTCTGTCTGAAGTCTACGTCACCATCATGCAGAGAGCTCAGTTCTGATAGGCTGCCAGCTGTTGACACAATGACATCATTATGGACATTATGTTCTGCTTTTCTTTATGATAACACTCACATAAAAAACACAAGTCTATTGGCATTGTCTATAGCCTGTAGCAGAAGATCTTTATACGGCAGACATAATGAGCTTGGTTAGAATATTATAAATTTTGATCAAGAAACATGCACAATCACAGATTTATTTTAAAGGGATGGTTTATCTAAAAATGAAAACTGTCATTATTTACTAATTCTCATGCCGTTCCACACGTATGACTTTCTTACTTCTATGGAACACACAAAAAAAGTGTTTTGATTTTTTTATTATTTTTTTTAATTTTATGAAAGTGTGACATCCTTTAAGATATCTTTTGTGTTCCACAGAAAATTAAAATCGTACAGGTTTGGAACAACATAAAGGTAAGTAAATGATTTTTCAGATTTGCCATTTTTTGGGTGAACTATCCCATGGATGTAAAAGGCAGAGTTTAGATTGGAAACGAAACGATCATTATTTTTGCACTTCGATTTAGTGTCGCTAATGTTGCATAAACTACACATATGACCTTTAAAAGGACCGTGATGATGATATGAATATGTCATAAGGTGTGTCAGTTGACCACTGTTACATAGCTTTTCACTGACTCAAATTTAAAATGAAAATTCAGCCTTCCTTTTATACACACAAATACAGACACATGCTGACTGCATACAGGCTTACATGGATGACAGGCCCCCTTGGTAGGGTGGAACTGCGCCAGGTCCCTCTCTATGTAGTACACAACCTTCATAGCGTCCTGACACTGACTGGCCTGGAGTCGATAGCCACTGCGCTCTGTGGACACACACATGACCTGTGTGTTGCTACTGTGCCCATATTATCACACATACTGCGCATAATTTAAGGTTAAAACACGCACGTAACACTCTTACAATACTTTAATTAAGCCCTTACAGAAGCATGCAGACAATTTTAGAATATTGCGTACTGTATTTACGCAATTATTGGATTTCGAGACAAGTTCATTAAACTGATCCATTTGAGCCTGCTGTAGCACAAAACCCTGTCTTCTTCACGTACCACCTGCAATTCAACTCATATAACTTCATAAATTGAAGGAATTAAAAAGTAAAACTGCAAATAAATAAATAATTTAAATTGGGAAATAAACACTTTAAAATGTTTTCCTGTCCATAAAAGTAAATGTTATAACAATAGTTAAATATAACAGTAAATTAATATATTAGTAAAAATGCCATCCACACATGATAACAACCATAGACTTTCACTGAACCAATTCCCCTTCAGTGTTTGCCACTCAGCTGAGGGGAAATGTTTTACTTGTTGATACAACACACACACAGTGGGAAACCATTCACCAATCCCATAGACAAAACAACTGCTACCCTCACAATGCCAGCTAGCTTGTTCCACAGTCACCATCTTCAAAACTTAAGATTCTACTTCCAAGTCTTTGTTTACTGTTGTTAGCTCATGTTCACTCATACTCAAATACAGCAACACTCTCATCTCATCCATCCACAATTCCTTACAATTCTAAATACCTTAGCCTGTTTTTTTTAGCATGAAGATGAAAGTTACAGTATCAGATGAAGAGGATGTAAATTGAGTTTGATTTGAGTTAGATGATGCAGACGTAAGTTGTTCAATCAAATGAAGATGCATTTTCACTAGACAGGCATTGGAGAGATGCGTTTAAAGAAAAAGATTATACACATGCTGTTGCATTTTCACTTACGTCCAGCTATATTGTTTTGTACTGAAGAAGGCACTATAGACAACTTGGGTTCAATGATGGATGGAGCGGCTGGAGGGACCACAGGAACACCAGGAACGTAGTAAGGTTGATACATAGCAATCTGAGGAGGTTGGCTACTCTTTGCCATCTTCCCTGCTTCATATACTGAGAAGGCAAAAGTGATTTTTTTTTCTCTTCAGGTTGTGAATACGAACAATGCGTGTAGTATGCATGTGTGTGTTTGTGTACTCACAGTGTTTTGGACAGCAACATGTATCAGGACAGCAACAACAGCGTACATAACAGCAGCAGGAGTGAGGGCAACACTGGCACCAGCAGATCCCAACCAACAACAGGAAGAGAACGCTACCAAGGACGACAACTCCCACAAACACCCACTCTATAAGGGAGACAAGAAAGACTCATCAGGAAATGACACAAGCAAATCCTGAAGGAAGTGCTGTCCTAAAATCATTTTTGCCCACAGGATGTGAAGTCTCTGATCATGACCAACCACAAGGGAGAGTGTGAATGATGCAGAACCTCTTATCTGGACTGTCTACAGGGCTAATGATGAATTTCCTCTGGGTGTGGTGTTAAAATTCCAACGGCAAACATTACAGACCTTTTTCTTGACACAGATACTTTACATTTTCAAGAATGTTCATATTTATGTCTCTGAGCACTTACGGCATAGGGGTTACCAAGACATTAAATAAAATAAAAGAGCAAAGTAAATTTTTTGGTTGTTTATGAATTTACACCATTATACCAGAGCTGAGTATCAACACAAAAATTCTCAATTAGATTCCAGATTTGATATTTAAGTTGTAATATATCTATTTTGCTTATATACCCATTTATAACTAAAGTGAAACTTGATGTTTCTGATCTCTGGCGTATCCATCATACTGATTCATACATTAACCCCTTTCAACAGAGTTCATGAGTCTTTTTGGCTCATAAGAGTCATTTGTTCGTGAATCGGAAAAGTAACAATCATGTGATTAAGTTTCTTAAAGGTATGCAGTAATATAATGCATTACGTCTTGCATATACAGTACGTATAATGTACAGTAATGTCATGCTAAGCTGATTGTGTCCTGACATTTTGAATGATCATTTGTTGTTTTCAGAGGGAGCAGATCAGGCATTATGGAGTTTGTTGATTGTAGCAGAGGATAAAGCAGATTATCTGAAAAGGACCTGTGTGAGAGCACTCACTGAAAAGGAAAGGGGGAGAAAGAGGTATGGCAGGCGTACCTGGCATAATCTCCAAATCAAACTCAGGCAAGATGTCATCCAGCACACCTGTCCTACCTGGAGAAGGGAGAAGATCAGATATGAACAGCAGCAGTGGGCAGCAGGTGAAAGTTCAAAGTTTAGAGTCGTGGGTAAAGGCTTGTGTGTGTTCGTTATTATGGAAAAAGTTACACTGTTAGTGGCTGTGGATTAATCAAAAGGGTAAGTTGAAAGCTGATTTGATCACTTTGATCTGTGGTTTTAAACATGATTGGCCTTTTATTCAGTTCAGACTAAATCAAGTACAATGTCTGATATTTTATTCAAGAATACAAAAGTATAAGTCTGCATGTATATACAATACCAGCCAAAAGTCAGGACACAATTCAGTGAATGTATGTTTCTCATGATGCTTACATACTTGAAACGGGTTTTGTAAGCATGAGTGGATACCAATTTTGGTCACTGCATAATCCCTATACTTCCAATTTTGTAACTTCATACCTTCGATGACTGAACTATTATTCTGTCTGTAATATAACCTGTAATATAAATGCATAGCTGTGTCCAAACACATGATTGGTAGTGTATGTGCATAGGTGTGTATGTGTGTGTCTGTGTTTGTTTGCAGAAAAAGGTTTGCCAAGGAAAAGCTGAAAGGTCAAAATCTTCTACTGTGGATGAGTAACTAACTTTAGGCCAGTACTGTGTTTCTGTAGTGGTTACTGACAGTAATGATATGTTGACATGTTTCTGGTTCCCAGGGCTTATGCTAATGTAGATGTGTACAAGCGTTCAGTATTTATATTTGGCTTGAGCACAGATCAGGTTCACTAATGTGCACGAACGGAGAGAGTGGGAAAGATATGGGGTAGAGGGGGGCTTCAGTGGGGGAGACAGTGGAGGAATATGGGAGACTAATTAATCACACAGCCTCATTAACCATTTTGAAAAGTGGGCAAGGGTACGTCATCACCATGGAGACAGTGTTGGCATTGTATGGAATTAAAAGGTGTCCCAGAGCACTGTCCAATTACCTTCAACAAAGATCTTCCCTGAGAGTGAAATGAAGGGGTGGCCTTACATGTACAGTCTATTTTACACTGAGAATACTTTGTCAATGGCTGACACACTGCCAACAATAAAGAGCATTCTCACCATCTAAACTGGCCTTAGTGTTTAGCCTAAAACCTGAAATGTTATGTTTGAATGTAATTCATAATGCAACAAGTGTGCAGGAGACCGAATCTTTTCTGTTAAAGTTGTCATGAAATGAAAATTCACCCTATCTATTTTCTAAATGCATGTTATTATCAGTGCATATGTTTATTTTATTTTTTATTTTGACCTTGTGATTTTTTTTTATCAAAATGTCCAAACTTACAAAACTCCATCTTCTCTCTGGTGACATATTCTGGACGTCTCCAATCATTTTAGTCCGCTTAATACACACCCCTATCTTACAATCGACCACAAGCTTGCATTCAGATCTGCCTCCATCCAATAACCAACCAAAGGATAGAAGTCCCCACATTTTTTTTTTCCAATAATCCGTTTCACTTGGGTGTACGTCAGAATACGGAAGAAAAGATCTGTCGCTATTTCATCACGACTTTACATTTCGTGAACACAGACCTATTTTACAAGTCTTAACAAAAAGCTGCAAGTCTGAACTGCATGAGAGGGTGTTGTAAACAAATCTGCCCACTGTCAGAGCAAATTTAGCCCTGAGAGACAGGAAGTGCTTAGCTGGCAGACAGGAAGAGGAAAAATAATATCCACCTCCAATCTCCTCTACTCCTCCGTTACAGTCATTAAACCAAGCGTAACTTGAGAGTAAAGGGGACCTCATGAAGAGACATAAAAACACGAAGAGAGAGACTGGCAAGCTCTGTGTAGTATAGATTGCAAGTTATTATCAGACTTAAAGGCATAGTTCAGCCAAAAATGAAAATTCTGTTATTGTTCCAAATCTGTATGACTTTTTGTTCTGTGGAACACAAAACACGATATTTTATTTTGGTCAATAAAATGGAAGTCCATGGCCAAAACAACATTGATCCCCAATGAATTAGTATGGACAAAAAACACTTGAGATATTTTTCAAAATTACATCTTTTGTGATTCACAGAAGAAAGACTTCTTTTTATTTTTGGGTGGAGTATCCCTTATTTGTAATACACCCTACAACCAATAAACACTTGCAGTGAAAAATTAGCACTGAAAAGGTGTCGACGCAGTTTTTTTTTAGGCTGACCTTATTGCATATGTATTTGTAGGAGTTCCCCTTTCAGACACAAAATGTATGGGAGGAGACTATTTTAATAAATCTACCAAGACCAGTGCAATTAGGGTCTGGTGTAAGACGTTTTTTTGGGGCGTTAAATAATGCGTTTGCGCTAGTCAATTTACTGGTATTTGCGCCATTATTTAACACCCCCCAAAAAAGCATGTCTTAAACCAGACGCTAATTTGCACGTCGTCAGTAGATCACGTGGAGAACTTTCCACTCCCAACAACGCTTTTATGGGTTTGCGCCCTGTTTAGTAAATCTGGCCCCAAAATGTCTAGCGAAACTCAACGGTTTAGATTAACCAATTTTTTTTCACAGTAATTTGTTGTATTACCTATAGAAAATGAGGGCATTTGCTTAGGTAAGCTAACAAATTTCTGTCCTAAAAAATTAGTTATAATAAACAGCTGAGTTGTGTTTTACATTTTGATTTCACAATAAAACTGTATTGATTCATTTCACCTGTATTGATAACACAGTAAATCTCTGAATACGGAATTGTAATAAATTGCTGGTAATTACAGTGCAATTCCTAATTCTAAGTAATAATAGTGTCGATTTTCTTAGCATGCATCACTAAGAACCAAGGGCTAAACAGTAAGTAAAATATGACTACACAGCAAGTGTGATGAAATTGGGAGTGTCTGGTTCAAAGTCAAACATTATATTCTCCATTTTATAAACCAGTTAAATCTTGATTACTCAGAGGGCAGGAGAGACTTCCTCAACTTCTTAGCACCTACATAACACTCTCGTTGATCCTCCTGTGTAAGCTCTAACCCTCTCATGTTATTTTTCTCTTCACCGCACAGGACTGTTCTGGAGGCCCTGGCATCCTCTGGCCCCTGAAACCCCCCTTCGTTCCCATGGAAACGGCTTAAGAAGTGGCTTATATTGCTCATGTCGATACCAGCAAGTTATTTACTCTTTGTCTGGCATGAGGAGTCTGACTTTGCTTTGTCCAGGTGAAACACAAATAACTTATTCTGTTGGGGTTCGTCCCACAGCACCAAACAAATTGTCTTTCACCGCAGTGATCCTGTCCAGGACATGTAAAATATGTGATGTTGTCCTGATATGCCAGGGCACAAATGAACAATAGCTTCTCTTATTAAGGATCTGAGCCATGTTGAGAAGCATGCACCGTTCAGTTGTTGCCATGGTAGCGCTTGTAAGTGCACTTAGGAATTCAGTGAGGGATAGGCATTAACAATTATTTAAATACAACAACCAAGCATCCACACTCAAAAGTAAAACACTTTTGGAAAGCAAGGTCCTAGAGAGAGTGCCACTTTTTCATTGAGAATTCTATAAATAAATCACATATGTTGGGAGTCCCTAAAGCACAGCGTTAACAATTTAATTTAGAGTACAATTCACACTATTAACTAGTTGCTTATTAGCATGGATATTACTAGGATATTGGCTATTTATTAGTTATAAAGCACATATTAATGCCTTTCTAAAAAGTAGTAACATTTAAAAAAGTGTTAGGCGAACATATTCATGTTTTTGAGCTAAATCTCTGAGAACATTATGAAAGACCAAATAACTTTGACCAAATGTTTTATTAATATTACTGGAAGAGTATGAATGTGTACGTATGTATGTGTGTCTATAAGCATGTATATGTATATAATTACATGATAACCTGTTGACTTCCCTGGACTCAAGGATCTCTTTAATATAGTGCTAACACTAACCGATTACGGAAACAAGTTTTACTTTTTCTTACATGTTACATTTTAAAAACATTTCCATGTAAATACCCTGTGTTGACCGTTACTTTTTGTCTTAGTTCTGAAAAGTTATATAAAAATAAAGTATAAAAACAACATTACTGGAAGAACGTTTCTTCACAACTTTCAGATAATCTAGCTAAAGTAATCAAGAGACTCACCCTGCACCAGTAGCTCCACCTGGTCTTCATTTTTCCCTTCCAGATCATCAGCAATGGTCACCTTGCAGAAATACACACCGCTGTCGCCCCACTGCAGCTGCCCAATGTGCAGATCTGCTTCTATAAAAGGCCAGAAAATATTATACTCATATTATTAAACCAAATTAAAAAAAATTATTTAGTTTTAATATTTTTCGTTATTGATTTACATCGTAACATTGTCAGTTGCGCAGTTTGTTTGATCTGAATTACATGAGTCACTTTTAACGCTTAATGTTTTTATTCAGTGAGAACAACACATCATTCATACACATTATCTATCTGTTATATTTTGTCAGAACAACCATAGTCTTTGTTGGATAGGTGACTGGAGGAGGGAGAGCTTTAATGGCTAAAGTCAGACGAGAGGGTGTTTGCGTTTGATAAGGAAAGCCGTGGGGGTGTTTTGTGAGGCCTTTATGAGGTCCAGCCCCCTGACCATTGTGCGACCTAGAAAAAAAAAAGCTCTATTTGAGGAACAGGAAAACACAGCACAATCGGCTGGGCTTCCTAGGGAGAGTGGGTTTACACACAAAATTGCAGACTTGAGCGTATAGAGGAGGCTCAAAATGTAATAATAATATAACAAGATGATTTTATTACACAGTGGCCCCAAGAAGTATTTGGATCATTAAGCCACAAGTATCATTTTATTAAGTCATTGCATTAAAAAGAAATATTAAATAAGTGGCATCTGAAAACAAATTATGCTAGACTTTTTCTCAGAACTGATGTCCTTTTTCTAAGTCATTTTGCAATTATTTTTAACCAACTGATCCCAAGGCCATGTTTGTGGACGTATGATGTCAGTTCCCCTTAAGTTCACACAGGTGCCCAAGAAGAGTAACCCCATGCGTAGTTTATCACATTAACTGTTTTCAACATTGATAATACCTTATATAGCATATTAGAATCCCTTCTGAAGGATCATGTGACCGTAAAGACATTTTAAAATAGATATTAAAATAAATTGTTTAAATTGTAATGATATTTCAGTATATTACTGCTTTTACTTATTTGTATTAAAATAAATGGAGCCTTGGTGAGCATAATATAATTCTTTCAACAACATAAAATGTGTACCCAACGCAAACTTTCGAACAGCAGTGTTTTACACCTATCAAACGTAACTATCATGCATGCTTGAGCTGTCTTCTTTTAAATAAATTCTTATTTTTCTAATGCAATGAAATGTATACATTTTAAGTGTAACTTAGATTTGTAAATGTTATTATGCCAGCGTTGCTTCATAAATCCCTCTAATCAAGATGTTATTTAATTGATTATTAAGGTTGCCAACTTGTTGGATCTTTTTACCATTTTGTGTTTGACACTAACCTGTTGAATTGTCTAGTTAATAAATGACCATGGAAGTTCCCTTTGTGAGTCATTAAGTTTGAAATTTCACTTTCCAACTTACTAATGCTGTCATTTTAATGTGCCACTTATTGATCTGTAAAAACTATAAAGGTTTATAAGGTTATGATCATATTCATGACAATATTCTGCCTTATTTTTGACAGAACTTAACCTCTAATCAAGCTAAACAACCTCCAACAAAAAAGTGCAGTAATAAGACAACAAAGACATTACTGTTAATGATGGAGATATCTCTTCCTTTGTAGTGTTCTGCTAAGGTCATGGAAGCTCCCTGTCCTGAGGCCACGATGCGGATCGTGCGGCCCTTGTCAGAGCAGTCCAGATGAGACGTAGCTCCAAGATCAGAAATGCGGACCCCTAGGGACTCAGGAAAGGTGAAGGAATCCCGAGTGCGGTCTGTACAGTAAGACTTGTACCACCACTGTACCACAGCGGGTTGAGTGGAGTGAGTGGTGTAATGACACGGAAGAACAATGGAGGAGAACAGCATGGCAAACTTCTTCTCATCTTTCACAATCACCTGTACACCATTACAACTTTGCACTGTGCCAAAAAGAGAGAGAGAGAGAGAGATTTATAGTGAGAAACAAAACATTATTACTGAATGACAGCACAGCAACACAATTACATTGTACACAAGTCATACACACTACACACCTTTTGCTTAAATGTTTGCTCTGTTTTGCAGTATGGACACTAGTAGTCAAAGCTAGCTAAAACCGTGCATGATGGGCACGACTTCAATTTTTTAAGCTTCCGAGGAGGATAGAAAACGTGTGATATTTTGATCCAGTTTAAGAACACTTTTTTTCTGTTTGTCACGCATCTCATACTAACAAGGCGCATATGTGAGTTTGTTGTGTTCAGAATGACTTAAAAAGATTCCTCAGTGTATAATGGCAGGTTTATCTCTGTAACCACTTATAATGTCGACATATTTGTTTTGCATAAGAACTGTTGTGACAGTTAGAAAATACACAGTTAGAATTAAGAAAAAAACTTTTTTTTATTATTGTTTTGTGTGATTTTTAATAAAGACAAAAAACTATGCCAGAACTATGAAAATGTTGGTTTGTAGTTACTGATAAATATTATATTTGTTTTGTAATAACTTCTACACTACAATTTGGGTAAAACATTGAGAAACTTAATATGAATTAATTAGTTAATTAAAATTATTTTCTTGTTTTCGTGTCGTTTACAGAAATGTTATTCAATTGGTGTAACAATTATAATAAATTTGTATGTTTTGTATATTAAAATTAGCTAATTGTTTCAAAAACGTTTTGAATTGAACATAAGTTTAACCAAATTATGACACTTTTTCATTTTCAATGTTGCATACAGTCAAAAATTAGACGATAAAATCACCATATTAAGTGGTTGACATTGGGTGTTTAAAAGAAGCTACTTTTGTTGTAGGTTAATTTTGTGCAAGGGTAATATTTCTAATTTATCATCAACAAAATGTGTTTTTGGTGCCTATAATGCAAAGAAAATGAGACAAAACTGCATCCTTTCCTTTGTGTGGAATTTAGTGGAACAGCAAACACACCCATGAGCAAAGAGAATAATGCAAATTCCAAGATACAGTGAGCTTTCAGCGGCAACTGTAATGACTACTGTTCATGATTAGTATTATGGTGTTTGAGTCTAATGGTATGTTTCATAGTGTCAGAGACAGCCATGTGTTCATTACCCAAAGCCCTTTCTCAGACTAGGCCTATCTAACCAGTGCATCAAAAAAAAAAGAAAAAAAAAAAGATTTTGCTCACTGCCTCTTTTCGAGAATGCTTAGTCACTCCATTCCAAAGGGAATCAGCAAAAGATTACAAGGTGAGATGACCTGAAAACAACACTCAAAACATCTGGATCCAGTCAGTCAGCCTTTGAGTGTGTGTGTGTGTGTGTGTGTGTGTGTGTGTGTGTGTGTGTGTGTGTGTGTGTGTGTGTGTGTGTGTGTGTGTGTGTGTGTGTGTGTGTGTGTGTGTGTGTGTGTGTGTGTGAGCATGAAAGATTGTATTTGTCCAGCCGTGTGTGGGAACAGAAAGCCAGACATAATCGGAGAAGTGCCCGAGAGGAGAATCTGCTGGTGTGAAAAACCCAGAGAGAGAAAGAAAGAGAAGTGTGAGTTAAGACAGTTAAATTCCATGCTATGCAGGGGGCGCAGAGTGGTGGGGGCTGTGGTTTTTTGTAGAGACGTCACCATCTGTAGCTCTGACTGTTTGGGGTGGAACTCAAATATTCTGAGAAAACTCTTATGAAAGATCAAGTTTAGTCCAAATAGAGCAGAGGTCTCTCCCACAAACACAGAGACACCCTCATTCTCGTCAAAGGGTGGAGCACACCACATAAAAATATACAACTGCCAGTCATCACAGATGTCTGGATGAAATCTACACTCATTCATTGTTGTCTTAGAGGAAACAGAGCAGCTTCCTGAGCATTTTCCATCTTTTCTTTAGAATGATAATGTTGCTGAGGGAAATATAGGCGAGAATTCTTGATTACATTCATTAATACTCAGTTCAGGGATGGGGTCCTCCTTTTGTCCTCCCTCTTGCCTGTTTGACTCATTGTTTGGCATTACGGTGAACCCCCACCCACTAAGACTCAGTGCAGGAGGGGGATGTTGAGTTCCCACCAATAAGATACACTCATTGACTCAGGCATACATGAACGCCCAATTAGGTTAAAGAGATTTAAAACAAGCCGTTAGTAGCAGGAAACTTTACTTGATTGTATGTTAATGAGCTGCTGATGCTAACTAAACCCTTATAGGGAGGTGTATATGTATATAAAAGTATTCAGCAGTTCAACAGCTCAAAACAACTTTTCTCTACAGTTTATGCAAATTCACATATACACTGTCTACTGAGAGGGATTTTTAAAAGTGTAGTTTTAGTTCACATCAGTTCACAAAGGTGGCCACTAACTTGCTCATAAAACAACCATCATATATTGTGTTGTCTCAGTTGCATCCACCCTTCAAGAACTGATACAATGCAGCTGCACTCCCTGACACACATTCCAGCAGCACTTCCCACAATTCTTCTCTCCCACAACAACAACAACTTTGGGATGTTAAATAGTTTCAAATGTTCTCCATACTATCTGGGCTACTACAATCTTGAGCTGTGAAGTCTTTTAAATTTATATACTTTTATTTACTTATATAAAATCGTGTATATATGTATGTAGGCTATATATACATAGCCATTCTATAATCATCAATAATCAATATAATAAAGATTATTTTTGGGCAAATGTACATTTTTTATTTAAATCAGAGTCATTTATCTGATTATTTTAGTTTAAGTTTTTAGCTTTTAGTTTTGTATATAACACACTTATTTTAAAATAAAAAATGCCCAACAGACTGTTATTAAAATACATACATATATGAAAAAATGTTAATAAAATTAGTAAATTATAAATGTTTTTTCAGGTGTAAATGTAAATGGATAATAGTAAAAACCGTCGCGAGGACCCGTGATCAATCTAAAAATAAAGCCGAGCTCAAGGTTCTCTAAGCTCTCAACCTGTTGCTTTAGTTGCCTGTCCCAGTTTTCTATTTCCGTTTCATGACCAAAAAGAAAAGATATTAATTACTTACGTGAAAACAGTATGAATAGAATCCAGGAACCGTGTAACAGAACCATGATCCAGTTTAGTGCGGTTAATATTGCAGCTATCTAGTCCATCTTCTCCCGGACTGTTATTCGCTTGCTTCATCTCTGCCTGCTCTGCGCTGGTTGAGCGGACTGTACCACTTTACTAAGGGGGAAGAAACTGTGAAAATTGCATCTAAAACCAATGTATGCTAAAAGGCTGTTGAGATGAAAAATGTATTTGATAAAATACATATAAATATGTTTAATTAAATAGCTGTCAAATGACTATCAGAAACGACTTTACATAACAGCCACCAACACGGTCTCCCAATCTTCTAAAGTGGATCCGTCTTTCAGAAAAATACTGCAACATATTGCATTCAAAGTATTGAGCTGTAACTTAAGGTGACTTCAGGTGTGATTTGTCTGGGAAAAAATAGCTTATTATTTGTTAGCTGAAATAATTAGAGCTTGCTCTTGTTACAAAGACACATATTAATGGAAAAAACGAGAAAAATAAACAGTCATGCATTCAGTATTTTAAAATCACTTATTTATTTAGAATGTGACAAACAAGTGTGTGTAACAAGAATTAGTTATAGACATTTTTATAAATTCCAACATTGTGCCGTAAAATTACTGAAAATGTCCTAACCAGCTCTTAAAACTGCTCATAAAAATTATGCAGAATTATAAAGATTGCAAATTATAAATTAGTATAATTAAGTAGGGCCTATTTCATTGGATTTTCCAATTCTTATAATAATATAGAAATGTACAAAAAAGTGGAGAGATGTCACCGTCCTTAAGCACCATTCTGAACACCTGCCCAAAAAATGACTGAAAACACGCATGATTCAGAAGAACAAAAATAAGATTTTGCCTAATTACTTTAGCTGATAGACAGAACACAAAAAACTCTACATGCTGTATATAAAATACTATTACAATCCTGTAAAATAAAACAAAAAAGTAAATAAAAAAGGATAATTTGTTGAGGTCAGAAGAATCAGATGCATTTGCCACTGCAGGGATAAAGCACAATTTCATTTGATTATCAACACAGGAAAAAGATTTGTAGAGGCCTTGGCTCACTGCCATCCTCCTTATAGCAACATTTTGATGGCTGTCATAATAATTCAACAGTTCATCACATACTGATTATCATACTGAGCTTAATGATTTTATCTATAGGGATCTCTATAGTCATCATACCGATCTCTGCGATCATCATACCTATCTCTGAGGTCATCGCGGCTACCTCTGCGATCATCATACCGATCTTTGAGGTTATCACGGCTACCTCTGCGATCATCATAGCGATCTCTGAGGTCATCACGATCTCTGAGGTCATCACGGCTACCTCTGCGATCATCATAGCGATCTCTGAGGCCATCACGATCTCTGAGGTCATCACGGCTACCTTTGCGATCATCATAGCGATCTCTGAGGTCATCACGATCTCTGAGGTCATCACGGCTACCTCTGCGATCATCATAGCGATCTCTGAGGTCATCACGATCTCTGAGGTCATCACGGCTACCTTTGCGATCATCATAGCGATCTCTGAGGTCATCACGGCTACCTTTGCGATCATCATAGCGATCTCTGAGGTTATCGCGGCTACCTTTGCGATCATCATAGCGATCTCTGAGGTCATCACAATCTCTGAGGTCATCACGGCTACCTTTGCGATTATCATAGCGAACGCTGAGGTCATCAGGGCTACCTTTGCGGTCATCATACCGGTCACCGACGTCATCACGGCCACCTCCATTGTCATCACTTCGAGCTTTGTCAGTTCTCTCTTCAGTGATGTGCAGATTCCCTTCCTCAATATATTCTATGTGTGGTGTGTCATGGTATTCCACCACTGGAGCTCTGAGGCAATAAAAAATAAACTTCATAAAAACCAGAACCACCTAAATACCAACAAACACTTCATTTATAGCTTCCAGAGGATACATGGCAACCTATTCCACTTGACTCTTACTCTTTTGATTTCTGTTTCCGTTTGCGGACACAGCAGATGATGATTATTATAAGCACTGCAGCTCCAAGAATACAACCAGCAACAATGCCTATTGTGGCAAAATTCATAGAGGCTGTAAAAACAGAAAGATATGGAAATTAAAATTTAGCAAATTAAGCTGAAAGTCTTTGAGGTCAATATTTCATGCATTAAAGGTGACATATCATCAAAATGTGACGTTTAAATGCTATAATTGGGTCCCAGTACGTCTACCAACCCAGAAAACGTAAAAAGTGACAACCCAGTGACTTAGTTTTGGTAAGCCTTTCTCTGCAAGCATGTCAAAAATAGGCCGATCAGATTGCGCTCCCCTTCTGATGTAGAAAGGGGATATTATAATATTACCGACAATTAATCTGCAAGTTTGGTTTTCGCAAGTGACAACAGTGTAAGAAGTAACACAGTGGGAAAAGTTCGAGCAAAGGAAAGCATGCGAACTGTTCTGTCGTTGCTCCACAGGCAAGCACAGAATACTATAGAGTCCCAGCCTCATAGGAGACAAGAGAGCAGTGGATTTTTTTTATTTTCAACGGAAATCGCCCAGAAACAGATGAACCAATGTAACTCCACAACAACTACAAAAATGTATCCACTAAACATTCAGAAAGATACAGGTGCAGTCTAAACGTTGCAACCTTTTCCTGAGTTTCTCTCTTCCTGGCTGCACTCCACTACTGGTTATTTCTGAGATTTTAGATGACAGAGATTCGCATGTTTTGTAATTGTATCCAAACTAAGCTTGTGTAAGTGATCGGCCGTCTTCTTTAGACACAAAAGACACAAAAACAGCGCGTTTTTCTCACACCCAATTTTGACAAGCTATAATAAATTATCTGGGGGGTATTTTGAGCTGAATCAATCTGGGGACACCAACAATTTCTATTAAATCTTGTGTAAAGGGGCATAATATGTCCCATAAAACTGTCGGATTGACTTCTCTTCTCTGATTGACTTGACTTTTCTGATAAATTTCTTACACTGTTAAAGAGTTAGTTCACCCAAAAATAAAAATTAAAGTTTTGTCATTAATTACTCATGTCATTCCAAATGTAAAACTTTTGTTCATCTTTTTTTAAGCTATCAGCGAACAGAAACAGAAACTCAACCGAACTGCTTGATGTGCAAGAACAAACCTCATTGTTTCTGTAAGCTCAAACGTGCTGCGTAACACTCAAGAATGAACTTTATTGGTTCTTGCACATCAAGCGGACATGCTTGAGCTTCCATTTACTACAACCGATGTGCAAGTTGATGAATGTTTATATGTGCATAAAAGTGGGAAAAAAACTTTCTGTGTGTAATCACATAATTTATGTCAAAACTTCTAACATCAGTGTACTTGCGCAACACATTTTTAAATGTAAAGTCAAGCTTAAGTAGCTAGAAACATCAGCGTACTTCCATGTTTTCATGCTGTAACCCGACCTCATGAGAAAATGTAATTTTTTTTACAACGTGACAATTTCGTATGAATTTGTACAATGGGAATTGTATAGAAATGTATGATTTTTAAGAAAAACATAAGCGTGAAGGTCCGCCTCTAACCCCACCCATAAGCCTAACCATCAAGCTGGGCCGCAATAACATTGTACGAAAATGTACAGATTTGACCAAACAAAGTTACAAATTTTCATGAGAGTGTGTTGGAATAACATAACAATGAGGAGTGTAGTCTATCCAGATTAGGTCAATTGTCAATGTCATGTTGACATTCAGATAACTCGATCATTATTGCTGTGATTATTCTTCTAACCCTAACTGATGCAGTGTGTAGCTTTTCATTTCTTAAACAACCATGTAGGACACGTCATGGCCATATTCCAGGATGACAAAGCCAAGATGCATCAGTCTCAAATTGTGAAAGATGGTTGCGAGGGAGCATGAAGAATCATTCTCACACATGAATTGGCACCTCTGAGTCCAGACCTTCAATTCATTGAAAGTCTTTGGGATGTGCTGGAGGAGACTTTACAGAGTGCTTGACTCTTGTATTGTAGACACAATATCTTGTATTGTGTGAAAACAGAATTCTTGCATCTCTCACTCCAAAATATTGATGCACCTCTTAATGGAAATGTTGTTTGATCTGTTTTCGCACAATACAAGATCTTGTATTGACAATGCAAGAGTCAAGCACTCTGTAAAATCTACTCCAGCACATGGTACAATAATCTGGTACAATAATCAAAACATGGTAAAATGATCTGAATAAAATTAATCTGGAAAGTAAACACTCATATAAAATTATACAGAAAGAAAGCAGGCAAATGTGGCAATACTCACATTGCATTACAGACAATGTCATGTTACATTTGGCTGATCCGACCTTATTGGTTGACAGGCAGATGTAGTAACCTGATGTCTCCATGGATGCATTGACCAAAGCCAGAACTCCATCCTCTGTTACACAAAATCATGTGCAAACTTTAGCGTTTCATGAGAAAAAAAAGTTATTAATCTATTCCACTGAAAGAGAGACAACACTTACTTTCAGTGGTTTTAAGAGGAAATGCTTTTGGGACATTTTTGACATCATATCTCTCCCATTTGTATGTGGGTGATGGCGAGCCCTCCTCAGAAACACAGGTTAGGCTAATATTGTGTCCATATTCTGCTGTGCCTACTACCTTACAAACAGGTTGTGATGGTGCAACTATAAGACAAATGTAGATATTCGTTCAACATTTTTAAAAAGCATTCCACTTGCCATGTATGGAATTTTTAATTTTGAGATGTTATTAAGTTCTAAGTTTGACAAAGTGCCAGAGATCTTACCCTGAACCAAAAGAAAAGTATTGTCCGCTGTTTTGCCATCAATGTCTCCAGGAATCTGAACATAACATTTAATTATTCTGCTTTCCTTAAGAGTGACTTGTTTTAGTGTCAGTTTTGATGTTTTTGCATTCAGGTCAGTGTCTATCGTGGCTTTGCCTTCATACTGTGGTCCAATGTCTACTTTGCGAGTATTAGAGTAATAGTTACCAAAAACTACCTATTAGGGCCAAAACAAAGAACCAATTATTCATTAATAAACAGTCATTGTTTTTACACTTATCATGGTTAGTGGTATTTAGACAGTTGAAGTTTATCAATGCTGTCAATTTTTTAGGCTTACCTTGTCTCCAAATGTCTCATCAGAATGACCACTCCATGTTATAACGATAAGTTCGTTTACTTGATTTTTAGGTTTAAAATTACATGTAAGGGTGACATCATCACCCCTGGCAACCTCCATGGAAGCTTGACTCATTGTCACTTCCAGTCCAAAAGATTTGTAGTCGATCACTATGAGGCAAAAAAGACAACTTTGTGAATATCACACAATGTCGCAAATTATTAAGTCATTTTAAAAACTCAGTATTCAAGCGTGGAGTAATGTTTAAAATGCAGAATTGTAAAATAATATTTCACAAAACTTTAAGAAAAATAAAACAAAATTATAATAAGAGAGAATGATCTGAAATATTTAGTAAAATTTCCTTGTATTTCTACATTTGAAAATCAATCTAATTTACTGTATCACAAATCTACATCACAACTTAAGTGTATCACTTAACTTCATAAGCAATACATTTGGTGTGATTATATTAATATACATTCTGCTAAAATATGAACTTATTATTAATACAATTTCTTCATCTAATTATTTAATTAGAAATCATTACAGTATTTAAGAATGCATATGTCCACCTTACTTGTAAACTGTCTACTGATGATTTGTATTGTGTCTAAAGAGTCTATTATGAAAATGAATGAATGAAACAAGTAGCTAAAAATTCGCCATTTTGTAGCCCTGGTGAAAACATTAACAACATTATTACTTGAAAACATATTTTAAATGAAATTTAAGTGTCACATGTTGAACAACTGAAAAGAAAACAAATCACTTTTGTGACCCACACTAATATCTAACATATAATGTCATTGATTTGATCTCGCTGTACTCAATGTAAACGTCATGAAAGTGACCACCTCACCTGATATTAAATATAGGCTGCAAAAAATCAACTTCCAGTTGGTCATTTTGTCGCTGTCCAGTCCCACTGCAATAGATGGTGTTTTGCGGAATTTATTATATATATTATATATATATATATTTCTCATATATCCTTATCTCATGGCTTCCTGTGAACTCCTGAAACAGTTTTGCTTCTGCAATCTGTATCTGTGTCTACCACACCTTTATTGCACTTTGGACCTATTCATCTAACTCAAAGTTTTACAAGTTAGGTTGCACATATGGCAGATGTGATGTCATAACAGTCAAATTAGTAAACAGTGGGAGTCATTGCTGGGAAATGAACTGACATACATGGGGTAGGGGTTGTTAAATAGGACAAATTGAATTATATTCTGGATGATTTGTATACAATATCACTTGATAAAACGTAAGTTTTACATACACAGGGCACACTCACTAACAAACTTGACTTTTGTTCATGTCAGCATAATATTAATAATATCGTAATGTTTCTGTCTTTCGAAAAAACAATCTAATATTGTTGGTCTAACCTCAAACAAGCTGTATGTGCATTCCAGCTGTGGTGTATTGCCATATATGACCAGCAGATGGTAGTGAATGATGCATAATTTAAATTACAGGCACTTTGAGAACCGTTCATTTTTCCATTTGGTAAAGAACTATTGATCTTTACCAGACGTCATGCTGACAAAAACTGCTTATCTGTGCTAGTTAGCAGACTCGTCACCCCTCTTTCCATATAGACTATTCCATTTAAGCACTTTTATTGTTTTTGGGTCATTTTTTTGTCAGACTGTTTTCAGTAAAAAATTTACGTAAAATATTATTTTTGTAATCGCAATCGGGATTTGTAACATTGAGAAAAATATAAAAAATAAATAAAATTGCACAGAAAACAGTTTTTACAGTCAAAGTGTTTGTTATATTTGGCCTATACTATTTGAAGTAGAAGTCATGGCATCTTTTGGTCTTTCAGTCAGAACTTATTATTTTTATTATATATTAACTTACAATATGTACACAGTCTATTTACAAATAGTTGAATAATACAGTTTTTATAAAATATCAGATTTTTTAAAAACTTTAATTTAATTTCCAGTTTGAAACTGAACTGAGCTGAATAATGACACTGTTATCTTGCAACAGCAGCATTACAGCAGAATTAGAACTTGTCTAATCAAATTACAGAAGTTTGCATCATTAATTCTGTTACTGTCATGTTTTTCCTACTGTCATCTTTTTTCCTATATAGGCTATATATATATACGTTTGTCACATGTCTGCAATAATGCAAACATCTTTTCCCTATAGACACGTCAATTTTTTAATATTCATTTATTATTTTCATTTCACTTAAATGTTCATAAAACAAATATTTCATAATTGTTCCTGTTCTTTTGCTTTTTGCACAACCAACGCATGAACGCATGCAAGGTCTATACATGTGTAATTATGGTTGATGACAGTGATGATGTCAGTGAGTTTTTTGGAGGTGGTTCTGGGTTCAAACGCACTGATGGGAACTCTCTGATCTGCCATGCTGATGCTGTGGGTGAGTGAATCGGTGAGCCGCTGTATTGTGTTTTGAGGATTTGGGCTTAAATATTCAAAATGGCGGACGGAGGAGCAGCGAGTCAAGATGAGAGTTCAGGACCAGGTAATCATTACTGCATTTTACATATTCATATTCATATTCAAACACTCTTTCTCTCAGCCCAGAAAAGCGCGGGAGAGAAAGCGTAAACAAAATACTCAAGCCTGATGTTGCAGTCATATGCACCCTTTAAATAAACGTATCGGGCAACAATTCTCTGTCTGTGCGACGGTGAAACTGGCGATGCAGTGCTACGGCAAATTAAAGGAAAAAATGCCTCCTTTGTGTGATTAGAGCAGTCGCGTTACATATTCATACAGCCGCCGAGCAAACGCCGCTTTGCATATTTTATTAGTCATAATCTGCGACAGCTCGCGGGGTTTTGCACTGTCCCCGGTCAGAGGTTGTAAGAATTTTACAGTTAATCTTAACTAAAGGCTGCTGTGTGCATGCTAGGCGGCTAATGCTACTCCAGCGGCTTTGTGTTGCTGTATTGTGCCGTGAGCCAATCCCACATATAAAGGTTTGAATATTCATTCGCTCGCAATCAGCCGGCGTCTGCGCAACGTGTTTACGGTGAAAATATGAAAGAACAGAGCAGCGGGTTCTTGCTTGGTGTACAGTTAGGACACGGCGTGATTTTTTTAATGCCCATTCTCTTGCCTTTTGTGCCCATTGCTGGCGTGTAGCCCTGTTATGTTATTCATGTGGGCCTTCTAGAGATCAGAATGCGCTGTTCAGCGTATTCTATGAGAATGAATCCATTTCATTGTCGAAGGATCGTGGAACGTGCCAAAATGGAACTCTTACGGCAATTGATACAATGTTACAGTACAGTTGTGTCAAATTGATATTTTGTCGCACAGCCAGTGTCTCTGTAACATTGTATCAGCCGGGCTGAGATGTATGCAGGCATTATGCCAGCTTTATTTGCTAGTCTAATAGGTAATCCTCATATAGAGCCCAGCTTCTCCACTATTGTTCCAGCAGCTGTATGCTTGTGTATTTAGTTTATTATGCTCATGTGTATTTAGTTTATTGTATTTCATTGTCCGTGAACAGGGAAAAAAAATCAGTTTTTCAGATTGCTTACATTAATAAATATAACACACTCAACCCAATCATAATGCATTTAGAAATATCTGTGATTCTATGTAGATACAAAGGCACAAGTAATCGCAGCCGAGATGATATTCAAAACGAATGCACAGTTGGGAGTGTTAAGTCAGTTTTAAGTTTAAAGCTGGGTTATAGAGGCTAGTTTACATTTGCTGACGATATAAAAGATCAACCAGATTTGGTATGGTAAATATCACTTTATGTGGGTAAAGTTGGACATATGTATAATAGTTGTCAATTGAAGTTTGCAATTTGTTTTATGGTGATATGGAGGATGTTGAAGTCTAAAAGATTTTGTTTTCAGTTTAAAACATTTAGGTGTAGTGATAACCTAATTACTGTTAGTTATTGTTGCCATGATTAAAATAACAGCATTGTAATATTAGTTATTAGTTATTATACTACTATTTTTTCTGAATTAGATTTTTTTATATATTTTAAGTTTTTGTTTTTATTTTAGTCTGTTTCAATAATTTTGTTATGTGCTATTGTCTTTTTTTAATATTTAGCCCTAATTTATTTTTATTTCAGTTTTGTTCCTTTGGCTTTATTTTTCCATGACTTTTTTTTTAATGTAATATTTTATTACAGCTTTATTTAAGTTATTTTTAATAGTTTTAGTTAACAATAACAACACTGGATGGTCCATATCTGGTTTAAGATTTTGGACATAAGCCCACCCAGAAAATTGCTTTTACGCAGTTGTCCCATTAATCAACATCAAGTATTTAAGGCAAAAATTGTCTCGGCCAAACAAGATAAAATAATTTTAAAACTTGCATCACTCTGTTGGTGTCTCACAACAAGAGAAACCTTGGTTACATGTTTTGTTGAATCTGCTTTGAAATCCTTTGCTTCCGTCTTAATTATCTTTTAACATGAATTCTCTGATACATGGGAATTATTTGGTTAACAATTTAAATTCGCATATTTGTCATATTTGTCTGCTTTTGGACATGTCATGGAGTCAGGTGTAACAGACCATGCTTTTTTTAAATCTGATAAGTTTCACTTTGTGTAGTGCCTAGAGAAGCAATGACATGCCGTAACTTGTTTGTTTCTTGTGTCCACAGCTCATATCCAAGGTGTAAATTACCCACATAAATTCTTACTTTTATTTCACTAGTCACTGACACTTTTCAAATGTAGTAGTGAAACTTCATGGCATTTTGCATCTCTCTTTGACCTTCTGTCTATATTTTTTTCTTCATGCTCTGATAATGTGAACATGCAGAAACACTGCAGGCTAACAGTTAATTAAAATGATTATAGACCTAAAATCAAGTTTTTTATTTTTTGCCAGCCTTTGAGATTTGTCAAACAGTCCTCTTTGTATTTATTTGCAGCAAACTGAAGTGACTTTATGCTTTTTGTGTCTTGTTGTCCAGTTAAATTTTTTTAGGTTAATATACATCATACTATCAAGCGTCTTTAGTGTTTCATCAGTTCCTCTCTGTTTTCAAAAATATAATATACATCATACTATCAAGCGTCTTTAGTGTTTCATCAGTTCCTCTCTGTTTTCAAATATATAATTTGAATAATATTATTATTATTTGTTCATGCTTTCTCATAATGAGATATTGAATTTAGTTTATCCTCTGTGCTGCGTTCAGTCATCTTTTTCATAAAATGCTTCAAATGCATGTTTTAAAAGTATACAATTTGCATAATTTTTTTCTGCTAATTTGAATATAGCTCTCCGGGTTAGTTTTGCCTTTCAACTAAATTGTCGCATGGTTTTCCATGCAAGTGTGCCTTTGGATACGAAGTTGTTTGCTAAAGGAAAATTAAGAAATATAACCTATAAAAGTATGTGTTGTTGGATAATGCTAGTCTTGTCAGACGTTATCCTCCTTTTGTTTGAGTCAATTTTAGCACTCTGAAAAAGTATTTTAAGTGTCTGCAAAAGTTCCTTTTGGATAGGCTGATTTCTTTATGCTTACTCCGTCAGATCTTTGTTCTAATATGTAAATCTCTGTTGTAATTAGGCCAAGCTCTGAAAATATCAGTTAATGAGGTGCACAGTTAATCTGGATATGCAAAGCAGACTTCATGTTCTTTGCCAGACAATACGGCTACAGAAGTCACGGAATTTGATCCGTGAAGTGTTTGGGTCACAGGGGGCTGTGTGAATAGGATGGTGGAGAATGGCAAGTAATTTTCTTCCCGAACAGCTCCATCCTCAACCTCTGGTGCTTAGAAATGTGTAAGAAACACTTCTAAATGCAACCTGCTGTCTTTATGTCCAGATACAGACCTCGTCGTTTTTTGTGCGCTTTGATCGCATTGACAGAAAGCTCACCTGTTTCACCTAATTTAACCAGCACTCCGTAGGTAATTGGGCTTGTGCATTGACACTTTTTTTTTCCATTCCTCTTTTTTCCCTCCAAAGCGATCCAATTAATATGCTAATGAGATGATAAATATTTATGAACATTTAAATTAGGGAGAAAGCTCTCAGAGTGCCGTGCGAAATGAATTGCTTGCAGGACTTCAAAGTGTTGCTCGTCTAATGAAGTGAGGGAGATTTGCATATGGCTTTAATCAGCTGCATACTGATTATGCTTTATTACGGCGCTGGCAGCCGCTCCACTTCTGTTTCGTTCCAGAATGAAAACGAACTTCTTCACACTCTAGTTGTTATGACAATCATGGCACAGGGAGAGTGAGAGAGAGCAAATCAAGCAAGCCGGAGAGACTTGGAGAAAGGCAGCCACAGTTTCAGCGAAGCTTAGCTGTGCTCTGCACGTGTGTTGTTTTTCCACTCCAAACCATTTAGTTAAACAGAGACTTCATTGCTTTTGAGTGTTGTCAGCGAAAGGGGTGCTAAGTTTGTTGTGATGCTCGTAGAGACGCTTGAGAAGGCAAGTGCAGCAGCTGCTGGTGAGTGATGTTTGCAGTCTGTTCGATTGTATAGTAATGCTATTACTATCTAGGGTTGAGTAGTGGACATGTTTGGCTTGTAAATCCAAATGGTGTAATTAACAAACCAAACATGTCCACTACTCAAACCAAGGAATTTTTCAAGTGTTCACTTAATTTTTTTTAGGTCATATGTTTTGAAATCAAAAATGTTAATTATTTTTTTTTATGATGTTGAGGATGCTGTCTCACTTTCGAAAGTCACTGAATGATTGGTCTTTGTTGAGAAACTGAAAGTCCGGTCTTCCTCTGTCTGTTGTAGATTCTAGAATGAGTAATCCATCGGAAACAAGTAAATGTGCAATGGAGAGCGGGGACGAAAACACTGGTGAGTGACCCAAGAAACTGTTGGATCTTTCGAGATGTCTGGCTTGCATGTTGTGCCTTTCATGTATCTTTCCCCATAGATTGCTCAGATCATTTGGCCTGATATTTCCAACACTGCTTTCTTTTACATTTTCATAAGTGAGTTAAAGACTATCAGTCCACAGTGCAAGTTCTAAAGAGTCGCTTGTGCAGCTTTGACTGAGGTAGAGCAATCAGAACAATGTCTCTCAATATATATCACCGTCAGAAGTTTTTTTTTAAATAAGAAAGGCCATGGAGCTGAATAACTTGGCTGAAAAGACCTTTTTGTGTGTCCCTGATCTATTGTGGCATTGCCTGCTTTTCTTCTTCCAGGTGCCCAAACAAATGGACTGGACTTTCAGAGGCAGACTGTGCAAACAACAAGCGCAATCACAAACGCACACGCACAGGCCTTGCTCCAACAGGTATGATCGTTTTCTCTGAGCTCACACACACATTTGTGGTCTGTGTCATGGATGAAAGAGCTATAGGAATTTAAAGTTGTCCTCAGGGACATAGTTCTGTGTGATTATCATGTCTCAGAGTGACTGCTGAGGCTTTCCACCTGATGTCATGAATTGTTTTGTCTATTTGAATATAATGTGTGAGATTTGTCACAACTCTGAAGATTAAAAGCACAACGTTTTATCTCCTGGTTACAGGGGAAATTATTGGGCCCCATATGCTAATTAGCTGCTCTGCAGTTGCTCGGAAACAGATGGTTGAGAATATGCAAATCTATGCAGAATTTACATGTACTGCATAACCGTTTCGTTAATTAGCATACCAGCTCTGCTCTTCGCTTGAAGTCTCAGAAGGCTGCGGTATATTTATATCAACATACATGAGCATCAAACAAAACATATTTTTGCACATACAATATTGGGATGGTCTTAATCTAGATTTGCATTCTCTGACCCCACTTCCACAATGATTGAAAGAGGGAAAAAGCACTCTTTATTAGTCCTTATTTGCTACCAAACTGGAACATTTTAAACCAGGAAAAAGACATGACCCACATTGTGCAATAGAGTGCAACAGTGCTCTATCCACTTTTTGTCAGCAGCCTTGGTTCTGGAAATATATTTTTCTCCCATAGGGATTTTAAAAAAAAAAGTCTTTGTTAAAGAGTTATAAGCCATTAATCAAACAACCAACCAGCTACAAGGTGAATCAAAACATTACAAATTTTGATTTAATGCAAAAGAGTTTAAAACATTTTATTTAAAAATCAGACAAAACAGTTACAAGACTGTGTGCTTAACGACTTTAATGAGGCGAGAGAAGTACAATCCCATGAAGCATTGCGAATGACAAAATTGAATTAAAATCTATGGAGAACAAAGGGAGACTATTATGCCATTCACAGTACTTCATGTACTGAAGTGTTCTTTTGGTGTTCGATTTTCCGAATGGAGATTTCTTTGCAGTATCATGGGTAATGTTGTTTGTCACCAAGGATTCTGCTTTAAAAAATAAATTGAAATAATGTGGGCTGACGTCTTCAACAAAAGCATATACCATCGTAGCTCACAGTAGGTCTGTATTTAAAGGTTTATAAGTTATCGTTAAAAATCTATTCCTATGTGGCGAAAGACATGTCCTAGACATTTCTTTTCCTTTTTTGAAGTGGTTGAGACCATTTTTGTGTCATGAACAATCACCTTTAGGTTGAAACTTACTAGTCAATTGCACAAAATATATATTATATATCAGACATGTTAAGATCACATGATCAGCCAAATACTACATACTTTATCTATATGACACCCTATTATCATACATTTTAATAATTGTATATTAAATATAAACAATAAGTATATTATTAATAGGCATGTCAATTTAGCGCATTCATTTGTTGCTATTAATTATGGGGGAAAAACGTGTAAAAATTATTAATTTTTACTTTTAATGCACCTCGGCCCAGATCTTGCATTACAGAAATTTTAATTACGAACATGATGCAGGGCAACGGCTGACTGCGTGGTGAATGCTTTTTTTGTGCTCAATTTCACCAATAAAAATTGTTCCAAACAAAGTAACAGCAGAACTGTTGTGTTTTGCTTTTCAACACAGCAGTGTTTCATTACTGAATAAATCCGTGGTTTTTAACTTAATTGAGAAAGCCAATGATTCAGTGACCCATTCATAAAGACGACCCCTTGCTTTGTTTCTGAATGAATCAGCCGTTTGAATAAATCTGTTGAATGAATGTCTGAATGACTTACTCATTAAGACAGCGACTTGCCGTTACCTACTGGCGGTTTAAGATTCATATTTAGAGTAGTCATTTCATTTTTCATTCATATGAATGCCACCTCTGTTCTTCATTAAACAGTCTGTGTAAATATACATAAATGGCCGCATTGTAATACATTTTATGTTGAATCAAAATGTTTAATTCTAAAGCTAGTTTTTGGAATGTGTATTGAATGCTCATCTAACACAATAATGACTTTACATAATCTTTAGGGGGGTAATTTCTCAGCCATAATTGATGTGCTTATAATTAGATTAATTAATCTGCGAGTGTAATTAGATGATACAAATGTAATCGCTTGACAGCCCTAATTATAAATCGTGGTTAACTGTAAATATCACATTTCAACAATGGCAACTGAAAACACCTGCAACTGCCATGTCTGCCTAAAATGACTGCTTATGCCCTTTAGTAATAGATATAGTATAAATAATTGTGCTAAAGCTTTGTGTTTAATGGAGTAACTTCCACCTCAGGAATTTTGTGTGGGCCTTGTGAAAAATGTGGTCATTATAGATAAATGAATTCCTGTCCGTCTCTTTGTGTCCAGTTGACTTTGACTCCAGCGCAGCAGCAGTTATTGATACAGCAGGCTCAGGCTCAGCTCCTGGCAGCAGCGGTGCAGCATTCAGCCGGCCAGCAGAGTAGCACTACAGGAGCCAGCATCTCTGCCTCCGCTGCCACCCCCATCACCCTCTCTCAACCCATCCAGATCACACCTGTAAGAGAGACACACTTTCATTCACTCCTAAAAGGGGCTTGCTTTATTTGAAACTGTAACTACATTTAATGTAAATTATCCAGTGATTTATTCAGTGCTTTTGCTTGTGGCTGAATTTTCTAGTGCTGTTGTCTGTAATGAAGAAGCCCCATTCTTTCATTATGTTTTCATTTGAATAAATGGCATTTCTGTAAAGGCAAAGCAAATTGATTACAGACGTTAACAAAAAAGCTTTTGAAATGTAAACACTAATGAATTTAATTCACTTAATTACTAATAAATAATTCAAACTAACTGTAATTCACAGAGCTCAACAATAAGGATTTGCCCTGGCAGTTTTTTCACCTGTCCTGGGGATGTCTCAAGTGTTAAAGTGAAGTGTATTTTTAATTAACATTAATAACAAATGAAGTTTGAAAGATTTGGCTTTTATAAGGATTTATAATTTACGGGAACAAAATCCATGTCCCCCAGCTTTTCAGCTGTTTACACAAAGAAAGATGCATCTGTAGTGTTTGGAGAATCATTGTACCCAAAATAATATGATAAAATGTCAAAACTTTAAACACATGTAAATTTGCAAAGAGGAGGGATTTACAAGGGATAAACGATTTCAGAAAACAGTATATCATATGCTTAAATTATATACTTTGCTGGTTTTAATTGCAACAGCAATTTGTTTTTCAAACAAAATTTAAAACGTCTTTACTGTCAAATTCATTGTAATTGATGAGGTTGTCATGGCACTCATAGCTGCACTGGTGCACTCTGGAAAAGTGGCACATACTAACGTTCTTCTTGCTATGTGTGTTTGTGTGAAACAATGCAGCAGTTACAGCAGCTGCAACAGCAGCAGAACCTCAACCTGCAGCAGTTTGTGCTGGTCCAACCGGGCCACCACATCGCAACACAGCTGCAGCCCACGCAGTTTATCATCTCGCAGACGCCACAGGGCCAGCAGAGTGAGTCCTGTGTCCTCTTATACCCCTTTTCCACCAAAAAAGAACGGGTTCGGAACTGGTGCTGGTTCAAAGTTAGTTCGGAGTTGGTTCAACTTGCGAACCTTCTCAGAACCGGTTTGTTTTCCCACTGACTAGAGCGCCCAGCGAACGACGTCGTTACGTCACTGTGTACGTCGCCATACAGAAACGCTAGCAAGTACATTATTTTGGGATTATCTCTAACTTGTGTTCCATGAAGGCTTTAAAAACAATTGAAATAAGTAAGTCTTTTAATCTTTTCCTTTGATATGTAATCATTTCTGATTAGTTATGTACCTCTGTCTTGTGTCTTTTTTTCTTTCCGTTTATTTGTTCTATATTTTGACTGTTTTCTTCTTTGCTTACATAATGTTTTCAATAAAAAAATAAAATTTAAAAAAAGCTAGAAACGCTTGCATTAACTTCAAGCATAATAATTACAATGGTGGACTACATCGTGTTTCTGCAAATGTTTCTCCTGGCTTTGCGGTCATAAAATATGTTTAGGACACATCTAAACCCGCCTCCAGCCCCGCCGTAAGCATGACACGGTGGTAAAAGAACGGTTCTCTGGTTCTAGTCCAGCAAAGAGTTGGTGCCGCTTTGGAACCAGTTTTCCTGGCCGAAAACCGGTTCTTTGGCTGTCGAAACACAAAGAACCGGTTCGCGAGTAGGCACCGGCTCCGAACCGGCTCTCAAAATGCTTTGGTGGAAAAGGGGTATTAACCGCCTCAGGTCTCTTTCTCCCTCAGTATGATCAGTCTATCTAACTGTTTTGTCCTTCCTCTTGCACTAAACAGGTCTCCTGCAAGCCCAGAACCTTTTAACTCAACTACCTCAAAGCCAAGCCAACCTCCTGCATACCCAGCCAAGCATCACACTTTCCACACAGGTCAGGGATATCCCATTTAGCCACTGGATCCATTTTTATTCAGTCCAATCAGAGAGAGTGCACAATTCATTCCAGACTGTTATTTATTCTATTTTACTGGTCCTATTTGTTAAAAAAAATCCTTCAGAATCAGAAATTATTCTAATATGCTGATTTGGTGCTCAAGAAATGTATATATATTTTTATTATCAATGTTGAAAACTGTTGTGCTGCCTAAAACCGTTATACAGATTTCAGGATTCTTTGATGAATAGAAAGTTGAAAGAAAAGAACCGCATTTATTTGAGTTGGAAATCTTTTATAAATGTCTTTAGTGTCACTTTTGGATAATTTAATGCAACAGTGCGGAGAAGGTGCATCCTTGCTTGAAAATATTTTTTTTCTACAAAAGGGGACCCTGGCTTAGACTATTGCCGTTTTCATGATTGTTTATTTATAAGATTCAGCTTGTGTTGTTCAACCATCCTTGTCTATCTCTATACATTTATCCTTACGCTTCACAGCCTGCGACACCCACACGCACGATAGCAGCGACCCCCATCCAATCCCTCGCTCACAGCCAGACGACACCAAAGCACATCGACACACCCAGCCTGGAGGAGCCCAGCGACCTGGAGGAGCTTGAGCAGTTTGCCAAGACCTTTAAACAGAGACGCATCAAACTGGGCTTCACGCAGGTAAACCAGGCCTCACTGGTCTCACAGTTTGTGTTGTCTGTTGTTGATTTCACTATTTAAAAGTCATCCAGGTCATTGCAGAAATTGTGACTTATTTTAATTATTAAAAAATATTTCTTCTTAATTGGGACTCATTAGGTGACTTGAGTAATTTCTGCCTGACATTTTCACTGTTTAAACGTTATTTTATGCTGTTGTGTTGCATGTTCTAGGGGGATGTTGGCCTTGCCATGGGAAAACTTTATGGAAATGACTTCAGCCAAACCACCATTTCTCGCTTTGAGGCCTTGAACCTGAGCTTTAAAAATATGTGCAAACTGAAGCCTCTGCTTGAAAAATGGCTCAATGATGCAGGTATGCCTTTTCTCTGCTCTGAGCCGTCTCTCACCCCCCCCCCCTCCCCCTCAAAATAACATTACATACCTTGAAAAATGTTAGAAAGGATATGAAAATTCCTGTCACATTCCTCTTTAGTTTTGGAGCTCATCTTGGTACTGCAGCTCTCAGCTCTCTTTTCTGAATGTGTCGGTGGTTTGATATATAAAGCAAATCTTTAACTAATGTTGCTATGTTGTACAGCTGATGCTCTGAGACATGTCTGCATTGCTGTTTGCCACAGGTGTTTATATCAGTCTCTCTTTGTGCTTTTGTGTGCGCTGTTTATGCAGAGAACCAGACTTCTGAACAGGCCCTGTCCAGTCCCAGCTCTCTTGGCTCGCCTGGGCTGGGCATAGAGGGCTTGAACCGCCGCCGGAAGAAGAGGACCAGCATCGAGACCAACATCAGAGTGGCCTTAGAAAAGAGCTTTCTGGAGGTGAGCGACATCTCACATCAGAGCTTATTCTGAGACCGTGATTTAAGTTTTAATGCACAAAATCATCCTTTGGTTTTCATTGTCAATGGAGACTCAAGGGTTTAACCCGACCACATGGCAATGATAATTAAAATTGTGACAGAAAAATGTTCTTATTATTAAACGATAATAAATTATTTAATAATAATAATAATAAACTATTTTCTGTAATTCAGTTTACACAGATTTCTATTTCATTTAATTCTTATTCTTATTATTTTATAATTTACAATTAATAACAACATTTTTGTAATTCAGTTTCATTATTGTATTTGTTACAATTTATTATTTGTTTTGTACATATCTAATAGAAAATAATGATTTATGCTTTACTCTTATTGACAATAATAATTATGTATTTATAAACAGATCTATATTACATGGTATTGTTTATTATTATTATTTGTTGTTGTTATTTTAATAATACTTAGTATTTCTGTGCAGTAATTCAACTTGCTCAGATTTATATTACGTTGCATATTATTATTATTATTATTAGTAGTAGTAGTAGGAGCTGTGTACTTTTATTACTACTGTTTAATAATGTAACTGTAAAATAATAATTTCTGTAATTTAGTTTTTCACAGGTTTAAATTAAATTTTATTATTTTTTATTAGTAGTATAGTTGTTTTAGTAGTGTACTTTTAAATAATTATTACCATTTATAATAATAATAGTTTAATATGAAACTTAAATCATTACCTTTTTATAATAATAGTGTAATATAAGACTTAAAAAATAATTACTATTTCATAATAATAATAATACAGTGTTCTATATCTGTGTAAATATAAAAAGCCTCCTCTTTAACTGAAAGATATGTAGTGTGACAGTATCTGTGTACTGTTGTTTAAACATTTGATATTGTCCCAACCTCAAATTTACCTGCTGAGTTGTTACCTCCTCAAACTGTGGACTGCAGGCTTGTAGGTCTTTGTGAATTGTTTTTGCCGTAAGGGCGTTTCTTGTGCATTTGCCCTTTTCAAGCAGAACCAAAAACCTACCTCTGAGGAGATCACCATGATCGCGGACCAGCTCAACATGGAGAAAGAGGTTATCCGAGTATGGTTCTGTAACCGCAGACAGAAAGAGAAGAGGATCAACCCGCCCAGCAGTGGCAGCATCTGCAGCACCCCTATCAAAGCAATCTTTCCTCACACCACAACTCTGGTACGTGACATGCAAACTGCCCCCCCCCCCCCCCCCCCCTTCATTCAGACCAACAGGTCTGACTGCTTAAAATAGTGCTAAAACTCTTCCTTCTATCCCCTGTTTCAGGTACCGAGTACAGCCAGTCTTGTGACCAGTAACACACCGACTACGATGACTGTAAACCCAATTATGCCTCTCACCAGCACTAGCGTCGGTTTCACTGGTAAGCAAGACTGAAATGATTGAAAAATGCCTGAAACGTTCCTATTGTTCACCTTACAATCTTTAAAAGATGATTTTCTTCCTGCAGGCACAACTATTGGCTCGGCCACCACTAATACGGCATCGGTCATCTCCACTGCACCTGTGGTCACCACCTCAGCGTCCTCTCCTTCGCTCAGCCCTTCCCCCAGCGCAGCGCAGACGTCCTCAGAGCAGGCTTCAGCTCAGGAGATAGTAGCGGCAGTAAGTCAGGCATCTTCCTCCCTGGTAAACACTCTGGGCACCGGGCAGGTGATGGTGGCGTCACCCAGCCTCACGGCTGCACTGCAAGGAGCCCAGCTGCCCACCAGCGCCAGCCTCGCCGCCATGGCTGCAGCCGCTGGCCTCAACCCTGGGCTCATGGCATCCTCGCAGTTCAATCCTGGGTAAGTGTATTTTTATTTTTATGACAAGCTTGTAATGGGGTATCTTTGTGTTTAATGTTAATTTCATCTTTTTTCTGGTGTTTCCTGTGCAGCGGGGCTCTTCTTAGTTTGGCGCCAGGTGGTCTTGGAAGCGCTTTGAGTCCAGCACTGATGAGCAATAGCACCTTGGCCACAATCCAAGGTGTGTGGAGCGGCAAGTACACTTGTATTTACCTTATGGCTCTGCATGCGCTTGTCTATCTTGGTGTCACCAGCTTGTTTTAAATAACAAATTAATGTTCAAATTATTGAGGTCTTTGATTAATAGAAAGTTCAAAAAGTACAGCATTTTGTTTAAATAGAAATCTTTTGTAACATTATAAATTAGTTTTTTTCAATTTATTCTGTCCTTGCTGAATAGAAGGATTCATTTATTTAAAAAAATAACTAAAGCCACTGGAAGCAAGCCTGCAACCTTAAGCCAAAAAAGCGTAACGGCTAATACTTTGGCGGTACACGGAAGGAGATGATTTTTTTTTTTTAATGGATATCAATAAGGAGAGGCTTCACTACTATGAATGAATAGCTAAAATGTTTGCTAAAATCATGATAACATGTTTTACACTAAACAATACTTTCATTGGGAACTATATGTAAATTTTACCTTGATAAAAATGTTATTTTTTTAAGCGAACACAGAGTAGGGAATGTTGCGACAGGATTCGTTTAAGGCATTACCACCAGCAAATGTGTCATAGGCGTTGTTATACATTATATTATATTATATTATGAAAAAAATCTGTTCTCTCTATGGCTTCCAGGTTTCAACAAATAAATTAGACTTAAATTGTAATGATTTGACTGCAGTGCATTCCTAATAATGATACAACGCTTTTAATGAATTATGGTAAAACAAAAAATTTGAATAAATAAATGTATTCTTTATTGCTTCCATATTTCAACAATTAAATTACAATTAGCCTACAATTTTAGTGACTAGTATCACTACTATGTATGCCCAATAATGCTGTTTTTTAATGAACAGATTCAAATCTAATCTTGTGTTTTTATGCGCACTGTAGTGACCAGAAATCTGCAGCTAATAAAGCAATTAGTGCTGTTTATTTTCCACTTAGTAAAGTACATTCTACAAACATTGCAGTCCTAACGTAGGTTTACTAGCGGTATAACACCAAATATAGAACATTATTCACAGGACTAACGTGCTAATCCACAAGAAACTGTGTAATGTAAGCTGTGACTGATGTCACTGTCAGGCTGAGGTGCCTCACGTGATCCAAGTTAGCAGTTACACTTTTTACAATGATAAAGAGTTACATACCCTTTCATCTCACAATAATAAGACAATCTCTGAAAAAACGTACTGACCCCAAACTTTTGAATGGCAGTATAAGTTATCTGTTTGTAAAACAAACATGTTTTTAGTGGCACTGGTGTCAGTCTACACCCTCAAAAGCTTTCTGCATGCAACATATTTGCATACAATTCAAACATTGTAAATGACTTATTTGCATACAATGCAATCCACCTAGATTCATTTGGTATGCCAGTTTGTAGTTTTGTTGAAAACATATGACTTTTTTGTGGGGCTGTTGATTTAATGTTCATTTGGTGTGATTTAATTAGGGAAAATTTTTTCAAATTCTTAGCATTTACCATGCAATGTAAGAGTACTTGACCTTTGTCTTTAGTTAAAAACGTACATATTAGCTAAAATATTTAATAAATTAACATGCATGGAATCTGAAGAACTGTAAAAAGAAGTGAACCATCTTATCAGTCAAAATTCCTATATTGGTGCATCTCTGTTCTAGTAATTTATTTAGTTTCAGGCAACTGCTCTGTTTCGAACACCTGAAGTTCTAATGTTGTTCTTTGTCTTCCTCTTTAGCTCTGGCATCTAGTGGCACTCTGCCCATTACATCACTGGACGGGAGCGGGAACTTTCTGTTTGCCAACACCAGCGCTGGCAGTACCCCTAACCTCATGACGACACCGCTCTTCCTGAACCCTCAGAACTTGTCACTGCTTGCCAGTAATCCGGTCAGCTTAATGTCTGCAGGAGGGGCTGGGGGTGCTGCCGGAGCCCTCAATCTGCACATCACCGCTGATGCCCACCAGAGCGCTGTTACCACGGCAACTATGCCCGCCTCCACCATCACCACGGCCTCTAAGGCCCAGTGAAAGCTTAACCCACTCCTCTCCTCTTCTAGACCCCTTTCTTTAATCTCTTGCTACCACCAAAAACAAACCCACTAAAAAGGATTTGATGTTATTTTACCATTTAAGTTTGTATGTTCTAACTTTACAGATATCTTTTTCACACATTAATCTACGATGTTTGGACCTCATTGCTGGGTTGACTTCAACCAAATCAACAATAAGCGAATGTTGGCGTCACCACAGAGCTTGCATCAGGAGAGCAGAAACCTCCCTGGACATTGTTCCAAGTCTCTGTGCGACGCAAAAGCATATTCGTTTCAGCAAACTCATTCACTCCCATTTTCACATTATACCTCTTCTTCAGAGGTACTTCTGAAATGCTTTTAACCAAAAAACTGTTTACTCTGTGTTGAATGATACCTTCTTACTGCTGTCAGTGACCTCTTCTTCACCGTAGAAAAAGGACACCTTAAATTCTTCTGTCTATGAGCTCTTCTCTTTCCACTGGAGATCCTGCTTTACAGATGTTCCTGTCCTCCTGGAACATCTCCTTTTAGATGCACATCATTTATTTTTGTCAAACAGTGGGTTAGCTTTATGTCCTATATCTTACTAACTTGTGGTTACAAGGCTTTAAATGGAGTAATAAGCGGCTGTGATGCGGTTTCATTGCTTTAAGGAATCGTTCGATTGGCCTTTCTTTCTAGTGAATATTGTTTTCATATAATTTCGTAGTTTACTCAGTAGCAGAAGACTAGTCTGGGTCTGAATTCTGACCCAGTCACAGGCTTATTTAATGCTAAAAGCTTTAACGAATTATGAGATGATTCGTCAAGGAGGAGTTGTTCAGCGTGGGCAACAGTGATTGAGCAGTGCCGTCTACTTTGGAGCTTCAGTAACTCAGAGCTCACAACTCTTACGTTAGCGTCAGGACTGTGTAACCACGTAAGGTAAACCTCCTCAAGGTCTTCCTAACATGGGATGTACTTTTGGTACCACCACCTGATTGTGAAGGTGTTGGTCAAGCGAGTTGGGGTGGATGATATTCAAGTTTGTTTTTGTTTTTTAGGGAATTTGATTTTCTACTTGTGCACAGTATCTGTACCAAAAAACTGGATTTGAGAACAGAAGTTCTGCTAAAAACCGAGCAGACTGCAGTCACGCTTTAAGAGGTCTTTATTTCGGAGGTCTTTGTATTGCCTCCATTTCAAGATATACCAAAAATCTTTGTTATACCTGTTGCTGTATATTGCTACTGTAGCGTAGTTTAAGCCTAAATATTTATGAGCAAAGGCTCTCGGTAGACCACAGGAAATATAATGCAATATTTTGATCTTTTCCAAAGACGAAAACAGTTATTTTCTTTCTTTCCTTTTTTTTGTTGAGATGGCTGTCCCTCCTGTTTTGTAGTATCAGTGCAACTAACCAAATAGATTCAAGTCGAGATGAGAGTAGGGCATGATACTACAGCAAAGTACCAGTTTGAGGTTTGGGATTGTCCCTTCTGCTTGTAATTTATGAGGACTTTGAGTGAGAAAAATGGGGGAGTCTTCTTCCCATTGTTTCAGATATTTGAAAATTGTAAACGTGCGTGTGTTGGAAGTAATGCAAGTGTGTTCTTACCTGACAAGCTTTTTGAATATTTCCCTGTTTTGTAGTTACAAGGTGCAAGATTCAGTCCTCTGTAAAATACACAGACTTCTCGTCCTCCAGGCCCAATGTGCTGCCTATACCGTAGAGCAGTGGTTTTAAAACCAGGTCCTGGGGACCTATGGCTCTGCACATTTTGTATGTCTTTCTTATTTGACACAGTCAGTTGAGTTCTCCTAATGAGCTGATGATCTGTATCGGGTGTGTTTAATAAGGTAGACGTATAAATGTGCAGAGCGATGGGTCCCCAGGACCAGAATTGAAAGACTTTGAAATAGATCTTTAGTTCCCAAACCTGGTCCTGGAGTACCCCCAGCACTGCACATTTTAGATGTCTTACTAATCAAACATGCCTGATTCAACTCATCAGCTTGTTAGTAAAGACTTCAAGACCTCAGATGGTTGTGTCAAATTAGAGATGCATCAAAAATGTGCAGTGATCATATAGGACAGTAGTGGGCCTGAAATATCCGTTATAAAGGGGCGAGAACATAATTAGGGGGTTTAGCTGGATGGTCTGTTTTGTTTTTCCCTACCAATGTAATGCAGCCATGATGTAAAGCTTGAACCAAAGTCGATTTCTCACTAGCTGCTGTGCCTGTGTGGGCCAGTGCAATGCTGACCACACTTTCACTACTCACTACTGACAAACTTTACCATTTATTACTCTTCTTTTAAATCCTATTCATTCATCTTGCATTGACCAACAAATCGTGTTCGGCTTGATGAAGAAATATAGCCTCTCTAGCCCAGCGCTAACTTGCTTTAGCTCTGGATATCCAAGCATTTAACGATCCAAAGAGAATCTTAAGAGCCTTGTGTTTAAGTGCTGTGGAGATTTTGGGAGTCTGTGTCCTTCGTTTCATTCATTCACCTACTCGGTGAGTCTTTGTTTTGGATGTGATCTCTTGGGTCTCAACACTGATGCTGTGTTTCAACAAATGAATAGCAACAGAAATATCAAGAGTCCACTAAGATAATTTAATTTAAAATCCAGAAAAACCTGAGGAAGTGCAAAAAGGCCCTGAAATTCCTCCATGGGACAAGGTAGATTTTGAAGTATTGTATTGGTACATTGTCTAGACTTGGATTTTATTTCTTAAATGACCAATAAATACAGGCATTCTGGGAGAATTACAGTAGTATTTTATTTCTGTAGCATTGCTTTTAACTCTGTCACATTTTTAATTCTGTCACAAAGAGATCAGAGTCTCCCCTTATTGTCCCCTTTGGGGTTTGTTACCGTGTCCCTTTCTGTAATTTGTTTTACGACTCTCTTTTTGTTAGCATCACTATTTGTTTTATTATAATATGATTTGAAATACCTCAGCAGCACTTACATGAAAGGTTCACTTTAGGCAAAACACCAGAAGTCAACTCCAGAATGTACAAAAGCTGTTTCTAACAGTCCATTTTTAAATGACCAACGTGTAAAACAAAACTACAAAGTATAACAGGAAAATCTGTAATAAAAATGTCACATACGTCTACTACTGCTATTTCAAGTACTACTACTTAAAGGGTTTGTCCAGGTTAACTTGTAATATTTTGTTATCCTACTTGCCAAAGTAAAAAAAAAAAGCCTTTGTCTTTGCGGCTGGGTCTTGTTGCTGCTCATTCTGCTGGTTCTGTCCGGAAATTTCAACGTAGCCTCTCTGGATGTGTAGATTTTATGTGTTGTTTTGCGCATTAGTGTCATTACCCGGTGGTCGCCGGGACTGTGGGGAGTTACTGATATATTTATCTGAGGAATGACTCAAGATTAGAGAACTTCTTTTCTAAATTCTATATATATTCACTTATGTAAGATGCTCATATTTTATATTTGAACTTATATCTAGTTTGAATGTAGTGTTTTTGTCATGCTTATTCACTAAAAGGAAAAAATAACAAAAAATGACTTCATTTATATGATAGCTATTCTAAGAAAAAAAAAAGTCAAGACCAAAAATCGCAACCACACCCTTGTGATGTGGGAGTGGCTGTTGTGTGCCCCGCCCACATTGACATGTTTGTTTGAGTGGGTGGGGCTTGTGATGGTGCTCTAAAGGAAAGCCCCCAGCTTTAGTTGATGTAACAGACTTGATAGCACCAAACTACTCTTTTTTTTTTTTCGTTATCTTTTTTTTTTACATTTTGTTGTTGCTTTTGCTTTTTTATGGATTTCATTTGCCATGTTGCTTTTTAACAATCTTTTACAATCATTTGAATTTAATTACTTTTTGCCTTTTTTGTATATCATGAGGGAGCAGCGTCACTGGCTTTCTTTGTTTGACAAACTTGCATTTATCATTTATGCCTTACTATTATTTCAGAGTTTGACACATTGTAGCAAACTGTAATATGTTGATGTTACAGACGATTTTGTTTGGTTGTGAATTTGTGTGTGCGTGCATGAGTGAAAGATGATGCAACAGGGCATGCACCAATGTCAAAACTCACACGGTGCATATCAACCATGAAAATAACGCTGTGAGTTTTTTTTGTGTTTTGTGATATTTTGGAAGTGTTGCTACCTATTATGTAGGTATAATTCAAGGCTGTTGGATACCTGTTGAAAGCTTTACTAATAACTCAACTCCAGCTGATATGTAGGGGGCGCTAGTGGTGCATTACTTTGAAAGATGATATTTTAGAGAGGTTCTGTCTGAGGTCACATCTCAAGTGACTAATTTTTTGGAAATACAGGATTTTTTTTTTAAAAGTGGATATAAGGAAGCATCATACATCATTTGATGCAATTGACCACTTGGCTGTAAATTATATCCTTTGAACCTGTGTGCACATGAGATGTTTCATTCTTCAAGGATGTTGAACATGGCAACAGCTCTGTACATTTGATGTTGTTGCGGATCCTGTTTTTGGCACTTGATTTTGGCGTGTGTGGATGCTCTGACTTGTGATTGGATAGTTTCTTGATTGTAGCAGGGTTTTCCACTGTAGACCCTTAGTCTAGTAACAAAATAGGATAGTTGCAGAAGAGGTCATGCACCAGAGAGCCGAGCGAGAGCTGGTCTGAGTAAAGGAGCTGTTGTATACCTCATTTATAACTCGAAACAGAGTAAAAACTTGCTTTAATCTACTTCAAAAGATGAAATGTAAAAACAAAAACAAAAAAAAAACAAAGATCTGTCCTAGAACAGAAGCCTGCAGATGTCTGTCTGAAGTTTAGAGTGAGGAACCGGATGGTATCTAGAAGGCTGCACAAGCTCATGCATATAGGAAGCCCATCCCACCTATTTATATTTAACTTTTATAGAAATTTAAGTTCACGTTATAGCTCCTTATTAATTTTATACCAAAGCTTTTTTTTATGATTTGACAATCGTCGTCTTATGAAACCCCAAAAACTTCTGAAACGTTCGCTTGGTGTGCGCTCTTCATTCTGGGTTTGATTGTTCCTCACCTTCTCAGTGGTAACCAAAGACTTTCAAAGTGATTGTATGGACTAAACTCTCTCCTAGTTCCCTGCCTCAACCATTAACTTGGGGTTTGAGATCATCGACCTCAGCATGTGGCTGAGTGGGCGGGGTTTAGTAGAAAGAGGAAGAAAAACAGCTCTGCCGGCTTCTGGAAAGGACTTAAAGTAACCCCTCACGGGCTGGGTGATGTTTATTAATATATGCGCTGAAGGATGTCCTGGGCTCACTGCAATCTGCTCAGGATAAACTGTCCTCTGGAGTTCCACTCTGTGGCTGCAGCAAGGCAAAACTGTTTCTATGATTGTCTACAGAAAACATGCAACGTCTCTCCATAGTCGTCTTTTAGGTGCCATCGTCCCATGGTTTTGCTGTTCTGTCGATGTCTTTATCTACCTTTGCTGTTTCCACTATCATGATTTCAATTGGTTTGATCAGCTGTGCATCAACTATGCATCGTTGTCCTCCATCCTGCTAGGGCGGCGTCTGTGTGACACGCTTCTTTTCAGATGGATTTTGATCTTTTTATTGCAAGTGGAGGGTCGAAAGCAACTATAAGCTCTATCCCAAAGCAAAAATATCCAAATATGAAATGTTTTACAAATGCAGATACCAAAGATTCCTCTTCCTTCCCAAACCCTTCAGCTTGTGTATTAAGAAACAGAACCCAGCTCTGATAGTAGTCCTAACCTCAGTAATTCCAAAGCTTAGATGTATATTTTGGTATTTTCCTGAGATGCTTACGGGGGAAAAAAGTTTGTCGTTTTTAATTTTCTTGTTCGTTGGATCTGTTGCTCTTTTTCTGTCACAGCATGGAGTTTAACTGCAAAACTGTCTTACTGTAGGTTAAAGAAATAGTATTTTTGTATGTTTTTGGATGTCAATGTATGTGATATCAGTTTCACTGCCCAACTTATCATTGTTTTTAAAACAAAAGACAGAAAAAAGGTAAAGTTAAAAAAAAAGACAATGTACATAATACTTTAGTCATTGATTTCAAAAGAAATCTCTCTCTATACTCTTATTTCCATATTTCCTATGGCTAAAGCTCAAGGAATATTCCATTTTTCACTCTGTCTCATACTGTAGATTGTACTTCTATATCTCCCTTCAGAACGCTGTAACTCACTGTTGTAATAGTGATGATTGGTTGAGTTCTGAGTATCACTACAGACCTGAACTCTAGTGCCACTTGTGGCCTGCTATCAAGCGAACATACACCCAAGACTGAACGCTAAATGGCTACATCGCTGTAGCTTAGAACTGAATGATTGTGTAGAATATGAAGATTATGTGAATCAGGATACATGGTAGATTTGATGCATTTGTCTGCTGTATTTTGTTTGTTTTTTTATATATATATAAAGATAATCTTTTACTGTAACTGTACAGTTCTCTTTTGTTGTAAACATCATTAAACCATTTTCCAAGTGTTTTAATATTCTAATAAGTCTTTGGTCTATTAATATTTGCCATATTTCGGATCTTGGTGAGGAACTTACGGAGTTGATATTAGTTTTATTTCATTTTACCCATATGTTTTACAGTAATCAGTCAAATGGACTATTTCACACGCACATAATATGTAGAAAATAAGAGCACTGTCTCCTACCTCTCCAGACAGAGGTCTAGTTCTTAAATTGCCTTGTAAAATTGGTTTGAAATGATCTTTTCCTGCCTTGCATTAACATACAAGGTCCTCTATTGCAACCAAAAATTGCATATATACTCATACATACATACATACATGCATCACATACATCACACTCTGCCGTTCAAAGGTTTGGGGTCGGTAAGATTATTTAAAATGTTGTTGAAAAGTCTCAAAGCTTGTTTGATTCATTTTTATTGTCACATGGTAATTCTATTTTAAAATGTAATTTATTCCTGGGTTGGAAAAGCTGAAGCCATTGCTCCAGTCTTCAGTGTTACATGATTCTTTAGAAATCATACTAATATGCTGATCTTATCAATGTTGAAAACCGTTGTGCTGCTTAATGTTTTTGTGGAAACCATGATACATTGTTTCAGGATTCTTTAAAGAATAGAAAGTTTAATTTTTTTTAAATATAATCTTATGTCTTTACCATTCTTTTTTTTTAAATGAATTTAATGCATCCATGCTGAATTATATTTATTTCTATAAGAAAATAAAATCTTACTGACCGCAAACTTTTGAGGATATGTATAAAGCAAGAAACATAAATGCATCCAACAAAGATACACAATTGATCTGTTAGTTGGAAGATATAAAAAAGCTCCTGAGGTTGTCCTTTGTGTTAATTGTGTGTTGTGGGAAAAGTTTCCATCTCCACAGCCTCGGCTTCATCCCTTTTTCTCCCTGTTCGGGCCTTTGAAGAAATAAACCAATAACATGAACTGACTTTTAATAAAACTGCAGTCTATTTAAAAACATACCAAGCAGTGCAATGTTTTGATTACTTAGAACACTGATAGATGCTTAAGTAAATATAGATAGCCTAAAACCGAAGAGAAACTAGCTTAAAATAAATAAAAGAAAAGCTTGAATGTATATAATTTGTAAATAGGCAAGAGTTTAAAACGAATTGTTACATTACCTCATCAGGTTTGCTCTTGGCTTTGCGAGCCTGCAGAAATAGAAAATAATTAGCTATTTATGCTGGTTTGCCAACTGAGCATCGTAAGGATATTATGCCTCATCATTGGGAGAAATGATTCATTATCCGATACAACGACCCACACACTTTTCTCATATTCTTGTACTTACTTTGGCTCCTTTTGGTCTTATTTGCTGGTATTCATCGTTTCTTGCTCCTCTTAGTTCCTAGAAAATACACCAAACCACCATTGAGGAACGATCAAAAAATGTAAGTGCACAACTGTAAACAACCACAGGAGGGCAGCAGGGATTATATCTGTCGCTTTAGTTTAGCATGAGAATAAATTTGTATCTGGTTAAATTTATCTGCTTCTCCGATCTTATCCACATCCTTTTTGACAAATAAGTGGTTCGACTTCTTACCTGATAATGTGTCTCTGGCTCTCGTCTTCTAATCTGAAATATGTTGATATTAATTAGATCATGGTATGCATGTAAAACAACTTTGTCTTTCTTTCAAAATTGCAATTTCACGTTTATATAATGTATCAGATTCTAACAGGATTGGATATCATGACACGAAGTAGGCCTAAAGTCTGTGTACAATACACTATATTTGCCACTAACGCACTGATATGCTCAACCTGCCATGTGGCTAATTTAAATACTTAAATGAAATGAAAATACAAAATAATCTCACCGGTCTGTCCAGTTGCTGATAATCGGAACTCATCTGAGGCAGGTCCAAGTCCTAAGAAATACATCACGCACATTTAGTATTAAGTCTTTATCAATCGGGTCATTCCTGGTAAGTAGTTCTTTTTGAATTTTGTCACGTTAAAAATAAATATGATTCTGTTGTAATTTAACTAGATATTTAAATGTAGGGTTAAACCATACTTTTAGAAGCTCTGTCCAAGCTCCTACTCTCGAAATTAATGTTTAGTGTGTCTGTGTGTGTGTGCAAAAATGAAAATTTTGTCATTTACCTATCCTCAAGTTGTTCCAAACATGTATGAATTTCTTTCTTTTGCTGAACAAAAAATGAAGATATTTTTAAAAAATATGGGTAACCAAATAAAAGTTGATGGGCCCCACTGACTGAAACATATGTCAATGGGGCCCATCAACTGTTTGGTTACACATATTCTTCAAAATATCTTCTTTTTTGGAAGGTAGGGGGCCTAAATGTAGGCCAGCTATCTATTTGTTTTTTACGTTTAAGCCTTTATGTTTATTCATTAACCACAAATGTTAGATTTAAAGTTAGTCAGGGGCCTCATGGCTCATATTTTCACCTGGCGATAAAGACCCTAGCGAACAGATATCGCCAGAGCCGTTGAACGCTGTTATTGCGGTAACAGTACAGCACTCGAATGTTTTCTGTTAGGATCAAAACAACTCGACAAAACGTTAATACTGCCATTATTTATCACTTTATTATGTCTTATTATTAAAATATACCTCACATCACTTTAAAATAGCTAACGTTTGATTATAGAAAGGTAAAAGGAAGTAACTTGGCCTAATAAATACATTTATATGTTCAGAAATGCATAGCAACAAAGCACATCATAAATATAGCAACATCCATCCAGACACAATTGTTTAAAACTCCTACCTATATACACTTAATTGTGACTTTGTAAAAACTAATAAATATTATTTTCATATTTAAAATTGAGTTTAATGTTTTATCAAATATAAAGCCCTTTCATAGTAGGAATGACTCATGCAATGCAATACATGTCAACACATGAAATATATTTGAACCCTGAACATGATCTGTGGGATATGTATTAATGATAACTCACTGTATAGACAGGCTCATTGGGGTTATGGGCCGGAGTTGCAGGTTCTGGAGGAACAGGCCCTTCCTTTGTAAACTAAGCCATACAAGTTACAACACAAGTTAGTGGTTAAAACCGTGAAGTAAATTTCTTCACTTGGAACAAACTATGCATGCTAGAGCTCAACTTACCTTCTCTCGGAAGTAGAGAGCAGTAAAAATGATAGAATACAGCAGGAGAAAAACATCTAAAATATAGCAATTTGTTGGGTCGCTCAAAGAAGCCTCTGCGAACAGAACAAACAATTTTAAAAGACTTTCATTAAGCAAGTGCACAACTAAAACTCAACAAATATTTGGTGGCTCTTCTTATTTATCGAGGTTTTGAATTATTTGTCTCCTTTCCCAGCATATTTGGTTTTGTAATGTTAAAAAAACAAGAGAGAATAAAAGAATGGTAAAATGAGAAAGAAGGTACATTTATGCGAAGCACCTGTAGAACCTAAACCGCCCTGATTAAATACAGATATAAAATGTGACCCTGGATCACAAAACCAGTCTTAAGTCGCACGGGTATATTTGTGGGAATAGCCAACAACACATTGTATGGGTCAAAATTATCAATTTTTCTTTTATGCCAAACATCATTAGGATATTAAGTAAAGATCATGTTCCATGAAGATATTTTGTAAATTTCCTACCGTAAATGTACAAAACATTTATAGTTGTGAGTGAATGCAGCACAATCGCGAACATAAATAGACAACTTTAAAGGCGATTTTCTCAATGTTTCGATTTTTTGGCACCCTCAGATTCCATATTTTCAAATAATTGTATCTCGGCCAAATATTGTCCTATCCGAACAAACCATACATCAATGGAAAGCTTATTTATTCAGCTTTCATGTGATTTATAAATCTAAATTTCAAAAAATGACCCATAAGACTGGTTTTGTCATCCAGGGTCACAAATGTCATATATTTAGATTACATTAAGAGGTTAATTTAATTTGAAAGACTTTTTCATGTCCAGTTCTGGAATCCCTGTTTAATATACAAAGACTTGCTCTCATGTTAATTCTTGCAAAACATATATAAGTGTGGGTTTTAATCCGAGGCAGTCAAATGATCTGCTTGATAATGTCTAACACTTTAACTCATCAATTATCAGATTGGATGAATAGAGTGCAAACTGGCTTTACAAAAATAAACCGGAGACCAGTTAAAGCTTCTTGAAATGAATTGAGGAATTGATCAAAGCTGAATGTATCGCATTTTACAGTATTTTAGATGGTTACTTAACAGTGCACACCTTGTAGGACATTTAATCGGATAATACTGCTCAATATGCCATTGACTCTCTTATAAACAAGGTAAAATAAATCTATAGACAATGTTTGAGATTATTAGATGTTTCCCGAAGCCCGTAAACGTCTTGATTGGGCACACAAGAATAAATTCCTTTTTTAATAAAACATAATTATTAGCAAGTGTGGTTTGAAATAACTGTGTATATGAAAATCTAACTATATGCACAATGTTTGCCAAAAATTCAACTAAACAGACAAAACTGGAGATACAATGCCTTTGGATTTAAATTCATGAAATTGTCACGCAATATATCCTGCATTCATTATTATCCCTCTTAAAAATTAAAAAAGGGGCCATGAATAGGCTATTGCATTGCAATCTATTAATTTAGTGCACCATGCTAGCCTATGTACACAGCTTTGTCGACAGACGATGATTTGGCACATCGTATTATGTTCCATGTACTGTAATCTTAAACGGATTGTTCGGTAGCCTACTGAAATATGGTCCAGTATTATTTTAGATAATTAATAAAAAGTCTCCTTCCTCACTCTCGTCTGTCATTTATTTCCACATTGATTGGGTAACAAAACAGTCCTTTATGAAAAAAAAATAACAACCTTGCACTCATGCCTTCCTGTTAAGACACGACAGGGGCCCAAGCTCCTCTACCTGTCTCTCTGTGTAAATGTGTGTGTGTAATCTAGTTTGGTGGTTTCTCTGCATGAGTCTAGTTAAGTGCAAGAATGAGCACAAAACAGTGAAGCATCACTGCAGATCAAATAGGTGTTAATGGGGGCCGGTGGATGAAGGTGCAAACTGACCACACACATTTCACATGCCAAACTCATTTTTTCTGCATGGGCATTGCATACAGAAACAAGGACTTATTAACCATCAATATAAAGTATATAGGTCTAGTCATATCAAATAAAATAAAATCTTTACACATTTTATCACTAATGCATTCCTTATCATAAGCTGTGTTTTAGTTTATTTCATATAAAAGAATGATAAACACAAGAAGGGACTTTAGATAGATTAGAAATTTAAAATCGGTAGTAAAAATGATTCTAGGCTTCATAATTTTAAGATCCTAATTACATTGAAGAAGCTATTAAAGCTAAAATAAAGTTGTTTACCTAGTGTGATTCTACATTCTATTCAATGACAGTTATCAAAACTGATGAATTAAGAAAAATAGGCATAGTTTTATAAATTGCTGTACTGACTGTTAAGAGAGGATTATTATATATATCAGATTCAATGATTTTGCAATTCTGAAATTCTGAAAATGCCAGAAATATCTAGTAGATGTGGATTTGAATTTGGTTGTGCATTCAAAACATTTAAAGGGTTATGCCGTTTATCTAATTGCCTAATGATACATTACTGAATACATAATCGGCTTGTGCATGTTTTGTAGCTTTATCTGTTTTAGTATAACTTTTAAAATAATAATTACAACTACTACTACACATATAATAATAATAATATTTAAATTATTATAATTCCTTGCTAATTATTATTTATTTTAAATTCAGTTATGGGAAATAAAAAGAAACCTATACTTTATGTGTCTACGCGGTCGTTAACGTTGTTGGTCGTAAGCCGCCATTTACTGATCTTTCAATTTTGGCTTCAAGTTTAGCAAAAGGAGAGTGTAGGTTTTCGACTTGTTTTTGTTGGATCCTCTTTTTAATCTCAGGAAACAACATTTAAACATAAAGATGACAGTTACACACCATCATAGCACTACTGAAAAGCTTTCATCTTCTTAGGCATTATGTCGCAAGTATATTTCACTTAAAACTGTTGTTACATGCCATGCTACAAGTCTTGCTTGTTGTGCATGGAAAATAAAATGGCCACATGAAGAGGTGTATGACCCCAATCTTTCTTTACAACACACACACACACACACACACACACACACACACACACACACACACACACACACACACACACACACACACACACACACACACACACACACACACACACACACACACACAAACAAACAAACAAACATAATAAAAAATGTCCAATATTCAATTTCGAAACATTTACTCCAATGACAAGTACATATTTCACAACGACAGAGACCCATATAACCAAGAAAACTCTGCGCTGATTGTTCTAAATATTTGACACCCTGTGCAACAAATTATGTAAAGAGCAAGAGAAATGATTTTACCTGCAAAAGGCACATGTGTGGCCAAGAACAATACAGTGGTTGTCCTGCTCATTTCCATAACATTCCCTGAAACTATATTTCTGTAGATGCCGTTCCTTCCTGTTGCTTGGCCTGTAAGTGATGTGCAACAGTTTTTAGCCTCTCTGTTTTGATTGCTTCTACTGTCAACTTTTACCTAACAGGAAGTGGCCCTAGCCCTAGGTTTTCTGTTCTAGTGAATGACTACCACTGCCTCCACCAAAGAGTCTAGTCCTCTTATCTCAAAAAAGTCTCATCATTTCCTGTATATTTTTAGACCATCACGCTAACAGTTATGTCTTTCACCAATGTTGCAGGTTACTTCACAGCCTCTTTCTGTTGAATTTGTTGTTTCCTTTTTAACAATGTTGGACTGTAAACAAATTTGAATAAAACCTTTTTCCTGCAGGAAATTATATACAAGATATTTGTTCAAACAGCTAAGGAAAAACATAACCAGGCAACATTTTCAGAACAGAGATCATAAACTTTCACCTATAATTCATAAAAAAATAAATATTTGTATTTATTTAAAATAGGCCTACAGAGCAAGTTCCAGTTGACAGGGTAGTTTGTATGTTGTGCCCCCTGCTGTTTTGCATTTGGCATTGGTGCGGTTTTGTATGTTGGTTTCAATCAAGACTACTTCAAATTAGAATGTTTTTAGCAAGGTTCGACTATACATATAACGATGGTAGATTTTAACCTAGATGTTGAAGTACTTCATAAATGTCAGAGCAAGTAAATTCAATAAACTAGCATTTTCAATGTACAATGTGTAAATGTATGCAAGAAAAATTTATTACAATATTTTGTTGTACATTACCTTTGTTTTTTGCTGATTTTTAACAAACCTTTTGATAATAGTTCCACTGTAACATCATGGCAAGTTTCAATGAATTATAGGGCCTATATTTCTATATATCCTGGGTAGTTTTAGAAATGTTCAATAGCTTTAAAGTCTCTATAATGTGTCTGTACATAAATTGACTTTCCAAAATAAACCTACCTTGAGAAATATTTACTGGAGTAAAACGTTTGGCCCCAGTCTCCCTTATAATTGCTGCCATAAACGTGCTCGATTTATTTCATCAGATCAACATATCAGGCTGTTTAAGTACACTATTGCAAGCAACATAGTAAAAGGCCAAAAGATCAGGTATCACACTTCTGTGATGGCATTCTGGAATGGTCCTAAAATCTTTAGCCTCCTTGTAAATTGTCTCTGTAATGTGACACTTCAGTCACATGCATCCTCATTCCGATAGGTAGGCCTATGTGCTGTTAAATCTATGTAGCATCTATATGTTCTCAACATTTTTCAATACAGCTTAATGGAATAACCACAGGAAACATACAATAAGCAATAACTAATTTGTTCATTATTTTCTACATGACAATGGCAAAAACCTTCAAAATAAAATGCAAAAAGCAGTCGTTTTATGTTGCACATTGTATTTGTTCAATCACACAATGAAATGCTTTAAGTAAATTATTTTATGACACTAACTATCCAGGAACAAAAAAACAAACAAAAAAAACCCATCACAACACTTACAGAAATATAGTAGGCTATGCTATCTATAAAATGTGACAAATCGAACTGAGAGATGGGATAGCAAATATGTATAATAAAAGTAATTTTATTATTTAGTTCATTTATTATCATTATTAATCGAAGCAACTTGCGTCTTCTTTTTGTTCAAAAACAAGACATAAATTAAAATAAATTAAAAACGAGAAAAACATGCGCATGCGCGTTGTTGCTATTGCGTGATTAGAAGTCGCTCACATGATATGACGGTGGTGTTTCTTACTGCGGTTACGAGAAACTAAACAAATCTAACCTACTGCGGTTTTTAGATGTAGATTTGGCACAGCTGGAGCTCAACCCGACCGGTTACGTCTGCGCCATAACGACAGTTTTTTGAAGAGCCCATTTGAAGACGCAGATTGCACAGTCTGGTATCATCTGTTTTTGTGTCGAGTGTTTTGATTTACGTTACTTTGGCAAGAAACATGATCCCCATCATCCGCAAACAAAACATGCCCACCGGGGCAATTTTTTGCCTGCTGTTAGGTAAGTTTGAGTTTAATGTAGTGTATTTTGTGCAGCAGGACAATTTGGTCTGGTTATACTTTGATTGATTAATTAATTCGTCAATTGCTTAATTAATAACAAACAAGGCCATGTATGGAGGACGCTTTTTTTCCTTTTAAACAATAATGTTTATTCCTCCAATGCCGTGGCCTAAGTAGGCCTGCGGTGTAAGGAAAGCTGAGAATTAAAAATATTTTTTACTTCTTAACAGACATGACTTCTACAACAATTAATTAGTTTCGTTTCTGAAAACCATTACTATCATTTATTTGACTACGCTGCTACCTGCTTCTACACGTTTAAAGGTGAACAGATATTTTTTGCTTATTAAAGAAACTTTTATAAATTAAGAAATAAAAAAATAAAATTGAAATGTTGTATACATAAGATGAAGACTCAGTATTATATCAGTGAACGGGTCGCCACCTCATGGGCGCCACCATGTTGACAAAATAACATAATAATGATAATAATAGCAATAATCATGTTAATAAAAACAAAAAATTAAACCGGATTGGTGTGAAGCAAAAGCAGTTAGTAAACAAACATCATGCATCCAGGCTGATAGGGGTCAGTATAAATTCTAAAACCTCTTTTACTATTGGAATTAATAAACATATAACAACAACTTACTGAGTACACCTTTAACCCTAACCAGTGCTACAATCTCATCTAGAACCTTTTAAAATAATAGTGTTTCATTACAGCTCTAACTATACATCAGACTTTGACCACTGATGTATCGCCCACTGTGGTCGTCCCTGAAACCAGCTCTCCTCCGGCGTCTCCTGCAACCCCTGGCCCCCCTGAGCGGGGCAACTACAATGTCACCAATGCCACTGACACTGTTTGTCTCTTGGCACGGATGGGTCTGCAGCTCAACATAAGCTTTATTTCAAGCTCTCATGGCACGGTACTACATGGCACATATACTGCAACTCACTTTCATGGTACAAAAGTAGCTTGGAATATTCAGCTAATTATCTACTTTTCTCTTCGGTGGGTAACAAGTATATTTTAAATGACATGAGTGTGAGTAGAGAATCGCAGAATTAAAATGTTTGGTTGAACCATTCCTTTTTCCAGCTTATTACTAGAACCTGAAATGGCTCATAGAAAAAGGACATGTGTATGCTTTATTTCTATGACAAATACCATTATATATTGCTGCTATTAAAATTCCTTGGGTTATGTAAATAAAGGGATTTGCTGGGATAAATGGATTTGTATGCAAGAAATTCAGATTAATGAAGGTTTGGTCCTCATTTCTAAATGTAAACATACTTTGCTTTTCAGACTGTCCAGGAGGTTTTGAACCTGCATCCGAACCTGATAAAAGTCTCTGGATCCTGCGCTCCAGACTTTGCAACTCTTAAACTGACTGAGGACAACATTACTTTGACCTTCAGCTTCTCTTTAGTAAGTTTTGAATCTCCTCCTATTATTTCTAGGGATGCACTGATCATGACTTTTCATGGCCGATTCCGATTCCGTGTTTGTTTTCTTACAAGCAAATTGGCAGATTTTGATAACAGGTGTGAATTTTTTTTCCTCTTTGTTTAACCCTAAAAAGGTCAGAAATAGGACACAAATAATACAATTTCATGATTTGTTTTAAAAACATGACTTTTTTTATTTTAATGTTTGTATCCCCCAGGATAAGTTGCCCCTTTGTGGGTATAAATTCATTGAAAACAGAAAGCTTGTTTGGCAATGCTTATAACAACATTTAAGCCACATTTTTAAAACATTTTATTCTCTCATAACTTACAGTGATTCTTTATAACATTTAGTCAAACAATCTGGATAAATCGTTATTATACATTATACAGAGGTAAGAGGAAAAGAAAATGGCATCGAAACTTTTCTGAAGACAGTGAGTTCCCTTCAGAGATACTTTTATAAAAAAAACCCGTCCTAAATTCCATATTTATTTTTTTCGTCCATTATTTGGAGCATCGCAAACAGTGAGCTGCTCATGCCTTTTTCAGTATCTGCTGGCACGTCTGCTCTTCTCTTTGCATCTGTCTTCAGCGCGTCCCATCTCTGGCCAGTGTTAACGCTCTGTTTACCGACTTGTAATATTTCCGCACAATTTACATTTTGCGCAAGTACAGAATGGAGATCGGCCAAAATAAAATGGAAAAACCCGCCATAAATTGGAACCGTTCCGATTTATGGCCGGCCGACCAGTGCATCTCTAATTATTTCCTTTAATGTCCCCTCAAATTACCCAGACCATACTGATGTCATCATCACATATGGAATATACTTAATTGCTTTTCAGAATTCCACATCAAACAAATATCATCTTAGTGGTTTGGAGCTGTCAGCTGCATTGCCTGATATGGCTAGTAAGTCAGTTTTAAGTAGCCCATGTATGATGAAGTTGTAGTTTTTTAGTTAAGTTTTCTGAATAGCTGAGCCTTTTTGTTTTATTTTTGCTTAGAGCGCCTTGTTGTTGGTAACACCACTCTGAACTACATGGTGGGAACACTGGGCTACTCTTACATGTGTCAGAAGGAGAAAACCTTGAGCGTTACACAGGATTTCTCTCTCAGCACGTTCCAGCTTCAAGTGCAACCTTTCGGCGTCAATGGAGATTTTGGAGCAGGTATTTTTTTCTTTCTCTCTCTCTCTCTCTCTTACCCTTTCTCAGTTTTGTCCTTTCATTCTTTAAGGAATGTTCCAGGTTCAACACTAAAAAGGCAACATGAAGCTGATAAAGCCAGTAACTTTGTCCACACTAGTATACTGAGTTTTTTTATCCACTAAGAACAGTAGTCCCATCCAGGGTTTTTATAGTTAACTAAAACCATTTGTGTTACTTGACAACAAAACATGTTGCTACAACTTGTTGCTTCTCAGTTCCAACTGCAGTGTTTGAGGGCGGGTCAAAGTAGATGTTCATGGCCAGCCAATAAAAACCATAGGCTGCCATTATGCAAAATTGTTACAAACTTACGTCGTTATGTTATGGAAGTCAGACTGGAATTGCTGACAATTCGTTACAGCATTTCAGAACCAATCCTTTCTTTTAGGACACATTAACTGTATTTGTTGTGCACTTTGATCTTTGAAATTTTGCCGACCTTTTACATTCACAAATAGTTATATTACACACTGCATGAAAGGTAATATTCAAAAAAGCATGATAGGAACACTTTAACAGAAATGAAAGGAAATGGAAAACAAATCAAATAAAAAAATTTTTGTGAAAATTAACAAAAAAAGATAAGCTTCATATTTTGTCTTTTTTTGGGGTACCATTTTCTACTTATTTTACACTTTGATTTTTGCTTAAATATGCGTACATTTGTTTAAGATAGTATTTTCTATGATAATCAACATTAAATAAAAACTGCTGTCTTTGTGTAGGTACACACATTATGATCATTCATTTAGATCGTGAAATACTGATATGATTGATTGATTAGGTTGTTTTCCTTAACTGTTTCTAATTTTTCTTCTTTTGCCACCCTCTCGCTCTGTCACTGTTCTAGCTGTGGAGTGTGAGTTAGATGAGGACGACATGTTGATTCCCATTATTGTGGGTGCTGCCTTGGCTCTTCTAGTGCTCATAGTGATCCTGGCCTACCTTATTGGCAGGAACAGAAGTCATGCAGGCTACCAGACCATCTAAACCCTCCTTGTGTAATCTTTAAGCCAGGATGTGTCGACACCACCGATTTTTGCTCTAATTTGGACTCAACAACACTACTACAACTGCAGATACCTAGTTTTTAACCTGCTCTGCCCTCTGCTGGTGTCTCACACTGCCACTGCTCAGGTGGATCTGTGTTTCCTGGACTTTCTGTTGGATTATGTTAAACATAGTATAATTAATGCACACGTGTACAGAGCAAAATCTAAGGTGTCTAGGTCATGCTAAGGTATTGTTTCCTGGAACCAGATTATCCTTACCTAGAGGAATGTCTTTTGTTTGTTGTCGTTTAAGCTTAATCTGGGTCTTGGAAAACATACAATCTGTTTGGTACCTCATATTGTTAATTTAATGTTATGCATTTATTTATATAAATCGGAGGATTTAGGGAAGCTGATAATGTTGTTACTGTTACATGCTCGGTCTAAAAGGGACTACATATTTAACACTACTTTCTAATCTTGATCCTGACTACCTTTTGTGATTTTTAGCTAAAAAGTTCACTTTTGGAGTTAAACACTGTAAAATACAGGTCAGCTTTTGGGATTCACCAGATTGGAGGAAAAAAAACCAAACACTTATTGCTGTCAACAAAGCCTCGCATAATAGGTTTGAGTCAGATGTTAATTTGGTACTACATTTTAATGAAGAAAAATTCCACATCTCTCCAAATCTGCGAAGTGACTCTGTAAACTGATGTTAAATGGAATATCCACTTTCTAGAGTAGAATACCCTTCAATAACACAAAATAGTCCAGTTTTTCCCTCATACTACATATCAAAACTATATAGCCTGCTTGCATCCATTTAGGATTGTATTTGCATTCATTCAGAAGCGTTAAAAGGGAAATTCTACTAGAGTGAGGAAATATTGTTCTGCACTACTGGATGGGCAAAGGGTACATTTGAGACTAACACAGCAGGAAGTTCTGAATAACTTGAAGTAGGTTTAGACTATTATAGACCTAGGTAAATGGTTAACTGTTACAAACTCTAGGAGTGAACTGAGAGAAACATGCTTTACCATATAGTGGATAAATCTCTCCTTTCTGACAGGCCTTCATATGGAAGGACTGCATTAATGGAGTTGTGGATATTGAAGTGTTGCCTTGATTGCTATGAAGTTCATGTTGTTTTAAGGGAATGCAATTCTAAGTTTCTAAATAAAATGAAAAATAAAACAAGAAAATGAGTTTGCCTCCTAAATATTTATTAGTTAAACATTGCATTTCATCAACAGTATGTATATATGAACAGAAAACCGATTGTTATAGTAACACAACAAAGCAATAGGCAAAAAACAGTTAATACATTCCAGTTAAAAGAAGGTAAATCATATAGGATTGGAATAACATTTCCAGAATTAAAATAAAAAGGTTGGGGTCTGTAATTTTTTTTAAAGATATTATTTTTATTCAGCAAGGAGGCATTAAGTTAATAAATGACATCAAAGACATTTAAAAAGTTACAAAAGATTTCTTTTTCAAATAAATGCTGTTCTTTTGAACTTTCTATTCATCAAAGAATCCTGATTTTTTTTAACAAACTTTCCACACAAAAAAATTAAGACTGGAGTAATGGCTGCTGAAAATTCAACTTGTATCACATGTAATGCATATCAAAGCATTAAAATATTTTAAATTGTAATATTACACAATAATATTAATATTTTATGGTATTTTTAATCAAACACAGCCTTAGTGAGCATTAGGCACTTTTAAAAACATTAAAACATTTTACCGACCCTAAACTTTTGAACAGTAGTGTAACTTGATGCTTTTTTATGAAACATTCATATAGTTATTTATTGACATACAATAGTTTTTTTTCCACACAGTAAATCTCACATGCAGTCAGAACTTTATGTCCATGTTCAGCATTTATTTTGAAGGAGGGTTTTTGCCAGAGGTAATGCGATTTCTACACATCTTCCTGAGTTTAGTGATTGTTTCCGTGGAAAGACCTCCTGGCTCCAAAAAGATTTTCTGAAGTTATAGGACAAATAAACATCATTCAGAGCAAAATTATCATTAGTATTAGCTTAGTTTGTGAATAAGCAGCATCCACAGAATGTACCTGCATGAATGTATGGCAGTCTTCTACGTACTCCCCATGAGTGATCTGTTTGAAGCGTTCGCAGATTTCTGGGAGACTCTGTGCCTGTGAGATGAGCTTCTGATGATGACCAATCAGCGTCAAAGCCACACGGAACAGGATCTTGGATCCCTCGTAGAAAAGGCAGTCCCATATTCTCAGCACTGTCTGAGAGGAGCAAACGGTTACCAATCATTAAATTCAATATTGGCATCTAAAGTTCAACTTATTCTCCATAAAATTGGCTAAACATTTCATAAGGACTGAAAATTGTTGAATGACTGCACAGCTTACCATTCATCATTTTTCCCAAAGAACAACCTTTTTACTTTCATCCTCACCTCTACAGGAAGGATGTCAATGTATAGGCAGATGAACCAGCGCGAGACCACCAGGGTCCACATTACATTGTGGCGATTCATGGCCTGCCAGACAGAAGGAAACTTCATCCTGACAAGCTCCCCAAGCACGTCTTGATCCATTTTAAGCCCCAGCATAGTTGAGGTGTAATAGTCTAAATAAAAAAAATAATAAAAAAATATATATATATCAACTTGCATAAAAATTATGCACACATTGTGTATATATATATATATATATATATATATATATATGGAACATGATACAGAATGGAATTACCATGAATTCAAAATTTCTGAGTATTCACGAGTTAAACAGGACATTCAGATGTCACATGTGTATGTGGCAGGGTGATTTGAGCACAACATTATTAACAACTTTGCAGAGCATTCATTACATTAATGTTAATTTTAACCAATAATAATCTACTGTGTTAAAAGGGATAATTTACCCAAACTGTAAATTCTGTCATCATTTACCTTTGTGTCATTCCAAACCTGTATGACTTTCTTTCTTCCGCAGAACACAAGATATTTTGAAGAATGTTGGTAACCAGACAGTTTTGGTGACCATTGAATTCAACCGTACAGACAAAAAACACTGAGCAATTTCTCAAAACATCTTCTTTCAGGAGAAAGTAAGTCGTATAGGTTTGGAATGACATGAGGGTGAGTAAATTATGACATTTACAATGTTCATTATTGAGTGAACTACCCCTTTAAGTAAAGGTAAGACTTTGGGTTAAATTACCTTACAACAATAACCTAAAACAATTATTAAATAGCTTTTAGGCTATTGTTTATTTTATATATAACATTATTGTCCTCACTCACAAGGTCTAGGTGATGTCACCCCAAAAACAAAGTCGTTTCAAAGGTGGAACAAGTTATTACATTTTGATTAATGTAAGGATTAACCTATGCATGATGTTTTGAAGAAGTCCTGGTTATAGTGTATATACAACAGTGGGTAAAAGTGACAGACCTGGTAAGATCTTGCCAAGTAAAGCATCCATTAACCAGAACGACTTCTCCTCATCTTTGGTGATGATGAGGAGGTATCCAGCGATAAAGTTCATTCCCTATTAAGGCAACAAGGGACACATTTCAGTAGCCTACTGATTTGAATGCAGACGGGTACAACAGGTTTCGTCATAATATTGACAGGGTAAACAACGCAAAATTACAACAGTGTCTTACTTCCTCACTTGTTATAATTGACTATTCACTAATATCTTAACACAACAATAGTTTTAGATACTCATAGGAAGTTCAATACATCCTGGATTCAAGTGACATTTAAGTGATATGATGTGTAAAAGGACATGTGTAAATGACAGTAGTACCTGACAGTAACCAACATCCTTATTGTGGTATCCATAACCCAGAAGTATATTAAACAGAGCTTTTTGTAAACATGGTTGGGAAGAATCACGGAACTGAATGTTGTCAGGGAAGGTTCTGTGCATATCTGAAAAAAAAAAAAAAAAAAAATCTCAGAAGTATTTTATTTCCAATATGACCTGTTGACAAATGAAATATGGTTTCATGAGAAGTAACTTGCCGGCAAGTATGGCCTCCCCTATTTTAGGGTCATGCTCAGCTTTTAATAGAGAATGATAGTACCCAGGATTCCTCTCCAACTGATCCTGGGCTCCACTAGCTGCCATCCAGATCTGAGTGCGATGTTCACACGGAACCCCCTTCCTCACATATCGCTTCACTGCAAACCCACACGACAGCTTCACAAATGTGAACCTTTCTGTCTTATAAAATATAGTAATAATATAATTTGTAAAAATAAAATAGAAATGCCCACCTTTCAGATTCTTCTCCACTTTCACAGTGCCCTCCAAAAGTTTAGACCACTTCTTTGACCTCCTAGTGAGAACAGCTAAATACTCGGCCATTAGCTCCTCATTGGATTCATAGCTGAAATCCTCTGATCTCTCAAATCCATATTGATCTATTGATCTACAGACACATTTACAGACTTGGTTCACATGTGGGAATTCTTTGAGAAAAGAATAACAGAAACTTACTTTTTTTTTTTTAAATAAACATATAAAACCGTTAAATTACGAAATTATGAGTTAGGTATTATTTTCTTTGCATTTTAAAATCTTTTTTTTAAAAAGTGTTTATAAATGACATTGACGCAAACATCACCTGACGCACAGGTGTTTTGGACCACATCTCGTGGCGACCGTCACACTATTAATAATAAGCGAATGCTATAAGGCCTATATCACTTCATCACATGGATATAAAGTTACGTTCATACCTCTTGCAGCCGTTGTTGTCTGAACTGGCAGAACATTCCCTGCTTTGATCATTAAAGTGATACTCCATGTAGAGTTTAACGCGTCTCTTGCAGCGGGCACTAACTGAGACGAGCTGTTTACATAAACTCCTCCCCTATACCTGTCATATGCCTAGGTTATTTTGTATAGGCTATATATATTGCGTTTTACCTGTTTGGTTTATAGTGTGCAATTGAATAAGTAAGTATATAATTTAACTCAAGGGCTAGTCCATTTTAAATTATTTTTATGATTTAAATTATTTATATTATATTTTTAATAATTGGAACTTGAAATGTTGGAACTTGTGTTCTAAATAATCTGCATTCAATCGACCGACTGCTGATCGACCAGCAATTGATTGATGGTTGAAAAGCTATAAATATATTAGGCTAAGACCAACCCTGTTAGAAATAGTATTATTATATTAGTTTTTAAATTATTAATATAATATAATATAATATAATATAATATAATATAATATAATATAATATAATATAATATAATATAATATAATTAATATAATATAATATAATAATTTGGTCCATACCCATTGTGCGTCAGTAACCAATACAATTACATGCAAACATTTGAATAAATGTAGTTTGTGTTTATAATAGCATATCATTATTTTGGCAAAGTATTTCATTCATATATATTTTTTTCTCAAACCACCCCTATAATATTTAGAAAGGAATTAAGTTTTCAGAAGTCCTATTCAAAATGAAAAAAAAAAAACTACTGTAAAAAACAAAAACAAATAAACATACACTTCATAAAATTCATTCATTTTATTTCGTCATGCTTGCTACATTCCAAAACGGATATTCTTTTTGTCAGTTTGCTTTGGCAAAATAAAGGTCCCCAGGCTATCCTATTTTAAGCAGCTAGTGTTAGTTTAAAATTTTTTTTTTTTTACTCCTTAGATAGATGAAATGTATTTTTAAAAAATTAAGTTATTTTTCCATTACAATTTACTGTTAAAGAAATAAAAATAAAATAAAAAAACAAATGTAATCCTTTTAAAAGTCACGTTTTTTGGCTTTCAGACTTTTATTTTAAATAAATTATCCAGCGCCATTTAGGAAAGAAGAGTTTTGTTTCCTGCTTCAGCTCTGTGGGTGATGGCGGAGCTCCATCTCTCCACATCGTACAGGCTCATTTCTTCTTTTCTCCATGGGTTGAAATCGTTTCAGCAGGATATAAACATTAGGACGTATGCGTAAAAATATTCTCTCGGCCTAGTTTGCGGTAAACGCGAGTTAAAAAAAAGGTCGGACCCGTAACCATACATTGCTCCCGCTGTATTTAAAATGGCTCCAGTTCAGATCGGTTCGGACGGACAGCTGGTCCCCGCCGGGGGTCCGACCTCAGCCCCGCAGCCTCCGCCGGGAGCCCCGGCCACTCAAGGAGTTCGACTCAGCGTCCTGATAGAGTTTCTGCTGCAGAGAACCTACCATGAAATCACTCTGTTGGCTGAGCTGTGAGTTCATGAGAGAGAGTCTGGTTGTTCTGAATGGTCATTAGTCAGGCATGGTTAAATAAAGTTAGATTTAGTTTAGCGTTGGTCCATATGTTTACTTTATAACAGTCTTGAATGTAAATTGGCTTTAAATAATATGGAAGTGTTGCTGCATTCTATTACTGACAATATTATGTTACTTCTTATTTGGTTAACCATGGCAAAGTGATATATAATATATTTTAACATGATAAAGCTAGTGACTTTGGCTCCAGAAATTACTTTCTGCTTTTGCAGCCTAGATGAATTTGAGATTTGGCAGGTGACCCAGACATGAACTTTTATCTTGTAATATTATTTTGATATATTGCTATCCCAGTCTATTGCATTGCTTTAAACAGAGCAGATATGGAGATTTGCACACTTTTATTTTTGTTCTGAGGCAAAGGATCTTTGTTACTTCTCCAAAGTTGTCTGGATGAAAGATATAAAATGCTTTGTGCCGTCATTTCATATTTTTAACCATATCTTTATGATTTTCACAGACTTCCACGAAAAACAGACATGGAAAGGTAAGAAACTGCCCTGCAGTTTTCATTTATACTCTCCGATAAACATTATTGTAATATTGGTTACATTATTGTAATGATCTATATTCTGTCTATACTGTCTTTGATTGAAACCCCCTGGCGTACATTATGCATGCATATAAACGTAACTGATTTAACCCGTCTCTTACAGGAAAATTGAAATTGTTCAGTTTGCCAGTCGGACACGGCAGCTCTTTGTACGTCTGCTTGCTCTTGTGAAATGGGCAAGTAATGCCGGGAAGGTGGAGAAATGTGCGGTACGTGATTTATTTCCCACCTCCAATCGGAGTTATTTTCATTCTTGTTTATGTAGTATTCATTCTTAGCTCTGTTTACAGATGATCTCCTCATTTCTGGATCAACAAGCATATTTATTTGTTGACACCGCTGACCGACTGGCATCACTGGCCAGGGACGCCTTGGTACATGCGCGTTTGCCTAGTTTTGCCATCCCTTTTGCCATTGATGTACTAACCACCGGGTCTTATCCGCGTCTGCCCACATGCATCCGAGTGAGTAGCCAAACGTAGTGTTTAGCAGTATCTAAGTGGATGTAGAAAACAGGAAATAATGGGATTATTTGTTTTCAGGACAAAATTATTCCTCCTGACCCTATAACCAAAACAGAGAAGCAGACCACACTAAATCAGCTGAATCAAATCCTGCGACATCGACTAGTCACCACTGACTTGCCCCCACAGCTGGCCAACTTAACTGTGGGTAAGTTCCAACTTCTACACATCTACAGGGAAAGACTTATTTTGCACTGTAATAAATATGTTATATGTTTCCAAACATTTTAATCCTTTCGCTGTGTTTTGTTCTTACAACATATGATCTTGTTTTTATGAACTCTTTGCATGTCAAGCCAACGGGCGAGTAAAGTTTCGAGTTGAGGGAGAATTTGAAGCCACACTGACAGTGATGGGGGATGATCCTGATATCCCTTGGAGACTTCTTAAACTAGAGATTCTAGTTGAAGACAAGGAAACTGGAGGTAATATGTTCTCAATGTGTAGGCTAATAAGGCATCAGAACTAAGATATCATGCAACCCATCTGAATGAACATTTGTTTCCACAACTTTTTTATATAAATATATTTTTACTATAAAGATCAAATGTTTGGGGTTGGTAAGGTTGTTTTTAATGTTTTACGTCTCCTTTATGCTCACCAATAATAATAGAATAAAATTCTGTAATATTGTAAAATGTTATTACAGTTTTAAACAATTGTTTTTTTAGTATATAGAACTTAATTGATTTCTGTGACAACAGCTGAATTTTCAGCATCCATTACTCCAGTCTTCAGTGTCACATGATGCTTTAGAAATCATTCTAATATGCTGATTTGGTGCTCAAGTAACATTTCTTATCAGCAGACGTGCTGCTTAATATTTTTGTTGAAACTGTGATAAAAATCATAGAAAGTTTAAAAGAAAAGCATTTATTTGAAACAAATCTTTTATAAGAAACTAAAAGTCTTTACTGTCACTTTTGATCAATTTAATGCATTTTTGCTAAATAAAAATATTATTTTTTTACAAAACGTAACTAAAACTTTTTAACCAGAGGGTGTATTTATTTGTGTTCATAAGTTATTTATTAATAAAATCTCTATATGTTATTTATTTAGATGGAAGGGCATTGGTTCACAGCATGCAGGTGAATTATATCCACGAATTGGTACAGTCCCGCCTGTTTGGAGATGACAAGCCTCTTCAGGACATGTACAGCTGCCTCCGTATCCTTTCAGCTCAAGACTTAAGATTGTCGTGTTTTAGTAGAGCATTTGTTCAGTTGCTTAAAGGGGTACTTTACCTCTTGCAAAATGGGTTTTCAATAAAAAGTGGCTGCTTGTGCAGTAAAAAAAAAAAAAACCTGTGCTACACGACCATAGAAAACATAGAAAAAATACATATTTCTCCCAGTCTGCAATGGCTACGCTTGACCGGAGTCAAAAAGTGCTGTACTTTAGTAGAAAATACTTAGCAAACTTTGTAGTCGTAATGGCGTCAACTAGTATTGTTCCCAGGTGCGAGAATTAAAAAATTTCACTCACCTAGCCTATCACTTGCAGCAAAAATCCATTCTTCTTTCCTTTTAAATGTCCGTGTTAGAAGTACGTTCAGCCGTTTAGTGAAGCTGATTCATGTAGTATATACAGCTTAGGCGTGGGGTCTTCCTTCATTTTTAATTTGCTGCTGCTGTCCAAATGGCAGTTTGCAATCAAATTCAATATCTCTACCCTCCATATGCAGTTGATACAACAGCGGTAGCAGTTCAAACTAATATCACACGTAATTTTCATCTCAAATACTCAATTGTTATTTGTCTCTGGTGATGGATTTGCCCCTCCCCTTCTTGACCCCCTTTGACTCACCTCAGCAGTTTTCCAAACATTTGTAATTACATCGGCAGATAAGGGACTTTCGGAGAAGAACTCGGTGGTTACACTTACCGTGGTGAAATTACAAACAAGAAATACATATTTTAAAACATGAAATGAAATGAATAACTGGTAATTTTACTAACATTAAATCGTCCTTCTCCCATTTTCACCTCTAAAATTTGGGTTGGCTTTGCCTCCCCTGATGAGCCACCACTGGAATTATAGAGTATTATGGGAACTGTTTTCTTAATAACGCTCTGTCGATCCAACTTTTCGTGGCCTGGATACAAAAAATGCGTAAGTATAATTAGTTTTCATGAAAGCCCTGAAGCTGTCAAAAGTCTACCGGATCACGCGTTTAGCAGAAATGTATAGCTTGGTGGAAATGTATAGCTTTTGTTTTACCAGCCTAGACAAAGTGTTAAATCAAAAAGGTTTCCTTGATGACTTGTGTCAGACTCGTTTTGCCTATCACTACAGCTGGAGGTGTTGCATTCGCAGACTCTGATGTTGATCAGAGAGCGATGGGGTGATCTAGTGCAGGTGGAGCGCTATTTCCCTGCCAAGTGCCTCACGTTGTCAGTCTGGAAGTAAGTTTCAAAATTCACTACAGATTTTTTGTGTAATTTTACTCTTGTTTTTGCATCTCTTGATTTTTGCCTTGCAGTCAACAGGTCCTGGGTAGAAAGACTGGCACGGCACCTGTGCACAAGGTCACCATTAAAATTGATGAGACGGATGGTTCCAAGCCATTACAGATTTCCCATGAGCCTCCACTGCCTGCCTGTGATTCCAGATTAATGGAAAGAGCCATGAAGGTGAGTTTCACTGGTTAAACTAATATCCTTTTTATTTAAATAATGATATTGATAGTAGGGCTGGAACGACACATAGACATAATCATTTACGTCGATCACGCTTTATTTGAATCCCTAAACCCCTGTCATGTTTCAAACAAAACTCTAGAGCAGATGCTAATGTATGCCAGTAGGGCAGGCGCCGCTTAATACGAGCCTGCACATTTTCAGGGCCCACAACCACTCTCGTAAAAACAAAATGCTGTATTAACGCAACCGTATTAAAGCGGCACTATGCAGGATTTCTGTTTTTGTCAAACAGCGATCCCTAGAGTCGCTGTAGAGTACTTGTATTTAACGTTACTGTCGTAAATACAACTCACGCACAGCGTATCTGCACTCACGGCCTCTGCACTTCATAATAATAAAGTAGCCTACCGCGTTAGGCTTACCTGGGCCTAAATGCCAGATGACACTATTAAAGTGTATCATGTACGTCACATTATTTCGTAACAATGTCCGTTATGAAGTTGTTAGACATGATTATTGCAATTTATCATAATAGTTTGCAAATTGCGCTCATTTACACCATTTACAACGTGTAGGCTTATTTATGTCCTGATAATTATGTGAGATATTGACAACTGTTCTCATGGTAATCGCAGGAATCAACTTTAACAATGAAAGCCTGACTGAGTGGGACTCTTGTCCGGTTCCTCGCGCTGTCAGATTCTCGTTAACTTTTTTCTAGACTCTTCTGACCACGCTTTCTTAGTTTTTTGGCCATTCTGAAAACGCAGGTCCGATATTTACTCGTGTCTGACTCCTTGCACGGTCAGTCTGCCGTTTCCTCTTTCTCTGTTACTACGACAATACTTTCCTAGTTTTCTGCTTCTTATATGCCGGCTTTGCCATGGGACGATAGTTGTTCTTATAGCTAGCTGGATCCTGAATGGGGGCGTGTTTGCGTGTAATGTGTGCAGTGCCGTAAAGCAATTCGTTACATCGCGAGAGATGATATCACATGATACTTCTTGACGGCGGCCCGCCCGGCCCAAAGTTGCAAGTGCGGTTTTTCCACTCACAGGCACCGGGGAGGGCGAGACGACCACCATTCAACCCGAAAAGATTCATATAACCATTCCAATAACTCTGAAGCGGTTCAGTTAAGCTAAAAAAACTGCATAGTGCTGCTTTAAGTGGCAATGCCATGTTAGCCATTAGCATCTGCTCTAGAGTGTAGTTATGTGTGAAACATGACCAGATTAGGGATCAAAATAAACTGTGTAATCGAATTGACGACTGAAAATTCAGCTTTACAATCACAGGAATAAATGTTTTTTAAAAATGTATTACAATAGTAAACAGTTATTTAAAATAGTAATATCTCACAATATTACTGTTTTTGCTGAATTGTTAAACAAATAAATTCAGCCTTGAGCATAGGAGACTTCTTTAAAAAAACTTAGTTTGTGTATAATAACAGTAATGAGGATAAAAGCTTATTAGGGCTGTTTGTGGGCTCTTCTTTCAGATCGATCATCTCTCAGTGGAAAAGCTTTTGATCGATAGTGTGCATGCCCGCTCGCATCAGAAACTGCAAGAACTCAAAGCCATCCTGAAAAATAGCAACCCTAGTGATAACTGTGAGTATTTTACACCACAGAGATCTTCACCCTGCTTGATTTACCAGAGGCTGTGCTTTATTGTGTAGGGAAGCAAATATCTAAATTAATAATATCCATTTTCATACTGTTAATACTGATAATAAAATAATGTTCATTTTTTTTTATCTGCCATCTTTCAACTTGAAAACAGTCCTTTACATGGAAAGGTTAATCGTTATAAAACAGATGAAGGGTAAATCTATTATAAGTTATGCATGCATAACGCACATGTGTATTGTGTTTATATTTTTCAGCTTTCATAGAAACTGCACTGCCCACACTAGTCATACCAATACTGGAGCCCTGCGGCCGATCTGAGTGCCTCCACATATTTGTCGATTTGCATTCAGGAATGTTTCAGCCAATGCTCTATGGAGTCGGTTAGTCGCATATCTATTGGATTCGGCCCACATCTGATCATTTGAACTACTTAACCTACCTTTCTGGTTTCTTTCCAGATCAGTCCATGTTGGACGAAATTGAAAAGACTATCAACGATGACATGAAGCGCATCGTCACCTGGTTACAACAGCTAAAGTAATCAGTCAAGCTACCTGTTCTAAGTGCGTTACATATTATGACAGTGGCTGTTGTTAATCTGTTATGTTTTGAACAGATTCTGGTTGGGCGAGCAGAGATGTCGACAGTCTGTGAAGCATCTTCCCACACTGTGTGCAGACACGATCCATCTCTCTAACTTAACCACGCATCCTGTGGGCAACCTGTCAAAACATCGCCTCTTCATCAAACTCACCCGCCTTCCACAATACTATATTGTAAATACTTCAATATTTAATTTACTTATCTCACCGATAAAGATTTTTGTACATTTATGTAAATAAACATTTAATTAACTCTTGTCTTTACTCAGGTGGTCGAGATGTTTGATGTGTCCAGCAATTCGACAGAGCTTCAGTATAAGTACTACTTCCTGTCTGTGAGTCAGATGGAGAGTGAGGATGGGCTGCCTGCTGCTCAGCTGCTACAACAGTTTAAGCCCAACCTCGAGGAGCTTGTGCAGGACATTTCATGTGGTCGAATGACTCGTCCTGGGTCCAAGAGGAAGGTGGGATACTCAATGAAATATTCTGAACTGAATAATTGACGCAGAACCTAAAATATTATCTTTTTCTTTAACATCTTAAACCACTTTGTGTTGTATTTAAAGAGGTGAGGCGGGTGCCCCTTTAAAGTCGGCATGAAATGGAAATTCACCCTACCTATATTCTAAAGGCATGTTATTGATCTTATTGTCAACAATTCATACATGCATGTTTAATTTTTGTAAAAAAAAAAATGTTTTGACCATGTAATTTTAAATTTAATGATCATAAATCGATCTTCCGGTTAAGCAACAAACTTGGAGACTTGCCGGACTTCTCCAATCATTTAGTCCGCTTAAATCTTAAACCACTTTTCTTACAATCATCTGCAAGCTTGCATTGAGATCTACCTCCATTCAATCAACAACCGATTGTCCCCGCCCCCAAGATGTATGTCCCAATACAGAAAAAAAGTTACTGTCTATTGTGTTCTTCAGTTTTATATTGTATGTAATTAATATTCTTGTTTTTGTCACTACATAGTTTTCTGGAGAGCAAAGTGCCATTGAACCGAAGAAACCCAAGAGGTCAGGAGAAATGTGTGCCTTCAATAAGGAGCTTGCCCACTTGGTGGCTATGTGTGACACCAACATGCCCCTCATCGGATTACGCTGTGAGGTACTGTAACTCTATATCCATTAGATGGTGATGGCAGTTTTGTATTATCTGAAGCTATTTCTCGTAAACGTCACATTTTGTGTTTACTGAATGGTCTTTTACTCTCGCAGTTGTCGAATATGGAGATTCCTCATCAGGGAGTTCAGGTCGAAGGAGACGGTTGTAGCCACGCTATACGTATTCTGAAGTAAGATTTGTCTTTGGCTGTCAGTTCAGCGTCTCGGAAGTTGATAAACCACACTGGCACATGTGGTAGATGTGCATATAGCAATTTTTTTTTGTTCATGACTGCTGTCTTTGTCCCATGTACACTACCATTCAAAAGTTTGGAGTTGGTATGATTTTTTTTGTAAAGAAATTAATACTAAATTAAATTGATTACAAGTTACAGAAATGACATTTATAATTTTTTATCACTGTTTCCATAAAAATATGAAGCCGCACAACTGTTTTCAACATTGATAATAACAATAATAAATGTTTCTTGGGTGGCAAATCAGCATATTAGAATGATTTCTGAAGGATCAGGTATCACTGAAGCCTGGAGTAATTGCTGCTGTTAATTTAGATTTCCATCACAAGTGACTTCTTTCAAAAACTCTGAAAAAATGTATGTGTACTAACTGCTTTCCTCCTTTCTCAGAATTCCACCTTGTAAGGGAGTGAGTGAGGAAACAAGAAAAACTCTAGAGCGTTCCCTGCTAGACTGCACGTTCAGACTACAGGGCCGCAATAATCGCACCTGGGTGGCAGAATTGGTTTTCTCCAGTTGCCCACTAAACAGCACATCCAACAAAGAGCAAGGTAAAGAGAGTTCCTTGTTTGTTAATGGCTTTCAAAACAATACAGTGATGTGTGAGTGATCACCTTTTTTTATTTTTCTCAATATTTTCTATTTCAATTCAGCTTCCATGCGGCATGTCTACCTGACGTATGAGAATCCCCTATCAGAGCCAGTAGGTGGCAGGAAAGTTGTGGAGATGTTCTTGAATGATTGGAACAGCGTTAGTCAGCTTTATGAATGTGTGCTGGAGTTCTCACGCTCTTTACCTGGTATGTAACTAACTGTTCTAACCAGGTAAATCACTAGTAGTTTTTGTCATAACCAGCTATAACGTGTATTCCTTTTATGTCATAGTACATTTATTTGTTTTAATTTGATAATTTACTGTTATTTTATAATTTAGCTGACAAATTGGTAATTTTGTATTAATTTGAGATATTGACCTGCACTACTTTTCAAACGTTTGGGGGCAGTAAGATTTCAAAATGCAGAAAATAAGGATATTAGAATGATTTCTGAAGGATTATGTGACACTGGCTACATTTACATGGCCACATTTACTGATTGATGAATCTGAGCTTAGTGTTTACATGAACGCTTAATAAATTGATTGGGTTGATGTGCGCGTTTCTATGTCAAGCTTCAAATCGGAATTGATTTTTTTGACATTCCGATTGATGTGATTTACATGTGACTTTGTTTTATTTTTATTCTGACTGTGCTACTAGTCGATTACAGTCGGATTATTAGCGTCCATGTAAACGCTGCTGCTGAAGACTGGAGTAATGGCAGTTGAAAATTCAGTGTTGCCATCACAGGAGTAAATTACATTTTAAAATATATTAAAATAGAAAACAGTTATTTACATTTTTAAACAATATTCCACAATATTGCTTTATCACTGTTTTATCAAATAAAGCCTTTGTAAGCATAAGAGACTTGTTTCATAAACGTTTTAAAAAAATTCACCATCTCCAAACTTTTGAAAAGTAAAGTAGGAATGGGAAAATGCATGATGGCTTGCATTGCTTAAAATAAAAAAATAATTATCTACATTTTCCAGAGATGCCCTCATATTTGAGCCTTTTCTCAGAGATACGACTGTATAATTATCGGAAGCTGGTTCTATGTTATGGCAGTACCAAAGGCAGCTCGGTAAAAACCTTTTCAACTTGTTAAAATGCATGTTGAATCTTTATTTAGTGATTTAGTTTAAATCAGACTTGTTTTATTTACTGCAACCTCCATCCTGTTTCTTTTAGGTTACGATACAGTGGAATTCAGTTACCCAGCGTTTCCATCTGGCCCTGGGGACTGTTGGGCCCAATTCAGGCTGTAGCAACTGTCACAACATAATTCTCCACCAACTTCAAGAGATGTTCAACAAGACACCCAATGTAGTACAACTTCTACAGGTATCTAGAGCCTTGGGATTATAAAGCTTAATTTACTTTATTCACTTACTAAAATCTAAGCATTCACTGGTCGACGACCTGTAATTTGTAGTTTTATTAATTATGTTGGTAAATTTAAACACACTGTTTGTTTTCAAAACAAAATTAACTGACCAATTTGAAGTGCTATTTATTAGTAGCTGCTGGTAATATTTTTACGTACTTGTCTGTTCTTAGATCCTCTCAGACACTCTAGCTCCTCTAAATGCCATCAACAAGCTACCCACAGTGCCTATGTTGGGACTCACCCAAAGGACCAATACAGCGTACCAGTGCTTCTCCATTCTGCCCCAGTCACCAACTCACATCCGACTGGCCTTCCGCAACATGTACTGCATCGACATCTACTGCCGTAGCAGAGGTGTGGTAGCTATTCGTGACGGGGCCTACAGTCTGTTTGACAACACCAAGATAGTTGAAGGTTTCTACCCTGCCCCTGGACTGAAGGTGGGTGGAGCAAATCATGTTATGAAAGTGATAGTCCACCCAAAAAATGATGTCCTCATATACTCACCCTCATGTCATTCCAAACATGTATGACTCTCTTTTTCTGCACAAAAAAAATATATATTTTGAAAAATGTTGGTAACCAATATGTTTTTTGTGCATACAATTGAAGTCAATAGGAACTTTTAGGTGACCAACATTCTTGAACATGTCTTTTCTGTTCTGGTGAAAAAGAAACTCGTATATGTTTAGAACTACCTGAGAATGAGTAAATGACAGAATTTAATTTATGGGTGCATTATCCCTTTATCCAGTAGAGGAGTAGTAGAGGCGTACATGAGTGTAATTTTCACTCTTCCATTATTATTTCCTCAGACCTTCTTAAACATGTTTGTGGATAGTAACCAGGATGCACGCAGACGCTCAGTCAATGAGGACGACAATCCTCCGTCCCCGATAAGCATGGATGACACCTTCATGCCCCATACCCAGACACAGCCTCCAGGCAGAGGGGTGTACCCACCCCTCACATCGCCCCCCAACCCGTACCACGTGCCTCCCTCCCCTTCCATGATGACAACTCAGTCTCCAGGTATATATGTGTGTATTTTCTCGTGTCAAATTCTGTCAATTTGCTGTCTGTGCCGTGCTGCTCATGCCATCATGGAGCTGGGGAATCAAAAGCAGAGGAAACATTTTCTCATTGGTGTCCCACTCATTGCAAAACCGTCTCACGAGCTCTTCTTGTCTGTGGACATGCATGCTTTTATTGGTCAGTTGTGCTTTGACACCATCACTGTGCATCCTGGCAGAGAAGCATGCCCACAGTCATAGACTTGTCCACCCATCTCCATTCGGGGCCTGCAGCTCCTGTCAAGCTTTAGCTGCAGCGTGTGTGAAAGGGAACTCCTGTCAGATGTTGATAAGGCCACTGATTGGTTAATTTTGTGCAGGGAACATCCACGCAGCCAATTCCCCTAGTGGAGCTCTGCGGGCCCCTTCTCCCTTTGGTCCCATCCCTTCTCCCTCCTCTCTGGGCATTTCTATGGGGCAGACCTCCAACTTTGCCAGCCCACATGGTAAGTGTATGGGAGTCCTGGATCTAGGGCTTTGTTGATTAGCCTTCCTCCTTACCTCTGCGGTCCAGGGCTTTCAATCTTTGATGGGCTGGTGAAAGACTTCTGATTTGTTGCTACCTCTCGACCTGCCGCATGGAGGATTTAGTCTGCTTAAATGGGCACTTTCTTGATGCTACTTGTATTATCTCCTGCTTCTTTCTGTTTTTTGACTCGTGGGACTGGGAAGACAAAACATCTGTGTACAAATCATATTCTGATTATATGGGGATGGGGATGGGGGGGGGTACATCTTGGTACTGCCAATCAGCCTGATTGATTGTGCCGCCACTTTTTTTTTTCTTCTTTTTTTTTGGAATTCTTTATAAATTATAATATTTGTACACTTCCAGTCAGGTTTGGGGTCTGTAAGATTTGTTTAAAGAGTAATCTAATGCTCACTAAGGCTCTATTTATTTGGTCAAAAATACAGTAAAAACGGTAATATTGTGAAATATTATTTCAATTAAAAATATTATTTTTTTATTTTAATATCCAATTTATTCCTGTGACAACAATACAATTTTTCAGGATTCTCGGATGAATAGAAAGTTTAAAAGAACAACATTTATTTGAAATAAAAATCTTTTCTAACATTGTAAACGTCTTTACTGTCACTTTGATCAATTTAAAATCTTATTGACCCCAACCTTTTGAATGATAGTAGGTTTTTTTTGTTGTTAATTAGGGCTGGGTATTGTCTACTACCTAACATTAGTCGCAATATGCCCCTATGCAATACATTTTGATGTGCCAGAATGCCATAACTGTTCTGCTGTTGAAACTGTGAAAGAAAGTTAATCAGCGGCAGTTTTTGCCTTGATCCCATCCTTGTATGGTGCTTCATAAAAGCATCTCTGACTTCACAGAGAAATACTGGTTTCAGAGTTCCCCTATTCAGTAGGGATGTGCATTTTTGGGGGCTGTATGGAGCACCGTTACTGCTCTGGACTAAAAAAAAATCACTGTCTACATTGTCGATGGAAACTACTACCCACCTCAAGATGTTGAATTATGGTCCAAATGCTTTTCTTTCTTTCTTTTTTCTGCAGGAACTCTTGACCCCAGTTCACCATATACAATTTTGTCCACCAGCCCAAGAGTTGCCCCCTGGCCAGGTTCCCCACAGGTTTCTGGACCCTCCCCCGGTGCACGAATCACTGGCATGTCACCAGGCAACCCTTCTTTGCACTCACCCATTCCAGACCCATCCCACTCCCCTCGAGCTGGTACCAGTAAGTCCATAGAGTCTAAAGATAGATCTGTAATATAAAAACATGTTTAAAGCCAGCATTTTACTTAATATTTTTTAAAATATGCTTACAATATCATTCAAAAGTTTGGGGGCTGAACGTTTTTTTGAAAGAAATGAAATGGATAGCCAAAAATTAAAATGCTGTCATTTACTTACCTTCAATTTCTTTTCAAACTTGTATAAATTTCTTTCTTCCGCTGGACACAAAAGATGATATTTTGAAGAATATGGGTAACTAAACAGTTGATTGACCTCCACAGTATTGAAAAAACAATTCTTCAAAATATCTTCTTTTGTGTTCTGCAGAAGAAAGAAATTCAAACCATCCCTTTAATACTTTTTTAGTCAGCAAGGAATATTAACTTGTGACAGTAAAGACATTTTATAATGTTACAAAATATTTCTATTTCAAATAAATGCTGTTCTTTTGAACTTTCTATTCATCAAATAATTATTTTTTATCATGATTCCCACAGCCATATTAAGCAGCACAACTGTTTGCACTTGCAGCATTGATAATAAGAAATTATAATGAGAATGCATTTTGTTTTTATTGCAGTTTTAAATTTTTTGTTGCTTAATTGTCTTGACAATTATGCTACAATGCAAAATATCTTGATGGTTTTAAAATTAGACTGTTAATTTTATAAAAAGAGAATTATTATGATTTTTTTATTTATTTTATTTATTTTATCCTGGGGTAAAATATTACCTAGACATTTTCCTGAGAGTGTATGTGACATGAACTCAATAATTACTATTATTCACTAGGTTTGATGTTTGAGTATTTCTTCAAACAATTTGCAGTAGCTGAATTAGTTCAATCACTGTGCGTGTGTGTGTGCAGGTTCACAGGCAATGCCCCCTCCTCGAAAACTTCCACAACGGTCCTGGGCCGCTTCTATTCCAACCATCCTCACCCACAGCAAACTACATGTGCTGCTTCTGCCTTCACCCATGCCGTGCCCGGTGCCAGGGCTGGCGGGTAGCTACCTGTGCTCACCTCTCGAGCGCTTCCTTGGCTCTGTCATCATGAGGCGACACCTACAGAGAATCATCCAGATAGAACCCAACGTGAGTCAGAAACAGTTAACATATTGCTATTATTACCACATCATTTGACACATCAGAATGTTGATTCTGCTTGTATAGTCTATTTGAATTACACAAGACTACTTTCTCTTTGCAGCTTACTATTGTGAACTCCAATGAACCAGGCGTCATCATGTTTAAGACGGACGTGCTTAAATGTAGAGTGGCACTCAACCCCAAATCCTACCAGACTCTGCAGCTAAAAGTCACACCAGAAAACACTGGACCCTGGTCGCAGGAGGAGCTGCAGGTCCTAGAGAAGTTCTTTGAGACCAGGGTAGGAAATTAACTCTTTGCATCAACTTACTAACTATCATTTGATGTGATGTTCAGTGAAGCTCAAATTTCCTCTTTTTTCATTACATTTTGGAAAGTGGCAGCAGACAGAATTGCAATCTGTTTGTTTGAGTGCCCTGATGAGCTTATTTTGACACCATTGGCTCAACCAATGTCACGAGTTTGGAAATACCTGCTTAAAGGAGAAGTATGTTATTTTTCGAAGTCGTTGCTGGATATTGTTGATATTTGAAATCAACCCAAGCAAACACACCCCTCTCTTCATTTCTCACCCTCCAATCCTAATCGCCCTGCTCAGAGTCGTTCTCGAACCCCGATCGCTGGCATGTGAGGCGGGTGCACTAACAAGGACACTAAACAGTAAACACCGCGTTCTCTAGTAGTCATCAGCCCGCACAACTCTCACTAGCTGGCCTCCGTTACACACGCAATGCAAGACTGGATGTCTATTTATCGTAGCAGAAGCGCAACAAGGTAATGCTTTAAGAAAAATAAAGCGAAGATGATGAACGAACGACAAGAAAGGACGAAAAATGTATGGAGTGGAATCAAAGCAACCTCCGTGTCTGTTTTCAGGCCTTCCCGTTTAGCTCTCTTCAGTGCTAGAAAGCTTTTCTAATATTAACGCTGTACCAAAGCTCTTTCCTGATCATAATCCTTTGTTTTCCAGTGATTTTCTTAAGAGCTTTTCTCTTTTTATTATGTCTCAGCCATCTCTCTTTCTACTGTCTTTCTTCAAATCTCCCTCTTGCTCGTTCTCCCTCCTCCACCGCCATACGACCCGTCGTGGTGATTGGCTACACGTTTGTTGTTGTCGGTCCAGACAACTTTTAAACAGCGTTTTTCAAATATTGCTTACCCCACATTTAACTAGTTTGAAAACACTTATTTGTGCTATTCTGTTTGGTGGAATTAGTGGTTTTTAAATTTTTTTTTTTTTAACATTTTAAAGAAAATCAGTTCACTGAGCCAAGTGAAATCAAGCCAGGTATTCTCCAGTCCTGCAAGTCATTCTCATTCTCTTTCACTTTCACCTTAGGTTGCAGGACCACCCTTTAAATACAACACACTAAATGCCTTCACAAAGCTGTTGGGAGCTCCTACCAACATACTCAGAGACTGTGTTCGCATCATGAAATTGGAGTTGGTAAGCACAAATTATGTTTATTTGAAAAAAAAAAAAATCTTTTTTTTTGCAAGCATAGACTACTTTTCAACAATTTGCGATCAGTAAGATTTTTTTAAAGAATAGTTTTCAGAAAGGAAAAATCAAATTGATCAAAAGTGACAGACATTTACACTGTAAAAAAATAAAATAAATGCTGTTCTTTTGAATTTTTTTCATTCATCAAAGAATCCTGAAAAAATTGTATAAGGATTTCCACAAAAATATGAAGCAAAACAGCTGTTTTTAACATCCATAATAATAAGAAATGTTTCTTGAGCATGTGACACTAGCCACGTTTACATTGACACTTTATGTTCGGATTCATCAATCGGAATGATTTCATTCAAAGTGTTTACATGAATGCTAAATAAAGTAATCTGGTTGATGTGCACGTTTATGGCCTGGTTTCACAAACATGGCTTAAATTAAGCCAGGATTAGGTCTTAGTTCATTTTGGACATTTAAGTGGCTTTTATAAACGATCCTAGAAAAGACATATATATTTATTTATTTATTTATTTGATTTTTTATCCTACAAACGTAACCCCTAATCGGTTTATCGTTTTCCTCTAGTTCCCAGACCAAGCGGCCCAGCTGAATTGGAATGTGCAATTTTGTCTGACCATCCCACCCAGCGCTCCTCCCATTGCCCCACCAGGAACCATTGCTGTGGTGCTGAAGACCAAGATGCTCTTCTTTGTGAGTGATTTTAATCACTCCTTCACACTTTCAGTATACAACCAATTCTTAATGGATCAAATCAACTCCTGCTTTACTGCTGATCTTTTGAATTCTGATTTATTTCCTGGCCATTGTACACCCAGCAGCTCTGTTTGTTCTGTGTTTTGAATTAACTGTTGATCCCTGACATATATTAACTTGAAGAGGTTCTCTTCTACAGCTCCAGCTGACCCAAAGGATACCGGTAACCCAGGAGCCCATCAGCATCATAGTGCCCATTGTGTACGACATGGCTACTGGACTGACCCAACAGGCCGATATCCCCCGCCAGCACAGCTCCTCGGGAGCCGCGGCCTTGATGGTCAGCTCCATCCTCAGGAGGTTCAATGAGCACCATCCGCCACGATCAGGTTCGCACGTCATTCTAATGTAGATCCGTGATTTTGAATGTTTGAATATGCATCTTTTATTTGTTTTATTTAATATGAATTTTTTTTTAACTTAGGTACATTTTATTTTCCTTCATTCACATTTCAATATTAACTCTAACCTTTTTCTAACAGGGGAGTGCACAATATTTGCAGCAGTTCATGAGCTTATGGCTAATCTCACGCTGAATCCTGGTGGACGGCCATAATTTGGTGTCTCTCAGGAAACTTCTCCAGACTTGTCAGTTAATAAATTTATCCCTAACTCCAGGGAGATTCAGGTTTTCTGCTGCAGCCAATGGACTCTTCTGAATGGTGTATCATATCGTCAAAAAAGGGAGCAGAAATATGATGGAACATTTTTTTATTGTATAATGAAGCATGTAAATTAAAAATTGTAGCAAAAGCAGGACTTCTTTTTTTTTAAAAATAGCTTGGCGAAGTTCTGCTAACGCATTTATTTTTTTTCAGATGCACTTCTTATGGAAATGATTGTGATAGAAAAAATGTTTAACTACAGCTGTATTTTTTTTATTTGAGACTTTGCAGAAAAATTCTTGTCTTTTTTTGTAATACAAGATATGCAAGATGTTTTCTTTATCAGCACACTATTTAAATGTTTATTTTGATTGCATTACTTTGATTTCTTATGTCACTTGAAATAGTGATGCATTTAAATAAGCCGTGTTTTATTGTAATTCATTGGAATCATGGAAGAGCTCTAAAACATTTTCTTGTCTGTGTTTATTACTATTTAATAAACATTGGAAATAACTCCACCCTTTCATTAACAATTCCTTCTTTTTTGTTAAAGTTAAATTAAATATATTTAGAAAAGAAAATGATGTTATCTTTATCTGTCACTGAAGAAATGTCTGCCATTTGGGTGTAATTGTTATACATCATAATTATGCATTCTCGTTATGCTTTTTTAAGAATTATACAATTGTATATGAAAATATATAAAAAAAATTGAATTATTGTTATATGTTTTATCTTCTGATAATGATAAATGTAACACAAAAAGGTAAGTCAAATCATTCGCCAGAGGGGTTTATCTTTAGGAGCCTAGGTCTAAGTGACTAAAGATGAATGAGAAATTAACCATGAGGGTTAAAAATTAAGCTGTGTAAAACAATGTTCAAAATACCGGTCACCACCCGGAAAATATCTATACAAATTTTTATTTTTTTAAACCACAAACGTCAACCAAACCACAAACGACTGTAATTGGTCCATCCTGAACAGCGCAAAGAAATGTTATCGGTTCCTCGTGACGATTCAATAAACGTAGCCTACTGCTTAGCGGTCTATAGAAATGTAAATCATCCTAAATACTACAACTGAGAAACATTAAAGCATATGAACAGAATTTACACAACGTAAATTTTTATTTTATTGTATTTCGACTCGTCCTGGGCCACTAAGCCCGCCCATTCCGACACTTGTCTCAGAAACTGGCTATTCTAGCGACTTTATTCTATTTCTACCGCAGGTATCACTGCAGATTCACAGAACTCCGGCACATTTCGGTGGTTTCTCGTCGTTTTGACCACGCCTTTTATTTACATATCTTTTGAATGAATGAACACAATGGAGAGGAGGACCGCTGAAATGTCCCTTTGCAATGAGAGTGACAACCGCCCTTAATGGATAAACAAACTAATAAATTCAGTATTAATCATATAAATCTGTCACTGGTGCGATTATTACGGTGACAATGGCAGCTGTGAGTCTGACGGATCCGCTTTGCAAACCTTGTTCCTATCGTTCACATTTCAAAGGTAATGCCGATCTCTTCAATAACAGTTTTTTTTTTTTTATGAAATGATCTTCTGATTGAATATGAACACATTCCTGCTTTATTTCTCGTTGTTTACAGTTGAGGTGTGTGTGAGGAAGCCCTTGATGCCCATTCACCTGAGCTGTGATCAGGTGGCACTGGAGATGCTGTGTCTCTGCAGCCAGCTGGATCTGTTGATCAGAGCTCAGGTCCATCAGGTGAGACACTCACACTGATGCTGATACTTGTGTGTTTGTCTCATCATTCAAACATCTAATCTACATTAGCAGTTTCAGGAGAATCTTAAACAGGACTCTAGCCCTGAGGAGTCTGAAAGTTTTAAGAGACATGGTAAGCTTAAGACTACTTTGATGACAATAATAACTTTACTGTATTAGTATAATTGGTATAATGTACAACCTCTGAATCTGGTTTTGTCAATAGTGGCTGAGATAATAAATCAGATGAACCAGTGCCTTGAACATTCGTCTGAACCGGTGCTTCAGCTGGAGGTAGGCTAACTAATCACCAATTAACCATTCCTCTTAAATATCATTTTTGGATAATGTGTTCCCATTTATTTTCCATTTCTTTAGGAATATTTGGATGTTATAAATTTATTCGATCTATTTCCTCGAGTGGAAGTTTATATGATACACGGAAGGCCTATTGACATGCTGGAAAAATCTCCTGCAGATGGTGAGACCACAAAAGTAGAATAATTGTCTAGAATGGTAATTATTTTGGAATGCGGTAACTGTAACATTCACCACCCAATGGTTGAGACCGTAATAATAATAATAATAATAATAAACTTTATTTGTATTTCACCTTTTATACAAGAAACGCAGCCTATGGTGTTCTACAATAAAAAAGCATTACAATAAGCACCAAGTACTTCACATGAAAAAAGTACAAATACCATAATTACTATAAAGTAAGATTAAAAATAATATCCATTTCAAGATAATAAAAAAATTAATAAGTAAACCTATACATAAAATGCATAACAAAAAATAATTACATCATGATAATAATAATAAGACAACATAGAATGCTTCAGAAAAGTAATTTGCTAGTTTTTAGCATACTTTTACAAACTGGATTTCTTAATACATGTATTCTACATTTATATTAAAATGAACAAACATACATATTTGAAAAGTGCTAGAATCTCACATTTTAAGCGTAGGAAGGTTTTATTTATTTACACGTATAAAATAGTGTTCTTTAATGAAGCAATGCCCAGTAATCAGGTTGATTAAAATGTTTCTATACTTTCCAGCTTATTTTCCTTATATTGGGAGGATGAACCAGCTGCTGGTTCTCAGTCAGCAGGTAAATGAAGATGTGAAGCATCTGGGGAGTCATAAGTACATCGCACATCAGCTATCAGCAATTTATGTGAGTTTGTTTGACTTAATCTTTATTCACTTAATATTATCTATCCATAAAAAGCATGAAAAAGTTGGATTCTGTACAACATGAAAATTTTTTTTGTCTCTGTTACAGCAAGTGCTAAAGTCTTTCAAAGACATCTTGTCATTTTCCATCATAAGAAAGGATATTGAGGCCAATTTCAAGCAGTTGAAAATGTCTCTTTCAAAAGAGGACGGGTCCAAGCTGGATCCTCAGTTGCCAGCACATCTCTTGAGCTGGTGAGATTGGTTTTGATTCCATTTGTTAGATTCAGAAGTAAGTAATCATGCATACGTAATGGATTTAATTTTCACAGGGTGTCAGAGTTAACACAAAACATTATATCAACGGTACTGACACTCTCAGAAGAGCTCAGCAGAGAGTTCAATCCGGTAAAGGAATCTGTCCTAACCTCTCCTAACAGCTGGATCCACAGTGTCTCAAGTGGGTGGCGAGAAAATGTCACAGAATAAAAGTGATTCTCTCGTAAAATAATAATTTAGAGTGTCACTTGATTTTGTTCATCTGCATAGACCACAGATAAGACTGTGATAATGTTATACAGATCTATTTTTAAGACCTTGAAACAGTGTTATAAAGAAAAAAGTTTTAGCCTTTTTTTTTTTTGCATTGTTTGCTCATGATTTCTGAGTTTTCATAGAGGATTCTTTCTTTAAAAAAATGCAATGTTTTTTTTATAATGCATCTGTATATTTGAAGTGACTGTAGCAGATGTTCTTCCCATTGATGAGTGCTAGCAGTGTTCATCACCATTACATGTGTGATTTCATGTCTCCACCCTTCTAATGTAGTGTATAGCCTGGTCATTGTCACAAAATAAACTCAAACAAGGTGATTAGGAGAAGTGGATATGTTGGTTAACAGTAAAAAAAGAAAATAAAGAATATATATATATATATATATATATATATATATATATATATATATATATATATATATATATTCAAACATATTAAAGTTCATTTTATTTATCATAGTTGATTATACATTAGCCTATAGTTTCATAATATTATCACTTTAAAATACTGTATAAAATAATTTATATATATTTATTCTTTTATTCTTTTCATGAAAATGCATTATTTATACCAATCACATACAATTCATTTGAAATTTCCTTTACATTTCCATATATATACGTCTTTACATAAATTTAAGCAGTTTATGAAAAATGCTGTTTAAATCAAGTTATTGCTAAAAAATTATATGCTGAAGTTATGTTTTTTTATGCTGAAGTTATGTAATAGCCTACTTCCCATGGGCTGACGTCAGACGTAGAGCGCGCTCTCGTTGACGTGCACGCGGCAATGATGAACTGGAAGTAGCCTAATCTATACGTGCAGACAGTTTACATTAATCTTCCAATCCAGATGACAGCTGTTACTGGTAAGATTCATCAAGATGTATTTGGGTTTTTGCATAATTGTCGTGATATAATAAACAGAGAGGTGAACAGATGCTTAATAACCCTATCCCGATTATATTTCGTTGCTTATTGGTTTAAATAATATGGCATGCAAGGTGTATTCTTAACCTGACAGCAACGGTTTGCGCCGTTCAAACATTCAGATGAATGAAACTTCAGGTTCTTCTCATTTGAGGCTTTTGTTATAAAATGACAGTAACAGAGGAAAGAGATATTTTTGATTGACTCTCAAACTAGCCAATCAGTTTTTTGGTTTTGTTTTGTTGACGTGCATCTCAGCCAATGGGATCCAAGAAGAGGTCACTTGTCTCTTAATGCTTTTTTTGTGTTTTCCGAGTTTATGTTCATGTCTGTATCAATGAAAATCGAAATGAAACGTTTTTAAAATATTTTGACAAACACGTTGAACGTTTGCATTTACTAATGTGAATGAAGGGTTTTCTGTTGGTTGTTGTAAAAATCACGGAAAATCGCTGCAAGAGCTCGTGTTTAATCTTTTTATCTAGCTTCTGTGAATATAAAACATACGAAAGCAGTTAGCTTTGTCATCATTAACAGTACTAGATACTATCGTGTCTTTCAAATATTGCATTATATTAACAATGGTACTCAAAAGGTTGAGATCCACCCCGTTAGTATTAACACTGAAAAATTTGTCCTGCAAAGTAACTCTTTTAAATATATTAAAAGAGAGTATTTAAGTGATAATTACATTGTTAAACTGTAGTGTATATAATAATTAAATATAATAAGTAAAATAAATTGTAATATATAATACATTTACAATTTCAGAAGGTTCACAGCTAGTTGTATTTGTATTTGTTGTATGTACTATAATTGTAAATAATCTCATTTGTTATTTAAATAGTAAAAGAATAAATACAAAACTGAACTGTGTAAATAAAATGCAAAGATGTATGATCTCTTTCTGGATGCAGGATATTGCATTTTATTACAAATTGCATATAACAACATTTTTGTTCTTATATTTAATGATTGGTGTGTAACAAATATTAGCCACATTATTGTCAGTGATATAGGAACATTGAAGTACTCACATGATACTCACGTTTATGATTAGTTTTCTTTTGTTGTAATTCAGAATAGCATCACTTCCTAGTCCAACTATGATCTAAGAGGAGATGATAGCAGAGCCAACTTTACTGTCCAGATCGGTGCAAAAGTGAGACGCATGAAAACTACTTCTGCATTATTTTCAAAATTACATTATATATTTAAGGTGCTGTGTACATAGAAACAACTGCCTGTGCATCCTGTTTTCAGAGAGAACTCAGTAGTCGACGTCTCTTCCTGTGCATCGGTGCATCACGTCTCAAGTGAGAGAAATGAAAACAGACAGAATACTGTGGTAAGAGCTTCCACTCCTTTCTCTCAAAAACTAACACACACAAAAACAACAACCTTAAAACAGGTTACATCTCATAGACTTTCATTATAGCACAGACAATTTCCTTTGAGATATACTGTAAGATCAGTTGTGATCTGGTAGTATTTTTTGTTGTGTGCAGAGAGGAAAGAGGAAAGCCCGGGAATGCTCTGAAAATGCCAAGCGAAAGCGTTCAAAGAGCAGTAATGGCAGCCTGGGCAGAGCAGAGAACGAACAGCTCAGAAATGGAGATGTGGAAGCCGTCACCCTGTTTGAGGTGGTCAGCATGGGCAGGAGCGCCATGCAGGTACATCCATCTAGATCTGCCCTGTTATAGATAAATATTTGGGAGGTCACAAAGTTCTATTTAGACCATATAGGTTTAAACATATCTATATTATATTAATGTTTGGTCTGTTTTGTGCAAGGCTGTGGTGGATGACTGGATTGACGCGTACACCGTCGACAGAGACACAGCACTGCTCGATCTCATCAGCTTCTTTATCCAGTGTTCAGGATGCAAAGGCAACTCTGCTCTCTTTCATAATAGTATATCTTATTCAAATAGTATTGACATCTAAAATGGACAATTTTGATGGTCTTGGTTAATTTTTAGTGGTTTAGTTTTTTGTGGCTTGTATCTAACAAATATCATAGTTCAGGATGTGAATGCTATGTGTGTTTTGTAGGGATGGTCACAGCAGAGATGTTTCAGAGCAAACAGGGTACTGACGTCATGAGTAAAATGGTGGAGGATCTGGATGAGGTTAGACATGCAGCATACTCATCATTCAATGCTTTCCCAAGTTCTTTGCTCTTACTGATGACTTATTTGCCTTTATTTAATCACAGGACACAGGTTTACAATTCAAGAAGTTCCTTGCATTTCCGTGGATTTTAACTGTCACGTGGCCTCTTGACATGGTTCGGTTTAAGAGTATTCATTTCTTTAAAAAACATCTTACTGACCCCAAACTTTTGAATGGTGGTGTATATTACAATCTAAAACTAAAGGTATTTTTCCATCTCTGTCGTCTCTCCATCCTCCTCAGGACAGTGGCGAGTATCCTCTCATCATGTCTGGACTGTACTGGAAGAGGTTTCGTTCACACTTCTGTGAGTTTGTATCGGTGCTAGTGGCCCAGTGTCAGAACTCTGTCATCTTTGATGGCTACCTCTTGAACACACTCACTTCACTGCTGACAGAGCTCTCCGATTCCAGAGTTCGCGCTTTCAGGCACACCTGTACGCTAGCAGGTAAGTTCCTCTCTGAACATTAATTCCCCTTGACCTGAACCACACGCATATCCCGAATGCTGATGTTTTGCCACTGTTGTGTTTGTCTCTGCAGCAGTGAAGCTGCTCAGCGCTTTGGTGAATGTGGCTCTCAACCTCAGTGTCAGTGTCGATAACAGTCAGCGGCTGTATGAGGTTGAGCTGGCTAAGATGGCCAGCAAACGGGCTTCTCAGCGGCTGGACAGGATCCAGAGAAAGATCAGTGAGGTTAGACTGTGACAACAAGTGTTCAACATTTCTATACATAGTTCTTTCTGAAGTATAGTCAGGGTCCAAAACTGACACTCGCCAAGTCCAAGTGTGAGTAAAATTTGGGTTTGGTGAGTAAATGACACTATAGATATACATAATACATGTTTTGTATCACATTGTATATGATACTCTGACACTCAATGATGTAAGTGACATGCACAATTCAAAGTCATACAAATGTCTGCTAATGACAGTACATGACAGCACTTCCAATAACTTTTAAGATACCCAAGTTTTTTTTTTTATCACCAGACCTCCATGTGGTGACTTATACTGTAGGTGGAATATTATAATATATAAATGTTATAGACTACCATTCAGAAGTTTGTGGTTGGTTGTTTTTTTAAATGTGTTTGAAAGTCTCTTATGCTCACCAAGGCTGCATTTATTTGATCAAATAACAGTAAATCCTTTTATTTAGAATTCTTTGATGAATTTAAAAAAAGTCCTGCTGACTCCAAATGTTTGAATGGTAGTGTTGATGTACAGGAAACAATACATGAATACACAATATGTTAATAACCAAACTGAACGAATAACTTTCATTGCTCAGTTACAGGACAGGAAATTTGAAATTGAGAACATGATGGATGCCATTTTCAAAGGAGTCTTCCTGAAGAGATACAGGTAATCTTTAATTCAGCCACACTTATAGCCCTTACTTCCTTGAAAAAAAACAACCTTGTACCGTTATCACTGTGTGGTGAATTTCAGAGACGTAATTCCTGAAATCAGGGCGCTCTGTATGGAGGAACTGATGGTGTGGATGAAGCTGTATAGTTCTGTGTTTCTGAACGACAGCTACCTGAAGTATGTGGGATGGATGATGCATGACAAGGTGGGTGACCCAGTAGTCTAGTGTTTAAAGAACAGTTGATTTTTACGATTGTTGTTGATGAGTTGAGTTGATTTTTGACCACGGTTTATTTGTTATATAATTCACAGCAACCTGATGTGCGTCTGAAATGTGTGCTGGGTCTACAGGGACTTTATCAGGACCAAAGTAGTTCCAAAATGGACCTTTTTACGATACGGTTTAAGGTAACCACATTCTTAATAATCTCAAATAATGCTGTATACACTATGTAACCGTGTAGTGTATGAATTTTTTATGGTTATATTGATTACAAATCAACTCAAATTAACATGACTGTATTGTGATTTTATCACATACCCGGTTAAGACACTGTGACCGTTTTAAGCTCAAATCGGTCCTGGGAGTAACTTCTGTAAAAAAAATTAAGTTGGAGAGTTGTTTACTGGCTGTAAGTTTGTCCTCAAACTCTTGCAGTCATGCTGTTTTGCCCAAACTTCTCAAATGGACGCAGTCTGTAAGCTTTTTTGGAAGTATGTAAGTTCGGGTCCAGTGAAGCTATAGTGGGACAGCAGGAGGGCAGGATTGCTGATTGACAGGCTGGAAAGCCCCTCAGGTATTGCCTTGGGCTCACTGGCCTGATGGCTTCCCATAGGATCCCACCCTCACCATACCCTCAATAACGACAGCAAGTACATAAGCACAACCGTAATTTAAAGAGCTTTTTAAGTGCATCGTGGGTCTCTAACTCAAGTCCTATTGTAGGTTTTTGAGAGATTGCTCTCATAGCGGGTAGTTAAAGTGTTTACATGAGCGATTGACTGCTGTTTCTGTTGAAGGAGAGGATGATCTCTTTGACTCTGGATAAAGACCATGAAGTGGCCATACAGGCCGTGAGATTGCTCATGGTCATGTCCCAGTAAGTATAAGTCCCCCTTGCTCCTCATGCTGACTATTCCTCATAAAGTGTGATCATCCAAACTTTGACTTCTCCTCTGCAAAGCATATATTCGTGACTGCTCCTCAAGTAATTGCTGAAATGAATCCCTTTTGTGCCAGATCCTGTGAGGATGTTCTGAGTCCTGATGACCATAAGAACGTCTTCCAGTTTGTGTACTGCTCTCACAGACCTCTAGCTATCACTGCGGGTGAATTCCTCTACAATAGGTATGTGTTGATTGTCTTTGACTGCTTGTGAGTCGTTCTTCCATATGTACATACAGGTCCTTCTCAAAAAATTAGCATATTGTGATAAAGTTCATTATTTTCCATAAAGTAATGATAAAAATTAAACTTTCATATATTTTAGATTCATTGCACACCAACTGAAATATTTCAGGTCTTTTATTGTTTTAATACTGACGATTTTGGCATACAGCTCATGAAAACCCAAAATTCCTATCTCAAAAAATTAGCATATCATGAAAAGGGTCTCTAAACAAGCTATTAACCTAATCATCTGAATCAACTAATTAACTCTAAACACCTGCAAAAGATTCCTGAGGCTTTTAAAAACTCCCAGCCTGTGTCATTGCTCAAAACCGCAATCATGGGTAAGACTGCCGACCTGACTGCTGTCCAGAAGGCCATCATTGACACCCTCAAGCAAGAGGGTAAGACACAGAAAGAAATTTCTGAACAAATAGGCTGTTCCCAGAGTGCTGTATCAAGGCACATCAGTGGGAAGTCTGTGGGAAGGAAAAAGTGTGGCAAAAAACGCTGCACAACGAGAAGAGGTGACCGGACCCTGAGGAAGATTGTGGAGAAGGACCGATTACAGACCTTGGGGGACCTGCAGAAGCAGTGGACTGAGTCTGGAGTAGAAACATCCAGAGCCACCGTGCACAGGCGTGTGCAGGAAATGGGCTACAGGTGCCGCATTCCCCAGGTCAAGCCACTTTTGAACCAGAAACAGCGGCAGAAGCGCCTGACCTGGGCTACACAGAAGCAGCACTGGAGTACCCACAGTCAGTGATGGTCTGGGGTGCCATGTCAGCTGCTGGTGTTGGTCCACTGTGTTTTATCAAGGGCAGGGTCAATGCAGCTAGCTATCAGGAGATTTTGGAGCACTTCATGCTTCCATCTGCTGAAAAGCTTTATGGAGATGAAGATTTCATTTTTCAGCGCGACCTGGCACCTGCTCACAGTGCCAAAACCACTGGTAAATGGTTTACTGACCATGGTATTACCGTGCTCAATTGGCCTGCCAACTTTCCAGACCTGAACCCCATAGAGAATCTTTGGGATATTGTGAAGAGAAAGTTGAGAGACTCAAGACCCAACACTCTGGATGAGCTTAAGGCCGCTATCGAAGCATCCTGGGCCTCCATAACACCTCAGCAGTGCCACAGGCTGATTGCCTACATGCCACGCCGCAATTTCTTTCTGTGTCTTACCCTCTTGCTTGAGGGTGTCAATGATGGCCTTCTGGACAGCAGTCAGGTCGGCAGTTTTACCCATGATTGCGGATTTGAGTAATGAAACAGGCTGGGAGTTTTTAAAAGCCTCAGGAATCTTTTGCAGGTGTTTAGAGTTAATTAGTTGATTCAGATGATTAGGTTAATAGCTCGTTTAGAGACCCTTTTCATGATATGCTAATTTTTTGAGATAGGAATTTTGGGTTTTCATGAGCTGTATGCCAAAATCATGAGTATTAAAACAATAAAAGACCTGAAATATTTTAGTTGGTGTGCAATGAATCTAAAATATATGAAAGTTTAATTTTTATCATTACATTATGGAAAATAATGAACTTTATCACAATATGCTAATTTTTTGAGAAGGACCTGTATATGTAAATTTTGGTGTAACTTGGTGTAATTTCTTTGCTCTTAGGCTGCTAAGTAACCCTGAATTATCAAAGCCCAGAGAAGGAGCCTCCGATCAGGATAGACACAGAGAGTTAGTCTTAGCCAGAGTGCGATCCCTTATCCACTTCCACACTGAGAGCAAGGTTTGTTAACTCCAAGTGTGTTTTTGTTTGTGTTTTTAACTTAGAAATAGCATATTGTGAGTAGTGAATGGGCAGAAGCAGATGCTTGTGTGGGCAATAAACATTAAAATCAAAATAAACTTAAAATAAAAAATGAAATGACATTAAATATAACCTTTTTTTAATGGTGCAATGAAATAAAAAATTAAATATGAAAACTATATATGAAAATGAAATACATGTAAAAAATAATATCCTGCTTTCTTTTTTAAACATTGGGATTATCACAAACATCTTTATGATGCATGTGTACATTAACCAGTCATCTAAAAATATCGCAGGAAGAATGTGTCCTGTGTTTACTGTTAGTGGCCTTAGCTATCATTAACACTTCCAGCATTTTTTTGTTGTTGTGTCATTGAGAGGAAGGACAGGAAACGACTGAAGAAGAGAGAAAAGTGTGATATGGAAATAACCCCAGCCATTATCAAACATGGGAAATAATGATTTTAGTTCTCTCCCTTGTGTTATAGCTGCACCAGCATGTGCTATACCTCGTTGATAGTCTGTGGGACAGTGCTGGAACTCTGCTGAAGGACTGGACCGGTCTTACTTCGCTGCTCTTACTTCACACGTCCTGTCAAGAACAAGGCTAGTACACTTTAACAGCTTATCTGCTTATTACACCTTAGCAGAAATGTCCATCCTTTAACTAATGTTTACAATCAAATATACAGCTACCCTATTTTTAATGTTCAAACTACTCTGTAGTTTTGACTAATATGTTTTATTGATTACTAGAAATAGAAATAAAAATATTGAATTGCTATCCAGAATTATCTCCACTGGTTGAAACCCACTGTGAGAAAACAAACGGCCACTTTTTTTGTGCTGTGCCTATATATTTATGTGTGTATGTATATGAACCGCAGCTCTGAGCAGTGCTGAGGAAGCCTTTGTGATTGAGCTCATGTTGGCATCAGTCAGGCAGGCTGCAGAAGGTCCACCTTTGTCGGGGAGAGGAGCAGGTAAAAAGGTGAGACTTTCTTTTGAATCTCTCATTTAGATACTTTCATTAGATAGCGCTGATTTAACAGGGCTAGATATATTTTTGTTTTATTTTTAGACTCCAGCCATTCACTTTCTTACAGATTGGCTTTAAGTAATTGTTTGTAGCATATCTATGTTTGTTTTAGGTGATAAGTACTAAAGAGAAAAAGTTACAAACTGATGTGTGCGCTACATTCACTGAACACTTCATTAAAGTGCTGCCTGAGCTGTTATCTAAGGTAAAAGAAAAATAAGTGCACTATTCATTTTACCATGACTTCTTCCCTGTAAATTGAGCACAGCTGATCACCTGATATCTTATCACATACTCTAGTACTCAGAGGATGCTGAAAAACTGACCTCCTTCCTAAGAATACCTCAGTTTTTCCAAATGGACACCTGCGATCTTGAAAACTCACAGGTGAGTGTTTGTGTGTCATCTGATGCACTGATGAATTAACTGTATAAAATAATAAATCTAACATAATAAGTCTGTATAAAAAACAGTATTATTGTCAAACATTATTTATTTTAATATATTTTTAAAATGTTAATTATTCCTGTGATGGCAAAGCTGAATTTTCAGCATTCATTACTCTAGTCTTCAGTGTCACATAATCCTTCAGAAATAATTATAATATACTGACTTGGTGCATTTCTCATTATTATTAATGTTGAAGACAGTGATAATTTTTTTCAGGATTTGAATAGAAACTTAAAAAGAACTGCATTGATTTGAAAAATAATTATTTTTGTAACGTTACAAATGTCTTTAATGTCACTTTTGATCAATTTAATGTCCTTGCTGAATCAACTGATTCATTTCTTTCAAAATAAATCTTACTGACCCCAAACTTTTGAACAGTAGATACAGTTCTTTAGAGCACATCTTTTGCTTTTAATGTCCGATTTGGTGTAGTATGTGCAGGCATTGCTGGCTGATTTGGAAGCTGTGGTGGACAGACACACAGACACTGGGCTGCTGGAGACAGCTGCTCGTTCTTACCAGATCTTCTGTGCTCAGGATTCGCCCTGGCACTCCCTGGCCCGACCCACCTTTGACCGCATCATCCAGCACTGGACAAACACACTGGGAACATTGTTAGGAGAATCACTGAGTGTGAGTATGCTAAAGAACCGTAAACTCTGATAGCCAGGTGTGGATGCTCTTTTACAAGCTTGTACCAGATACAAAAATGGATTTGATCTGGATCTTGACATGAATAAAAAAAATCATTTTATTTATGACATTGATTTATTGTGACTGTACCTTACAGAATAGCGTCTAATTAAAAGTTATTCCTGTCATGTACAGAGTGGTTGTTTCACTGCAAGCGAGGACAACACTTTGCAAATTCTGTCCACACTGAAGAAACTTACTGCGTTCAACATGTAAGCAGTTTCTATTAGTGTATTCTATCCACATGCATACGGCAACATTTGTGATAATCACATTCTATTGTAAAATCTAACCCACTCATTCTGTGAGTTTTACATATCCTGCTAACGATGCTATGTTCTGAGAATGTTTTCCTAACGTTCCCATTAGGTTATGAAAACGTTATTTTTGAAAGTTCTGCAAACATTCAAAAAAATATTTTTTCCCTCTGGTTTCACAGACAAGGCTTAAGCCTAGTCCCAGACTAAAACACATGTGTGAGCTGTTTTTACTGAACGCAGCTTGCACTGATATCTGTCACTGCCATTGTTTTGTCTCAAGATGCAGATGTTTTTATTCTAAGGCACGTTTGTGAAATATACTTAAATGTTTTAATTAAGATAAGGCCTAATCCTGGCTTAATCTAAGCCCTGTCTGTGAAACCAGGCCTTTTTTGGTAATATGAATGTTCTGGAAATGTTACCAGGATGTGCTTTTAATTGCACCATTAACAAGTAGTTTTTCAGTTAAGAACTATATACAGAATTATTCAAAATATGCTCTGTTTCTTAATGTGACTTTCTGTCTGTTGCTTTATCAAATCTATCTAGTGCTCAGGATCTGTCTAAATGGAGCCTTTATGAGCTGGGAACCAAACTCCTGGAGGCGGAGATAAAACATGGTGGTCTTCCCATGGAGGTGACATTATTAGCCCTGTACCGAACCACCTAGAACCTATATCATTCTTTTTTCCTTCAGCAGGTTCATCTTTCTAATTTGTAATTCTCATAGGTGACGGTTGAGTCTCTGCGCTGTATGTGTAGCTGCGTTCTTTGGAAGCTCAACACCTTTGGAGAAGATGTGACCTCCAGGGTGAGCCATATTCCTTTTTCCAAGATCATGCTTAGAATGGTAATATCTACATGCACAGACATAGACATAGAGTTTTCCCTTGGGCGATTAATTAATCAAGCATTTTTAAGTATGCGAGACTGTCTGTCTACAGAGTTGTCATATGATCCATCACGAAGATCCGTGTCCTTTAAACCCGCCACATTACATTTCAAATATCAACACAGAGGCTCTATGGGTATGTCTAGCGGATTTTAATAAGTGATAGAAAGTGATTGATCGTGAGTCTTTAGGGAAAGTTGATGCTGGTGATGGATTTTAGGGGGGCGTAATGGTTCGCTGTTGTGTGAACCTTTCAACGCTAATAGCAGGTCCTTTTATTAGACCTATATTTTCATGGAGTGCACGGGGTAATCATATCTCCCCAACTCTAACCTTTGTGCAGTGAAATATTGGCGGCCATTAAGACTGCTGTAGGTAAGAGGTGCTCAATGCTGGCTCAGGAATGGCCGCTTGCTCCTCTGGCCTCGTCATCAATAACTGACAGCGCGGGCGGCAATTTTTGGGCTTAGGCGGCAGCTCGACTCAATCTGCAATTCTAATATCAATGGCGACCCGAGGTAAAGGGGGGAGACGTGTTCAGCATAAAATTGGGATGTATGTCGGTTTCAAAAAGAGTCATTTAGCTGAATTGACATTACGACTACGTGGGATGGAGGAACCGATCCGGCACGTCCACCTCGGAGCTCCACGTGCACATAATTATGAAAGAATATTTTACACACGAGTCTGGCGGCACTGCTCGCAATGACGCTTTCATCAGTCTACATCAATTAGAGCCCGCTGTGCTTCTTTCCGTTTCTGCTATTTTGCGTAATTATACTCTGCTCATTCCTGTCGCTCAAAATCTATGACTTTCCCCTTAAATGTCAAAGCTTGGTGTACTTTCTCAATCAATATGGTCATAAAAACGGCATGCATAATAAAAAGTAAAAAGTAAATTGTTATTGTTATGGATGTGTGTGTTTGTGTGTGGTTTTAGGAGTCCTCCCTCCAGCAGAGAAACCAGCTACGTGCGTTCTGTGAGAAGTGCCACCGCTGTCTCTCGCACACTGAGCAGCTTGTACGAGAGCAAGTGAGCATCACGTTTCTCTCTCTGTTTATGGCATGCCACTCGGTTCAGCCTTTTCTTCAAAGTGGATCATTCCAAACACATCAGAGCGTATCGTCTGTGTGTTAAGCAGTAGCATGTGTGCCAGTGGGCCGATGCGCTGGCATTGTTTGAATCCTATTTGTTGTGACTTTAATTTCTTGCGGAGTGCCCTTGGCACCTGCGTTGTGTTTTAATGAATCCTCACTCCATGCCAGGGCAAGCTGACAGCAGAAAAACACACTGATTGAAACTAGACCTAATGAAAGTTCCTGGCAATCTGTTTATTTTAAGACTGCTTCGAACTGTCAATGTTCTCAGGGAATGGATGTCACATTTTTATAGCTGTCATTTTAATAAAAAATAATTAATCACATAATTATTTATGTAAATTAGTCAATCGAATTAATGTCAGAAAGCTTCCTAATAATTTACAGACATTATATTTTTGTGGCATCTTTAACCTTAGTGCTTGATCAATTGTGTTTATTTAATTTTTTGTAGAATTCATCACACTAAATTAACATATTTGTATTTGTGATATAATGGAAATATACCAGTATTAGTTTTTTTTTGGAATTCCAAAATAATTTAGTTCATTAATAGATTTTTTTTTTTGGAGAATGGTTATTTATGCTGTGTTAACAATGACAACACATGACATTTTACTCAGAGCTGTTCAAGTTCACTGAATTATGCATTTCAATGGCAACACAATCAACACCTAAATTCATTTGTGGTGGTCAAGTGATACAGCAGTCACGTGGTACAGGTCAGAGCTCTCGGAAAATTCAGAGCTCTCTTACAAGTTGTAATTATGATTTCTACAAGGAAGTGCATGCTTTTTACAAGTCGGAATCTCGTAGTTACAGTAATTGTGACATGGAGTAACTGCACTTTTAATTAGATTTTAGATAAGATTTTTATTTTTGTTATGTTGTCTACTTGACATCACATCTGTTGATCAGACACTGTCTATTTTATGTTGTTTTTCACAAAGGCCTTCATGTGTCTGAGTGACGTTCTCATAGCTCATAATTACCAGCTTCAGATGTGGGATACGTCTGCAGGCACTCCATTGCTGTACACCCCTGATCCCAAACTCCAGAAAGCTCTTCTTTCCTTCGTCCTGGAGCATGTCTTCATCAGCCCTGAGCTGGACACCCACAGCAGTAAAGGTTATCTTCCCTTTTCATTTACAGTAAATCATAAGGGTCCTTCCTTGTTTGGCCTGTGCTCAGCTGTGGGCTGACATGTGGGCGGCCTCAACAGATTCAGAGTGGCCTTTTAGATCCGACTTTTTGCATGTTCTTGAGGTTTCTTTGAAAATATGCATAAAACAGAAAACTTTTAATGTTGTTGGAACTCAATGACACATTCAACGTGGGGTTTTCTCACAGGATGCTTTTCAGGAAGGGCCCAAAATTAACACTTACCAAGTGCTAAATACAAGTAAAAATGGCTGTGGGAAGTCAATGAAATGGTGAAATTACTTCCCAATTGGCCATTCATTTTAAGAGCTTCAGTATCTGACTAGTTTGGAGTTTAAATCAAACGTCTTATAAAGAAAACATCTGATGCCTATTTTTTTTTTGATTGAAAATGTATCCTTTTAAGATTATCTAGAATACCTAAGGTATCATAAAATTCTGCCACTAAAATTCACTAGGCCCGGGACAAACTTTTAATGTGTGGGTGTGTGCCCCCCTCTCCCCTGGGCCCAATTAAGCCACCGAGACGAAACCATGAGGAACAAAATCACTGCGGCTCTTGATGCTTTTGTGACAGAAGTAGTTTTCCTGAGAGACAGAGACTGTCTCATTCTATATATGATGCTCTGAGTGACACAGTGACATGTGCTGTTTGTCAGAAATATGCAAGGAAAAACAGCTACATAATTCATATTTCATAATGTTATATATTCATAATATGTTGTTTTGTAAAAAAAAAAAAAAAAAAAAAAAAAAATATATATATATATATAAAATAGCTAAATATAGTTATATAATATTATGCAGCACAACTGTTTCAACATTAATATTAATAATAAGAAAAGTTACTTGAGCACCAAATCTGCATATTAGAATGATTTCTGAAGGATCACATGACACAGAAGACTGGAGTAATGGATGCTGAAAATTTAGCTTTACCATCACAGAAATACATTTCAAAATATATTCAAATAGCAAACAGTTATTTCTGCAATTGTAATTTTAATATAAAAACTGCAAACTTTTGACACACACACACACACACACACACACACACACACACACACACACACACACACACACACACACACACACACACACACACACACACACACACACACACACACACACACACACACACACACACACACACACTTGAATGTCCTTACAAAGGTGTCCGGATAGATCAGAATAGTCTGAAGTTCACCAGCAGATGGCAGTCAGTCACTACACCAGCCTGTGTCAGGCACAAATAATCACATAAGAAACTCCATCAGCCTCATTCTCACTCTATTACTCTTGCAGAACACAGTATTTGTTCGTGGTTAGTTAATCTAATTGCACACAGACCTTCTCACTGACCTATTAAACATGCCTCTGAATAAAGGAGTGTAAGTCCAACAGATAATGCATTTATGATAATTATCCATTATGATATTATTACTTGGGATCTTACAGAAGTTGCGCTTGTAAATGAACAGATAATTAGATCTGTAGAGCCTTGTGGAATTCTATTTAGAAGTCCACACGAAATACAAGAAGCTTTGGTAGGCATATACAGAATGACTACATCTACTGAAAAATCAATATTATGTCTCCTAAACTAGTTTTTATGTTGTTTTTGGGCTTTGTGCTGCTTTAAGACAAACACTAGCAGCATATGAGATAACATCAGAATTTGTGGTATTTGATTAGAAATCAAGTTTGACTGAAGCAAATCAGATCAATTCTATAAATATTTCAGAGAGTTGTCGATTCGCGCTGGCACAAATTCTTTACCGCTTGAAAAATGCAATATAAGCTTTTGCTGGTAACATGTAATAAAAAGCAATTTAGTTATTGGATTTTCTTCACGTCACTAATGCTGTTATGAAACCTCTCTATTAAGTGATGGCTTCAGGACCAGGCAGGACGACGATAGACACATTCTGTTTCCAGAACAGAAAATGTTGTTAACTTTGGCTCACCTCAGGAAAGCATTTCATTTATAAGATTTGAGTATCATAATTATGCTGCTCTCTCTTATTGAATCTGCTCCTCTCTGTTTCCCCCTGTCTGTCTCTCTCTCTCTCTCTCTGTGTCTGTCTGCGCAGTCAGTGAGAGTGAGTGTGGAGAGGGACGGCTGGAAGACTTGCACAGGAGGAGAAATCTTCTGGCATCATACTGCAAGCTGATAGTGCACAGTGTACTAGAGATGAGCATGGCTGCTGAGGTTTTCAAGCAGTATGTGAAGGTACATATGACACTTCACTCATCATTCAAGTTTCCTGCCTCTCGCTTTAAAGTAAACTCTGCCCAGGGTAAACACCAAAGAGGTGAGCAGAGATCTGTTAATCCATTAGATCAATATTTTTATACTAATCTGTAGTTTTTACCTCAATATAAGGTCTACAGAAAAGCACAGTAATTTGGTGGGCCTCTAAAACATAGCACTACAAGGTGCATTCAACAGGAAATAACAGTTTAAAGGAAATCTCAGAACAATGCATAACATTGTAGTAAAAATAAATGATAATTGATTTATATATATATTTATTTATTTATATATACATACATATTTTGACAAGCACTGTACATATTTTAATATTGTTATTTAATATATATGAATTATTTTATATTATTATATATTAAATGCTATATATTTAATATATGAATTATATTCATAATGCATTTTATTTACTTTATTATACATATTTTAATATTATTTAATATATATGATTTATTTTATGACTAAATATATTAAATACTATATACTGTATACTTTATAATATATACATTTAAATATATAAAATATATATAAATAAGTACTATATACTTATTTTATATTATTTTATGCATATTAAATGCTACATTTTTTATTTTGTAAAAACTAAAAGAAATAAAAAAAAAAACTATTTAGCATATTAATAATTGGATTAGTCTGAGTATTTTCCTTTACATATATGGTTTGAAGTTATTCAAGTATTAGATGTAGGGGATCTGTTCATTTGACTCATCATAACTGGAGCTCTTAGGCTTTGAATTTACGAGCTAATATGCTGAATTTACAGTGCTGTGTATTTGTGTGTGTTTGACACACTGACATGTTTGGAATGCCGGCATGCCTCGGCCAGGACAGATCAGCCAACGTTCTCTTAGCAACATTCTTCCTGATGAGGCGTTCAAAGGGAAAACTACGACTAACACACACACATTCTTACTCTGAATGACAGCTTTCAAAGCTGAGGCAAATAACGTAAAGTTGGTGTGCGTCACAAACCCCTAATTTGAATACCTTCATATCAATAATAGGCAGACACTTCTTTTAACTGTCTGACATTGCCAACGTTCATGAGAGCGTCTTGAATGAATGTTTAAAAGAAAATTGAGGGTAATAAATGAAGGTTGATGTTTGGCAATAAAGGTTCCATATGCCTTAAAACCTGGGAACTGTAAAGATTGAAAGATTCAACATGTCATATATACATACTGTTCAAAAGTTTGGGGTCAGTAATCAATAATACTTTTATTCTGCAAGCACACATTACATTGATCAAAAGTGCAATTTACTGTATATACTATAGACATTTAGAATATTACAAAATATTTATTTTTCAAATAAATGCTGCTATTTTTAACATTCTGTTCAGCAAAGAATCCTGAAAAAAAGTATCATGGTTTCCATAATGAAGGCAAATAACCAAAAATAAACCTTAAAAAAAAGAAGTGTTCATTGAGCACCAGATCAGCATAGAGTGATTTCTGAATGATCATGTGACACTGAAGACTAGAGTAATGATGCTGAGAATTCAGCTTTGATCACAGGAATAAATTACATTTCACAATATATTTCTAAGAAAAAAGCTTTTTTAAATTGTAACAATATTTCACAATATAACAAATCAAATAAATGAAGCCTTGGTGAGCATAAGCGACTTCTTTTACAAATATTTAAAAATCTAACTGACCCCAAACATCTGAACAGTAGTTTATAATGAACTAAAACCCCAAACCCAGAGTAATGCATAACCAGAAGTTCATCTACCTTGAAAAAGTAGTCCCACCTCAACAGGGATCAATAGAAAACTACCTTAACTCTTTATATAACTCACTTATTTAAAAAAAAATAATGAATGTAATTGTTTTGACAAAAATACAAGCCTGATGGAGAGACTTGCCGCTCAACTTTCCCCATAGACGTTCATTGCAGAAGTGCATTACTGCACGTTTTTCTGTTGTTTTTACAAAAAGAGGGACGAGTAAAAATAATTGTGCGTGGTAATTGATACCTCAAATAGTTTTTAACCTGGAAGATTCCTCTAATAATTTCATGGAGCATAATACATTGGTCTAGTGTAGCCTATTTAGTCACGAGAGGTTGTTTCATGCAGAGTCTTTTCCTGAGAGTCAGACAGACTTATGGGTAATGTGCTCTCAGTATGCCACAGGCTTGCATTGCTAGTCGTGAAGCCATATGGCAGACATGAAGCCACATCGAGCCTTCTTCATAGCCCGTGTCTCTCACTGCTGTCATTTCTCCCCTGCAGTACTACAATGACTTCGGCGACATCATCAAGGAGACCCTGAACAGGACACGGCAGATGGACAAGATCGAAAGCGCGCGCACGCTGGTGCAGTGCCTTCAGCAGGTATGGAGGGTTCTCTCTCATGTGACGTGGCTCTGTGTGCCACATCTGCTCAGCCGACTGTCCCAGGCCCCTGTGCTCTCTGCTCCCTGCAGCTGTCGACACCTCTGAGACACAATGAATCCCCTCTCCCACCATCCCAGCATGCTCTGAGTGGAATGTTCTAGCAGCTCTTCCACTCCTTGAATAGCTTAATAGTAGGTTGTGTGCTGAGGGAGGAAATGGAAGCAGTGCTCACACACAAGCTCATGCACAGATAGACTTTGCTTTTGTTTAAATAAATCAATACATTTATTTAATCTAAACATTGCACAATTTGTTCTGTTTTAGAAAGAAGTATGCTCATCAAGGCTGCTTTTATATGATCAAAAAATCAGCACAAACTGTTTTATTTGAAATATTTCAAATTAAAATAATACATATTTCAATATATAATAAAAAAACAACTTTATTTCTGTTATGGCAAAGCTGCATTTTCAGCATCATTACTCCAGTCAGTGTCACATGATCCTTCAGAAATCTTTTTGCTGCTAAATAAACATTTCTTATTATTATCAATGTTGAAAACAGTTGTGCTGCTTAATATTTTGGAATATTAAGAGCGTGGAAACACATTTTTTTTCCAGGATTCTTTGAAGATTAGAAAGTTCAAAGGAACAGCATTGATTTAAACACAGAATTTGTTTGAATTCGTTTTTTTTCAGTCTTGACTCTTTACTTTAACTTTCGATCAATTTAATGCAGTTATGTAATGTGTAAAAAGGGCATTTTAGACAACCATGAAACTTGGACTCTTTGAAAATACATAATTCGGACCATAATATAAAACTAGCAATAGCAACGTCTATGCTGCTCCATGATTAAAAATTAGTCAATATTATTATTTATTAAATCATTTTGTTCATTAGTATTGCTCATAACTTGTGTAATTAAAACTAGAAAGTAAAATTAACTATTTAGGAAATTAATCTTGTATTATTAATTATTATTTAATTAATACTTGATCTGACCAATGTCTTTTTTTTGTCTTGCACTACTCAAGTCAAGTCAAGTCACTTTCACTTCCGTCGCAACGATCATTAGTTATTAACTCATAGGCCGCTAACACGACACCATTCTAACAGAAAACCCTTAATGCGATCCGGCCGATCATTTGCACAAAACAGTTCCTGGTGGCTTGAGAACGCAAACCATGAAACAGTTTCCAAGGTACAAGCCTTTAAAAATATATAATACAGAATGTTTTATCGCTTCCGCATAGCCGCGTGAATCGGAATTATCCCAACAACGTTTTATCTGTACAGAGGTAAAGGGGAGAGACTAGTTTACACTTGACTGCATTGTCGTCGTGTCCAGGCGCAGGTCCTTCATCAGATCCGGATACGGCCTGGATCCGGCGGATTGCGGTAAACCTCGGGATAAACAGAGAGACTTATATTAGCGTAGATGCCATCCTTCTTATGATGTACAAAGTACATCAGGATTTATGGGAAGTGTTCCCGGTTCCGGCTGATCTAATCTATGCAGCCTAACATTGAATTATAGAAGTCTATAATGTGTTATGTGTACTTTCACTAGTGAAAGTAACCATGTGTGTTCATTATATATCAGAATTATATCAGATTTCTCATGCTCGAGTCCAGCATACTCCCCACATGAATATAATGAATGTATTTTGTATTATGTTAATATGCAGCAAATAAACATTGTTTACCTCCTCTGAACTGAGGAAAGTAAAGCTGCAATATATTTTGATGATCATAGGAATTACACAGAAATAAGGGCAGATTTGATATAAGCTGTATCTTGTGAATGGACTTTTTTCTGTGTTTTTCAGTTGTACCTGAGGCTGAAACAGGAGCAGGACAGAGGAAACACATGCAGCTCCAGGGTTCAGACCTACAGCAGCATCAAGGAGCTGGCCAGACGCTTCTCGCTCACTTTCGGATGGGACCAGATCAAATCCCGCGAATCCCTGGCCATGATCCACAGGTATGGCAGTCCACTCGACTGACTCAACTGCTGACTCAGAGTCTCAGAAGTTCACTTCAGATGTCTGCCATAGTGAAATAGCCAAAACCCAAATGATTGCTATGTTTGTCCTCGAATAAAAATAGTTACATCAAGATGCTGCACTTCATGGCTTCATTTAGCCAGTACATAAAAGTCTCATCTTTGGTTATTTCAGTGCTGAGGATTAATTTCGTCAGCTGCAGTCCTGGTCTTATATTAGAATTCAAATATAGATGGATCAGAGAAAGAATATTCAGGTCTTAAAAGGAAATGTCCTCTTGCTAGTACGAATGAATACATTGAATTTCTTTGTGCAGGGACGGCATTGAGTTCGTTTTCAAAGGATTCGTTCAGCAGTCTGAGAAACACTCTCCACCGTACATCTCGTACCTCACCATCCTCAGCGAATTCTCCGGCAAACTGCTCAAACTTGACAAGAAGACTATGTAAGTCTTAAAGCTAAACCTAAAGGAATTCCACACAAAACCTCAGTCTCTTTATTTGCTGAAACATATAGCTTTTATAAACGGGTTATCTCCGCTCTAGCTACAGTTATCTGCAGAAGTTTGCTGGTGAGCAGGTCATGAGTAACAGAGAGGAGAGCTGGATGCCGTTGATCTACTACAGAGCATCTCTGATGGGCACGGCTGAGGGAGAAGATGCCACCTCCTTCATCAGCTCTGACACCAACAAACAGCCCTCCCTCACCAACCGCTCCAGATCACCCTCCATCAAGCAAGTCAACTCTGAAGGTAACACGCCTCTGAGGTCCAGGTTTATAGTAATGCAATTTGTAAAAGGGTTGTTAACAGATAACGTCTTTAATTTTTTCAATTTCAAGGTCTTTAGTAAATATTGTGCTCAAAAGTTTACATACACCTTGCAGAATCTGCAAAATGTCAATTATTTTAATATAGTAAGAGGAATCATACAAAATGCATGTTATTTTTTATTTTTAGTACTTTCCTGAATAAGATATTTTACATATAGACCAGGGTGATATAGGGGTCAACACTTTTTGAATTTGAATATCAAGGTAAATTGTCCTTAATTTGTCTTCCGGTAAACATCTTCTGTTGTTCCGAAGGGCAGTACTGAATGAAAAAAATTGATAGTTAAACAAGATAAGAAAAATGTGGACATCTTCATTCTGTTCAAAAGTTTTCACCCCCCCCCCCCATGTGTATATATGGTTTTTGGGGAAAATGTTTCAAATTTTAGATGACTTATAGCTTGTCATGCTTCAAAGTTCTTACAAGGAGGTCAACAAATAACACTGCTCTAGTCCTTTTGCTATAGTAAATACTTATGTATCTGTGAAACCTATCTGTATTGGTTACTAGAGTTACAAACATTATAAGTATTTTTTAACAGGGGACCAAAGGTTTCTTTCACCCTTGACAGAATCAAAAGGAAACAAGGTTTTGAAAAGGTGAGGTCAATAAACACTTATTGACAACCTGAATCTGTCAGTCATTTGAGTAACATATTATTGTATTTTTCTTCCATGTGTAGTTGTGAAGACTCAAAGGTCCACGCAGCCTCACTGAGCAGAGAGCAGCGGAGCAGCAGTCTCGTGTCTGATAAAGGTCCAAGGAGCAGCGATGAGGTGGATGTTGACAGTCTAGATATTGATGACTAATGTTGTAATTCATATCTGTCATCATGGATCTGTTTTTGTATTTACTGTTTTTGAGTGGTGGACTAGTTTCACTATTGCATAATGTCCTGTACATCAAAATTGTGCCATTTAAAATGATAATGCAGTAATCATGATCAGATTCAGAACTAGTATGGTGGTGCTGAAATATTTTGTAAAGAATGAAAATGCATGGTGCATTGCTGTGTCTAAAATGTTTTGGACTTTAGCCTATGGGCAGAATACACGACTTGGTTTTAAAACACTAACTGTATTGTTAAAAAAAAATGCAATTTCTTTTTTATACATGTACTTTACATGTACTGTGTACTTTAAGACCACACATTTTATTGCATACTTCTGAATCATAAAGTGTTTGCCTTCATTCAGGTATTTAAATAAGCTACAATTATGTTGTAAATTGAGGACAAGCAGCTATATTTTTGGTCATGTAATATACACATTTTTCCCACTTTTTTATATTTGTTGTCATTAAACATTGAACGATTTATGAAGTGAGTATGGTCTCTCTTCCAAACTAATTTGGCTTGAAAAAATTAAACATGTTAATTATAAACACTGTTTTCAGAGGTGTGACTGCATTGTCTTTGGTTAACAAAAATTACAGTTTTACAATTGCTAGAACCCATTTCTCAAAATACTTAGGGCACCTTTTCAAAACTCTTCATACAGTGAGAACAACAGGAGTCTATGTGGGCTAAGCTGTGGGTCATTTTACGTTGATTTGGCACAAGATGCATTGAATGACTATCTTTCAAATTAAACAAATTTTCTCATTTACTAAAACTCTTTGTACCTATAGGCCACTTACATACTATTTTCAAAACTTTTAGGTTTCACTTTATTTTATAGTACATGCATGTACCTAAGAAAGTACTGGGTAATATTAGTCAACTACATGGGTTAGGTTTAGGTTCAGGGTTAGTACCTAGTTATAACCCAGTTATTATAGTAAGTAGATAGTAATGTACATGGGGAACAGGATTGTAAAAGTGCTACCAACTTTTAAACAAGTTCTAAACCTAACAATGTAAAATGTGTACAAAAAATGCTGAAATGCTATCAAACCAATTAGATGTAGCAGAACACCACAGGTGTTAGACTTTCAATTTCATTACCTTGTATACAAAAGGAGGCAATTTAGGAATCATTTTGTACTGTAATGTATACATGGACCATGTAACATCCCTGCTGAAAAATCCAGCATTAACCTGCTTGAATTCCATGTTGGTCCAGGCTGGTGGGCCAGATAGTCATGCTGTTCACAAGCAGAAATTAGAACAGAAATATGCTCTTCCGTATGCTAATGCCATGAGGTACATCAAGAGAGATACTGCAGCAGGATCTGGATTACAATATCCAACAACTGTTTAACTTTATATCGAGGGAAGGATATATTTCACTTTTTTACGCGTCAATACAAGTATTATGTCTGTCATTGTTTTATGAGTGACAAAGTGTGTTTGTTGGATGACAACCTTTGCTAATGTTATGGAAGAATGAGTTGGTTTGAGACATGTATTTTTTTTAGATCATTTCACATTCAAAATGCACTGTCACGCTGAAAATCTATAAGGAGAACTGAAAGAAGAGTTTTGAAATAGTGAGCAAATGTATTGAGGTCCTAGAATGTAAAAACTAAAATGTGGCTATACTTTATAATGTACACATTTCTTGTTGCTTTTTTAAAGTTTAATTAAACGGCAATAACATCCTGCAGAGAATGCATGAAAAAAGTCTGTCTTAATACTTTATTTAACTTAAGAAAAAGTTTTTACAATAAAAGCATGTTTTTAGGAAGCACTTCTATAGAAATGACAAACATAATTTGTTGAAAACATTTAAGTGGACTAAGCCTAAAGGTTTTGAACAAACGAGGCAAAAACAACAAATATTTACAAATACATATAAATACATTATAATTTAAAGACACCTCTCACAATGACATGTCAGAGTCTGATCATCACCACATTATTTCATATTAGAGAGAGCCTCAAACATAAGGCATGTCAACAGAGCTCCAGGAGAAATAAGCCATCCATGAAATGAAGCAGAAATCTCTGGAATGTCTTATAAACCAATTCTGAGAGTAAAAACTTCAATATTTATAAACTTAGTGCACATTCAATATTTCAAGTGTCCCGGTTTGGTTCCAGTGTAGTTGATTTAAAGCTACAGTGCAGCTACATTTTATAGACCTGGTTGTGCATAGATGTCACACTGACAGATAGACTGGGCCAGCACAATCCGTCTTGCTGAACAGAGCCTCGCCAGACCGCTGGTTTACTGTCAGGCATCCAGCGGCTGAAGGAGTGTATCTGCACGCTCTTGAGCCTTGGTTAGCTGAACCAGCCAGCATCAGTATTTGAGAGCAGGATCAGTCCACATCCTGTTCTACACACAACCAGATAGTCGCCTTTACTTGTGTTGTCATTCGAAATCGTCCTCGTATTCATATTCATCCAGGTCCAGGTTACTGTGAGGGTTGGGAATCTCAAAGAGATGTCTCTTCTCGTTCCGACCGTCAAAAGCACATGTAATGTGATCAACTGGGTCCAGAGCATTGTCATAGCTAAAAAAATAAAAATAAAAAAAAATGCAGTGATTTATCTCAGAGCTGGCCAGTTTGGTACAATATTTATGGAGAAAATGGAAAAAACACAATTTTACAACCAACTGAATGGCAAATGGACAAGGAACTGACAGTTTGTTGGAAATTTTAGCATGTAAAACATACTTTAGTCCGATATCTGATGAGCAAAACGTGGAGGAACCCATGACTGAACAGAAGTGGGGAGAACATGGAAGGAACCTGAACCTACAGTGTCTTACCTGTTTCAACTCTACTCATCTTGCCATTAGAAGTCTGCGCTGATCCTAAAATCGTCACACAATACCTCATCAGCCCTCCGATCACTGACAATGCAGCTGAGGATTGATGTTTTTAAACTGCTTCATGAGGTGAAGAACTGAGTCTAGACATGCAGCTTAGAGGTTGTTTCCAGCAGAATTTGAGTGCTGTATGTTTGTCTATGATGCTGCGCACTGATAAAAATGTGGTCTGTTTATGAGAAACATTCTTTACCCATCGTTATACTGCTCGTTCGCAGTTTCCTCAGCCACCAAGTTATCATACTCCTCTGCAGCATATCTCTCCCAGTCAGAAATCTCCTGTCCCATTGTCTCAGTATCCTATAAAATTATATACAAAGAACACCAATATTATTACAGCATCTAAATAACCATAATAGCAATAAAATGATAGAAATAATCTGTTGTTCATTACCCTGGCAGCCATTAAGGGATCCCTCTGTTCATGGTCTAGGTACTTCTCAATGTTGAAGAACGTGTCGAAGAAAATATGGGAAAGCTTGCATCTCTTCAAGTCCCTGAGAGTGATCTTTCCTAACAAAAATAAAAGCACATGGTTAAAGATGCTGCAAGTGACTTCACTGTTTTGCTTACTTTTGCTAGGAGGATATGATCCAATTCAGTGACCACTAATACAGAATGATGAATGATGGCAGACGATCATGCAAAGGATAAAATACCTAGGAAGTTCAATCCAAGAAAAAGTAATTCATCTTTTCAAATAATACCTGGGATTTCCGGCTTGACCATATCTAACATTTGGCACAGGCAGTCCTCGAAAGGCAGTGGTTCAATGGCTAAAGCCTCAAGCTTCTGACACTGTTCCTGGTAGAAGTACTGAAGCTCATACATGGACAGAACTCCATCCCCATCCAGATCCATACAGCGAAACCAGTACTCTATGCTACACAAGCAACAAATAAAGAACTGACTAATTCATGATCAAGGTAGTTGTTAGTTGTTGCCCTACCATTTTGATAAAAACTCACTTAACCATTTAGGTAATCACAAACAATGATAAAAAACTCTGTTACCTGGTCTCAGTCTTTTTGTCCTCCTCAGATATGAGGAACCATACGAAGTCAGCATAGTTTAGCTTGGCCTCTTTATGAACCTTTCTGTCCCTGAGCATCAGAGTATAATTAACCACAGCACTCATAAAATCTATAACAATATGATACATTACACGCACGCTTTCATAAAATTGGAGGGAAGAAAAAAAGAAAGTCTGTAAAATGAAAGATGGTACCTGGATATAGCTCCAGAGAATAGCCTCTCAATCATTCGGTGGGATATGGCTGTCAAAGAGAGCAGAAAAATCACATCACAGTATTATCCTTTATACTTAAATGGTGTAATAATTCGCTGTCAAAAGGTTGTAAATATTGTAAATTGCAACAGCGAGACACATTGATTTAATATCCTTATTTTAGCATTTTAAAGACAACGATGGCTGAAAGGAGATAAAATTATTAGAGTGCCAGACATGCCGTCATGCTAGAGGAAATTGATGTTAAAATTTCAGTGCACTTCATTCAATTTACTAAGCTCATACTGCAGCAAACAGAAACACATGCAGTCAGGTGCTGCTGGAGGGGATGGATATTTAAAGTCACCTCCAGCAATAAGCAGCCAATCGTTAAACAGCATGCCAGAAAAGTGAAATTGTCTTAAAACCGCAGCGGGTGGACAGGTACCTTGATCATTGTGTCGCGTCAGGTCTCTCTGGTCTATGTACAGGTCGTGATCTGTGTCCAGCTCCCAGAACTTACAGTAGATGACGTAAAAATGTTCATATGAGAAGAACTCTGTCAACTGGTTAATGTCTTCCTCCTCTTCCAGTAATGCCACATTCTGTTTGGAAACATTTTCACCATTACACAACGGAAAAGCTTAGTCACATAAATTATAGGTAGGCCCGCCTGATTATGATTGTTTTAGAAAAATCAAAACTAGGGGCTTCTACCAGATAGCCTTAAAATTAGGCTAAAATTAGGCTACCTAAAATAGACTGGCCATCAGCAAAACAAACAGCAAACGTCATACAGTGGCGCGAAGAGTGTCAATGTTACTTCAGGTTATTTATAACGTGTTAAAATGTCAAAGAACTACGAGGCTGATACAAGAAAGAGGACATTCCTAGTAGGGCTGGGCGGTAAATCGAGTGTGTACAGTATATCGATTTTTTTTAAATGATATGGAATGAGGCAATACCGTTTATATCGATACAGTAGTTTGATACGAGCACATCTGAAAAAAAGCGGAGTACCGCAGTGTGAGCTCCTGCAGTGAAAGAACATAGTAGAATTTGTCCTAAACATGACACAAGCTTATATTAATATTAAGCGCTTCAAAATAACTGGTAAGATATAAGATAGGATAGGATATAAGGTAAGATAGTTAACAAGTTTAAAGCAGCGTGCCCTGTCAGATGCTCTGACAGATAGGCTACTGTTGCTGACTGACAGATGCGCTGTTTAATGCGTTTGAGACGTGGTGCTTTCCTCAGTGCTTAACTTACATTTCACAGGTATATTCTCCATCTGTAAATGTTAGAAAGTCAAGCAAATATGTCCATTTCACTGTCAGGAGAGGACGAGCTTCTGCAAGTGAATCTCCGCTAAAATTCAAGCTTCCATTAATGAGCGCCGCCGCGCGCATGCGCGCCAAACAGACGAGCACAATAGAATAGTAGCGCAATAATTCTAACTAAAATATACATATTGCTAAAATATTTGTTTTTGGAGAAAATAAATGTGTCATATGTGGAATTTTAAACCCCAGAGGTATGTTTTTTATGAAAGTGAGCATTATAATGGGGTAATTAAATGCAGGCTAATATAATTAGTTTGTGCTTTTGTTTTTATTTTCATTTTTAGTTTAGCCTTTAGTCATTTTAAAAACAAAAGCATTATTTTTGTTTTTAGATTTTAATGTTACAATGTTAGAATGTAATGTGATTTTTACCACCTTTTTGCACATAATATATTGCATAGCCTACATTACATTCCTTATATTTGTTTCCATATCCTTCAATATCAACATTGTTTGGAAATCGTTGAGCAGGATGTGAAATATTTAGAAAAATTAAATAAATACAGATTTTCTTTATCCAAATAGAAAAACGTAGAAAGTACCGAGATATATATCGTATATCGCCATTTAACCAAAAAATACAGAGATATGATTTTTTTGGCCATTTCGCCCAGCCCTAATTCCTAGTGTCATGGAAAACACAGTACACCTGGGCTGAGAAAGGCGATGAGGGCATGTACTGTTTCATTTGCCGGAAATTTCCAACAAAAGCCGACCAAAATGCATAACCGGCTTGCCCGACGTGCTATCTAAAAATAGTGTAATCAAATTCCGCCCTAAACTTCTGCCTAGTCCCCCTAAAAATGTGTGATTAAGTGTAGGCTACACAAATTCTTGTTCGCTTCAGTCTTGTTATAATCAGATTCAGCGCGTTCTTCATTTTTTCTTCATTGACAGTTTTTTAGGTCATAAATGTTAAACGAATGACAAAAATAATCAGGCAGACTAATATACTTTTGTCTAATTTCACCATTTTGAAGTGAAAATATAGCCAATGTAACATTACTCATCACTCATGTATTGTAATAATTAGTTTACTGTCATTGTGAGGGGACAAGAAAAATTTATCCTAATCTATACAATAAATGTAATTTAATGGAAAAGTGTTTTTCCTTCTATTTCTTTCAGGGCCAGTAAAAATATAGAAGGGGCCAGTAAAATTCTGATCTACTGGCCCTGGGGGCCAGTGGGGATTTTTTTTTATGTTGAGCCCTGGTATGACAAATACCTGTCAAATGTTCATTACAGTCCTAGATAGACTCGCAACATATTTACCTGTAAAAAACTACTTCGCCTGAGTTCTGGACATGTTATTTTTCCAGTCCATGAGCGGTTTACATTATAAAATATCCTTTGCGCTACCTGTTGGCAGAAGAAGCACTTTGTTAAACATCAGGCTCATTAAAGTCATTCAGCAAGGGAATGCTGATCTGTCAACTGTCCAGAATTATGGTGCACCAAAACAATAACTTTGTATATGAAACATAGATTTGCACCATTAACTGAAATTTCAAATAACATGAACTGACTATATACACAAAGTGATTCAATTACTAGAAAAATACTGGAAGAATTCCTTACAGTTGTAATGTAGCGTGAGTGAAAGTCTGAAGCCTCCTTTAGAAATGCCAGACCTGTATGTGAATCAACCACATCCTTTAAAAAAAAAAAGCATAAAAATGATTCATACACCAATATAACATCTAAGTCAGCATATAATAACTGACGCTGCTTACAGAAAAAAAAGCCCAATGTTAAATCCATTTGTGTGCGAAGAGGCTCTGGATTAGATTACAGAGAAAAGGCGAATCATTCTGTCCACTTGCAGAGGATAATGTTTGGGCACAAGACGTGTGGAAATGTTAAAGGTATTAAATCTCTAAGAACAAAGGGCTGATTTTAAGGCCTCAGTTTCAGTATCTGCATATATATGGCCCACTGACTTTTCCCATCAAGTGCATTCATCAGCAGAGAAGCAAAGATTTTTCACATGCATGTTTCATAGTCAAATATTGGTATACATGCGTATTGCATAAAAGGTTATAAATTGCGACAACTTATTTTGGGGAGGGTGCGAGTCTCTTTGACCCTTCCCCATGTGAAATTAAACAATAGAAAAACACATAAATCACTGCTGTAAAGGAGCAGACGGGAACAGGCCAATCTACTCCATAGCAATACTTTTTTCATTCATCAAAACGGTCAAAGCAATTGCTAAAGCTACACAATACAAATTAAAGCACAGACGCCAGAATAGATCTCTTCCACGGTGCACGGCCAATCCCGCCAGTGAATATAAATGATATGTCCATCACTGAACTCAAAGTATGCACTTCTGCACACAATTATTTTAGAACACTTAGCGCCACATTTGGAATTTTGCAAGTACAAAAACAAGGAATGAGAGCAAATAACATGAAGCTGAGATATCGATGTTCAGTGTGTTTTGACCGGTGTTCTCAGTGGTAGGTCCAGCACTCTGTACCTGCAGGAATGGAATAAAGTCCTCTTGTTCCAAATAATTGCAGCCAGGCTTGGCCAGAAGGTGAAGAAATTTGGATGCGTCATCATGACAGGTCTGAAGGACTCTGTGGAGAGGAAACAGATGGTTTCAGGCTCCATCTCACCCTTTCAAAGAGCAATATGGTCTCCAAAACCCTTCACTTTAAATATGTGGCTTCGGATTAATGGAATCTACAAATGAGGCTCTGGAAATCACGCTCAGCCAGGTCTGATGTACAATGGAGGAATAATCATAAAACAAGGTTTGTTTCTTTTTTTTAGCTTTACAGACTCAGTGACCCCCCACCCAGATGCTCAGTCAAACCAGGTACTCTGACAATCGCTAATGATCTCATAAAAAAAAAAATATTTACATAAATGTGCTACATTAATGATATAGAAGATAATCTTCTATAATTTTCCTCCATTATATATTTTAAGGAAAATCCAAGGAATTTCATATTTCCTTTCATGGAACCCCTGCAGGATTTTCATAGATCCTCAGTTGAAAACTTGAATGAGTGTATACAAGACAGTCCCCTCCCCTTCTCCAAAAACAAAACCACAAACCTCTGCAGGGACACCTAAAATAATCTGCAGTATCATACCAAAAGTTTACACAGAGAGCTCACATCACTTCAGCTCTTGATAAATGGACATTCACGCAGTTGTGTAGCCACTGACCACTGTAGACATTAATGTGAAAGCAAAGGGCACTATGAAGAGAACTATTGTCTTACTTTCGCCACATTGCCACAAACTTGTGAACGGACACATATCCCCTCCTGTCTCCTCCGGCAGCATGGAACAATGGAGCTTTCCAATAGAGTGGGCACTCACAGGCCTGCAAAGAGACAATAGGGTCACAGAAATAGACCTCAGGGTGACAAAATAGGTCATGCACTTCAAAACGTTATATTTCTAATATATCTAATTAATTAAGTGCCAAACAAACTGTAAAGTTTTGAGATCGGAAAGTTAACTTCTGCAACACTATAATGATTCTCTTTTAAACAAGCAATTCAGCAGAATCAGAGATTTCTGCAAAGTGCTTGAACACTATGACTACATCTTTCACATATGCTGCAGGAACTATAAATTGGGCTAATTACAAAGATTATGTTTATAAATCATTCTGTTTAAATTTCTGAACCCTGCCGCTTACCTAGACGGCTTCTCCTCAGGATAAATAATTTGAAACATGACAGTGGTGATATTTCTCCACTGTCAACAGGAAAATTAAAACCTTCCAACTTGTAAACAGTTAGAAGTTAGTTACACAAATGAACAATTTGCTGAGCAGGTAAAGGCGGCACGTTACAATCCACACTTACCTTGGCGACTAGCCCCATGTCTTTAATAGTGACTCTTTCATCAGGAAATTGAGAAAATATTTGTTCTATCTTGGAAATGAGATTGTCGATGTTGATTTTGGCCTGGGGCTGCCCTCGAGGGAAGTAGAACTTTGGAATGCTTTCACTTAAAGCTGGTGTAACGGGTTCCTCTTTCTTAGCCTGCGCCTGCTGAAAAAGACAGAAATAATACCCATTAGCCACAAGACTCATCGTGGGAGAGATGTGTGGTTCCTCTGAAAATTGCACCTTAACCCTCTGGGGTCCAAAAACACGCCGGCGCGTTTTGCTGTTTTTTTTCCCACATAGCAGCAACATAGACTTAAAATACTCCGTCATTTTTGGTCATTTAAATAAAATCAATACATGATTATAAACTATAGAGGGTCTTCATTTTTTGTGTATACTCACATTAACATCAAAACCGTGTGCTTTTGTAAAATGAAGAAAATAAACAGGGTGTGCTTTCTGCCTCTGTCTCCGTTAACTTTTTCTGGAGCACGTCTCTAAACTTAAAGCTCAGCGAATACTATTCACACAAGCATGAGCAATATATCTTTATAATCATTTAAGTTTGTACTTTTAAAATATCTAATTCAAAACTAAAATAAATATTCTCTGTTTATGTAATCTATAAAAAAAGAGAGCGGTGTCAGCCGATCTCATTATCGTTCTCTCAGCTCATTATTCTGCTAATGTGACATGCCCACGGAGAGCGCGCTGTATTTAAACGCAAATGATCTTAAGCAGCACATGCAAACGTGTCAACGCCCCTCATAAACGCGATAACAACAAATGTAATCATCAGATTAATGTACTATTTCTTCTTGCGAGGCTGTGTGAGGAATAATCCTGGGACATTTACCTCAGAACATGTGCTGGTTTATTTTCATTTCGAGGAGCAACGGATCCATCCGAGAAGTACGTTTTTTTTATTATTGTTCTAATCGCGATATCATAGTGTATGTAAACAGCAAAAAGACTGTTTAAATATGAATCGCGTCTGTGTGTGTGTGAATGAATGAACGAACGAACGAACTGAACAGTTTTTAACAAACCCTATTGCTATACTGAGATGAGTGAAAATCGACTGAAATATGTTGAAATAACGTTAAAATGTCTTTGTATTAGCAACGTATTAAACTTCAAATTAATATTTATATGCCCTAATATAGGCTATCATAAAAACAACAAACGATATGCCTATGTTACAGACGAAATATGAAAGACAACATTTCGTTGACTAGTTTTAGATAGATTATTAACTGTTTACTGTAAACTACTAGACTACTATTGAATATGCTTTTGTTCACCAATTTCTGCTCAATGTTAAATATATTAGGCTATGTTTGTTTTGTCAAAAATAAAGTCATCAACTGGTATGCTATTATCGGGTTTGTTCCAATGTAGGCTTTATTCAAACTAATGAATTCTTAACTTTGAAATATGTATGATAAAATGTATACTTTAGTTTTTACAAAGAAATATTACACTTGAAATATTATTTTAATTGTTGCTGTAATTGTAACCTTTTTAATAAAATCGCAAATAATATATTTACAAGGTAGATGTAAACAAAATCTTAAAGGTTGTATCAGTGATTTCAGGCCCAAAAATAAATGTCTAATCTTTCCTAACGATCCGCTAGCTGCCCGCCCCATAAGCATGCCGTCCAAAAACCGCGTCTCTGTAGGCAGCCTAGGCTCTGAGATCTGCACACAAAAACAAATGGGTACAACCACCACTCAAAACCAAAATAAAGTGTTCCAACCAATCACTGACAGGGGCGGGTGTTGTGAGGTTTTGCGCTCGTGCACGGCTGGACGCGAAATCGGAGCAACACCCGCCCCTGTCAGTGATTGGTTGGAACACTGTTTATTTTGGTTTTGAGTGGTGGTTGTACCCATTTGTTTTTGTGTGCAGATCTCAGAATCAGACCATTATACATGAGTCACGCCCATTTCGCATATTGCCTTTCCAAACAAAAAGTGTTTTACTAAATTTAAATCAATGTATTGTTTTATGTGAATGATTTGGCAGGATGATTTTCAGATCATTTTGAAGCAAAAATCCTAGGCGAGAACATCCATTAGTCAAAAGTGTAGTAGACACATATTTAGTATGTGTTTTGTGGCCTTATTTCAGAGACTTTAAGTTTTAGTTTTTTCAATAACCATGCATAAACAATATTCTCTCAAAAATACAAACATGTACATACATCTTGCTCACATATTATGGTAGCCCTGTTTGTGCTTTATAGAGTAAGTTTACACCTATGCCATTAACATATTTATAAATAACTGAAAAAAGCACAAATGTCAAAACACCTCCAGGACCCCAGAGGGTTAATCAGCTTTTCACAGTGATGGTTTAATTTAGTCGCGTTACTTGCCAGTATGCGTAAAACATAATTCACAGAATTTTGACAGATGCACACCTCGCAAATGACTTTGAGGAGGCTTGCAATTTTTTTTAGGGATACCTGTTCCACATGATGCAGTACCCAAGACAAGAAGGATAAGAACGTGTCGTGGATAATTGTTTGAAATTTTAGCCGTGATTAATTAATGCCTTCAATTTAACTTATTTAATACATTAATATAATCAAATATACTAATATTTATGATTTTTTTTTAATTAAGAGTTTATAAAACAAGAGGAGGAACAATCGGAGATAAATGTTGGTATTTGCTTGACAAAGCCATGCCTGACTGAAACATTCAAGTAGTTCAAAAAAACCTTGAAATTTGTAGAACAGGCTGAATGACTGCATAGTTGGGTGGTAGTTTGAAAACTTCAGGTAGAGTTACATTTAAAAAAGTTGAGGGGACTTTGGACAAAGACATCATACTGTTTGTCTCAATGACAAAACGTCCTTCATGCCCAAATTTTTTGTGAACACTTGTGGTTAAATTCCTCATATTACTGATTTTCCAAAGGCTCAGCTTCCCACAGTAACTTAAAACCTCAACTATTTGAGTGTCAAGCTGCAGCTGTGAAGATCTTGACCCCCTAGAACTTCCACAGAGGGGAGAAAAACTCCATCAAAGCCCACTCTCTGGAATAAGCAACATTACACTAATACAGAAATGCTAAATTTATTCAAACACATACATGTAGACTTCAGACAACTTGACCCTTTCTGTACAGCAGTTTTATACTGAGGGATGCAAATATTTTGTACATCAAGGCAATGATTCAGGTGACAAAATTTGGTTCTTTTGAGATTTAAGCTGATGATCATAACCTTCATGCATTTATTAGGGCAGAAAGATTAAGGATCACAATATTTTAATATGTTACTCCTTCCAAATCCAAAACCTCACAGTCCACAAAGCTCTGGTGCGTTCACATTAAATTAAATTTATTTCACTAACTTGGCATGACATTAAATGTAATTAAATTATTAAATAAGCAGAACCTGGAGTGTGCTGCATACAAAAATGCATTTCATGCTATAGAAAGCGACGGTGAACACCTAATTTAGTGACCTTGGTACCCAACATATTTTAAACAATTATCTTCTTCCCTCAAGATTTAAAAAACTTATCCCGGATATATGCCGGCAATTCAGGGTTCCTACACATTTTATTTAAAAATTCTATACTTTTCCAGACTCAAACTTCCAAACCTATCTGTAGATTTTTCATACCATATTTAACAAATGGTTCATACAGCATTATTTTCAGCATTATATTTGGCATCTGTAATACTTTTTTTTAAATTTTTTTTCATTGGTTTTCACGAATTTGTTAACATGCCCTTACACGATGAGAATAACCTAAAACACTTTATAACCTGCATATATTCACCTCTGAAACATCAGTTGAAATCTGTAAATGTGGTTTGATGTGGCACAATCACCAAACAGTAAAGTACAGTCTGATTTAAATGATCATTTTCTCTTTTATCTGTTGCTGGTTTGAGTGGCGCACACACACACACACACACACACACTGTCTAACAAAATTTGATGACTTTATAATCTTAGGTGTTGTGTCGTAATCCTAACTTGTTTACTTCTTTCTTTAGTCTCTTACGATCTCATTCTAGAAACATCCACAAAGTATGTTCAGCAGTAAACCACTGTTACTAATCAGTAAAAGCAGTGATATCTTATATGCAACAAACTAAGCTTTTACTTTTAAAAACACCAACTTATAGTACCCTATATGGAAGTTTGGAAGCTTAACGCATTTAGAAAGTCTCTCTCTGATGTGGCATGCAAGGGATTCTGGTCAGTGTAACCCACTGTGAGAGATGAATGCATTTTATCTAGCCTTCTCCAGTCAGTGTCAGCCATGTCTATAAAAGGGAATGACCATCATCAACTCCTGCACAGGGCAGGCAGAGCCTCTTGCTCAATCTTAAACATTGGATGCTCTAAAACACTGGATAATTCTCTGGTCTAAGGTATTTTATATATGTAAAACATTTTTGTTTTGCAAAATGCCATTGCTATAATTACACACCTAAGGAACGCAAACATCAGATCACATCACTGATACTGACAGCCAGCAACAAGCAAAAAAAAGCTTTGATGGTTTCACACAGAACATATAAGACAACCTGCCTGTCCTTGCTGGAAGGCTTTGAGCCTCTTCTTAAAGCGAGAGGGCAGCACAAAGTCGCAGCCGCGAGCCAGCAGTGCCAACTCCTTCCTCAGGTCAGGGTCCTGTCGTAAAGAGATCTCCTTCATTCTCATACTGCTGTCAGCTAATGGAGCCAGTGTGGCAGACAGTACGCACTCTGGGGTTAGGATAATCTTGCTCAGTGACTGTCCCACCACAGGACACTCCTCTGCCTGTCTTTATCAAAGCACCAGCTCTCTTAATGGTGAGCGGCAGCTGCTCTCCTCAGCCGTGCAGTAGCCTGAATCACAGCCCTGCCTGTTGCTCCACACATCCAATAGTGGTCGGTAGAGGTCACAGTCCTATCCTGAAAAGTCACTGTGGGTAGATAGGACGAGGGTGTTTGTGGGGGGGGGGGGGGGGGGGGGGTCTGCCCTTTTCAGTGTGCATTCCACAGCTCTCATAGAGGTTAAGTAAAGACACAAACCGGTTTCTGAACCCTGTGATTGCAGGAGATCCAGCAGCTATCAAGAACAATACTGATAACTGCAGAAGGATGCATCATTTTGATAGATCAGCATACTTCAAATCTATTGAAAGCAATCAAAAGATGTACAAAAATAAAAATTCTGTCATAATTAACCCTCATTTTGTTTCAAAGTGGTGTTGCTTCTTTTTTGTGTTTACCGCAGAAAGTCTGGAACCACAATATTTGGGTGAACCATCCCAGCCTTAAATCAAACGCATGATCCAAAAGACATGACATTAGCTAAACATGTTTTTTTTTAAAAGGGCCTAGATTCTTATTTTGCACATCTTATGGATGTTAGTGGTACTGCATTGTAATTTAGCAGGGTTTTTATAAATGGATTTAAATGGAAAGAGGTCACGCAAAAAAAACTTTGCCCCGGTAAGCTAATTTAATTCAATGCATTGCATGTTTGGTGCTTTTATATGATTAGAGCTGAATGCACTTTGCCACTAAAACGTGCAACATCAACCAATCATCTGTGTGGGGTGGCTAAGACAGTGTAGGTAACCTTAAATAGGCCTATTTCTGAAGCAATTTTTCATAAAATTAGTTTTACTTCAGCTATGTGCTTCAGGATGGGATGCTGAACTTTGTTTAATTTGCGGAAGTTTGCGAGTCGGCTTCCTGGAGGATGCTCAGCTACTTCTCTGGGGCTGCTGCAGTAGCGCGGTCATATCTGGGTACCGCGGGAGTCGTTAAAAACGAGTAAAATTTACATTTGTGGATTCAACAACAGATGCACTTTGTCCAGTTTCATCTGGAATGCGAAAAAATTTCTTGTGATTGGATAGCTATCCGATCAGAAAAAAAACACATGAAGTGCAGGTATACATGAACGGTGTTACCATGATGCATCACATTCATTTTGATGTGTGTGGAATGTTTAATAAGGACTCTACACTGAATATCTAAGCTAATGGTCGCACTGGTTTGTCAGAGCTGCGCGCTTTGACTTGCGCAGTTTAATTCTAACTCTTTAATAGTATGTATAACTCCCACCTTAATATAACAAGCTGTGTTACTATGAGGAATGATTATAATTTCCCTAAATTCAACACAAGAGATTTTCTTCACACACAGTTTGAGTTGCAGTCGGACACATTTTCCCACCCCTTTTGATTGACAGGATATAATCGGCCCCGATAATCGTCTGTTTTTAAACAATTGGCCGATGGCTGATAGTGAAAATAATTTAAAAAGGGTGATTAGGAACAGCATATAGCTTTACAAATATATCATTCCTGTGTAAAATAAATAAAAAAGAAACAAAACAGTCTTTATCCACAGAAAGTAATCAAATGTAGAAACACTGCATAGTCTTCACTGTATAAATTAAATTCATTAATCCTAGTAAATCTACTAAAGAGAAATTAGTGATGTTCTCTTTTTCTTTTCTTGTTTGATTAACATTGACACAGACAGTATGAATATTAGGCTGCTGTCACTTTAAAACCGATTGCATGGATCAAATACTGATACACATGCAACTATTTCCCAACTGTTTAAGTTCACTTCAGATATTACCAACGATGTTTAATTCTCACACAACTAGGGATTTTGACATATCTCTGTGTGTTTCACCCCGCAAACCCGAAGCTCAGTTTACTTTGGTTGTCCATGTTCCACAGAAAGCCGCTTGAAGAACAGTTACACTTTTGCGACTTAATGCCGTTTTAATAACTCTTTTTATTAATGATCACGTCCTACAGTTAGGCAAAATAGACTAAATCTAGCTGATTTGGATGTTACGTTTGGGCTTTTTTTAGGGAGGAAAGAACGTAACCCGCTGTGAAGGAAAGAAAGCACAACACTAGTTTATTGCTATCACTGTTGTAGGGTTGCTGTCGTTGCAATGTCTCAAGATTGGCTCTTCTGATTTCATATACAAATAGTTGAATAACTAAAAAAAATTTACACAACTATTACTGTCCATGTCTTGTTTATTTTGCTTTCCAAGGCTACAGCTTCCAGCCATTCTGTGGCTTATTATAGATGACAAGTCTTAGTTAGTAGCACAGCGTGGAAGTATTGAATTCAAAGAATGATGGCTGAAGCAGTTGAGCACTATTAAAAGACCCAACATGCTCTCTTTGGGCAACCCCAAGAAACAAATGTATCTTTAGTCCTTTAACAAACATCCGTTCCCAGACTGACTGTAATTACATCAATTCCTTCAAACTGTGTTGATCCAAAGAAACTAAGTCTCTGCGGCTGGGCGTTGTGCCTCTGAAAATCATTTTCTTATGCACATATAGTACTGGAACTAATTGGATTAATAAAAGGAGACTTTAGTGACAACTGATCTGCCATAAAAGTGAGTGAATATGCACCGAAGGCCTGGAGCCAGAGAATCTAACAAACAAAGTGGTGCAAAAATAAAGCCCTGCCTAGCTTAAATGAGTATTTTTAGATGTCAGATCATCGAGTCCGCATTCTTCCACTCTTTCCAGTATAAACAGTTCCTGTTGTCGTCCAATGGTAGGATACTGCACACATTTGATAAGCTTAATTTTCTCACTTCTTTTATTGTACTTTTCTCATCAGTCTATTAAAGAAATATGGAAAACAACAAAGGGGAAAGGGCCAAAGTAAACTCACTGGTAAATTTATCAATATTTTTGTTTGTCAAGGTCTATTGGAAAGTTTTCTCCTAACAGCACTTTCCCCCCCATTTGGCTCTGTGTTTATGCTATACGTAAAACAACTCTCCACTGTCAGAGTAAGCTGGTACAAACAGAACGAGAAAAATATCTGCCTGAACAAGAGGTGGCAGCTGTCCGTGTAGATAGTGCCAATTTCCAAACAAAGCTCTGTGTCCAGTCAGTAGAGCCAAGTGGTTGAAGACAGGATGACCAGCAAGGCAAAAGTGGGGAGCACTAACAAACATGCTATGATTCAAATGCTGGAGGGGAGAAAAATAAAAACACTATGTAATAACAGTTCAGATAAGAGTTATAAACTGCTAACAAAACAGTAAAACTAAACTTCCAAATAAAAGTCACAAGACTAGGGAAGCACCGATATGAACATGTTGACCGATACAAATAACTGATAATTCTTTGTATTCAAAAGCCAATAACCAACATGTTGGCCAATAAATCTAAATCCATTTTTTTTATATAATCTTTGAGAGCCTGATTACAAAAAAAGTCTCATTATTAAAAGCCACGTCCCAAGCACACAATTATGATGTTCTTATTATAATTTTATGTAGCCTATATGATGGACTGAAATGTTGCACTTAACTCGATTTTCCTTTTTTGTGTGATTCCCAATCATATTTCAAGCAATTCAAAACCATCATGTTGAACAGTATGGATCTGAAGTGTCTCAACTGAAGGAAATAAATCATTATATATAATAGGGGTGTGAACCTACACTGGTCTCACGGTTCGGTTCGATTACGATTATCATGTCATCGATTCAGTTCAATTCGATATCAAGATGCATAACGTTGCACTGCATCCTCAATTTTACTTCAAAAGTGATGTGTGTGTGTGCGTGTTCGCCTGTTCGGGAAGTCGCAGTGACAGAAACAGTCAGTGACATTCCAGTTTAAGTTTCAAGGGAGTAAAGCCTGTTTATGCCATTAAGAAAATGAAATTGTCAAATCAATTTTGTTTTAAAGAAATGTTCATTTAAAAGCAGCGCTCATTCATCAGTGTATAATGTTACCCTAGAGATGCGCGCATCAACCGTCGCCGAGTCCGCTGTTGAATGTGACGATCATCCATTTATAATCATGCGTAACACAGAATAATTGTAATTAGACCATCGGATGCGGATACTTAAATCAGAGAAAATTATTGGGGCCGGTGGATGATTTGTTTTTGGCTGCAGATTCGAGTGACGTTGGAGCTCATCCGCTTACTCTAAAGCAGTCAGACTTTGCCAGGCGTTAACAGCTCGGGGTGAAAACGGCTAACGTGGTTTAAGAAGTTAGTGGTATTACCTCCTGCATATTCTATTTGTGCATGACATGGAGCCATCCATAAAAATATTTTGGTTTGCAGAAACAGCAAAAAAATAAATTATGTAGGTATGAATTGAAACAATTTTGCATATTGTGACGTCACTGACTGGGTCTTCAAACCGTGCATCCACCGCAAGGTGTCAATTAGGGCTGAAACGATTCCTCGAGTTTAGAGCTCGACCGATATATCGGCGGGCCGATATTATCGGCCGATTTTAGGCATTTTCCTAACTATCGGTATCGGCATTTATAATGGCCGATAAATGAATATTTTAAAAAATGCGGTACGGTGATTCATGTAAGGGTGGCGCTGCCAATAAAGCACCTAAAAGCTGTCACAAGAACTGGCAAAAATAATGATTATGAATACAAAAAATATAGCAAGGAGACATTTTAATTGTTTATTAATAAACAAGTGTTTTCAGTCAGTGTCAGCCAAAGATGAAGTTGACGATGCTGACTCGCGATCTTCAGTGAGCGCGCGCCAGAGAGAAATGCACATTTCATACGATTACATGAGTCTGTCTTTCGTTTTGAATTGTTCTGTTTAAAAGTAGACATTTCAATATAGATATATTTCAATTCTCAGGTCTATACGCTGAGTTTCGGTTCATGAGACGAGCTCCAGTTCACCCGCAGGCGCCTCCGTGTCGAGATTATCTATCGTCTGCTAAATTTACTTCTTATAAATTAAATCCAGGCAAATGGCTGATGAAACATTGATTAAAATTAAGATACAATTAATACAAAACGAAATTCACTTTGAAACGAAAGGTTTTGTGCTTTCTGTTTGATGTCTATGTGAAAGTTTCAAAGCATTAGTGCCGCTTTCAGAGCGCTCACGTCCGTAGTGCTGAACTGTCGCGTCTGTAACATTGTTTTTTCCTCATAAATGCAAACACGAAAAATAAAATAAAATAAAATAAAATGAATATTTTATGTAGCCAGTGGAGACTGAGAGCCAACCCTTCTTCATCCGGTGGGTAGTAGCCTACTTGTGATTTGCGCAGTGTAATTCACAGAATTGATTTCTCTGCTACAAGCCTCTGTCACGTATTGTGTGAGCTTGTGACTATTGCAAGCGCGCAGCTGAGAAGTCCTGATTATATTGTCTGCTATATTTAGGCCTTCTTCTTATTTATTAAGGCAATTGGTTGATGAAACATTGATTAAAATGCGTGGCGCGAGCGATCTCCGACAGTAAACTGATTCTGCTTTGTCTAGGGTAAACAGCTGTTGCGACGCGAGTAACGGCCGCGTCCGGTGTAGACACAGTGTTAAAGCTCATTCTGCCTGATAACGCTACATCAAGCAATATTCCAAAAATGTATATAATTATAACACTTTATATAGGGCCATTTTGCATTAAGAGTAGCCTAGTTTCACGTTTAGTACATTTTGCTTACTAATTATTTAAAATAGTATAAAAGTACTGTACATATGTAATTAAAAACGTTTTAATTATGATATTATTCATTTTACTTTAGTAAAAAGATCTGAGTTCTTCCTCCACTGGTAGAGATTAGAGGAATTAAGAGTAAAAATAGAAGATAATAAGGTTTTGTCATTGACACTTTTTATATATTTATTGATACAAGTTATGACTAAATTAAAAGACAAAGTCGTCGTTAGTGAAGATTATGCAACAGTATTTAGAATATAATATAATATAACATGCAATGCAAACTAGTTTGGTTACAGCTCAGCTGTATAATTCTCATTCTATCATTCCCCCTGCCTCCATTACATATCTGTGTCACACAAGTGTTTGATTACCACATTTGAGTGATCATTGCAAAACGTGTTTATAAAATATATTTATTCTGTTTATAGCTACTGTGTAAAGTACCCATCAAAAGTTTGTACACACCAATAGGAAAGTGTCAAAACTTTTGACTGGTATACTGTACTATAATACACATAAATAATATTGCTACTGTATTATAATATACACATAAATAATATCGGCCGATATATCGGTATCAGGCTTTTTTTACTCCCTAATATCGGTATCGGCCCCCAAAAATCCATATCGGTCGGGCTCTACTCGAGTTACTCGATTACAAAAATTCCTCGAGGCAAAAACTCTGCCTCGAAGCCTCGTTAAATTCCTATGACGCGCACTATAGGCGCTGCGCAGGGATTCGATTGTTTCACACGGACCGTTAATTCACACGGACCTGTTCAGGAAGCAGTTGGCGCGGTGGCGGAGAATAAACATGTAAATAAACGGCAGAAATTGTCTAAAGTGTGGGATCATTACACACTTAATTCACTTAATACACTTAACTCGCTGAAACAAGGTAACGTAGTCTAAGCCTATTGATGTTCGCTGATTTTAATCCCATACTGTATTTGTAGCGATGTCGTCGTGATGTGGTTTGACTAGATATGATTTTTAGCTTTGATGACATTTTTAAGTAGTAAACGTAACTATCACGTTCAATTGCAAGAGAGTATAGCCTAAAAAAGGAACCCCTTCTCACACACACACACACACACACACACACACACACACACACACTGCAGCAATACATCACATATGCTTAAACTTTTATGTAGCCACGCAACAATAATTTCAGCATGCTTTCACTGTACACACCGTAACGTGATGGAGGAACAAATATTGTATTGCAGTCTTTGCGAGACCTTGTTTGTATTTCACGTCTGCCAAAGACAGACAACAACAAAAAATTAAAGTCCCCAGCCTGTTGGTTTTTAATAAAGATTCGGAGTACTCATTTTTCAGTTAAAACGCACGGAACAAAAAGTGCGTCAGCTTTTACTGCGTGTTCAACAACAAGTCACGTTACAGCTCTTCTTCAGAGTTAAACTACCAGAATACACAAATATGCTTAGAGTGGTTATATTATAACATCTTAAAGGAAAATTCACATATGAGATAGCTTTATAACTTGCATACTATATAACTTATAGTATATAACTTATAACAGCTTTAACTGAAATAGACACAAGTTTAATATAACTATTCTGTTAATAAAACACACACACACACAAAAAATCCGATTACTTGATTAATCGATCGATTAAGTGCTAGATTAATCGATTACAAAAAGAATCGATAGCTGCAGCCCTAGTGTCAATGCAACCTACAAATCAGAGACCGGTTACGTTTTAGGGCTGTCACTTTTGTGAAAAAATCCTGTTCGATTTTTGAGACATAAGTGTTCATTGAATCGATTGTAAAATCGATTTTCCATGTCTAAAGACGTTTCCATTTTCGCCAAATATAGGCAAATCCACGGACAACTAACAGGCATTAGGACGAACGTAAAGAGGGCGCATGAGACGCGCACAAGTCAGCAATATTTCTGATGATTTATTGGCGTGACGTTTCGTGCACAATGACAAACAGGAGTGCAACATTCAGGGATTGAAATTAACACCCTTCAACCGCCAAATAGGGGTAAAAATTAACTTGGCAGGTAACGCTGTCAAATCACGAGCCAATTTGGCATGTTTCTATGTTTACTCACTTTGCTGGGGAAGTTCGTGTAGCCAAATCTACGCAGATTTTTCGCAAATACGCAGCTTGTGAGTCCTCATGATATATTAAATAGTGGTCGACCTATATATCGCCACGGCCGATATATTTGGCTATTTTAAAATATCGGCATTGGCCGATAAGTTTTTCTGATTGGCCGATGTGTTGGAAGCGGGACTTTTATTTTGACGGGCGGCGCTGAGATCACCAGCACCAGAAGAGAACGGCAGCGCCTGATCACACAGCGCTCACTCACATTCTCCGTCTTCATTCGTTTACGATCTCTGTCAGTCAGATCTAATACTTTGTTAGACAGAACTGGTGGCTACAGAACTGGTCAAAGAAAGTAAATGAAATGCGAAAAAGTAATACGTTTGCTGTTATATTATTTGTAACCGAAAAGGCAAACAATCAGCCTAAAATACTTTCTCATTTACCGTCAACATTCAGCAAATGCACATCTACATAATTTAAACAAATCTCTGAATATCTAATAAACATTTAATTTCACAAACCTTGCAGATTTAATCAAATCCAGCTGTGATATCTTGTGAAGTGTGCATTTGTAGCCTGCATAAACGTGTTCCTGCGAGTGACGGTCGGTCCGTGCGAAGTGAGTGAATGCGAACAGAAGATCAGCTTCACAGGCGACTCTATCGAAACACTTTAAATCCTTAATTTTAAAATATGCTGTGCTATATCCAGTGGCCCACTGTGTCATATTCATGTCGTTTTCACTGTGTGCTGTATGTAAAATTAGCGTTACCTTGTCAAAAGTCAAAGTAAAAAAGTCTTTATTTGAAAAAATATGATTATCAGTGATTACTGATTATTACAGAGTGCCCTGTTACAGTGTTTACTTCCTTGTTATTCACATATTAATATATTTTTAAACAATTACTTTATTTGTGAAAAATTCTGTAATAGGATTGCAGATTCAAGAAGTTGCAATCTAAAGTATAGGGCCTAAGCATGTTTATTTTAAAGATTTTTAAATATGTATTAAATTTATCAAATGTATTAAATATTGAGTTATATAAATATAAAGTGTATGTGTGTGTGTGTGTATGTATATATATATATAATATATGTGTGTGTGTGTATATATATATATATGTGTATATGTATGTCTGTATGTCTGTATGTCTGTATGTCTGTATGTATGTATGTATGTATGTATGTATGTATATATAAATATCGGCTTTATATCGCCCATCCTGCTCTCTAAGATATCGGCATCGGCAATCAAAAAACCCATATCGGTCGACCACTAATATTAAATACAGCATATTGCGCAGAATCTGCTCATTTCTGGCTTACTTGAACACACGTCACTAAGCAACAAATAACGGCGAGCATGTTCACTTGCACTGAAGTAATAGCGAATATTAAAAAGCATTTGGTTAACAGAAAAGACATTGTTATTTTCCAACATCCTACATGTTCTGTGTACTGTATTGATCTGTCCACCTAAAACACATTTTTGGTAAAAAAAAAAAAAAAAAAAAAGGTCGGTGGTGGCTCACTTTGAAATTTAAATTTAAAAGAAACCACTTTGATTTTAGGGTCAAATTGTAGCACGTCCTCAATAGTTTGAGTTTCCTCCACCAACATTTTAGTGGTTTCCTTAAGGTCAGTTGACACGGTCACCGTTAGACAGGGGAGAAGGGAGGGGAAAAGATCTGGGCACAGTTTTTCCAGAACTTCGTGCCAAGTTAAAGCGATGCCGAGATGTTTTAATCCATTTTTTAGATGTATTATGGTGCCCAAACGCGTATGACTTTGAACGGTGACCGCAAACATTTTATTTACTGCATCATTACTAGGGAAGGGCATCGTTAAGGGTTTAACAGTACTGTATTACTACTCTTACCGATACTGCTTATCGATCCGGTACTTTAACAGTATTCTTACCGGTTCTTTTTTTTTTTTTTTTTACATTCGGGTAATAATTAACATTTGCTTTATATTTTGAAACGTAAAATATCTATAGCAAAAGAAAAATCAATGCTTTAACAAAACAAATAAAATATCTATTTGTTATGCAGCAGTGTGCAGACTTTTTTTATATACATGAGATAGGATACGATAAGAAAAAACAAAATACAAACACATGTTCAAAAAAAAGAATACAATTAAACAACAATACAAATTATATACACAGTGCTTTAATTTCAGGAAGGTCTAAAATTACTTTTCAGTTAAGTGTTTCTGTCTGAAAAGAAATTTTGTTTAGTAATTAAAATTTCAAATAACACAGCATAGTTTATTATAGAAAGATTAATGCTTATAGAAAGATTAATGCTTATTAAAGTTTAAGTTATTCATTCAAGGGCTGTGAGTGATTTTCTCTGCCTTTTGTTGTTTGATTTGCATTAATGGCTCAATCGTCACAGGTTTATTAGACGCTGCCCCTTTAAGACCGAGTGCAGATCTAATAGGTGACTGATGCACCATCATTTTCTCCCAACTATTTATGTCCATTTAAGACATAAACTGTGTTTCAGTGAATCTCAGAGCTGGTCATTTTTATATTTTATGTATATTTGATAGTTTAGATGTGCACATGAAGCCCAAAGTTAAGTATACTTTTCTTGTCTCGTTGCAGTCCCTTTCGGAGTGCACGTCGCCTTGTGAACAGCGTCTCTTGCTCAGATTTTTGTGCTTTTAATAGCTCTTTGAATGATTAAACGCGTCCGCAATTTAGCAACAGTAGGGACTACATTTTACAACAATCGCCGATTGTGCTGATTCTGACGGTACGTTTGGGTTTTAGGAAGAAATGACAGCGCATCGCTGTGAAGGAAAGGAAGTTGAGCTAGACAGAATCCTAGTTTTAATGGCTTCATCTCAAATATCGTTTTTCTAATCTTTGAAAGCCGAAATCTAAAGTATAATAAGAATAATATCCCAGATCTAAAGTGTAACCACGTTTAAATGTTTAGTTCTGTCCTCATTGTCACTCATTAAGCAGGGCTGTCGTGTTGTGCGCGCTGTGGCTCCGCATGAGAGATCGCTCTCTCTCTCTTCTGGACTGCGAATAGCAAAATTGCATCACAGACAAATGTTTTAATATTATTATATATAGAAATGGCTGAAATTCAGCCCCGGGGCCCGTTTAATACCGGCTTTCGGTACTCATCCCTAATCATTACCAAGCGCGAACAGTGAATGAAACGAAGCGAACGTACAAGCCATAGTGTGACATACGTAAACCAATGGTGTAAACAATCATAGATGACGATGACCCCACGGGTTTTTATTTAAAAGAAAGAACGTAGCCTACGTTTGTATGTAGGCATAAGCAACTTTCACAATACTAACTAAATTATAATTAATATTATTTTATTGAATTTGTATTAGTTGTTTGAATAGTAAAAAAAAATAAAAAAATCGGTCAGTCTTAACGCACGTTACAACCGGCAAGTCGGTCGGACTAAAAGGTGGAAAAAAAATAATAATTTGGGTCAGTCCTAAATTGACGGTCGGTCGGGTTACGGCAAACAAGAATATTTTTAAGGATGGCCTGAGCGCACACAGCTCGTGTCTTCTCCAGGTCGTGCTTACCAGGTTGTTCATAAAAGCTGAAATGTGCCCAGATGTAGGCTTTTAAAGTAGTTGGAGCATATTTAATTACTCGCACTCACGTCTCGCCATTGTATGCTACCGCGATAAATGACGTCAGAAAAGCGTCAGTACATCATAGGGTTGCAACAACTAATCGATAAAATCGATAATAATCGATTATGAAAATCGTTGTCAACGAATGTCATCATCAATTAGGTGGTCTGCTTACGTCACGGGTTCAAGTTTTAACTCAGAGTTGGTTGAACCTCCTTATTGAAACAGGGGCCCCAGGTCACATAAATGTGTTTTCGCTCTTCAATTCCAGCGCTATATGCAGATTTAATGAGTTCATGTCACCGAAAGCAACAGATATGAGCTGCATTTTATTGATCATCAGCTAAAATCAAAATCAAAGACCGCAATAAGAGAGAGCAGCAACAGCACTGGTAAGATCATTTCGTTTCTTTACTTTACTTTTAATGATGATAATTGTGTGTTAAGCGTCTGCGACTTACTTTCACTTTGATTTGCGATAGTTTGCGCCTTGGCTTGATGAATAGAGCTTCTCATCTGCGGTAATGTGTGTTGCGTTAAGCATTGTAGCCAATCACAGACATGTCTGTGGAAAGCATCGGCCAATCAGAGGCGTTTAAACAAGTCGCTATGCTGAAGATGTGTTTTGCGCGAGCTCACCGAGTTCTACACTTTTCGCAAACCTGTCATTATTATTGGCAATAACCTTAAGATGCAAGTAAGAGATTCACTGCAATGTATTTGATATTCTTGATGCTGCTCTGATGCACTCCATTACGCATCGCTCTGTTTGTTGGATGACTAAAAGATCAGCGGTCTAGCTCATCAATGTCAAAATGATTAAAGAAGGCGGGGCTTACCGTCAACAGAAGGATGTTAACAGTGAACGAACGCCTGGTAAAATGTAAATGATAAAGATTTTATATTTGACAACTGTAATTATTTCACTAATACAATAAGCCTTTCTTTTTCTTTATTCCCTTAAATCGCTTTTATAATCAATTCATTAATTTAAATAAAAATACCCAATTTTAGTTTGGGCTAAGAACCGCCCTTATTTTTGTATCAAATTAAATGCTGAAACGTTCTCAAAGTGACTCATAGCAGCTCTGGAGATAACGCTCTTTGGTAAAGGCAAAAGGCTCATTCATTTTTACTCATGTAGGCCTATGCCGCCTATCAAAGAGAATGAAAACCCGTGTCCGCCATAGAAAACCATAAAAATGGTAGGCTAATTGTGACTTTTAAATATCACAATTCTGACTTTAAACTCACAATTACCTTTTCTTTTCTTTTTTGTATTCAGTGGCGGAAACGGGCTTCAATTACAAATGACATAGTCAAGCTACTAAACGTCTTAAACAATATTAATTTAAAACATTTTAAATAAACTGACGGATAAAAAAAAAGAACTGAAAAATTTAAACCTAGCCTCTTAACTTTGATTTTACAACTAGGCTAGGCTACTGTATATTCGCGGATTCACTCTTCTCTCTGGATATGCGTGCATGTTTGTGGGGGGAGAGAAAGAGAGAGCAGGAGCGCTCTGCCAACAATTTCCCCGATGGTCTGACTGGATTCCGCGATTCCGTTCATAGGGCTCAAAAATTATTTCGCGGACCCCACTTTGAGAACCACTGGCTTATAACACGCTCACATGTTTATTTGTGGAGTAAAATTTACATATGTGGTTTCAACAACCAGTTGCATTTACACTTTTCCAGTTTCATCTGGAATGAGTCTCAGACCTCCTCCTGAAGTGGTTTGAGCGATCGGATTCAAATCCGTCTCGAAGGGCATTTACACCTGGTCTTTTCATCGTTGAGATAGATATCCGATCTGAGAAAACAATGCTACTGTGTAAACAGCTTTGTTTACTAACTTTGGGACAATCACACTAGATCTATTTTGTCTCGAGCATCAGGTTGCGCAATCAGTTCGCTCACAACGTAAGTGATGGATTAAAATTCCGCTACAGCAGAAATAGGTTAAATTAAAACAGTGTTTACAAAGTGAAGCACTAAATATAAAGGCATTTAATAACAGCAGCAGTACAATATAGTTTTTAGTAACTGTAGTCAGTGGTTTTCAGCGAATGCTTGAGCACTAATTTTTTTCCTGTCCTTTGAATCAAGCCTGTTGAACACATATCGGCCAATACTGATGTGGCAGCCGATATATCTGCATCCCTACACAAGACAAAATCCCTTTGCAGCTGCATCAAATACAGAAAGGAAGACAGGACACAATTGAATGAAACGGATCACAACTGTCTTGAGACATGTTGTTTTAGTCAATAATTTTAACCCTTAAAACTCAACTTTGATCACCAAAATGACATAAAAAAAATGTATGCCTTAAAATAGCTTGAATACAACTCTTGCTTCATTTAGTACGTAGACCCATGAATATCCTAATTAGCCCCGCCTCCACTCACGCCAGCTCATTGATTCACTCGGCCAACTTACTGGGGTAAATGCTGCACAATGGTATTGCTCTTTACAACGTCGGAAACATAACGGTAATTAATATGATTGACTACGTTATCAAACAGCTTATAATGTCTTGCTAATGTTACACAAGCCATGTTCCCGTTCCCCATCTCAGAGTCAGGCTGCTGCCTTCTAACCAGTGTTGGGAAAGTTCACTTTCTACATGAAATAGTTCAAAGTTCAGTTCTCAAATTTTAAAATGAACTAGTTCATACTTTAAAATTTTGAACTAGTTCATAGTTCTTTTTTTTTTTATTGTCTAGCTAAAGTTAGTTGATTCACTTCCGTTGCAAAGAACGATCATTATTTATTAACTTAGGGGCCGCTAACACACACCATTCTAACAGAAAACCCTTAATGCGATCCGGCCGATCATTTACACAAAACAGTGCCTGGTGGCTCGAGAACGCAAACCATGAAATAGGTTCCAAGGTACAAGCCTTGAAAAATGTATAATACATAATTTATCATCGCTTCTGCGTAGCCACGTGAATTGTAATTATTCCGACATCGTTTTATCTATACAGGGGTGAAGGGAAGGAGGCCTTCACAGTGGAGAGACTAGATTACACTTCAGGACCGAGTTGTCGTCGTGTCCAGGCGCAGGTCCTTCATCAGATCCAAATACATCCTGGATTCGGCGGACTGCAGTAAACCTCGAGATAAACAGACTAATATTAGCATAGACGCCAGGGTTTTTCCTGCATAGAGAATTACGAGGCGGCCGCCTCAGTCCAATTTTGTGCCGCCTCCGGCTCTCGACAAAACTCGAACAGTCTGCTCAGATACACTTTTTCCACCATGACGGTTCTGTTGCGGGTTCCCAGCCTGTGTCGATTCTCAAACCGTATAGTTTACCGAAAGTGCTGCGCGAATCATGATCCGTGGGTCGGGCAGACCAAGTAATAAATATTAATACAAATAAATCAAGGGTGGATGACATAAATCATTATAATGTGTTGAGTTTAATAAAGACACTGAACTCTCATCACAGTAAAACGCAATGAATGTGCGTCACTCTTTTACTTTCGTTTTCAACGAAATTCACTTCAGGCAAAATCAATCAAGGAAAACATATCAGGGCTCGACATTAATGCTTGTCCGGGACACATGTGTTTTTTTGAAGGGAAAAGTGAAAGAGAAATGCCCTGATTAAAACAATTTCAATATAAAAAACATCAAAAAAAAAAAAAAAAAACATTACAGAATTACCAAAACCGATTCTGATTTTTTGAATCGGATTTTATTTTTTATTACTGACAGTAACAAAGTTGCGATGAGAAACATAACATGACCAGAGTGCTGTTTTCCTGAATACCATCACGATCGAAACCGAGACACTGATTTCATAACAGTTTAATAAACAAATAGTTAAAAATAAGTCACTTACATTTTAGATGCCATGAATGTTTTTGTTGTTTCAGCAGCGAAAAAATTGTTCCAAACAAAGATCATAGCAGAACCATAGCGCATCTTACAGGAACACTCATTACATGTTTCATTACTGAATGATTCAGCGTTTTGAACGAATTGGTTGAGTCAAAGATTCAATTGCCCATTGATAAACTGCCTCATACTGAATAAATCAGCCGTTTGAACGAATCGTTTGAATGAATGACTCAATGACTCGCTCATTAAGACAGACGCCTGCCGCCACCTACTGGCGGTTTAGCTTCCAAGTATCATTCATTTGAACATTCCAATATTCAAAAAAATATTTAATATTATCTCATAATCTCATTTAATACAGTTGTAATTTTTCAATCTAAATTATTTAATTGGTAACAGCCTAGTGTTTTATTATTCTAATTTAATGTATTGCTCAAATTTAAGAATTTGAAATGAAAGATGGAGCATACATTTAATAAAATTAGGGAAAAAATGCCCTTTATAAAAGTTAAAAAAAAAAATCTGATAAGTGTGTTTTCCAACAGTGATGTAATGAAACATTGACAATTTAAGTTGAAAGGGAGTAAAGCCTTTGTTTTGGATATTAAGGAAATGTAATTTTGCCTAAAGAAGAACTTTTATTTTAAATAAATGTTAGGCTATTTTTAAATCAGCCTACTTCAGTGTGATATGTTACCATATTATCATGCTTAACAACACTGAGAATTTTAATAATTGTAATGTGATGATCAGATGCAGATATCCAAATCAAAGTATATCATAGGTTTGGGCGGTTGGAGGGTGGATTATTTATTCTTAACAGTGGATTCGGGTGACTCAAAGTGCACCAGAGATTAATGAATTTATCTTGAAAATGTACACAATTTTCTTACAAGGGGCATGCCTCTGGACCCCCCTAGAGGTACCGAGCTCCACCCACAAAGATACTGTGGGAAACACAGTAAGCTTTATGATGGTCTACGAAAAATAAACATTTAATTACCTTATTATTAAAATACATGATCAGGATTTTATCACCTCCGCCTCATTTTGAGACAGGAAAAAAGTATGATGTAACAAGTACATCAGGATTTATGGGAAGTGATCCCGGTTCCGGCTGATCTAAACTATGCAGCCTAACATTGAATTATAGAAGTCTATAATGTGTTATGTGAATGCTAGGTCAAAGAGATGTATTTTTAGTCTAGATTTGAACTGACAGAGTGTGTCTGCTTCCCGGACAATGTTAGGAAGATTGTTCCAAAGTTTTGGTGCTAAATATGAAAAGGATCTACCGCCAGCAGTTGATTTTTTTATTCTAGGTATTATCAACTGGCCGATATTGAGATCGCAATAGACGTGACGGACTGTAATGCGTTAAGAGCTCGCTCAAGTAATGGGGAGCCGAACCATTTAGTGCTTTGTAAGTAATCAGCAATATTTTAAAATTTATACGATGTTTAATAGGGAGCAAATGCAGTGTTCACAGAACTAGGCTAATAAGGTCATTCTTCTTGGTTCTGGTAAGAACTCTAGCGGCTGCGTTTTGGTACAAATCTGTAGTTTGTACTGGGCTAAACCACCCATGATAGCATTACAATAATCTAGCCTTGATGTCATGAACGCATGAACTAACTGTTCCGCATTTGTCATTGAGCATATGACGTAATTTTAATATATTTTTTAGATGGAAAAATGCGGTTTTACAGATCCTAGACACGTGACTTTCAAATGAAAGATTAGTATCAAAGAGCACACCACACTAGGGCTGCAACTAACGATTATTTTGATAATCGATTAATCGGACGATTATTTTTTCGATTAATCGGATAGAAATTAAATTTGATTTTTTTTATTATAACTAAATAAAACCGTAAATCAGGGTATTTATGTGTAAAAGTGTACTTTAAAAAGTGCAAAAGCCACACATTGAGTTTTACTAATATTAATATTTGCATTGTTTTTAACCTGTTAAAAACCAACGCCCCCGGTACCGGGGGCAACGGGGCGCCCCCCCCGCGAAAAAAAATTCATATTCAAATTTCTAAGCAACCACTGAAATGGAATAACACAAAATAGGTATCATTTTAAAGCTTAGAATCTCAACTTTTAAATGCATCTAATCACTTTGATCAACTCCAAACGAGTGCTGAGTAATCCCTCTAACACGGAGTGTACCGCCAGCTGGCGCCACCTAGCTTCGATAAAAAATAATAATAATATTTTTCAAAAATATTACCTTGATCAACTTAAAATAGGTGTCATTTGAAAGCTTGAAATTTACAATGAATGTAGCCAATTTTATAACTTCCTAAGTAGTGATGAGTTATTTGCTGATAAATAGAAAAAAATGTTTTCATAATTTATGTAGTAGTACATACTACAATATGTCAAATACATCATACAGCTCAGATAGTCATGTGCCATATGTCATTTGAAAGGTCTCAATGAGTAGAATAGAACAAGCATAATTATTTCGGGGTTTTTACTAAACTTGAGTGAGGTTTTGTACAAGAAGCCCCTCAAGAGACCATATGTAAATCATATAAGGATGCATAATTTAAGGCACATTTCCGTTCGTAACTTCATTAAACATACTCCGATTGTGGGAAATGACACATCATTATTTACAGCAGATTCTTACGATTAAAATGAGTCCAAACTTAACATAATCCATCACTCAGAACTAAAGATATTCCTCATGGATTTCTACCACAAAGAAAATCCAAAGACGCACGTAGCCAAGCAAGGTAGCTTAGACTTGGCCTTTTCCCTCGTATCTTCATGAAAGATACATCGATCATGTAAAATGACATATCGTTATTTACAGCAGGGGCTCACGATTAAAAAGAGCCCAAACTCAATATATTCCATAAATCAGATCTAAAGATATTCCTCATGGCGTTCCAACACAAAAAATACCACAGACGTACCTAGCCAAGTGTATACTGGTGAAGCACTCGCTTTGGTTTTTCGCTTATAACTTCATGAAACATGCACAGATCGTAGGATATTGCACAACATTATTTTCAGCAGATTCTCACGATTAAAAAGAGCCCAAACACAGCATAATCCATCACTCAGATCTTAAGATATTC